>NC_134724.1:12695000-13320000 GCF_049634645.1 Pelodiscus sinensis | reverse complement strand
GGGCAGCTAATCCATGCCATACTTGCTGCAACCCAGGCTACTAAGATGACTAGCCCAATAAGACTGGTGTATACAAGTGTATAACAGCCGTACCTGCAGGGGCAGACATAGCTTTCTACAGCCTTATCACATGGGAGCAGCCTGGCAAAGAAAATTATATAACATGCCTTTCTCGTTTTTTTTTTATTTATGTGAGCTGCCAATATGTTGTTACATTTTCACAGCCAAAGAACTCTTTGTTACTGGGCATCACATCCTGAGCAGGGAAGCTGTCACCTACATTTGCATGGTTTAATTTCAATGGCTTAATTTAAAAAAAAAAAAACCAAACTCTTATTCTCTGTGAATTTTGAAAATTAACTTTGCCCCTATATTTGGAAGAGGTGGATTTATTTTTTTTATAGCTCCTGAAAATAATATTGACCCTACAAACAACATGGTTCTTCTTCTTTCTTTTTCTTCAAAGTTTATTCGTTGTGTGAGCACCTGGTTTAAAAAAAGGGCTTGTTAGTTAACTTGCTCTCTGATACCTGGCTACCTCTGCTATGCAGCAGGAGTGCAGGTCTAACATGAATACGTTCCTTCCCTCACCATTTTTGGGGCCAAAAGAGGATTTTTTCCAGAGTATGTTCCTCATCAGATTATAATTATTAAATTAAAGAAGGACTTAATTACTTGGGTGTGTTGCCTTTCAAATCAGGTGCAGAATCAGGTGGTTGGACTTTGTCTTCATTAATTGACTGAATGTAATGAAACATCAGCTGCATATGCTAACCATGACATCAATGTTACATTATAGCTAAGTAGCATAACACAGGTTGGACCTCCCTGGTCAAGCACCCTCGGGACCTGAGTGGTCCTTAACGAGGGATTTTGCCAGACCAGGAAAAGTAATTTCTGTCCCCGCTGCCAAATGGCCCCTCAGCCTGGCTTTGCTCCTGGATGGCCTCCTGGATGGCTCCCCAGCTGCCACCAGCTCCACTGCCCTGCCATGGCAGCCCATGGTCACAGGTCCCAGCTCTGCTGTGGTGGACCACTGCCCAGCCACCAGTGCTCCTGGCCCTACCAGCCCTGCTGCAGCAGCAGCGGCCCTGCCAACCCTTGGTCCTGCTGCCAGGGCTCCCGGCCCCACCAAGGCAGACCACTAACCTGCCGGAACCCACTGGCGTTCCAGTTGCCCCGCTGCTGGCTCAGCTGGACTCCTGTAACAGGGCTCCCAGCCATTGGCCCCCTGCAGTCAGCCTGGCTGGGTTCCCAGCCCCTGCAGGGGTCCTGTCTCTAGCACTTCACCAGGACTCTGGTCCAGCAACGTTTGTGGTCCTCCCAGACCACAGATGTTGTCGGATCAGAGAGTCCCAGTTGAGAGAGGTTCAACCTGTAGTGAAATACAGCAGCAAATGATGGATAGCCTCTATTGTGGGTTCTGAAGCTGGGATACTGGCTATCCAGGGTATCCTTTTGGCCTATGCCTTGGATGACATAACAAACAAGAGAGGCATCCTGCATATCCAGCATCCAGAATGCGTGACCCCAACAGTAGAGGGTGCACATAAGACTGGGCTCAGACAAACTGGCTCATTCCCCTTCCAGTGTTCCAGTGCCACCAGACCTGCAAAGGCCTCTTCACTAAAAACCTTGCTCTTATCACTACAGTTATACGCTTTGCTCTTACTGCATGAACCTCTCTGTCCTCACCCCCCTCCAACCCTATTCATACTGCTACTGCAAAGAAGCATTTGGCTAACCACCTCCTTTTGTCGTGTCAAACTAAAAACATTGGTTCTTTCAGCCAATCTGTCCGTTAAAACAACCCCTCCCCTCAACAATCACTGGCTGTTTTTTTTCTTTGTTTTTTTTTGCTCTATGTGTGTCAAATTCATTCTTAAAACAGCAACAAATCCCTCCCTCCCCAGCTCCCAGTGCCTCAAACTGGCAGAACATTGTTAATTAATTCTAATGAACATAAGACAGGCCAGAGCTCCTCTCATGTTACAGGGGGCCAGAGGTTACTTTTATCTCCATTATTTCCCTTCCTTGATCAGATTTTCCCCAAGCTAAATTAAATCTGTTTTATGTCTCAATCGATTTTTTTTCTCCTCTTGTTCTCTTTTCTTTTAACTGAAATAAGTTTACATAAATGCAAAAGGAACAAGACAAGGTCTCTGAACAGCCATGTTCACAATCTAATGTGACCCTGTAGCAGTAAATCAATAACAGTGAGGCTTAATTTACATTTCCATAACTCATTCAATTCTTCCTGGCCCTTGGTGCATACTAGCATTTGTTTTTAATATTGCCTATCACCATCGCTCTGGCTGGCCAGACATGCTGGGGGACCCATAATTCATCTGATGTAAGAGATGAGAAAGCCTGGATTCTCCATGTTAACTGTTGATGCGTTTATGCAGTTTTCCTTTCACAATAATATTAAAATCTATAATGGAACTGAGGGACTGTCAGTGAGATGCGGACTGTCATGGAACACAGGACATAGGCAAAACTAAAATCAAAGAGACGAAATGAATACAGTATTTGTGATGCTTGCAGGCACAATCTCTGTGCTCTGTGTCTCTTGGTTCTTGTTACAAAGTGATTGGGGTCTGTGTATGTATGTGAGTACATATTTTATATGTGTACGCACACATAAATATGGCTGTGACACCAGTGCTTTTTTTGGGGGGGGGGAAGGTGCCAATACTCCAGGGGAAAAGTAGTTGAGCAAAAAAATAATAAAAAAAAACCCCGGTGGTGGGGCCCCAGCATTGCCCTTTTAAGAGATGTGGCCCCCTTTAAGAAATACTGCCCAGCCGACTCTCGACCATTTTCATTACAGAGGTGCCGGTACACTCCGTTCTTTCCAGGTAAGCTCTGACTGGGCAGTACCGTCACAAAAAAATCGCTAGCTGGGACTCATGACATTGGGGCAGGAACATCTATAAGAACAGCTGTGCACCTGACTCCAGTATTAGCAGAGACCTTTGGGATAAAACAGGAACTGGTTTGAAAGGTGGTGACCCTTTTTCCTATGAAAAACATGTCTCTGTGCATCTGAAAACCCAAAAAGAATTTGCTCACTTGGAGATGAGCAAGAAGGAAGCAAATTGCAAAATGATTCGATTATACATAGAGATTTGTGTTTAGTGACGAAGGGCGTGGTGAGGCAGAATAGGTTGTTGGGTTGCTCTGCATTCTGCTACCACAGCGAGTGGGGGACAAGCAACTCCGGCTGCTGCAGCCCTAAGCCAGACCCCTATCATTCCACGGGTTCCTCCTGTCCATAGGACAGTTGAGGTGGCAGCCACAGGGCCCCCAAAGTGCAGGGCCTATAGCAGTCACCCCAAATTGTCCTATGGACGGAACGGCTTTGTATGTAATTCTCCATGCTTCCAGTGGAGACCCCTAACTTCTGATGGTAAACATCATCTGTTTCACCATGAGTGAATGGGACTACTTCTAACAGCCAGTCCTCACTCCATAAGCCTCTGCTGAAGGTCTTATAATCTTGCAAAGCCAAGCCAGGAGGACAGACTAACATACTGTCCTCCGGCCATAACAATTCTGAATCTGCTGTCTATAACCAATAATTCTAACACTTACGGAGCTATTTTATACCGTGCACTAAAATTAGTGCCCACAAAATTCCTGTTTAATAAACCCAAAGGTAATAGAAGAACTCGGGTCACCGTTGGTGAAGGGGAAGTAGACCATTCAGAAGTAGGCAAGATGGCCAGTGATGGAATGATACTGGGCGATTAATACAACATATCTAGTTATACAAAGTTGGCTCTGTGTACTGAAGAGGAAACATTGTAAGATATAACCAGAGATCACTTTGTAAAGACCATTAGAAACTCTTCATATCAAAACAAAACAGAAAAACAAAAAGACCAAGAGGGGAAGTTTGTTACAAAGAGAAGGGTGGAAAAATATTCTTTTTAACATTTGAAGATAGGACAAGAAGCAATAGGTATAAATTGCAGCAAGGGAGGTTTAGGTTGGATTTTAGGAAAAACTTCCTGTCAGGGTGGTTAAGCACTGGAATAAATTGGGGTGGAACGAGGTGTACCAGTAGTTCGGAATAGGAAGCCTAATCCGAACTACCTAGTTCGTGCCGCGTGTAGCCGCGGACACGGAGTCCGAACTAGCGGACATTTAAAAATGGCGACGCCTGGCAATATGCAAATGAAGCCCGGGAAATTCAAATCCTGGGCTTCATTTGCAACTCCGGTTGCCTACATTAACCACCCTAGTTCGAACTAGGGTGGCAGTGTAGACATACCCTTGCTTAGGGAGGTTGTGGAATCTCTGTCATTAGAGACATTTAAGAGCAGGTTGGAAAAAAACCCTATCAGGAATGGTGCTTGTTCTGCCATGAGGGCAGGGGGCTGGACTTGATGTCCTATAGATGTCCCTTCCAGTTCTATCATTCTATGATTCTATGAAATCAAAGTTGTTAATCTCTCCCAAAGTAAGTCCCCTTATGAACACACAAAAAATTTCACTCCCATATTTGTTTGCATTAAATTAGAAAATTCATTCTCAACTCATTTTATTAAACTGAAAATATAAATCCATCACTTATTGCTGCTCCACTTCAAAAAGTACAAAATTACACTTAGGCATAATGAAATGAATGTGAAAATCAAGGGGCCTGGTAAACAACAAAGAGAGGGTGTGAATGCCATGGTACAAATATAGCTGCATCATGCTGTGTTTGATGGGAAATAATCAATGGGATTTTGATGACAACACACACCCCTCATTATTTTCCTAGCCATATACGCATTCATAGTCAGAATGCAGGGGAGTTATCCTAGGGCTAGGAACAAGGTCAGATGAAGCAATAACCTCTCTTCCCTGCCCATACACACCCCAAGGTCAGGATATTTTTGTAAATTTCAAGCAGCTTGATCAATGTTGCCTGGCTCGGCAGTAAAGATTGCTCTGGGAATGGTACTTCACATGGTGCTTGTCCACTAGGAACAAGCTTGAGAACCACAGATTCACTTCACATGGATCACTGAACATTCATCACACAATATAAACCTTTGTTTGCCAGACCATTATTTGTGGAAATCTACCCATTTGCTAGCATTATACCTGAGACCAACATAAAACCTGCCTCTTCCACTGGCAAGTTGCCAGGGTGATGCATAAGGCTGGATTTGAACCAGTTGCTTGTGTTGAAGGGTTTAGTCATCCAAACCCTCTCTAACAAGGCCTATAATTTTAATAAATCTAATCATTAAAAAATTGAGACAATAAGATGAGCAGCTTGACATTTTTACAGAAATGTTTTATTTCCTCTTTTCCACAGACTTTCCCATAGCTGGACCTAATTACTTCTGGATTGCATTTTTTGGATTTAATAAAAAATGGTCTCTCTGCTATAGAACTCTATAGGATGGTTAAAAAAAGAGGAAACAACATTTTCTATTACATTCTGCTAATGTTCTACCCCGTAAAAAAATAAACACTCTCTCATCATATGCAAGATGAAAGCAGATAGGAAAGAATTCATCAAGAACTATGTGGATATGAAATTAATGTGATGGGATAGACCAAGCACACAAACACATTACATCACGGTTGGTCTGTCATTTCCTTACCAGCTCAGGGCAAAACAAATCATTCATGAAAAATCTTTTCAATGGAGGGTGATCAAGAAACAGCAGTCTTGTCTAGCACCCAGATTAATTCTCAAGCTCTCCCAACCTGCGGGTTTTCCCTGTGTGGCACACCCTGGGCATTAAAGAGTCCAGGTGATGACGAGTCCATTTGTACTTGTTTTAAAGGCTTTCCAATAGACTTTATATGGACAATAAAAACTAGGAACTAGTATTTTCAAAGCATCCAAATTCCAGTGACTGGATCAAGAGCAAGAGGAATAGACAGGGGAATATTTCACACTAAATTCCGATTTAACATGCTACAAACCAATATGTAGTGAATGTGTGAGTGATCTGATCTGGCACAGAAAGAAGCCCTAATCACTACTCCATAATGTACAATTTTGTTTGTTAGTTTGTTTAGCCTTCCCAGACTGCCAATCCGGCCCCACCCGCACGCCACCCCGATGCCCTTTCAATGCATCTTCCCAGGTCTCTGGGAGTTTTCTGGGCTTCAGCCCCACCAAGCCTGGGGCCATTGCCACAAGTCTTTCTAGGACTGGGGTGTAAGGACTGCCTGTGGTCTGGGGGCAGGGGAAGGCTGGAGACATAGACCATATCCCTTCCCCAGTCTGTACTCTGTCCAGGGGAGGGGCTGGGGAAGGCTGGGGCTGTGTGCTGCTGCCCTCCCCCCATGCTTCTTCCAGGGCCACCAAAGGTAGGGCCAGGTGCTGCCTGCCTTCCCTCTACTCTGTGCTCCCAGGCTGAGGAAGGAGAGGAAGGCTGGGCCTGCATGCTGCCCACTGGGGAGGCGTAGCCTGCCCCTACAATGCAGGGGAGGACACTTGGCTCCCACAGAGGCCTCAGGCAGCAATAAGAGGGGCTGGAGGCTTGGCTCCTCCAGCCTTAGTTTCACCCACCATCCATGTACTCGAGACTTTTCCCTCTGGTATGGCCCCTTCAGTAGCAATGTGTAGATCTGCTTTGCAGAATGAGCCAACTCAAACCAACCCTGTTCAGGTTCAAATAATTCTGGCTAACTCTGCATATGTATTTTTATGATTGATCTTTCTTTGTTGAAGATCAGGTCAGATCTGAAGTGTTTGGGGACACGTCTTTTACCTGAGCACTTTAGCCACGGGCCAGCCCAGGGATAAGAATCTGAACCTAAGGCAACACGATATTGTAAGTGAGTCACATCCAAGAGAGAGCCATAACCCTGAGACACATTCTATTATCCTGGTATAGTTCACAGAGCAAAACGGTTTGGCTGCCTCTACTCTAAGCTCTTTGTGCAGCAAGCAGTAATAAAGGAGGAGTGCAAGGAAGAAGATGAAGGATCTTAAGCATATGCAATTAGTTATGCAGTTACTTTAGATTTACTTGAATGATAATTGCATCTTAAATAAATAACGATTGATTACCAAGACCATATTTGGGGTCGGGAAGGAATTTTCCTCCCGGGTAGATTGGCAGAGGCCCTGGAGGTTTTTCGCCGTCCTCTGTAGCATGGGGTACAGATCACAGCTGGAGGATTCTCTGCATCTTGGGGTCTTCAAAGTATTTGAAGGCTTCAATATCTGAGATATAGGTGAGAGGATTATTCTAGGAGGGGTGGGTGAGATTCTGTGGCCTGCACTGTGCAGGGGGTCAGACTAGATGATCATAATGGTCCCTTCTGACCTTAAAGTCTATGAGTCTATGAGTCATCAAGTTTGATAGCAATGGGACTGATATTTATTTTACAGCCTGATAGTTCCAGCTCTTCCATTTTGTATCTAGTAATTTGATGGTGTTTAAAGGGAATTGGGACTTTTGGGTCCTAAAATCATAATTACTGTAGTGGCATGGCTGCTGCCAAGTGGGGTAAAGAAGGCAGTTGCCCTCGGGCCTGGCAATTTTTAAATGGCATCAGAGTACAATGTGGTGCAGTCTGAGCACTGTTGATCGCTGGCTGAACGAGACTAGTCCCTAGTCCCGCCCCTTCTGCCCGAGGCCCCACCCCTTCAGGGGGGCCCCAGAGCTAAGCTCCCACTACAGTGCCAAGAGCCCAGAAAAGTCTGTTGCCAGCCATATGCAGTGGTGACTGGCTTAGGAAGACACAAGTGTGACTTTTTCTGTACCCTGTAATAAAACTGGACACACTCATTACAAGAGAGACAGAAAGGACTCCAGGGCATAAGAAGGGAACTCTGAGGGATTGAGCGGTTATGCCCATAGAAATGTAATTTAGTGCTCATGGAAGGAAATGGCTCGACAACTGTGGAAAACAAAGTTCTCTGATTAGTCTTCTGGTGAACAACAGCAGGCCTCTCAGACAGACTGCCCTTGCTTAGATCCTCATCTTGTGCTCAGTCCATGGTATGTTCAGACTTACAGAAGTGAACTCACTCGTGGGAGCTGTAGTGGTTTCTGTCATGCAGACATGTGGCCTAAGAATCACTAAATCATTTCACATTGGTCACTCAGGAGCCAATAGAGTGTGGCAACAATTTCTGGACATTTTTGACCTTGCAGGGGAAAAAAAAATCAAAACCCTCATTCTTGTCCAAGAGCATTGCAATGTTCCCAGTCATTCAGGCCCCTAATGCAGAGATCATCTTTGACTCCTCTCCTTCTCTCTTGCTTGCTCTACTCACTGAAGCAGAGCTGCCCACAGAATTGCCAGGACCCTGGGCATGGTGGGGGAGCCTGGCTCTGGGCTCCCAGAAGGGGCAGGACTGGGGACTAGCATCCCCCAACCAGCCCTGCTGCACTGCCTGCAGGGGGGTCCAGTAGCAATTTAAAAGGCCCATGGCTCCTGTCACTGCCATTGCTGTGGTACTAGCAACCGGGAGCCCCAGGCCCTTTTAAATTGCTGTTCCTTGGGGCAGCTGCTCCTGCTCAAATTCCAGCCCTGCACAAAAGCTGTATCCAAATCCTACCAGTCCCTCCTCCAAGACCTTGGGTGATCCAACATTTTCTCTGTCCTTAAAGCTACACCTCCTCTTCAGACCCTTGTCATATTTGCTCAAACCTCCTCTTCTCAGGCCTCCCTGCCACATACCTCACTCCCTTCCTAGCTCTGTAAAAAAGCAACTGGCCGCTGTGAACTTTTTGCAATTTGCTCTGAGTACATGATGCCCTTTGCTAGTCCATCTCCTCCCCAACTCCTCCTTCGCTTTTGTGAGAGCGGTTTGGAATTTTGGTTTAACTTTTCTATAACTACTGTTCATTGACAGCACAGTTCTGAATCCAGGCTTCTTGCTACTCTCCCGGAGAGGATATTGACTTGGTAGAAGTTTGGTAAATGTATCAGTTCTATTTTTGTCCCCTTCAGAAAGGCCTGGGCATTTTGGACTCAGACTGAAACGAAAAGTAGGCATCTGTTTGATTCTCATTGGCAGGTTCACACGAGGGATTTTCCATACAAAACTGCATGCTCGCTTTTCTAAATCTGAGCCTCAGTAATGAGGGCACATGGCTTTACTGGTAAAGGATCTGAAAAATAGTCCTGATAAAAAATATGGAGGTCCTCTAAAATAGCTCTTTCGCAGAGTGTGCGATAAACTGCATAATTCACTCATATCTTCATTATCCAGGAGTATCTTACCCTCAAGCTGGTAAACTCTTTTACCCCACCTTCAAGAAAGAGAGAAATGGCCTCAACTTCTGGTTCAAGGTGCCTTCGTTTTCATCAGGTGAGTACTCAACACATCATAAAAATTAGGACACAATTTGGACAACTCAGAAGTTGAGGCATCCCAAACCATTATCCACACTTCAGCCACTCGTACTCTGTCCCCAAACCGTTCTTCCAAAGTACATTGATCCTGATTTGCAGCACCATCTGCTGGGCCAGTCCTTGGCCCTATGCTACTTTTCCAGAATGCTTCTCTTTCTTATTGGCAGTCTTCCCTTGTCCATAAGTATGGGAACTAATGGTGCAGGGAGTGCTCCCGGCCTCCTCTCCATGCTCCGTGGGCTTTGCTGCTGGCCCCACACCTGGGAACCCACCTGCTGGCTCTGAATTCGAGGTCCTGGCTGCTGCCCCACTCGCCCAGGGTGTACAACGTAACGGGGGTTTGTCAGCAGCCCTACTCTTAAAAATGTCCCCCTGCCACTACCCTTTTATGGAATGAAAGGGGACATTTGTGACTGTATGATGGGTCCAAACTCATTTCCATCAATGCTTAAATAGCATGGAGGGTTTGATTCCCATGGAGAATGGGAAATCCAACCATAGAAGAAAGAACCAACCCAATGGTGGTGCACATTCACACATGCCTCAATGCATATTAAAACATTTATTCCACATATGGATGGAAAAAATCCGCACATAGACAGAAAAAATTAGAGGGAACATTGGTTAGATTCCCTGCTCAATAATGTCAATGCATTAGTCTTAGAGTTCTCATTGCTTGGTATTACAAGAAATGGAATCAGCCACCAATGGGAACCTTTTCATCTCTGTGTCCAAGTTACAAAATCCCTGACTTCACACAGAGTAATAATTCATCAGCCTATGAAAGGGAAATGTAGACACTGTTAATATTTGTCTACCTGTAAAATGAAATAGTAATCAAATAGTCTGTTTAACTTTCAGATGGCTTAGGATCTTTGCACCAAACATTTTCAAGGCTCTGAACAAATATTAGCTAATTAATTCTTATAACAGCCCTGTGTGCGAGGACTGAGGAAACTGAGGTAGAAAGATTAAGTGACTTACCTGAAGCCACCAAGAAAGGTCAATGGTAGAGCTGAGGTTAGAAATCAGGAAACCTATCTGATTCTCAGTCCACTCTATCTTTCTGTCTCTTAATACTTGTTTTGATGGGTGAACTCTATGGAGAGGGGGGAATGTTGGCCAAAATGGCAAAAGTTAATCATTCATCATTTTGAAAAGTACAATGGGAACATTAACTTTCACTTGCATATTCCCTACAGACGGGGCAGAAGAGACCTCAGCATAACCTCTCATCTAACTCTTGATTTTTCACCTATAACTAGGATGACCAGAGATCCTTTCATTAGGGGCTTTGTCTTATATAGACAACTATACCCATCCTGCCTCCCACAAAAAAAAAGTGTCCCGATTTTTCACACTTGCTATCTGGTCACCCTACCCATAGCAACATAGCACCCCCAGGCATGTACAGAACTGTACTGAAGTGTCAGTGTCATCTATGAGTTTCAGTCCAATGTAGGACATTAATTCATGACCTCCTGAGCCCCCAGGCAACAGTGTATTTAATGCTGTGCATGGCACAAAATGAAAGGAGTCTAATAATTAACATTTATGCTGCAGTCTATCCTGTTACTCTTCATAATGAGGTGGGGATTCAAAGCTCTGGTAATCCATTTAACAAGGAAGTGTTTTTATTGTTTCAAGAAAAAGCTTAAATGTTCAACACTTTGGGGCAAATTTTATCCAGTGGCTCCCACTGAGTTAATAGGAAGTCCCCCAATCCATGCTTGCATGTAGGCCTGGCACAATTCATCTTTTTTTTCTTTTTATCCATTTAAATGTTTGCTATTGTGCAAAAATTATGAGTCTTCAGCATTTTTGTTCAACTTTTATCGATTTAAATTTTCACAGGGAGTGGGAAGTTCTGGGGAAGAGTTCAGACAAAGGGCGATGAGACAATAATTATTTAATGACAGTAGACTTCAAGAAGTTAACACTTCCTAAATATTAAAACAAATTGTCAAAGTTCTGTCAAAATAATCAAAGTATTAAATCAAACTCCCATAAATTCTCAAGTAGCATCTTTCTCACTTTGCCAATCTGTGAATTTCAATCATCAGTGAAAATATTATTTCATTGGCTTGTGCATGTATATCGTAAAATCACTGTTCATCGATATTTACAAATAAAAAAATAATGCTTCCAAGACTATTTGTATCCAAGGGAAAAATTTGGTTCTGTGTAGCTGGAATCAAAGAGTGACAGCTACTAATCATGTTGAGGAAGTCTAATAGATGTCTACTAAGTAACCAGCTATATCAAGCAACAAGCAAGCAGTCAATCAATTAAAGCAAAACAGGTTAAAACATGGAGGAGAAGAAATCCATGGTGTATGCTGCTTCTGAAAGACACAAAACATTTAGCATTACAGGTATTGATGATGGAATTTACTGTCACAAACATTTTCAGATTTGATCTGAGGCAAGATGAAGGTTCACTGTTTCCAAAGATAATATTTTTTTTCACTCCAAATTAATTCCACTTCTTTTTTCTGGCTTTTTCATAATGCAATGCTATTTCTTCCCCAGGAGCATGCCTATATATCTCTGCGTGATGGAGGAGTCTTTTTCATTAGTCCAGGACACTCGTGTTATGTATTGAATATTATGCATTTATTGAATGTGCATCTCATTTTCATTTCAGTTAGATTTGAGGGCCAATTTCATTCATGGCTATTGATTCCTTCCAAGCCATTTGCATTTCATTCCATTCATTATAATGTATGAGTTTCATTCTTTCATTCTTTCAGAATAATTTAAAGCTCCCACTCACATATGATCCTATTTCCATGGAGTTTGGAACAATTTTTCCATCGTGGGATGAGGGCTATTTATGCAGCCACAGTCACGAGCTCCCTTGAGAGTTTTCCAGAGGAGGAATAAGTTTGATACTCAATTCCTATTGCTAATTTTTCATTATTATATCCTTATGCTTATGCATGGGGTCATCATCATGTCTGTGGTCTGCAAACAAACTGGTAGCTGAGTGACAAACATCCTCTCATCCGCTGGAAAATCCAGACAGCATGGAGCATTGTCATTAACTAATAAATAAGGATAGCCATCACTGCCTTTCAATGTAGACCAACCAGAATAAGGCCAGGTCTACACTACAAGAGGAAGTCGACCTAAGATATGCAACTCCAGCTATGAGAATAGGGTAGCTGGAGTCGACGTACCTTATGCTGAATTTCTGTGGCATCCCCACTGCAGGAAATCAATGGGAGAAACTCTCCCATCGATTTTCCTTATTCCTCACAACCTGGTGGAATGCTGGGGTTGATAGGGGTGCCATCAGCAGTGAATTTAGTGGATCCTTAGACCCACTAAATTGAACCCCGGGAGATCAGTCTCAAGTATGTCAATCTTAGGGTAAGAGATGATAAGCTCTTCCCATCTGAGTAACAGCATGGTAATAGCCATATCAGAATAAGCCAATCATTCTTCTCCCCTCTCCCATTACTCTAGGAAGGCATCATCATCTAAAGGGGGAGTAGAGGCCCTTCAACTTTAGAGAGATATTTTAGTTCCAGGATTAAATCATAGAATCTTAGATCTGTAAGGGACATCAAGAGGTCATTAAGTCCAGTCCCTTGCCCAAGGCAGGACCAATCCAACTAAATCAACCTAGCCAGGGCTTTGTCAAGCCAAGACTTAAAAAAAAAATGGATTGATTTATAGCAGATTCTTATATCAAATCTCTAAGGGTATGTCTACACTACAAACTAACTACAGACGTTAGTTTGGATTAACTTTGATAGGCGCTACACATGCAAACCACTAGTTCGAACTTAATTCGAACTAGCGGTGCACTTAATTCGAACTAGGTAAACCTCATTCTACGAGGACTAACGCCTAGTTCGAATTAACTAGTTTGAATTAAGGGCTGTGTAGCCACTTAATTCGAACTAGTGGGAGGCTAGCCCTCCCCAGCTTTCCCTGGTGGCCACTCTGGGCACCACCAGGGAAACTCTTCTGTCCCCCTCCCGGTCCCGGACCTCTTAAAGGGGCACGGTCTGGCTACGGTGCCCGTGCCAGGTGCAAGCCTGCCAGCACCCAGCCAGCAGACCCTGCACGTGGCACGGCTCGAGCCGGCCACCCGTTGCCACCCAGCCCTCCACCTCTTCCCGGGACCAGGCTGGCAGCTACTGGGAGCATGCCCAGGTCCGCAAGAGGCGGGCACCTGCCTGGTCTAGTGCAGACATCGTGGACCTCATCCACGACCTCCGCACTAGGCACAGGAAAGTGGCCATCTAGGGCAGGAGAGCTGCCAGCCTGGCCCCCCAGGAGCAGGTTGGCATGAAAATCAAGGTGGTCCACTGAGACCCCCGACCCTGAGCCCTGAGCTTACAATGGCCGTACTGGGTCAGACCAAAGGTCCATCTAGCCCAGTGGCCTGTCTGCCGACAGCGGCCAACACTAGATACCCTGGAGGGGATGGACCGAAGACAATGACCAAGCCATTTGTCTCGTGCCAGCCCTCTCCAGCCTTCCACAAACAGAGGCCAGGGACACCATTCCTACCCCCTGGCTAATAGCACTCCATGGACCCAACCTCCATGACTTTATCTCACTTCTCTTTAAACTCTGTTCTAGTTCTAGCCTTCACAGCCTCCTGCAGCAAGGAGTTCCACAGGTTGACTATTTGCTTTGTGAAGAAGAACTTTCTGTTGTTAGTTTGAAGCCTGCTACCCATTCATTTCATTTGGTGTCCTCTAGTCCTTCTATTATGGGAACTAATGAAGAACTTTTCTTTATGCACCCTCTCCACACCACTCGTGCTTTTATAGACCTCTATCATATACCTCTGTGGGCTCCTTGGGGTGGAAACTCTCCTGAAGCCCCTTGATTGACCCCCCCTCCGGATGGCAGCCTGCGGCAAGTGTAGCCGGGCTGATGGCCGAGTGCTGTGATGTGCCAAGTGTGGGCACTCAGGGCACTCCAAGCCAGGACTGCTTTGCAAGCGGGGAACCCCTGAGAACTGTCTGTCCGGGGTGGGGGTCGGGTCCCTTTAAGCACAGCCCTCGGCTAGCCTGAGGCAGCAGCTCCACACTCTAAGTCCTAATCTGATGCCCTGCTAGCACTGCTTCCGGCCATCCTTAACCTCAGTTCAGGGTTCACTCAGTGTGGACATGCTAGTTCGAATTAGCAAACTGCTAATTCGAACTAGTTTTTAAGTCTAGATGCACTAATTCGAATTAGCTTAGTTCGAATTAACTAATTAACTAAGTTAGTTTGAATTAGTGCTGTAGTGTAGACATATCCTAACTTAATTGACTTCCATGGAGTTACTCTTGACTTAAAATGAAATGAGACACAAATTGGGACTGTCATTCTTACAGATCTAATAGATAGTCATGTTCCACCAGGTCTTCTGATGATTCAGTAGATGCTACACTGAACACAGAATGTACAACCTTTGTCTTAAAAATCAGTGATTGGTGAGCTTCAAAAATTTAGCATTTGCAACAAGCAGTGTTATGTTTGGTGGCTTCTCTGAAGCTTATCCATATATATATATATTTGGCTCTGCAAAGTATGGCTGAAAACCTCACAAGAAAATGTTTTCCTTGCAGTATTTTGGCATTTCCAGCTATAACTGAAAGACCCAGGGGTTCATAAAAGTTCTGGATAATAAAATAGAAGCCAACTGAATATTTTTTAGAAATGTGGCAAGTTCTCTAAGGATAGAAAATTTAAGTTCTTATTTCTCCTGAACTGGTTCATCCATCTGGCCTCTGTCCTATGAGCTAAGGAAGCAGACACATTGTTCACCTAGCAAGGGACACCCACACATGCAAAGTCTGCATGGAAAGAAAATATTATCCAAAGGTGGCATATGGAAATGAGACACCTGCTGCCATTTCTTCTATTATAACTAGTAGCAGCTTCTTTTTCAAATGACACAGAACTGGAAATTCTGCATTCTAGTCTAGTTTAATAATAAGTGCAAGTTGTTCTTATAACAGATTTAGCTAATGAGAAATTGTTAAATAATTTCTGAAATACATGTGAGCTTATATTTCATAACCTTGCCAGAACTTCCAAGGTCAGACTGAGCAATTGTTGTTTTGGTGAGAGCAGGTTGTGATGTTCAGAGCTCGGGTCTGAAATCAGAAATTTTGCCTCTGTGAACCAGCACCTATTCCATCCTGCGTTTTGTGCAGCCGCTTCTTTTGACTGTCTGAAAAGCAAGCACCTATCAGGAATCTAGATGAGCATTATCCTGTACCAAGTGGATGCTCGGAGGAAGACTTGAACATTCACCTTTAACACAATTCACAGCTGAGACGCAGAGCAGAAAGCCCACTCAGTATAGTAACCATAATATTTTCTTTAATGGTTTTCTCCTTGTGTGTATTGTCTGACTTTATCTAAGCTTCAGTAGATAGTAGTAGTAGTACTCAGAGGTACTTCTACAAGTACCTTAACTGGCAAAACCTAAAAGGGCAGGATGTTCTCCAAAGATTTTCCATTCACCTCTGCGTGCATGTGTGTGTGTGTGTCTCTCTCTCTATATATATAGTGATAGAAATGTAGCCGTGTTAGTCTGGTGTAGCTGAATCAAAAAACAGGACTATGTAGCACTTGAAAGACTAACAAGATGGTTTATTAGGTGATGAGCTTTCGTGGGCCAGACCCACTTCCTCAGATCAAGTAGTGGAAGAAAATTGTCAATTTTCTTCCACTACTTGATCTGAGGAAGTGGGTCTGGCCCACGAAAGCTCATCACCTAATAAACCATCTTGTTAGTCTCTCTCTCTCTCTCTATATATACATATACAAATGCACAGTCATATGTACTCAATGTACTTAATGTATACTCAAAAGACTGAATTGAATGTACTGAAAATCTCAAATATACTTATCATGAATTCAGACACTAACATTTATTTCACCACTACAAGGGGATATATCGGCAACAAAACTTATTTGATATAGTCCAGTGGCCGAGCTGAACTTCTCCAAACTTTACACCTGGGGCTGAGCTCTTTAATGGGATTAAACCTGAAACTGAAGAAGATGGGCATTAAACTCTGGGAAAGTTCATGATCAGCATTAAAACCCCACTGCTGCAATGAATTCCTGGCAGGCCCCTAAAGTTAATGGGACTCGGTCCACACAGTGCTCACTTCAGAAAGAGGGTATGTCTACACTACCACCCTAGTTCGAACTAGGGTGGTTAATGTAGGCAATCAGAGTTGCAAATGAAGCCCGGGATTTGAATTTCCCGGGCTTCATTTGCATATTGCCGGGTGCCGCCATTTTTAAATGTCCGCTAATTCGGACTCCGGGCCCGTGGCTACACGCGGCATGAACTAGGTAGTTCGGATTAGGCTTCCTTTTCCGAACTACCGTTACTCCTCGTGGAACGAGGTGTACCGGTAGTTCGGAATAGGAAGCCTAATCCGAACTACCTAGTTGGTGCCACGTGTAGTCGCGGGCACGGAGTCTGAACGAGCGGACATTTAAAAATGGCGGCACCCGGCAATATGCAAATGAAGCCCGGGAAATTCAAATCCTGGGCTTCATTTGCAACTCCGGTTGCCTACATTAACCACCCTAGTTCGAACTAGGGTGGTAGTGTAGACATACCCAGAGAGTCCAGTCTAGATGTGGACTCCCCAGCCCAGGTTCATCTCTTAAATATTTGGTCAGGGTGCTTTATGTTAACTTTAAAGGCTATTGTTTGTATTGCTTTCTTTGCATTTGCACCTAGACGTGATCTAAGCATCTTTCATACTGTAGGTTGAAATGACTGGAGTTGAAGTATATAAACTCTTGGCTCTAGCTACCTGCTTCTTGCCTAGGCAAAAGTGAGACACTTGTATATTGATGCTCTCAGGTATCCAAAAAACCTCTCAAACAGGGCAGTACATTGGGGGGAATTTGGCAGAAAAAGGAGCTACTGCAGTTCACTGAAAATTAGGTTTGTTCTCAGAGTATCAAGTCAAGGAGAGTTAATCTCAAGAATGATCAGAAACAATTGTCAGACATGACCTACTCTGAAATCCAGGCCAAATTTCAGGTCCTATCTGTGAACAAATCCATCACCTTACCTGGGACTTCAGATCCCTTCTGACCTAGGGTACTCAGCCTTAATTATAAGCCTCTGCTATAACAGCTATTACAGAAACCTTAACAGACAGCAATATTTACCTGACCGCTATCCAAACAAACTATATTCATCATCTTCATACACATAAACTTGTTATTGTGGAGAAGGTCATTTTTATTTCACCTTCTGTTGGGATGAGCCCACTAGGAGCTCCTAAAAAAAAATCACTGATATATTTCCCTACTTCTTTGGGAGAAAGTAAAACCCCTTCTAGTTCCATTTAGAAAATTCCCTGTAAGACAGAAATCATACAGTTCTACATGCACCCTAAAAGAACCAAAATAGGGTCAAATCACTGTACAATGTAAACATTAATTTACTGTGGCACAATGCTAGAAAATGGCCAGTAAATGCCACACAGTTTATCAAAGGATGCTGTCCAGGCCACTGAAGATGAGTGGCAAGTGCATTCTTTCTTAAAAATAGATTGTTCTACTATTTCTCTCCCCACCCTGAGCCTCTGTCCTAGCCTCAGTCTACAAAGGCAAAGCTGTGGGCTGCATGGTAGAGATAAGAGACAGTGTTGAAGCACTTGCAGATGGCAGTTGCTATAAACCAGCACAAAGGACTCTTTAATTAAGTCTTTCTTTCCCCCTCATTAAAATTCAGGAAAGATTACCATGGAATTTGTACTGTATCTGCAAAACAAATCATAACAATTACACTAGACTGCCCCAGGCTGGCTGGATCGTAGCTTATTATCTCACAAAGACTTGATAAATGTGTACATTTATATGTAAGGCTTCTGCACACCGCTATAGCCAGCTAAACAAAGATGTCCTGCTTTCCAAACTGCATTTTAGCTGGTTAGACTCCCTTCAATAGCTGGATGTTGATGCTGAAGTGTTAAAAAAACATAAATTCTCTTTCCCATCTACAGTTTACCTCGTCTGTTGAACTGGGATAAATTCATGTTCTTTTGGTGATTCCTGAAACCCCATCAAAAAGCCCACTTAACCCTCTAGGGCAATATGCATAAAAGATTAAGAAGCAGCTATGGAATGCAAAGTTCGAATGTTCAGAGCTAAATGCCAGAGGCTTTTCCGCTGAATAAAGAAGTCCCATAGGCAGCATACAGGCCTGTCTAGTAGACATATGCATTTCTAATGCTGACCTGGACTTTCTACAGTAAAATGGATATAACGGTGACCCAAGAAAGCAACTCACACAAAGCAACTGCTAAGATAAATCCCATTTAAAAGGTGTCTTCAAATGAAGATGACAGTCCACCATTGGGATGTATATGACCCTTCATTTTCGGCATAGTTCCTATGTTATGCTGCGATGAATGCCTTAGAAATTTAGTTGATGGAGTAAGTATTAGATATTTCAATAGAGGATAGTGGTGAGTAAACACACAAATCTCCACAGCAGCGCACAAGTGCATGTCACATTGCATTATTAATACCCATGTGTTGATGGGATTTTGTTTTCTTGCTCACTGAACAAGCAAAGGACTGATTCAGATGTCACTTGCCCACTGCCACTCAAGAGTAATTCATACAATTCTATGTAGTTTCACCAGTGTAAAATTGGTGTGAGATGAGTGCAGACGTCTAGACCCCAAGAGTTCTGGCTGTCATGTTTCCAGGGAGGATGGCAGATTTATGCAGGAAGAGGAAATGTCAGAAACATATAAATAGTTTAAAAAGCCACCGTTGTCAGCTATTTTTAGGCCCAACATTTAGACGTTGAGTAAAAGAAGCGTTTATGAAAAAATCCTAACAAGAATAGAAAAGTTTGCATCAGATTTATTAACACATTTCAGTGACATCTGTGTTTAACTCAACAATTGCTATTGCAATGGTCTTAGTTGGATTCAGGTACATTGAATTCCCCTCATTTTACGAGGTTTCATACATTTAAATTAAGTTCAAAAATACCCTCCCCACCATTCCCTGAAGAGTCCAAGCGCCATAGAGACACTTAATTCCTAGAGTCTGAGGTTTTTATCCCCCTCTTGCCACGTGCTCTGCCCTGCAAATTAAGTTGATGGGGGAAGTTCACTTGCATGACTCTTCTTCAGGGGAGGACATCAATAAGAGTTTTTAGCAGATGGTTTCTCGATCCAGATGTAGGGAGTCTCCAGTTGTAATATGCAACCAGCACCCACCTGGTATTCATGGGTCTCCTTCTTCAGGTAGAGTGATCCAAAGGCTCACAATGCAGTCATTCAAATATTACATTACAATACGGAATGCACAGCTATTGCAAGTATGGTTAATACAAGCAACATCTCCCAAGCAGTTAATGAACGGCCAAGACTACACACATTCGTATCAGTCTCATGTCCACTCTATGGAAATGAACCAGTCAGATTCCAATCGTGCATTTATCAGTGTTCAGATGAGACAGGGGAATCTTAGCGTCAGCTAGCACCATCATCACACTAACTAAAGCCTTGTTTTCCGTGTAAAAAAAAGGGTGTTCAAAGGGGTGTTCTTAACTCGAATTAATTTAAAGTAAAACCCCAGTGAAGACAAGGCAGTTTGCCTAACAGATGGGTTCCCACTAGACTTTAGCTCAACCTGCTAACCTGTGTGAAAACAAATGCGACAGCTGCTCTCCAGCAGGTCTCTCCTCCACACATCATCATGTGCAGCAAGACAACAGCCTCCTGGATAAGCAGAGGGGGAGATTTCCTCTTTCTGGGTCCTGTTGTTACCCTCTTCCTCTCACTGAAAGTGAAGTGTAAATTAATCTTTCATTTACAATTACCACCAACAGCTGTAAAATGTGATGAGATGTTGGGCAGAAGGCCAAATCTGCTTTTTATGGAGCTTTGATTCCCCTCTGTCTGCTTAAGGCTAGTGAAAGGGCAGGGCAAGCAGAGAAACACGTGCAGGGTGAAACCCAGAGCAGGAAACACTCTGTTTTGGGAAATACCATTTATCAGCTGAAAATTGCATTTGTAAAAGACCATTGTGGTGAAAGGCCAACGTCTTTACTGCTAATTTATCTTGACAGCACAAGGCAACCACCTCTAGAGCCCCATCATCTCTCTCACCACCATCGCATGGGCATTTCTAGGAGGAAAAATCAGCGTACACGAGGTCAATCGCCAACTGACCCTTCTTAAAATGTTGATGTGCAATTGGCAGAATGAACATTTTAAAACACAGCTTCAATCACCCCGCTGGAGGTTAATAAGTTCCAATCAACAATATTCCATGACCCTACGCAATATGGGAATGAGGCAGGTACTGTCAATGTCCGTCTCATATTTAAAGTCTAAGGACCAGCTCCTCAGTACATGTGAATCAGGGTAGGAATTATCAGAATGGATCAGAGCAGCAGTCCATTTTGTTTAGCATCCTATTACTGACAGTGGCCAGTAGCAGTTCATTCAGAAAAAGGTGCCAGAAACCCTGCAATATATAATTCCTTCTGGGATATAAAACCTTCCTATTCCCAACAGTTAATGGCTCATTTGTGCCCAGAAGTATGGGGTTTATAGCCCACTAGCAGATTTACCAGGCATTTTTCGGATGCTTAACTCAATTATATTTTTTGGGTTTGGAAAATAAAAGGAAAATGTACATCCTTATTTAAGAACATAAGAACGGCTGTACTGGGTCAGACCAAAAGATCATCTATCCCAGTATCCGGTCTTCCGGCAGTGCAAAGCCAAATGCCCCAGAGGGAGTGAACAGAACTGGTAATCATCTAGTGACCCCTCTCCTGTCATCCATTTCCAGCCTCTGACAAACAGAGGCTAGGGACACCAGTCCTACCCATCCTGGCTAAAAAGTATTTAAATGACTATTTTTGAAAAATACACTGTTATTTTATGAAGTTAATTTTTATTTTAGATGTATTTAAAAAGGGACCGTTAAAATTTTTCCATTTAATAATTTGTAGCACGTTTTTTTAAATGGGAATTCCATCAAGTGTAGTTTTTTCTTCAGCCCTATAAACTCGTGTTTTTCAAAGTGGTCCATGATCCACTCTGAGAAACCTGCTAACTGGCTGCTCCTACTTGTTTATCTCCAGCTTTTTTGAATTGCTGGGCCCTGGAGCAATTGCTTCTCCCCTCAGCAGACCTGACTACAGTATTCATCACCAGTGTTCCCTCTAATCTTTCCCATCCATGTGCGGATTTTTTCCATCCATGTGTGGAATAATTTTATGTGGACCGAGGCATGTGCAAATATGCACCACCAAGAGAAACACAAAACCTAGCTGCAGGCACCTTGCAAATCACCTGGGTGGCATTTTGAATCTCTCCTGAGTGGCTGTACAAGTGCACAGCTTACAGGGAACACTTCTCAACAGTAGATATGGCAGATCACAAGTGCAAGGTGTATTATTAGCAAGGATCCACAGGTTGTGCTGTGCCTCTGTTATACTGTCTTTCAGGAAGAGCATCTCTTCTCTGGATCTGGGGCCTCTTCTTACCCAGCGCTGCAACTCTGAGAATGGGTCCTGATTTAAATACCTGTTTCTCACTGTGAGATTCCAGAGGAACTTGGTCCCCTGTTGGAGACTTATCCTCTAGGGAGCCATACAACTAGCAGATATTTGCAGCAAAACAGCACAACCTTTCCCAAACAAAGCATTCTTTGCTTGCGAACTGGAATGCAGTATTTAGGGCCATAGGGTAAAAATGATAAAGCAAAGTCTGCCTTGAATGGTGCCTTATAATATGTGCTGATAACTAATGTATTTTGCTGCAATGCTGGGAGAATCTTCCCCAGACCTAAAGAGGAGCTGGGTGTGGCAGGAAAGCTTGTCTCTTGCAGAATTTGGTCCAATGAAAGATATCACCGGACCCATCTTGTCTCTCTAAGCAAAGGCTCCACACATATCTCTCATCTCTCTTGCCAACTTCTCCTTGTTTAGTAGGCAAGCAGGCCCTGCTTTGCCTGGGTCTGGTAGGACAACTGCATGCTGCCAGCAAAACCTCCCTTACTTTCCTCAGCTACCCCGGATTGAATTCCATGCTGTGTAACAGGATTCTGCTGTCTGTCGTCTAACCTGTCAGCCCTTTGTCTCAAGTACTGGCCAGGTGGTTTCATGTATGATGCCCCTCTTTCCTCCGGATTTCAGGTGGAGAAGAGTTGTGGTGAGACAACCCCCTGGAGGGTCTTCCATTGTATCCCCAAGCTAGCTGCATTCACCTCTTGACTGTTCTGGAAAACACCTCCATTCCGGGGGTAGCCCTTGTCTCTGAAAAGAGATGAACACCATCATACCAAATGGGGGGCATAATACAGCAGTGAATAGGGAAAGTGAATTGCACACACTTTCCATAAAAATAATAACGAATTTTATCACATTCTCTGCATCTGCTTTGGATCATTATGGTTGGTTGCTGTAGTATATGTGTGTGTGTATATATATATATATTATATGATACCCTAGGTAGTCATAATTTGACTTAGATCACCTTCTGCCCAACCAAAGAAGAAACACAGTTTCAGTCAAGGATTCTCAGTGGAACTCTTTAAAATTGTCTACCCTCTACTAAGAAATGCTTGGTCTGGTGTTAATTGTCCTCATGGTTTGATGGTAGGGGCAGCAGCAGCAACACAGCAGTTGGAAGGAGAAGAGTATCAATTGTGGATTTAGCTAAGAAAAATGCTTTCCATTCCCCACTCCCCACACTGAAGTTATTTTCTTTGGCTTGTGCTGCAATTTCTGTGGTGCTGGGTTTTTAAAGCTGATATACATACACATTTTTTGACAGTAGTTTTGTTTCTGGATTCATTTTAATGGGTCAGAGAGAGAGAAACTGATGTACACTGAAGATTTAATTAGCAAGAGTTTGAATTGTGGTTTATAAAAAATCCTCTGGCTGGCTCATTTGCTCTCTTTTCATCTCATTTCTTAGGGACTAAACATTGCTTGAAATCGAGGTTTAACAATTTGACAGTGCTGTGCTCTCAGTATAGAAACATACGAAGACCCAGAATATTTCCTTATGACTTCCACAGATTCCTATCTGATTGGGGTTTAGTCCTAGAGTATGTACCACCAATTCAGCAGGATATATTTTCTGGGAGCTGGAAACACAATAAATCTCTTACCGCGAGCAGGACAGCATGATGCACTGTTGTGAAACCTGAAAGACTCTTCCTCTAAGACTTCAAAACCTTCTGTCAATCTAAAGCATGGTAGAAGCCGATTTTCTGCAACATGATTGACTAATGGGCTTCAGATGGGCTGATGTGTTTAATCAATAATTAATGGTAAACACAATGGCTCTGTATAATTGGCATCAAATTGAGAAGCTGATTCATGGGGAAGAATGAAGAGCTAAGTCTAGAGAAGATGGAGAGGAATGGCACTGACTTCTAGCCAATGCCCAGAGATCTGAGTTAGAGGCCTAGCAGTGGGGATGATGGAGAGATTCAGGAGGGTGGGAGAGAATTTCAAGGGCACCATGGAGCGGGGAGTGGAGTAGAAGCCCGTGATGTGGGTCAGGAGCAGGGAGGGGAAAACAGAAGCAGATTTGGGGCTCAGCTTCTGATTTGGAACACAAACTGGAGACATGGGGACAGTTATTTTCTAGACATAATTTGCTTATTTACCTAACGTGCCCAAGGCCTGTTTCCTTCAACAACCATGGTAGCAAACCGCATGCAAGAGCCTTCTAATAGCACACAAGCAGTGAGCCAAGATAGCTCAGGCTGCAAAACCATGCTCTGAAGTGTTCCTAGCTTCTTTTTGCCAGAAGCTGAGAGTGGACATCAAATAATGGATCACTCATGTTCCTTTCACTGCTTTGTCCTAAGCAGCAGCCTCCTTGCGTCTCTCTCACAGACTCACAACACAATCAGATCAAACTGTTTAAACGTGCTCTGGGCTCATTCTTCACCCTCAGTCCCTGCCTGCACTTTACTCCTGGGAATGTCCTACTTCAGAGGTGGGGAATGTATTTTGGATCAGGGGCTGCTGACCCACAGAAAAATCGGCCATACATGAGTGAAAAAAAACCACACTGATGTGGCTCTCACTGAGAAGGAGAAACGTTTCAGAGGGGTAGCCGTGTTAGTCTGTAACTGGACAAACTTAAAAAACAACAAATAGTTTTGCAGCACCTTAGAGACTAACTATAGATGCTATCAATTCACTTTGATTCTTATCTGCTACATTTTAACTACCCAATCTTCAGATACTCACTGATTCCCTTAACCCCCCTATTTTCTATGCCCTCTGCTCCCTGTCTCCCAAACCCCTTCCTTTTTTCCTCCCCGCCCCCCTTTCTCTCCTATTTATTTTGAGTCTGCACATCCTAAACTCAGAACTCCAGTCATCTGAAGAAGTGGGTTGTGCCCACGAAAGCTCCTGATACCATCTACATGTTTTGTTAGTCTATAAAGTGCTACCAGACCATTTTTTCTGTTGTTTTTTTCTGTACAGACTAACTTGGCTACCCCCTGAAGCTAAGTCTTTAAGGTTAGTCTCTAAGGTGCTGCAAGACTATCTGTTGCTTTTTGCAAAGGAGAAAGACACTCCTCACATTCTCCTCATGCAGCAGAGCCTTGGGGGCAAGGGGCAGGCTAATAGAATTTGTGAGCTCCAGCCCATGGGAGGGGGAGGGGGGAGGGTGTGGGGAACAGCTGGAGCACCAGGATAGGTTCTCCACTACTGGAGGGGAGCCCTGAGCCTCAGGGGCTGGATCCAGGCAAGCCAGGGGCCACATCCAGCCCCTGGGCCTGAAGTTCTCCACCCCTGTCCTACTTCAAAGCCCCCCTAAGACCAAAAGGTCTGAAAATTAGCCCTCCTTTTGCACAATTCAGTAAGGTCTCAGAGGCCAGACAAATAAATAAATAAGAGGCCACACAATAACCTGAACTATGAGGCCAGGTGCCTTATAGCAACTGTAATGCTTTCTCTGGAGAGCTGCATCCTGGTTACTGGAACATCCATGTGTGTATACAAGTCATTAGCACTTTTCTCCATACAAATATGAGGAGGAAACTGAATTAAAGAGGAAAGATGAGAAATAGGTAAGGATTAAAAACCGGACTGGAAAGAGCAGTGAGCAGAGGAGGAGTGATATTGAGGTGGGGGAACAGAAGAAGGGGTTACAGAAGAGATAAATCAGTGTATGGCCTGGTTTAAGATTAAAATGGTGCTGTAGCTATGCTACTGTAGTGCCCTAGTGTAGGCATGGCCTGATCGTGTGTGTGAAAGGTTTAGAGAGGAAGATAAAGCAGAAAAATGAGAACACCACAAAAGGAAGAGGAATGGGGCCTTGTCTACACTGGCACATTTTGTCACCAAAACCCCCTTTTTGGCACCAAAACCCACAGAATGTTCACATTGTAATGTGAATGTTCTCTGGGTGTGGTCACCAAAAAGGATTTTTTTGGCATCAAAACTTGCCAGTGTAGACAAGGCTGAAGGCATGCCAAAGAGCAATGGAATAAATGAATACTTCTGTTTCCTTTCCTGGAAGGGCTATCCTACCACTGCACTGGCCTGGGATTGCTGTGTGCACCCTAAAAGGCTGCACAAACCTTTGGATCTCTCTGCTTTTCATGATGGGCCTCAGCATGCTACCTTTATGTTTGTGTTATGGATCTTCAGACTGCATGTGCATGTTAGAAGGTGAGGGAGGGGGTAAGATCCTTCGACTTCATTTTCCTTTCTGTCCATTCACATAGTGCAGGGATGATACAAGGATTTTTTGCATAAACTTATAGAACTTGAAAAAATCCCGTAACCCTGGTCTACATCTTATTTCGAAATAACAAATGGAGCATCCACACTACCAAGCCCATTATTTCGAAATAATGGGCTAGTTATTTCGAAATAATAACTCCTGCTTTCCACAAGGAATAACACTTATTTTGAAATAATTATTTCGAAATAGTGGTAGTGTAGGCTCTCCTCTGCTGCTATTTCGAAATAACTACTCCCCAGAGTCATTCAAAGTAATTACTCCTCAGTGCATCCTGGGGCTCAGAGGGTATGTCTAGGCCACAGAGAAGATTGAAGCTTCTGCTGTCGATTGTGCAGGGTTCGAATTAGTGGGTCTAGTGAAGACATGCTAATTCAAACTGAGAGGGACACTCCGGTCAATGCCGGTGGTCCTGCTTCCATGAGGAATAAGAGAAGTTGAAGGGAGAGTGTTCTCCCTTTCGTTTCCTACAGTGTGGACAGCAGCAAAAGTTGAGTTTAAGGTACTTCGACTTCAGCTACATAATTAATGCAGCTGAGGTTGCGTATCTGAATTCGACCTTATCCCATAGTGTAGACGTACCCTAAGTCGAGATAGCGCATCCACATTAAAGGAGCCTGCCCTGGACTAATTTCAAGACTTTCCTGTAGCGTGTACATGCTATTTCAAAGTAGTGATTTGGGGAGTTGTTATTAGAAATAAGTTATTTTGAAATAATTTCCTGGTGTAGGTATGCACATAGAGTAACAGCTCCTGTAAATACATTTGTGTCTGCAAATATTTCTCAAGGAAGGATGCTCAGGGGGTTATGTGAAATTAGTTATTTGTCACACTCTTGTTCCTAGTGGAACTCTGTCCCCATCACAGAACTACCATCAAAAAGCATTGTGAGGCATAACATAATGGAAAGGGGATAAGATTGCACTGCAGTGCCCCGTAAATTTCAGTAGTGCCCCATCAGCTTCAACCAAGATCAGGGTATCATGGAACCAGAGAGTCTGCTTGCTCTCTGATCTTTAATTCAACTCTCTAGGAGTATGTCCCCTTAAGGTTATAGCCCAGGGCCAATGTTTTCTCCATGGGGAACCCCGAGACTCTGTTCCCCAGAGACTGGGTTCTTGGCTTCAGCACCTTTGGTTCTCCCTGTTGCTCCTTCAACAGACCATAGGATCCTGGACCCCTGCTGGAGACACACTTTTGGAGACAATGCAACCATCAGAAACTTGCAGCAACACAGCACAGCCATTTCAAAACATGAGATTATTTACTCATTCCTCAAAGATGGGCAGCATGCAGGACAATAGGCAAGAACAATAAAAAGCCTTCATGCTTCAGTATTATGTGCAGCTTTGTGAGTTTCCCCTCAGCCAGCCTTGCTATGCTAAGTTTCTTCACCTCTGGCAGGGAACAAACAGACTGCCCAGGATCATAGCATCTGCCTGTCGTGCAGGAGCGGCCCTAGACGAGCTGCTGGCAACTGGTGCCCTAGGCAAAACATGTGATTGGTGCCCCCGCCTCTAAACCCCTCAACGGCCATTTAATTTGGCGCCCTAGGCGACTGCCTAGTCTGTGCCTATGGATGGGCCTCCACTGCTCTTGTGCATTCTTCAACCCCTCAGCTTCTCATTGACTCAGTCTGGGCTGCCTCTTTAGCTCATTCAACGCTTCTCCCTTGTCCCAGGTCTTCAAGGTTTTTTTTAGATCTCCTTTGATCCCAAGTTTGGCCCTGAAGGGAGCCAGGTCAGTTGTTTATTTCCTACTGATGGCCTAGCCATTTTTCTCTTACCTGTTTTGAAAATGTGTATCTGTCACTGCCATCTCTTTCATTTCTTGTGGGCTTTCCCACATACCGCTTCCTTTAACACCATAATGCAGGGGTGGGAACCATTTTTAGGTCAAGAGGTCATTGACCCACAGAAAAATCAGTCAGGGAGCCACACAAAATGAGACGTTTAAAAAAAAGTCACTGATGTGACCCCTGACTGAGAAGTAGAAAAACACACTCCACATTCCCCTCGCACACAAGAACCTAGCGGGGCCCAGCCTAGTAGATTCCATACACACCCCCTCAGGCTCTGGCATGAGGTAAAAAATGAGAGGTTCAGTGTGTGGGAGGGGCTGCAGGAAACTTGGGGTGTGGGGTCTGGGCAAGAGGGAAGGTGCAGGAGCTTCAGGGTCTGGATCCAGGCAAGCCAGGGGCCTAATCCAGCCCCTGGGCCATATGTTCTCCACCCCTGCCATAATGAATAACTCACCACTACTAAACACACCTGGTATGTTTATATTTGAGCTGGGAGATGTAATTCCTATCTTGGGCTAGCCAACCTTAGTACAATCCTGCTTGACTCCCTGGGTATATGCCCAGGTGGCTGGCTAGCCTGAGTTGAGATACACTGCTATTTTTAGGCTCCTGTTTGAGCACAGTTAGAGCCAGGAAACACCCCTCCCAGCACCAATGTAGATGTGGCCCCAGAGGCCTGCATCACATTCATACAAATAATACAAATGTTTCCCAGGTCCTTACAGAGGGCTCCATTGTGCTAGGTACATTCACATAGCAAGAGACACACCCTGAGCTTACAATCTAAATTGATAAAACGAACAATGGGGAGGCAGTGTGAGTGTGAGGCATCATTACTGGAAATAGTAATATGAGAGCGCATTACTGTGAGAGATATGTATATTTTACTTGTTTGTGAGGCAGTTTGTTACACGAAAGGCCCAGGAAGAATTCAAAGCCATTTTGACTGAATTCTGTCTTCTAAAAATGTCTCTCTGTGTTTCTTCCAGCTGATGAATGTGCCATGCTCTCTTCCCTTCCTGAATGGGGGAGCTGGCAGACACAAATTAATCATGTCTATGGGGTGTTTAGCTCTTGGCTACCAAATATTTCCTGTCATTTGTTCAGGAAGAAACTTTCCACTAGGCTGCAAAGCCTAATCCAATAATACAAGACACTGCAATGAATTCCATCTTGTTCACTCAACAAGATATTAGCCAGAAACAGGATTTCAATCAGAATCCTCATTCACTTACCCAAACAGCAACGCTGCTTTCCTCATCAGGACAAGAGAGCCAATATGTTGTGGGTAATGATGTTTTCCTATGGTCTGTCTAGTCTCTGAATTCTGATTTTCAGTGCCTAACTTCCAGATGTGTCCAATGGTACATGAAAGATAGAGATCCGTCTGAAATTCCTTGAGACAATCCTGATTCTTGGCAAGTTTTGTGTGTTTCCTGTCTGCTGGGGGGAAAAAAAAGTCCCAATTTATTTTTGCTTCATGATGCAGCAGCTTCACTTCCTAACATAATTTTCTTATCCCACAGGGGATAAACAGCAAAGTGATGACCCCAATTTTTGCGAAGTTTCCACTCAGCCTGCTTTAAAAAAAAGTGTCCTGATTCTCAAAGCTAGATCCCAATTCCTGCAAATGACATTTGCAAACCTATGAAGGGCAACATTCCCATATTTAAAATCTCCCATATTTAAAAGAGGGGAAGCTGAGTGGTGAAACTTCATGCAATTTGATGCACTTACTCCTGCTTTATGCTCCAGCCTGCAAGAGAAGAATCAAACTCAAAGACTTAGAGAATACTCAGATACTACATTTAGACACATTTTCTCCAGAATCCACAGACCTGTCATGAAAAAGAAAGCTTCAGAGAGGAAGCTGAGTTAATCTGTAACTAGAAAAACTTAAATAACAATGAATAGTCTAGTAGCACCTTAAAGACTAACAAAACATGTAGATGGTATTATGAGCTTTTGTGGGCTTTTGTTAGTCTTTAAGGTGCTACTAGACTATTCATTGTTATTTAAGTTTTTAAAGTTACAGACTAACTCAGCTTTCCCTCTGAAGCTTTCTTTTTCATGATAGGTCTGTGGATTCTGGAGAAAATGTGACCAAATGCAGTGTCTGAGGATTCTCTAAGTCTTTGAGTTTGATTCTTCTCTTGCAGGCTGGAGCATAAAGCAGGAATAAGTGCATCAAATTGCATGAAGTTTCACCACTCTAAATCTGGTGCCAAATTTGAAATCTGGCATGATGCTGAGTGTGCTCAAGATGTCTTATCAATTCCTTGAAGTTAAAAAACAGCAAAGAGTCCTGCAACACCTTAAAGACTAACAAAAAATGTACATGGTTTCATGAGCTTTCTTGGGCACAACCCACTTCTTCAGATGAATGGAATTAAGGGGTCCGGGTACAAATAAATAGCAGAGAAAGAGAGAGGTTGGAGAAAGAAAGAGAAGGGAAAAAATGGAGAAAAAAATATTGTCAATTAGAGTGTCCATGCTAGATGAGGCTAATAGAGTGGGCTCTAAGTATTCTAGCTTTTCATGTTGTTAGACTGTGGAATATAGCGGCTCATCCAGGTCAGGTCTTTGTTTAAACCTCTATTCAAGGTATCAGACTTGTAAATGAAACCAAGTTCCGCAGCTTCTCTCTCAAGCTGGCTTTTGAAATTGCTTTGTAATAATATAGACACTTTTAGATCCATTAGTGAGTGCCCGCGCAAGTTGAAATGTTCCCCAACAGGTTTCTGTGTTTTACCATTTTGAATATCTAATTTGTGTCCATTAATCCTTTGTCGTAGAGACTGTACAGTTTGGCCAATATACATGGCATTGCTGGCACTTGATGACATAGATCACATTACTGGATGTTCAGTTAAATGAGCCTCTGATGTGTGTGGCATATGCTTTTATGTCCTGTGATGATGTCGCTTGTATAGATGTGTCAACAGAGTTGGCACTGGAGTATATTGCAGGTGTGGATGAGTTTGAGGAAGGGTTGTTGTGTGATTGCTGGAAAGATTTTGTTTGAGGTTAGGGGCTTGTGGAAGCAAGGATTGGCCTGTACCCCAAAGCCTGTGGGAGTGAGGGGTCATTTTCCAGGATAGGTTGTAGGTTGTTAATAATGTGCTGGAGGAGTTTAAGTTGGGAGTAGTAGGGGTGTATCTAGACTACAGGGTTTTGTCAACAAAAGTGGACTTTTGTCAACAAAACTATACCTGCGTCTACACTACCGCCGAGTTCTGTTGACAGTAAGTAGACAGAACGCGGCAGTTTTGTTGATGGCGATAAACCTCATTCTATGAGGAATAACACCTTTTTTCGACGGAGTTATGTCGAAAAAGGCGCTATTGCATCCACACTGTGCTTTTTCAAAAGAGAGCATCTAGACTCTCTGTTGAAAAAGCAGCTTGCTTTGTCAACAGAACTGGCTGAAAAGATGCTCTTTTTCGACAGAGGCTTTGTCGACAGTATCTATCCAAAAAGCCTCTGTCGAAAAAAGCCTGTAGTCTAGACATACCCTCGGTGATGACCAGTGGTGTTCTGTTGTTTTCTTTATTGGGCTTATCTTGAAGAATCTGATATCTAGATGCTTGTCTGGTTTTGTCAATGTGTTTTTTCACTTCTCCGGGTGGTAATTACATTTTAGGAATGCTTCATATAGATCCTGTAGGTGTTTGTCACTGTCCGTAGAATTGGAACAAACCCAGTTGTATTTTAGGGCCTGACTGTAAACTATTAATTGGGAAATGTGTCCTGGATAGAAGCTAGAGGCATGTAGGTAAGTGTAATGGTTGGTAGGTTTCCAGTATAAGGTGGTAGAAATGTGGCCATCATGTAATTGTACGGTAGTGTCAAGGAAATGGATCTCTTGTGTGGACTGGGCCAGGCTGAGGTTGATGGTAGGGTGGAAGTTATTGAAATCCCTGTGGAATTCTTCAATGGTCTTCTTCCTGTGGGTCCACATGATAAAAATGTCATCAATGTAGCATAAATAGAGTAAGGATGCTAGGGGACGAGAGCTGAGGAAACGTTGTTCAAGGTCAGCCATAAAGATGTTGGCATATTGTGGGGCCATGCGGGTGCCCATAGCTATGCCACTGACTTGAAGATATAAATTGCCCCCAAACTGGAAATAGCTGTGGGTGAGAACAAAGTAACACAGCTCTGTAACCAGATGTGCAGTGGCATCATCGGGGATAGTGTTCCTGATGGCCAGTCCATATGGAATGTTGGTGTAAAGATCTTCTACATCTATCAGGACGGTGTTTTCAGGAAGATTCCTTGAACACAGAGACAATCAAGAATCTTGCCCATCTTCAATCTGGCACTGAGCAGCTATAAAACTGGCCCCCTCCCTCTTCCTTTGTGGCTCAAGGACTGAAACTTTGGCATAGGGAAACAGAAATTTGCATCCACATAAAAATTCTGTTGGGAAAAGGAAAGACCAGAAACCCCCAAAATGTTCTTTACAGAATATCAAGAGAACAGAAATGCCTTTAATGAACTAAAACCAAACTGAATTCCATACTATGCCATGCGCTTACAAATATACTGCTCCAAGTAACGGGGTCATTGTCATTATAGTGGATCAAAACTCCACCACACTTCGTAGCATTCCAAATCCCTGGACATATGATGAAGCTTGGTTGTTGGAGAAAATGAATTCCTGGGCACACCAATGTTCCTTTCATCTCCATCTCTTCCCTCCCAGCTCTTCTTTACTGACTATGGGCTTGTTTGCAGGGTTCTATAACTGCTTCAGCTACCAGGTCTTCTTTGCCAAAAGTCTGATCTGTCAACCTGGCAGCTAAAGTTCCAGTCGGTTGGAGGGTAACCACCATCTTCTGGGTGGTGGCAAAGGGTCTTTGCTTACTAGGCCAGAGGAACTTCCTTAAGCCACACTGGACTCTTTTCCTCAGCTGTCCGTTGTATTTCCTTTCACCAATAAATGAGGCAGCCAAGAATTCCAAACTCACTTCTGGGAGTGATCTGTGAGCTGAGAAATGTTGAACAAGACATTTCTCTCCTGGAAGGGACAGCAGTCAGTTTCAATCTATTCTGGAACATCCTCTCACGTTAAATGTAGTTTATAGGCTCTAATCTGTGAGGCTCTTTGACGTCATTAAAATTCAAGTGAAAGGAAGCTGAAGAAACCAAAGGTGAGGATGGAGCCCTGTCCTTCTGCAAGGTTCCATTCAGTTCTCAGAAATGGAATCAAGCAAGAAATGTTTCAACAGTGGCCTCACGTCATACAAGCCATTCCTTTGGAATCCTGAAAGAAGGGTGGTCATGACCTTTTGCTCCATTACCTGGTGCATGCCCCTGGCTTTCACATGGACCCATGCCGTAAGTGAACAAATAAAAGGCAAAATTAGTCCGTGTCAAAGCACAATAGCAGGCCTGCAATAATCCATTTCCACATGAACAGGCTAAATGGTGCAGAGGCATCTCTAACGAGAAGGAGGTGAGTTATTCTGAAACATTAATAGTCAGTGCCAGCACAGCTGTTTTGGTAAGAGTTGTGACGCCACTGCTTCTGCTGTCAGCTTGGTACCTGTCAGGTGGAGACAAAAGTCGGGGGTTTGTTTGTAATATAGCAGCTGTGCAGTGAATACCTCAAGCAATGCCAGGTCAGGATTAAGAGCGTTCCACTCCACTATGCTGATCTGATCTTGTGCAGGAGAAGAAATGGCTGCAGGAATTTAATTCTACCAACAGCTGTGATTAGGTCAGCTCGCTGGTACAGCTCTCAGTTCCACATCAGTGAATCAATGCACCAGATCAGTAGAGTCATCTTATATTTGGGGGGAGGGAGTTGAGAATTTGTTTTGTGCAAACTGATCATTCAGATTTTAATTTCTTTTTGCATTGTGTTCCAGAGGGGAGGAAAGAGGTTAGTTTTCAGTGGGAGATGTATGGCTACTGATAATAATAGGATACTTTGTTTTCAGTGGGAGACACACTACTGCTATTCGTAAGGAGTTGGTTTTGAATGTGAAATGCACACTTGCTCTTATTACTGGGAGTTTTGGGACCAGTGTACCTAATTTTTGAAGAGTATTTTTTGTGATACTGGACACCTATGCAAATATGAAGTACACAAAGACCAACAATTCATTTCCCACAAGCTGCCACGCAGCAATGGCTTTGAGCCACTGTAAGTACAGTTTGTTTTTAGGGTTGCCAGGTGTCTGGTATTGAACCGGACTGTTCAATAAAAAAATTCAGAAAATACCAGACTCCTAAAATGTCCGGTACTTTTTGATTTTTTCCCGGCCAGGAGATGAAAATCCCGGGCTGTTCGGCTCAATACGGAGGCAGCCTGACAACTCTAGTGCTTATCGGGGAACTGTCTGGCCCAGCACAGGGAGGCAAGATGGCCGGTGGCTGCTGGCAGCTTGTTCGGGCCAAAAAGCCTCACCACACATTTCTTGAAGGGGCCACGCTGGTTTTTTTTTTCCACTTAACAACGCTTGGGGTCCTTTTTTTTATTCAGTATTTTTTATGAAACCATCTGGCAACCCTAGCTGTTTTTGAGGCTTATGTTTGTTTCCCATTACCAATCTTTTGTGCTACCTAGTCCCCTATCTCATGTGGCAGTTTGAAATTGTAGTTGATGGATGGTACCCAATAATTACTTATTTTCCAGTCTTCAAATGAGAGTGACAGACAGACCATGATTGTTAGTCATGAAATGTTCTCTGCTTAGTGCCTAGTGACAGCAATTTTTCATGATCTGCAATAATGATTGAAAAGAAAAGAAAAAAATGTGATTTACTTCTATGGGAATGTTTCTTTCCCCATCAAATTAGCACTATGGTCTTTTAATAACAATCTCAATGAATCATCTTCATTTAATGGCAATGTTACAGGCCTAGAAAGATGGAGTGGTCACACATGCAGTCCCCAATGCTCTTGATATATTTCCTTGACTGCTCTGGAATTCAAGAGTTCCAAATGGACTTTCAGACATGCGTGCGCGTGCGCGCGCACACACACACACACACACACACACACACACACACATTTTTAATTTTCATAATGTGTTTCATCTGAGCATGGAAAAGTACTTTGTAAACATTTCCTTAAGCCTCACCACACTTATGTGAAGCTGATATTTTAGACCCATTCTGAAGAAGGGAAAAAATTAGATTCAGAAAATCTGAGTGCAGAACTGTTAAAAAAAAATGTTGGAAGCTTGCAATTTTAGCTATATTTTCATGGAAATCTTAATAAAAAACTGTCACGTCTTTTTCAAGTGGTTCTTGTTAGGAGATTTACTCAGTATATTGTTTGCAGTGTCTCATAACTTTAGACACTAAAAAATAGTCTTTATAAAGATTTATACTTTCAAGTTTCATTTTGGGAATGATTGATACCTTCAAGTCAGCAGCACTGCTGTACGTACCTGGACAGCCCCACAATATACCAACTTTTTTATGAGTGACTTATAACAACACGACCTCCTCCTCAACTTGCATTACATTGGTGACATTCTCAAGTGGGCTCATGGGAAGGAGGCTCTTGAAACATTCCACTGGGATTTCAACTATTTCCATCCTACCATCAATCTTAGCTTGGACCAGTCTACACAAGGGATCCATTTCCTGGACACTACACTATACATAAGTGATGGTCACATAAAATGCCACCCTACTGGGTCTATTTTTCACTATATTTTCCTACATCCTCCAGCTTTCATCCAGAACTAACCAGCAACTACACACGACACAACAGAAACAGTAACCCAGAAATCAACCCCTGCAACAAATCCCATTGCCAAAACTGTCTGCATATCTGTTCAGGTGACATCATCATGGGACCTAACTACATCAGCAACACTACCAAGGACTCACTCATCTGCACATCTACTAATGTGACATATGCCATCATGTGCCAGCAATGCCCCTCCGCCGTGTACATTGGCCAAACTGGACTGTCTCTATGCAAAAGAATAAATGGATACAAATCAGACATCAAGTACGGTAACATTGAAAACCCAGTAGGAGAGCACTTCAGTCTTCCTGGACATCCAGTAACAGATTTGAAAGTTGCCATGCTTGAGCAAAAAAACTTCAAAACCAGACTTCAGGGTAAAACTGCAGAACTGGAATTCATACGGAAACTTGACACGGTCAGACTGAGACTGAATAGAGACTGGGAGTGACTAGCTCACTACAAAAAATAATTTCCCTCTTTTGGTATTCACATCTTCTCATCAACTCTTGGGAGTGGGCCACTTCCACCCTGATTGAATTGACCTGGTTAGCACTCATCTTACGCACTGTAGTATCACATTCCTGTCCTTGCATGTATATGTATACCTGCCAAACTGACCTTTCTACTTCATGCATCTGACAAAGTGGGCTCCGGACCATGAAAGCTTATGCCCAAATACATGTTTTAGTCTTTAAGGGGCTACAGGGCTCCTCATTGTTTTTGCTGTAACAGACTGACACTGCTACCCCTCTGAAACTTTGGAGTGGATTCTCAGAGCCTCCAGCAGAGACATAATCAGGGGATATGTTCAGAGTTGAATGTAAGAAAGTCAACACTGGTGTAATCTGCACCTTGTTTGGCCCTTCAGCAATTAAGCTATTATTCTTATTTATAACAAGTGGAGTAATAACATAATTCATCAGATTTCAAGAACATAGGCCTGGATCCTGCAGTGAATCAATGAGACTTTTCCCATGCTTGAGGTTAAGCACATGCTTACTCACTTTGCTGGATAGGTATTTTAGTTTATCTTGCATCCACTGAGATCTACCGCATGGCATATAAATGATACCCCCCAGGACACTAGCTGACCCACAGTCCTCCTAGATGCCTAATGTTAACTGTCCTGATGTTGCTTCCACATTCCCAGTAAATGGCATCAGGCACTTTGACTGCTAAGGTGCTATGAGAACGCCTAACACATTCTTGATAGTTAATGGAAAACTAATGAAAGAACAGCTGCTGATCCTTCGCCCACCCACTTCACATGCACAAAACTCCTCTCACTGCCTTCTTCTCCTTTAGGTTTTAATAGAGGCCCTTGAATGTCAAAGTCAGTGATTATACTAGTAAGTTTTTTGGAGTCTTAAGTGGGCACCTGTCACATGAAAGATAAAAGACCTTCAGCCAATTTTGTCTCTGCCTTCTAATCATATTATTTAACACAAATGGATTTTTCAAGCTGCCTTGTACAGTTTGTGTGGCAATTACCTAGAAGAATATGAAAGAGAGAGAGAAACAAGCTGAGAGCTGTCAGCTTGTTTTAAACAAGCCTGTGGATCAGAAGGAGATTTATAGGTGGAATAAGCAAACAGTGATTAATGTGAGATTTAAAAATGAATGTTGGTTTACTGCTTGCTCTACATCCTTTTCTTTTTCTTGCATCCCAACTTCAAAACTATAAGCTGCAGTTCCATAATATGTTCAAAGACCAAGAGAAGAACAGTTGTATAGTTGTGAATTAGTGGCCAGAGTGCTCACATTTTACTCTGAAGGAACAGAATTCAAGTCATGTTGGATAAAATGGGATTTAAAGGGGATGAGTCTGTTCCTCCTCCCTCCACCTCTTATACACACACACACTCAGTTCTCAGGGAACATATTAGCCAGCATTATTATGATGATTTTTTTCTGCTCAGGAAATGTCCAGAGCTGAGCTGGTACTTTGTCTACATCACAGTTGTCCTACTGTACCTAACTAATGACATGGTTTCTAAGCATGCATGTCACAGAGTTTGTCTACATGGGGAAGTTATATTAGTGGAAGCTAGTGCGAGAATTTAAATTATTGTAGTTGTACAAATGTCACTTCCTCTGTGAACACACTTATTCTGATAGGAGTGCCTTTCTCTTCTTTAGTTGAGGTGGCTTGGAAACAGTTTAGAAGTTTAACTCTATGGCTGCATCTAGACTGGCATGATTTTGCGGAAATGCTTTTAATGGAAAAGTTTTTCCGTTAAAAGTATTTCTGCAAAAGCGCGTCTAGATTGGCACGGATGCTTTTGCGCCAAAGCATCCGTGGCCAGTCTAGACGTGATTTGGCGCAAGAAAGCCCCGATCGCCATTTTAGCCATCGGGGCTTTTTTTGCGCAAAACAGTTCTTCCCTGTATTCTTGCGCAAGAGGGCTTTTTCCTGAGTGGGAGCATGAAAGCATTTGCGCAAGAAGCACTGATTTTGTACATTACAAAGTCAGTGCTCTTGCACAAATTCAAGCGGCCAGTGTAGACAGCTGGCAAGTTTTTGCGCAAAAGCAGCCGGTTTTGTGCAAAATCTTGCCAGTCTAGAAGCACCCTACTAGTATAAATCTCCCCTTATAGATGGAACAATCTCCTATGTAGACAAGCCCTTACACTTTCCTGTACGTAAGTATCCTCTTCTGAAAATAAATGTTTAGAATTCTTTTTTAAATAAGACGACTGACCTGAAAGTAAATCTTTGCTGTTCGGTGGTGATTGGTGTCCACAGTAATATCAGGGACGATTGGCCTCACATCTCATCACTCCAACACTGTATTCCAGCACTGGCCAGAGAACCATAATATAGATGTATCCTAGGCCAAAAGCACGACTTTCTCTGGTCACACAAGGTATCTGAAATGAAATTGACTATTCCCCTATGACAGGGAACGTCTACTAATCAGTTCCATCCCACCAGGTAAAGGTGAAGCAGTGCGCACTTTGATCTCCAATACTTTTGTTGGATACATACTTACCTATATGATGTACTAGTGTCTGTATCCCTTCAATCGGAATCGCTCTGAGTACTTGAACTGCCCTGGCTCTTTGAGACATAAAAGATCCAGTTTAATAATCTACCATCTTGCTTAGCTGAGGACAGAAATATTTCCCTGGGAAAATCTTACATTATCCAGAGAAGGTGGGAGGAGAACTGCAGTGGCAGTGGATACATTGCAGCTGGCTTGTGGTTAAAAGAAATAATTTATTTTTTATTCAGTCTTAACGTTTGCCACAGAATCTAGACCAGGGGTCTCAGACTCCTGGCTCATGAGCAATTGAGCAATCCAGCCTATGACTTTCTGTCTGTCACTTGCCCCCAAGGCTTATCCCTTAAAGGCTCATCATGGTCCCCATGATGCTATGGCATCATGTCCCCGACGATGCAGCTTTGGAGGATCAGTGGGAGAGGCTGTCAGCCTGGGCCGCACGGCAGCAGCAGGCACAACCTCCCATGGCTCCTGCACTCCTGTGCCTCCTGCCCAGTGCACTCCACTTCCCTGTGACTCCTGCTGCCATGGGGAGTGCCTGGGGGCTCCACCACGACTGCTGCCACCATATGGTGCAAGGGCCCCCCATGATTCCCAAAGTGCTGGGGAATGAGGTGCCATGGAGAGAGAGAGCAGGGTAATTGCAGGAAGGAAGGGGGTTTGGAGGCGGGTAACCAACTGCCCCCTCTTGCCTGCCAGGAGTCCCAGGTCAGATTGTGCAATGGCTCTAGATGGGGATGGACCATGCAGGCCAGGAATTTGAGACCTCTGATCTAGACCTTCACATTAGTAGTGCTACTTTTATCACTAGTGCCACAGAGTCATCACTAGTGTCACACTCACTTCTACCCAGAACTTTTGTGCACAAACAGATGATATGGGCTTTGTGGAAGGCATCTGGTTTGCATTATAATTCGTGGGTGCATCTTTCAAAGAGAGGGTCATGCCTCTGAATTCCATGCCCTATAGATTGACTCTGCCTCTGAAAATGGTGAGCAGGACTGGGAGAAGTAAATTTTGCCTAATTTAGAACCCAGCAGAACATGATGTATTCCAGATTCCTGAAACAACTCAAAGCATTTGAGCTTGATGTCTCATTTAGCTCTGCCAAAATGTGATTTCTAAGGCTGTGTCTACACTGCATCCCTCTGTTGACAGAGGGATGCAAATGAAGCACATCGAAATTGCTAATGAAGCTGGGATTTAAATATCCTGTGCTTCATTACCATAAAATGGCCACTGCTTTTTTTCGACATGGAGTTTTGTTAACAAAAAACATCAGTCTAGACGTGGATCTGTTAACAATAAACCCTTTTTCGACAGTTCCTATATTCCTTAAAAAATGAGGTTTACAGGATCTGTCGAAAAAGGGTTTATTGTTGACAGATCCGCTTGTAGACTGCTGTTTTTTGTCGACAAAACTCCATGTTGAAAAAAGCAGTGGCCATGTTTATGCTAATGAAGTATGAGATATTTAAATCCCAGCTTCATTAGCAATTTCGATGTGCTTCATTTGCATCCCTCTGTTGACAGAGGGATGCAGCCTAGACGTAGCCTATCTGTTATTTCCCTTCTGGGCATAGAAGCAGGGAAATAATTACTCTGAAACAAGAATATGTGTTCTTTGCGTAACACAACTTTCCATTTTATTTGGACTTAGGATGTTTTTCAGGTGTAGGTTAATTAAGGTCTTGTGCATATTTTAAACATTGCTGTGTTGCAACAGCTCTAATTGGTGTAGGTATTATACCTCTCTAAAGCCTAGCCTACACTAATGCAGACCGTCGATCTAAGTTACACATCTTTAGCTATGTGAATAGTCTAGCTCAAGGGTAGGCAAATCTGACCCACAAGATTAGTCCCTAGCAGGCTCCCACTGCAATGTTTACTTGTGCTTTTGCAGGTATCAGATGATCACAGCTCTTGTGGACTGCAAATCGCTGTTCACAGCCAATGCAAGTGGCAGAAAGTGACGTCCCAGCCTATGCTTCTTCCCATCACTTGCATTGGCTGCGAACAGCAATCTGCAGTCAATGAGAGCTGTGATCGTCTGATACCTGCAAAAGCGCAGGTAAACATACCAGTGGGGGCCAACCAGGGACTAACCCTGTGGACTGCCACTTTTTTATTGACCACTCTGATGTAGCTGAAGTTCTTAGATCTACCGACCACGGTATGGTTATGGTAAGTACACGGGAGAGCATCAGCTGTTGACTTACCATCAACTCCACCTACGCTTTTCATTCTGGTGGAGTACCAGATTTGATAGAAGAGAACTCAGCAATCGATTTATCGTGTCTATGCTAGTCACAATAAATTGACCCCTGCTGGATCAATCACTGCCCGTCGATCCAGCGGGCATTAAAGACATGCCCTAAGAGGCAGCAACTAGGTCAACTGGAGAATTCTCCCATTGTCTTAGCACTGTCTATGCTGGGGTTTAGGTTAATTTAACTGCGTTGCTAGCAGTGTGGATTTTTCACTCCCCGAGTGACACAGTTATACTACCCTAATTTCCTACGGTTGTCCAGGCCTAAGTCAGCCTTTAGGGTATTCCCTCTTCATGCATGGATCCCTCTTGCCCTTTCAATTAGATTCTTAGTAAACCTTGATTAAGGAAGGATAGATCGTAACTGTATCAATTATTGTAGCTATGCTTCCGGCATTATACTCTGTAAGCTTTGTAAAGGATTAGCCATGCTATTGCTTACTCTCCTAAGAACATAACCTAAGAGTGGTTACACTGGAACTGACAAGCCCAGTCTAGCCCAGTATCCTGCCTTCTGACAGTGGCCAATGCCTAGTGCTTCAGAGGGTGTAAACGGTAATGGACAACCTTCATCCATTTATCGGTTAGTTTCTCTGGGATAAGTCATAAGTAGCATGTTAATTCCTTCATAGTGAAATTCTCAATTAAAAAGTTTCTTTCTTTTGTTGGTGACCCTGCCTAATGTCCACAAATGCTCTGAAGAGAAACTGTAACAACTTACTTCATGCGGTCTCAATCCATTCTTCGGATGCCACACAAAAGGCTTTTTTCAGAGTATTTATTGCTGGTAAAAGGCTCCAGGATAAGCCAGCCAACTGATGGTACTTATCCAAATTGAACAAAACCTCAAAAACTTTCAGCTCCTTTCTTATAGCTAAATCTGTCCCCATTGAAATACCTGGCAAAATTCACACTGACTTCAATGGGTTTTGGTAATTTAGTTGCCATGTCTCCAGTAATTGCTTTACAGCCTGAAAACTTTCTGTTGTTCATAATGAATCGGCTCTTGTTCAGGGTAGAGACGATTCTAACACCAAGCATGTCAGAGGATAAAGGACAAGATGCAAGGTCAATTGTAGTGAGCAGCTCTGCTGAGCTAACCCTTTTTTTTTTTTTTTTTTTTTTTTGTTCCCTTCCTAAATACTCAGCTCTCTTGGATCTGTAAATTAGGTGAAATGATAGAAGAGCAATCTTGCTCATGAGATTTTCCATTGTTCCCTTTTTCCAGTCAGTTAGGCAGCAGTGTTCCCTGTAAGGTGAGCACTTGGGCAGCCACCCAGAAGAGATTCAAATGCCACCCAGCTGATTAACAGAGTATACACAGCTGGCAGAATAAGCTGTAATTGATGGTGCACATTTGCACATTCCTCAGTGCACGTAACAAAATTTATTCCTCACATGAATGGAAAAATGAGAGGGCACTGGTAGACAGTACCTTTTCCTAAAAATGTCCAGTCCTGCCTTTATCCTAGAAATGCACAGAAATATGGAACAAAGGCAATTATCAAAACTTAAGAAAAACATTACAGGCAGTCCCCGGGTTACGTACAAGATAGGGACCGTAGGTTTGTTCTTAAGTTGAATTTGTATGTAAGTCGGAACTGGTACATATTGTAGGGGAAACTCTAGCCAAACATTTCTCCAGAGCTCAGTTTTATTCTCCCACACCTCACTTCCCTCAGTCCTTTATTCTCAAGCTGAGGTGTCTGCTGAGAAAAGCCGCTCTGCGTCTCCCTGGTCTGCTGGGGGGAAGCAGCTAGTGCGGGGTTGCCTCACCCCGTTTGTAAGTAGGGATCTGATGTAAGTCAGATCCATGTAACCCGGGGACTGCCTGTAATTTGATTTTCCTATGAAGTTTTAGCTAACTCTTTCATCATTTTTGTTATTTATTAAAATATTATTATTTCTATTGGAGGAGTAGTGGCTAGAAACCAAAAAAAGCTCCTATTATTACTGTACAGAGGATGCCTTCCCCAGAGTGCTTACAGTCTAGGATTTAGACAACGTGCAGCTGGTGAATAAATACTTAGGAGGGCACACTACCATGAGAAAAAGACATAATTGCACGAGGCAGTGGGTATTGGGATCTCACAGTCACCTGCTACATCAATGCCAGACTATCCTATTCTTTATCAGAACTTACTCATCCACCATTTAGTCCATCGTGACACTCTCAGGATCTTCCCATGCAAGTCAATGGGCCTGACTCAATGCCGCTCTGTTGTTTCTTTATGCTGGCTATGCAGGTGTATGACCCCTTTGAGGAGTGCCTCCTCCAGCTTAATTGACCACTCTGGCAGAACTAGTTCTGCTAGTACCCTCCCATGCAGGAGCCTCACCCACAGGCAATGTGCCAGAGGATCTGCCCTGGGTATTTCCTAGGCTTACAAAGCCACAAGTTAGAACTGATAGCACTGCCTTAGACTGCACCATGGATCAAACCAGCTTCTGGCATCTCCCACATAGGAGACACACAAGCCAGCTCCTTCTTAGGGATGAACTGGATCCAGTGAATTTTCTCTAATCTGTAAAGCCTGGTCTACGCTACATGGGAAGGTCAGAACGAGACACACAACTCCAGCTACATAAATTACGTAGCTAGAGTTGATGTAATTTAGATCCCCATCCGTACAGTGGGAGGTCAACGGGAGCAAACGCTCCTGTCAGCTTCCCTTACACCTTGCAAGGAGTAATATACACGCTTTGAGTTCAATCTAGTGGGTCTATACACACCTGCTAAATTGAACCCCGAAAGATCAACACTGTATAGACGTGCCCTTAGTGTTCTCTTTGCAGCTGCCTGGACCAAGCATCCATTCACTGTAACAACTGTATAGGTGCTAGTGAAAAGGGGAAAGTGAAATATCAAAAGAAGAAAAAGATCCCAGACAAACAGGGGAGAGAATTTGGGGGGGGGGGAGCATCTGTTTCTAAACATTGAGGAGAAGAGATTTAAGCAATGAGAGCACAAGCCTGCCTGCAGCAAAAAGGTCACTAGAAGGATCATCCGTGACAAGAAAATCTAGGGCATCCTACGCTGAAAACTCTTCATTTGATCTCCTCCTTCCATAGTGTGCAGTGTTCCAGGCATATTGTGTGCCAGTAGAAAAACAGTCCTTTATTAGAGACACAAATCCCACACTTCCAAGAAGTGCTGCCACAGGACTTTATCTAGAGACAGCAGCTTGGAACTTTGCTGTTTTCAAAATTCTTACAAAGTTAGTCAAAAAATAAATACTCTTCTATAATATGAAGGCGCACAGAAATGTACCATGTGGCAAGAGCTTGCAAATGGATTTACAGGTCCGTACAGTATATAAGATTAGCACAACTGAAATTGCTTTTACATTTTGACTTTTTATTAACCCTTATATTACATCCCAATAGTCAGAGCTTCAGTCTTTGCACTGAGTGCGCAGGGGCTGTAATGATCTTTAATGATTCAGTTGAGACCTTAAATCCTGATATGTTGTCTGCTCTGAGTATACAGTATAGATCCCCTGTTTCTTTTCCAAAGGTTAAGGGTTTACTCTATTGTCTTAGAACAAAAACCTCTTCTGAATACTGTTGTGTAGTGTATTGCTTCTCAACCTGTGGAACTCCTTGCCAGAGGATGTTGAGAAGACCAGGACTTTAGCAGGTTCAAAAAAATTAGATAAATTCATGGAGGACAGGTCTATCAATGGTTATTAACCAGGAAGGGTAGGAATGGTGTCCCTAACCTCTGTTTGTTAGAGGCTGGGAATGGGTGACGGGGTGGGATCACTTGATGTTCTGTTCATTGCCTGTGGGGTACCTGGCATTGGCCACTGTCAGAAGACAGGATACTGGGCTAGATGGACCTTTGGTCTGACCCAGTATAGACGTTCTTACATTCTTATGACCTCCACCACTGATATGGCTGCATTTCTGTGGTACTGTATAAAGATCTAGACAAGAAGTCCTTTGCAAATATTATTGTAGAATACACCAACATGATATTCAATGGATATTCTTTGGCTAGTTTAGCATATCCTTTGGCTCAGCATTGAATTCTCGACATGAAAGACATCACTGGAGCCCTAATCATTGGCCAGGACTCCCTATGTCAGTCACTAAAAAAATGCAGAACAAAAAGATTGTCACTGCCCAGAGGACTTATATTTGTATTAGCTATGTTGGATTCTATGAGTGGCATTGTGGTAGTGCACATAATTCCAATTACGATCCATGTTGTGGTAATATGTTCACTGCCCAGAGGACTTATATTTGTATTAGCTGTGTTGGATTCTATGAGTGGCATTGTGGTAGTGCACATAATTCCAATTAAGATCCGTGTTGTGGTAATATGTTCAATGATAGACAATGACTTCACTAAAAAGCTTACATTCTGAATTGACAGGACAGGCAAAGAAGAACAGCAAGGCTATGTCTACACTCGTGGCTTCTTGCACAAAAAATATGCAAATGATGCTAAGCATGGACTATCGCTGAGCCTCATTTGCATACCTAATGAGCCACCATTTTTGCAGAAGAAGCTCTTGCACCAGAAGGAACTGTCTACACTACCCCTTCTTGCGCAAGAAAAGCCCTCTTGCACAATGCTGCTACGCAGATTATTTTCAGGAATAACGGCATTGCGCAAGAGGGTTTTTCTTGCACAAGAAGGGGCAGCGTAGATAGTTCCTTCTGGTGCAAGAGACTCTTCTGCAAAAATGGCAGCTCATTGGGTATGCAAATGAGGCTCAGCAATATTCCACACTTAGCCTCATTTGCATATTTCTCACACAAGAAGCCACGAGTGTAGACATAGTTCAAGAGAGTTCTGGTAACCCCATTTTATAAATGGGAGATGGAGGCACAAAGCAATTAGGTGATTTGCCCAAGATAACATAGGAAATCAAGGGCAAAGAGTGAAAAGGAACCCAGACTGGAGCTTCACTACAAAACCATCCTTCCTTTTTGGGAGAATTATTTGGTTACTAATTGTTTTTGAAGGGAGCATTGGACTCACAGCAGGAGAAGTCTTGACTTATTTACTATTAGTCTATACATTCCACTCTCGTCTTATTGCTCGTAAGGACCCTGGTTTGCTGGATAGAACCCTTAATTTTCATACCTGCAGGCAGCCACAGTGCACTCAGGGCCTAACTCAGAAACCTGTTCTCCTGCTAATTTTGTTTCATGTGTTTTATCACTTCAGCTCACAGAAAGAGTTTAAAAATAAAACAATATTCAGTACAACTCAGTGGCTGTCATCATATGTACAGGGTTCAACTGATAGCAGAAGCAAATGAAATGAAAAACACCCATCACAGATGCAAGAGCCTTTTTTTTTTTTAACTGCAAAAAAAGTTTCAGGGCCTGTTTCCATGTTGGCTGGAGGCAGCTGGATTATGTTGTTGCCTTACCCTTTACAGACAGCCACTGACTAAAAAGGTACAAAAAGGTTTGAGAGTCATTCACGCTCTTTGGAGCTACATGCTCTTAGCCACTTTTCAAGTGGGAGGATAGATTGGGGATATGGACTTGGGGACCTCTCCAAGTCCCTTCTAATCCTATGGCTCTGATTCTGCTGTTACTTAGGATGCAAAAAGGAGATGTTCAGAGAGATAAAAGAGGCTACAAGGTGGGAAAGAAACATTCAGGAAAGAGTAAGAGTTACAAAAATGAAGACCTCCCTTTCATATTCTATTACATAGCAGAGGGCTAAGTGTTAAAGTCCTCATCAACTAAAGTACAAATCTATTACCCAGCTCTTTTCCATCACCCCAGCTATGATTTCAGCTTCTCAGAACTAAGTAGTACTAGTGCAAGTATTCCTTAAGAGATTAAGCTACCATATTATAGAACCCTTTTCTTGAATCCCTGAAGAACAGAACATCCCACCCCAGAACAGCTCCACTACTGAACTACCTGTTACCTTATAAAATTGCTAGTAGCTTGAGTGGCTTATTTAAGGTTAACAAGATCACCTGAGAGCAGCCCCACTGGACTCAGGTGTTTTCCCTGATCTCCCACAGCTGAAGGAGGAGAAAAGCTGTCTCCACATTACACTCCCCAACAGTGTGCTTTGAGGCACTCACAAACTCCAGCTAAGATCCATTTCAGAATCAGGATTCAATAAAAATTCTCCCAGCTCTCTGTAAACAGGTGCTAATTTCCTACATTACTGTTTGTGGTCTTCAAAAATCCTGATTTACCTTACAAGGAGGAATGACTGTTTCTTGAGACAGAAATAAAAGAAAGGGTGTATTTCACTCCAGATGAGTTTCTTCTATTGATTCTCAGAGCACCTTTACAATACAGTGAATATGATGGTTTTTTCTTATTTGAGCAGTTAGCCCCATTGTGGTTAAGAGCTTACTACTTCCATAAAGCTGTGAAGGAGCTACTCCCTTAGCTCAAGCAGTAAGGATTTTTGGTGCTGACAGAACTATATTTAATTTACACCAATGACCTTGGTATCTGCGAATATGGTAGAACTTAGTGTTAACTTGAAAGGTGCTAATGGCCACCATCTTCTAGGTCTCAGATCCAAAACCATCACAGACCTCATTAAAACCAATAGATGTGCTAAACACTCTCTTTCAGGTTTAACATTACATTTCTTGTTTGGTACATTTGTTCTTTCTTCCAGGGATCTTCAAAATAGAGCACAATGTTGTAATAGTTACCAGGATCAACTCAATGTTAGAAGCATTGTATTTCTGTACATCTTACTCTCCAACACTGCTGTGACACACTTTTCTTCAAATAATAAGGGAATGAGCAAACATGGTTCTAGCAGTTTTCCTATGAGGAGAGACTAAAAAGATTAGGGCTTTTCAGTTTAGAAAAGAGAGAACTCTGAGAGGGTATGTTCTGAGTAGGGTTGCCAGGCATCCGGTTTTGAACCAGACAGTCCAACATTTGAGATTTCTGTTAGGGAAACAAATTGAGGAAAATATAAATGTCTGGTATTTTCTAAATAAGATGTTATGTAGATTGTGATGTAATGTCAAGTGTGTCCGGTATTTTTGTTGAAACCATCTGGCAACCCTAGTTCTAAGATCTAGACAATCATTAATGGTGTAGAGAAATTGAACAGAGAAATGTTCTTTATCCTTTTTACATAATACAAAATCCAGAGGTCACCTGATGAAATTAATAGACAGCAGGTGTAATACAAATAAGAGGAAAAATGTTTTCACACAACACACAGCTAATCAGAAGAACTCATTACTGAAGGATGTTGTGATGGCCAAAAGTATAGTTGGGTCTGAAATAACTAGATAAATTCCTGGAGAAGAGAGCCTCAATTGTTATTAGCTGAGATTTTCAGGGAAGCAATCCTGTGCATGGGGCAACACTAAATCTGTGCCTATCAAAAGCTGGGAGTGAAAGATAGGGATAGATCAATCTAAAATTGACCTGTTCTGTATACTAACTCAGAAGCTCTAAAACAGGCCATAGGATACTGTGCAAGATAGGCCCTGGTTTGACCCACTGTGGCCACTCTTATGTTCGAGCACAAATGCTCCCTTTAGAATACAAAGTATGCCAGGAAAGTTATGATAGTAACTGACATTCCAGGATGCTAGCCCCCAAAACTGCATGAAGCTATTGCAAGTTCTGGTGTTTCAGGGGATGTAATTGTGAAATGTTTTTAATATGAAAAGGGTAGTTTAACAGAAAAGTTTTCTGTTAAAAGCATTTTCGGAAAAGCACGTCTACATTGGCAGGACACTTTTCCGGAAAAGCACTTTTTACGGAAAAGCATCCGTGGCCAATCTAGACGCGCTTTTCCGCAAAAAAGCTTAATCGTTATTTTCGCGATCGGGGCTTTTTTTGCGGAAAACACTACTGTGCTGTCTACACTGGCCCTTTTCTGGAACAGTTTTCCGGAAAAAGACTTTTGCCCGAACAGGAGCAGCATAGTTTTTCCGGAAAAGCACTGACGATCTTACATGAGATCGTCAGTGCTTTTCCAGAAATTCAAGCGGCCAGTGTAGACAGCTAGCAAGTTTTTCCGGAAAAGCGCTCGTGTCTTATATGTAAAAGGATTCTTAATGTGATATTCAATGAGATACTTAGCTGTTCATACTCTGAACACCTGAGTGGGAATGGAAATGGGCTAGTCAGAGAATGACCACTCGGATGGTGCTGGTTTGGCAGATGGGGTCTGTACTTTTGATGACATTTTAGTTCTCAAATCCAGAATTTGCATATTCTGACATTTTCCTTGAGAAAATATGGAGATGAAACTGTAGCCTAGTGTGTGGTCTAATTGTTTATCCTGGACAGCCTGTTATCATAATCAATTGGTCACAGTGAGGACAAATGACATATCCCTTCCCTCCTTTTTTGTTGTTGCCTGTAATAAACCATAAAGTCACATCAAATATGATGTATGTCACATCAGGCTGTTGTAAAAAGCTGAGATGCTGTCAAAACGAATACTGCTGCCATTAAACAGAAGGTGCTGTCGATTTATTATATTGCTGTTCAACACAGCCATCTTCAAGAACAAAATCAGCTGATGTTCTCCTTCTTCTATGATGGTTTGTATGTTTTGCCCTGTTTATGACATTACAAATCTCATTGAACAGTACGGTCAGAAATTGACTGGGAGACCTTCAAGGAGAACCCACTGAATCTGTAATGAATCAGTTTCCCAAGACGTAGTTAAGGGATAGTTTGACACTGAAGACACCACCATTCAGATGAGATCTAAATCCATGTCCTGACTATTTCATTAGCAACAGGCTATGCAGCAGACAGACACGGTTATAAGGAATAGAACTTTATTAACCATGCGGAAAGGCCAATGGTTCTGAGGTTTTTTAGTGAGCTGTAATTAGAGTGTAATCCTTCAGAGTGCAGAGTACCCTGTACAAAATGTCAAGTGTCATCACTTCTTTTCCACTTCAGGGGAATTGTGGATGCCCAGAGGTCCTGATTCAGGAAAGCCCTTAACCACATGCTTAACATTAGCCATTGGTTTCCACCCAATTTAGGCACATTTTTAAGTGCTTTCCTGAAATATGGTCAGAATCAGCATCTTCTGATTGGCTGTGTCTAGACTGGCAAATTTTTCCGGAAAATCATCTGCTTTTCCGGAAAAACTTGCCAGCTGTCTACACTGGCCGCTTGAATTTCTGGAAAAGCACTGATGATCTCATGTAAAATCATCAGTGCTTTTCCGGAAAAACTATGCTGCTCCCGTTTGGGCAAAAGTCTTTTTCTGAAAGACTTTTGCGCAAAAGGGCCAGTGTAGACAGCATAGTATTGTTTTCCGCAAAAAAGCCCGGATCGTGAAAAAGGCGATCGGGGCTATTTTGCGGAAAACCGCGTCTAGATTAGCCACGGATGATTTTCCGCAAAAAGTGCTTTTGAGGAAAAGCATCCTGCCAATCTAGATGCGCTTTTCCGAAAATGCTTTTAATGGAAAACTTTTCAGTTAAAAGCATTTTCGGAATTCATGCCAGTGTAGACGTAGCCGTGGTGTATTGTTAAACAGCTGTCATGCTCCTTATTAGAGGTGGCAGCCTTTGTGTGGTAGGTGCCTATAGCAAAGGAAAGTCTGAGCCATAGCACTAAAGTTGAACATCTCACACAAACTTTGAAGAAGTTGGGATTAATATCTCCATTCAGATGCCAATCCAGAACGCTGATGGACACACCTCTGATCTTCGGGCGGTTCAGCTTTGGATCAAAATCCACATGTGATGTTTGAAGCGTGGGCTAGACCAACGTGCACATATATAGAAAGCAGAATTTTCTGGACTGGCCGAGGAGTACTTGACATGGGACAGGACAGTTTTGCATTCCTTTGATATTAGGGCCATGCGGCATGGGTTTGTTCCTGGGTGCATATTTGAATGCCCTGAAGGCTATTCTGTCTTTCATAAGCTTCCAGTCATTCCAAAAAGGTAGGGAGGAGCAAAAATCGGGAGTATCTTGGCCACTTCCCATTTTCCACAGCCACATCTCCGACACCAGTAGCTCTGCGCCACTCCAAGATCATCCTAGGTAAGGGAAATTGTCAAGTGACCAAACTTAGAGGTGCTTTGTGCTGCCAGACCAGTATTTGGTGGTCATAGTGTTCCAGAGAACTGGAGCCAGTGCATGGAATGTATTTTGGGTTGCAAGATGCTATGGAAATGTAATTTTTCTCTGTATCATTCTGAGGTCTTGCTTGGTAACATTAGCAGCAGCCCTTCCAATCCTGCTGACCCTAGTTTTTGAAGAAGAAGTGGGTGCTTTTCTTTTGCTTCTGAGAGTCTGATGGCTGGGCTAATCTATCAGGAATAATTAAGAAAAATGATAATATATGTCCCAGCTGAAGGAATAAATCAGTGCAATGGAAAAATCCTAATTAAAAAAAAAAACCTTTGCCAATGATGCACCTTGTATACTGTAGCTCATTAAGCATAAATATTTCCTTTTGGGAGGTCAACATTTCCTGAGGATAAAGACAAGAAGAGAAAATCCCTGAAGGGCTCTTTGGTAAATAATGTGCCTGGCTGTCTGTTTTCCCAGTATTCATGAGGTTTCTTCCTAATGAAAGGAAATGAAAATCCCTGTCTTATGTCAGCTCCAGGATTTAACCAGCCTTTGTATAGCACAATATGCTATCCTAGAGTTTGTATATTCTCCAACACATGGATTTAGTAACTTTCATTGCACTCGTGGAATGAGGAGTAATGGTAGTTCGAACTAGGAAGCCTAGTTCGAACTACCTAGTTCGTGCTGCGTGTAGCCGCGCGGCACGGGGTTCGAACCAGCCGGGATTTAAAAATGGCGGTGCCCGGCTTATGCAAATGAAGCCCGGGAAATTCAAATCCCGGGCTTCATTTGCAAGTGCGGTATGCCTACATTACCCCGCTAGTTCGAACTAGCGGGGTAGTGTAGACATACCCTGAGGGAATCCTTCCATTTTATTCTGTCTATCCAGGTTCTTTTACCCCCCTCATCACTATGGTAGTTGAGCACCGTCCAAACAGTGCATTAAACACTGTGGCTGTGTCTACACTGGACCCCTTTTCTGGAAAAGGGATGCAGATGAGACAAGTCGGAATTGCAAATGGAGCGGGGATTTAAATTTTCCCCGCTTCATTTGTATAAACATGGCTGCCGCTTTTTTCCGGCTCGGGGCTTTGCCGGAGAAAAGCGCCAGTCTAGACGGGGATCTTTCGGAAAATAAAGCCTTTTCTGAAAGGTCCCTTATTCCTGATTTTAAGAGGAATAAGGGATCTTTCAGAAAAGGCTTTATTTTCCAAAAGATCCCCGTCTAGACTGGCGCTTTTTTCCGGCAAAGCCCCGAGCCAGAAAAAAGCGGCAGCCATGTTTATACAAATGAAGCGGGGGAGATTTAAATCCCCACTTCATTTGCAATAATGATGTGTCTAATCTGCATCCCTTTTCCGGAAAAGGGGTGCAGTGGAGACACAGCCAGTGACTAAAAGCAGGTGATTTGTTTGGTCACTCGTCCTCTCCCCAAGAGGAGAAGTGTTTGAATCATGTACTCTGTTATTTTGATAGGGTTGTTGTTTCATTTTTTTTAAAGATTGTTTTAAATGTCCACATTGCTCTGTATTTAGTGTAGAGAAAGCAGGTTGAGGGGAAAAACCTGGCATTTGGAGCTGAGGTGATGAGGTTTGTGATGCTCCTTAATTCCTGTAGAAGTAATTTTATATTCAGGTTGCAGCAGTAGGCTCTTCTCTGATCTATGGATAAGACAGTGGAGAGAGACAAGTCTCACTTAGCCAGTGGCATACACTTGGAAGGTGTCTACCTTGGCTATATTTGGTGACCAGCATGTTTTGTGATACACTGCCATTACCTCTGGCAAATCTCCAATCGATGTACTGTGTATGCCTGAGCAGACCCATAGTAGAACCACCTTTTTCAGATTTTCCATTTAAAACACAAGAAAAATGATAGCCCTTTTCCCTTCTCTTCCAGGTGGTAGATAGGCCTCCACAGCTGGATCTAAATACAGAAGGCACATAAACACCAGTTGTTTATTATAGATAAATAAAGATTTGCCAGCTATTTAGCACTTGCTCAGGCAAAATGACCCTGTTGTCAGTGCGTCCCCAAGATTTGAGGAAGCCATGTCCCTGTAACTCAAAAATTCCTAGGGAACTGCCCGAGATGACAGCCTGCAAAAGGAGGAATGAGCTGTAGGTATCAAGAGGAGGGAAGTTCTAGTAATGAAGGCATTGTCCTGCTACTCCAAAGATCAGTACTGTGTCTCTGGCATTGCTGCTGCTGCACTCTGTGTCCTCAGTCAAGGCAGGTGAATCTCTCAGTGCTTCGGTCCCTTGTCTGGAAAATGAAAATACTGTCATGTCTCTACTTCTCAGGGAAGAAGTGAGGCTAAGTCTATTTATGTCAATGAGGAGCATGGATATGTCCTTGGTGAGTGCCACAAGCCAGTCTGGAACCAGAGGTGGAGACATTTAAATTTGGCCCTTACTTTCCAATATTTTCCAATATTTTCCAATATTTAGTTGGGAGATGCTTTATAAATTGAAAGCTCACTTCTTATTATTCCCAGGACCAGCCTAGCCTGGGATAATGGGAAGAGAAAAAGACAGTGTCGCAAGAATGCACAGTCAATCTGTGGAACTCCTTGCCAGAGGATGTTGTGAAGACCAGCACTTTAACAGAATTTAAAAAGAACTAGATACATTCATGTAGGATAGGTTACCATCAATGTTTATTAGCCAGGATGGGCAGGCATAGTGTCCCTAGCCTCTGTTTTTCAGAGGCTTGGAATGAGTGACAGGGGAGGGATCACTTGATGATTGCCTGTTCTGTTCAGTCCCTCTGGGGGACCTGGCATTGGCCACTGTCAGAAGACAGGATACTGGGCTAGACTGATCTTTGGTCTGAGCCAATATGGCCGTTCTTACGTTCTTAAGGAACTGTCCCATGTGTAGAAAATTGATCTGTTTGCTTAGGAGTATTGACAAGAGTTTTATCTAAATATCTGTGCTTTGGGCTAATTGATCTATCTATCTGCCACCAGGGTTCCCATACCAGGCCCCCCTTACATCTTGGACCAGGACCAACCACTCACTTGGTCCTCTGCTATGCCTTGTCTCAGTGGTTTAGCATTCCCGTCCAGTCTTAGGGCATGTCTACACTAGGGATGTAATAGCGTCGACGATTAACTGATTAACCAATAAACAAAAACTTATAGGTTAATGCTATAGACTACATGCATTTCCCTCCTCCACCCTTGCCAGTACATTTTTGAGCGGGCTGGCCAGCAGCCCGCCTCAGTCCTGGCTTGTGATGTGTCCAGGAACTCAGACTCCATCTTAGACAGGGGCTGCTGCCACCCCCGCGCTGTTGCCTCTTTATCAGAGGCAGCAGCACAGGGCAATAGGAAGCCGGTCTCGAAGGGGAGCTGGTTTTTAAACTCCAGCATGGAGTGGTAGGGTGCTCCTCGGGAGTGAAGCCAGAGCACACGGGCTGCCAGCCCCACTCTTGGGAACTATAGAATAGTCGACTAACAGATAAGACTTCATGAGGTTACTTGACTATTCAGTGAACTGATATTTAACCTCCCTAGTCTACACTGGGGAGTCATTTGTAAAGAACTCCCCTTATTTTGAAATAACAAGGTGAGTGTCCGCACTACCAAGCCCGTTATTTCAAAATAAGGGGCTTGGTATTTCCTCCTGCTTGTAAAGAGGAATAAGCTTATTTTGAAATAGTTATTCTGGGAGTTGTTATTTCGACATAACCTGGTAGTGTAGACATAGCCTTAAAAGGCTCAGCTCATTGACTCTCCCTGCTAGTTTGGTCCTTGTGCGGTTTGTCAGTAAATACAAATTGTCCCAGAGACGTGTTAAGGCTTTCTTCCCTCAGAGGGCTTCTGCAAACCTAACAGGCCACACTGGCTAGTGTAAAAGACCCATCTGATCACAAGTGGATCTGCAAGAGGACCTCCCTTCCTTGAGGAAGGACTTGCTGAGCAGATATCCCCTGAGGAGTTCTCGCCTCTAACCAGCCCGTGGTCCAGGAGCTGAGAACTAGAGACTGACTCTCCGTACTGGTCTTCCACTGATGGAGCTGGGATTCTGTCTTGTAAGCTCCTCTCTCTACATCTGACATCTCTTACAGGGGCAGCAGGGCAAGATGACTCAAGGCCACGTTAGCATAGTAAATCCTGAAGATTCATACAGTAGAGGCAGGGCAGCTGACCCAGCATGTTGCCTAGGAACAGCCAAAAGATAGTATAAGCACAAAAACAAACAAAAAGATGCTCAGAGACAGTTCTTTAACTCTGCCCTGTTCTTCAGTCCTGACAAAGGCTCCTCAGCTACAGCTACAGGGCCGGGTAGTATCCTTTAGCAAGCTGATCTCTTTAGTGAATGTCAGCTTGTTATTTGTCAGGCATAGATGCGAGGCAAGAAAGGGAAGCTGGAATAATGGTGTGTGCATTATTAAAAGGGATTGATTTGGACACATTTGGAATGATGCAACCCAACCCAACAACTGAAGACACCCCAAAAGATGCTGCTTTCTGAAAATAAAACAATTGCATTAAGGCATTCGGGGAGAACATGTGTCCCTGATGTATAACTGCAAAACTAGCAAGCTGCAGCCGGCCATAGGCAACTGTGCCTGTGAAGGGAAAGGGAGTAGGGAGAGCCACCCATAGGGACAGGGAAGGGGCATGAAAAGGCACCCCATTTAGCAATTAAAATGGTGGTGGAGATGCAGGGGTGTGGTGCACCTCCCGAGTGCTACCATGAGTCACCTATCCTGCTGGCAGTGACCTTCTGAAAGTCTTCCTCAAAAGCATCAGGAATAGGCCACTGCCTGAGGCTACCAGGCTGCATGGAGCAATGGTGTAACATACTGTCCCGTACTGTCCCGGGCTGCTCTTAACATAACAAAGTCTGGTGGCCATGGCCAACATTTTCAACCCTAAGGTGAGGCGTTCAATCCATCGCTTTGCACCAAGGGTTGTGCTTCATTTGTGCTCAACTTCTGCTTGTCACTGCAATGGTGGTGGGTGCCATGGAGGTTCTGAAGTATCTTTCTGGTCTGGATATTGACCTGGCAGTGCACTGGTCTTTGGTACGGGTTTAGAGCAGCCACAGTGGTGCTCTATCTTACCCACCTGGAAAGGTCTCCTATGGTGCCCCTGTTTAGCTGCTGGGGACCATTAGATCTCAGGGCACTCCGGCCCCACCTTCCAGATCTCATCCTATTTCCTGCAGCATCCTGGGAGATGGATGGTGTTGAGCTGCCCACACTAGCTTTGTTCAGTGAGGGATTCCTGTATGCCAGGAGCTCTTCAGTTGCCCTCTTATGTTTGCTTTAGATAACGTAGCTTGGACACAGATCTAACCCCTAAATCTGATTCAGGTGGCTAGCTAGGCACAGACTTATGTTAGTTTGCAGTCAAACACAGCTGCATCTCTATCACTAAAACAAAAAACAAGACTGTGTAGACCTTTAAAGACTAACAAGATGGTTCAATAGGTGATGAGCTTTCGTGGGCCAGACCCACTTCCTTATGACCTATTAAACCATCTTGTTAGTCTTTAAAGTGCTACACAGTCCTGTTTTTTGTTTCAGCTGCACCAGACTAACACGGCTACATTTCTACCTCTATCTCTATCACTAGTCTGTGTTGTTTTCCCTTAGTTTGGTCTAATTGGTTTTCCTTTCTCCTTTAGCAGGTGATTACCAACCCCTGCTGTAAATTTTTATATTTCCTGAAAGGCGCAGAGATCAAACAAAAGCACTCTCATGAGGAATGGAGAATTCAGGCTGTGTGTAAAATTTTGTTGTGGGATTGTGCTGTGGGGGTTTTTTTTTCTGTATCTATATCAAATACTTCTGGCACACAAAGAAAATCAGCCTTTGCTCCGGGTAAGTCTGAATGATACAAAAGGCGGATTAGGCTTGGAGTCACAAATAATGAAAGGCCTAGGTTGTTATTGCTCCCCGCTTTGTCTATTCCCTTTCTTTAGTATGTAAATATGCAAATAACCCAAGGACAGAAGAGGATTTTTCTGGATGTGCTGCAAAAACAATAAATAAAGAAAGAAAAGTTACAGTCTGGCGTAAAAACAGCTGCCTCGGGGTCAGGAAAAAGGTGCATTGCTACAGCCGTATGTGTTGAAGACTAAAGAGACTAATGTAGTTTATGGTATTGCAGGACTGAGGGACAGTGATAGAACTGTGTGAGAGGAGCACTGGACTATGAGCATGGAGGAGCATTGGCAGAACTTTGGAACACCAGGACAGTACAGAAAACTCCCCCATCTTCTCCAGTATATTGCACAGACTCTAGGCTGGAGGGTGCATTGAAAAAGCTAGTGACAATCAGGGATGATTATAGCTGGGAGGGGAACTAAGGCTGTATCCAACAAGTCTTGGCAGTAATAGAAAAACATCAATGGGAATATTTAAAAAAAGGGAGTTAGATAAGGCCCTAGAAAAACTCCCATCCCACTCATCTTCCCCAGCCTGAAAAATTCAACACAAAATTATTTTTTAGCCGCTCTGTTGTTTTCCCCACTGATACAGCTATGCATTATGTTGTCACATAATATCATTCATGATGGTAAATCTGGAGGAATCTCTCCCTGCCCTCCATAAAACCAAATATGGTTAATAAGAGAAGAATTAAGGTTGCTACGGTTAGTGGTGGATGAACCTGGTTGGATGAAATAAATTACCCTCCCTCTCCCACAGTCCCTGAACAAATCAAGTTGAATCTGAACTGAGCCTTTCATTCTTAGACAGGAAATGTGGGCTTAACATTTTTATTTATTTGTTCAGCTCTGCACTGCCTACTTCTAGTCAGAAGCAGGAGCACAAGCCCTGAAATAATGTAAGAGAAGCTGATCCAGCTGTATTTTTCTGCTCTGATTTGCAGATCAAAGGGGTCTGGTTAGTGTATTTGGACAAGTTTTGTATAAGCCTCCAAACTTTCTGGGTGCTTATCTACTGGCTGCTAACTTCCAGTGAGAGCAGAGGCTGCTCAGAATTCCAGGCAATGAATTGCTCATAATCTCCAGCTGAGCAAGTGTGCCTCACAACTTCCATTTCTGATCTGAAGAGCTGCGCAGAGGGGCACGCAGCTTTCCTTTGAAATCTGGAAATGGAAATGAACATAGAAACATAAGAGATTCATTCCAATTCAAGGAATGGAAGGGGTGGGGGGAGGAAACAAGTTGTTTTCTTCTCTTTCCTTTATTCAGCTATTAGTGCTATTCCTTCAGCTGTCGGGTCCTATCCAATAGGCTCATCCGGAAGTTCCAAAGAGGATTTTCATGCTTTTGATGTTATAGCACATGAAAAAGCTGGAATTATAGATTCCATTTTTTTTATTTGTGAGTCAACAGTTAAAAAGAATCCTTGCTAGGGCTTCTTTTAAAGATCATTGATATCAGTCTGATCAAACGATTATACATTATTTCCACATCAAACGGCAAAAACTATACCATTGTCTCAGTATTTTTTGTAGCTGACTGGGTGAGGGTTGGCTGGGGGTGGGGAGGGAAGGTTTTATTTTAAATATAATCAATACCCTTTACTGAATTGTTATACTTTCCATTTTTAAAAAATAAACTAAATACTTGATTTAGGAGGATGAGGCTGCTGTAGATTCTGCTGAAGAGCATCCACCCATGCAGCCTGTCAGAAATCAGTCCTTCATCAACTTGTGTACTATTTGGTAATGAGACTGGGTGTTTTGTAGGACAAGTCTCTGCAAATCCCTTTGTGTTGCCTCTAAAGGGAAGTCAGAATGCAACTGTTTGGATCTGACCATGCTTTCACTCTGAGATGGGGGAGTCTGTTGGATCTGGACCCACACTTCCTGGCTCAGGCCCATCTGTGAGCTGGCTTTATTGTGACTGACACATTGCAAGAAAATGCTTCCTGAAGTAACCATCAATGAAAGAGAAGAAGGAAGGTGCAGAGTGGGGGCCAATCCGACAATGGTGGGCTAGGGGAGGGACGGTGTAGTGGACAATCATTCCATAGAGCTGAGGTGACCGAATGGAGCAGAGAAAGCACCCAGGGCAAAATTCATCCTAGTCGAACTTGGCCCTTGGGAAGGGGGACAAATCTATACTGCCTGGACCCTAACAACATTCCAGTGACCTGTGGGGGGCAATGCAGAGCTGCGAATGGCTGGGGTACTGGCACACCATGACCGTGCCTCCTCCTTCTTCTCTGGCAATCCTGTAGGGGGAGGAAGAACCAGCTATACCAGTCTTAGGCCTATGACGGTCTCCTTCACTCATGGCATACCTCAGTAGCCCTTGCAGGATCCTGATTGCTTCTTTTTGCTGGCTGAGGAGACATTCATCAACCAAAGGGCACCCAAGAATTGGGGTCCAAAGCTGCAGGAGGAGAGTGACGGGGAACATAGGCTGAGATGAAAAAGGTGGAGTGGGAGGTGCTACCCCAGTCCCATCTGTTGTCCGAGGCAATAAGGAGCAAAAGCCCCATCTTCCATCTTGTCAACCAAGCCCATGGCTCTTTATAATCCATTCACGTCTGCATTTCTCCAAGAAGCCAAGGCAGTTCATATCCAGCAACATTGGAATATTCGTCAGGGTTTTTTTTTTCTTTATTTCTTTAAATAAAAAGCAATTTTGACAGGCAAAGCAGAGAAATTAACACCACTGGGCTAGCCAGGATCCAGGGTGCAGCTTCAATGAGCCAGCTCCCCACACAACCTGACGCCTTACCTCTGCCAACAGCTACGCTCCTTTCCGTTGCTATTCTGTAGGATTGCACACCTGTCTGGGGATCAGTGAAGCACCGATGGAAGTGAGAGGAAGACAACTCACATTGCTGTTACTCCATTGGACGAAGGATAAAGCAGGGTACATCTTGATTATAATTTCTTCTTTTAATACTTAATGAGGATTACTAATGGAGCGGCATTTTCCCAGAGCCCAGGCACTGAACATCTTTCCTGCAGCCTGTTGTGCCTCTCTTATTGTAGATGTGCTATCTATTAGTTCCGCTGTAGCGCGAGCTGAGCTTTGAATGCTAAATATTCTCATTAGGGCTAATAATGATGATGGAGGAAGGTGTCTCCAGCATTCCGTGCTGATGGTCTTCTCTGAGTAGGAGAGAGAGAGAGATTACGCCATCTCCTTCCACGCTGATATATTACCTTTCCATAAGCTGGACTTTCTGCCTTTGAGTCCATGTCAGCAAGTCCAAGAGAGAATCTCTGACTGTACATGGCAGGCTCAGCACGGGGGAAAGTTTAGTGGAGTCTGACCAGCATGGCGAACACGTCAGACCCTTGTTCACCTATTCAGGCCAAGCAGAGATAATGAGGCATTTTCCTGCTTTGGGGACTTTTCTCCCGCTTCCCTGCCAACTTATCCACTCTCCAGCTGGCTTTCTCCCTGCACCTTGATGAGATCAGTTCTCCATCACTCTGTTCCTCTCCCTCCCTGTCAAACACAAGGGAGGTGAGTGCTAATTAGAGCATCTTTTTGGCTCTGTTTAAAGGATCAAATCCCAGTTCCTGCACTGGCAGGGGTAGCCTGTCCATATAGGTGAACTAGGCGGTTGCCTAAGGCGCCAAGTTAAACGGAGCACTGAATGGTGGCGCAATATCATTGAGGGATTTGGAGGTGGGGGAGCTGATTGCATGGTTCACCTAGGGTACCAGTTGCTGGCAGCTAGTCTAGGGCCACCCCTGTGCACTGGCCATGAGTGTCAGGCAGAGCTGGGAGTGGTAATGCTTGCACAGACTCATGGGGACCAAATCTACTCTTTGCAGGTTTGCAGCATCTTCCCATGATTGGCAGACTCAGGGGAGTTGAGGAACAAGGGGAGATGAGTTGGTCCTTTGGGACCAAAGAAAAATGGGAGGTAAGAACAGAAGAGGAACAGTTTTGTAACTTCCTTCTGGGAAATTTCCTTCAAGCCAGGTGTCAGAATTAGCACCTTTGGCACAAGGGCAAAATTCCAGTCAAGACTTGTCATTCCAACAGGCAGGAACAGTGGTGAAAGAGAAGACCTTTGCTCTGGCCTGGCCTGGGACTGATTGATACAAGTATTCAATATGCTTACTAAGGAAGACATCGCCATGTACTATCTGGTTTAGGGGCCGTGGCTAGTTAATGAATGCACCTTTACCTGACTGCTGGCTAGTGGTCTGCATTTCCTGTCTCACTCCCTTCCCTGCAGAAATCATTGAAAGCAGAGTTCAGCTTGTCTGCACTGACTTCATGCCTCTGAACAAACTAGTCAGTGTTCTATGGGCATTTGCTGTTTTCCAGCAGAATGGTGGGTTGCCTTCAAAGTTCCCTGTAAGATTTCTGAACTAGATTCTTGTTTCACCAGGTTCCCCTTCAATGAGGCAAATGACAGGTTCAGGACAAAGAGAGATAATAAAAGTTCTAAAAGTTCCTGAAATGAACACCTTGTTCATTCCCTTTTTTGTCATGGTTCATTGCTATTTTTTTTCTTGCAGCGGATACTTATATGAACGTTGATGCCTGATGTATGTTTTGGGGGGGCCTAATTCAGAGCCAGAGTATGTGGGTAGCAGCCACACCAAAGTGCATTGAATGGTATCTGGTCCCCTTATCGACATACTCAAAAGGAACAAGCCTGATCATTAAAAAATCAGTGAAGTGTTTCTGCACCTTATCTGCCATTTCACAGCCAATTATTTTGCAAACTGGTATTGCAGTTAAGAGCACTGGAATCTCATTCAAATTCCACATCACTAAAATATTCACTAAATTCCTTATCATAATAGGGCAAAGAAGAAAAACTCTCAGCAGGAGAAGTTACCATGCAGAAGGATCGGACATCCTGAGACACCTAACTTCCTTGACTCTGGCGTGTTCCACGTATAAACCCCTCGGTGTTAAATAAAAGTGACTTTGAATCTGTAGTGAATGTGACAACAGTGTCCTCTTACTGTATTACAGTAACTGGCACTTTCAAGAGAAGGCAAAAAATATGGCAACAACTGATCCACATGGGCCTGCATGGATGCAGAATAATGCCCGTTATTTAACAAAATTGGCTTGATTTGCTAATGCTGGAGCAATGAGGTGTAAATTACATCTTCTTCAACCAGAAAGGAATGCATAGGAAAAATTCATCCCAAAGAAGGGCACATTTCTCTTTAGGTTTCTCCCGGGAGATGGGACTGCAGCTTTAGTGTACAGCTAGGACTGCATGCAAATCATGTTGGCTAGGTGAAGGTTGTGGAGGGAAGGATGGACTGACAGTGTCTTCTAAACTTACTTGTTTCCTCATTAGCAGGTGTGCACTGTTTCTTGTCACAGCTCCATTAGTAGCTGACTCTGTAACACTGCTGCCTTACTCCTGTCAATCTGTGGGATTTTAGGATGAAAAATTCATGGGCCCTGTGCCCACCATCACAGAATGGTGCCATTTTAGAAAACAATTCCTTTATGCTCACAAATGTCTGGACAGTCCTATTTTCCAGCATGACATTCTAGGCTTTTTAAAGGGAACTAGGATTGATACAAGGTGGCAGATTTAGGCCCTGACCTGGGCCATACCTGCTTCTACAATGGCCACTCTCTTGAATGACAGTCTGGAGACCTCCGAAGCTAAATATATGAGCTGCTACAGGTTGACCTAAAACTCCCTGCTGGGGTTGTTAGAGACCCCTAACCCCAGTGGATCAGCTGAGAAGGGACCCATAGCACCCATTCATCAATGGATTACCACTTGCCAAGCTGTCTGAAAGGGCTAATGTTCAGCCTTCCACAAGTGGCATCACTTAATACTGACCTCCTGCCCACTAATCCCTGAATTTCAGGTCGTCTTCTAAGGGAGAATCTTCTTTAACCATGAAGGTGATGGCTGAATAGCAACATGGGACAGAATGGGAATTGTTTTAGTATCTTCAAGGACCTGACATAGCACAGAGATAGTGTTAGATGCTATGATGGGTGAGCATCCTTAGTTCTAATCCTGGGATTCACCGTTTAGCTGCTCTGGATGCTGTTAACTCAGAGTTGATGCAGAGCCCCTACCATGTTGCTGCTTCTTCCTAGAGCCAAGGGAAAGGAGGTAGAGTAATTCCACTCTGCAAGGACCAGCTGAAAGGAAACTTCAGGTTCTATGGTTTATTCACCTCTTAACCACTCTCTTGACACTACTAGCCAAGGTGCCAGTTAATAGCAAGTGTGAGAGAGCTTTTAAAACTGGTTGGAACAAGTCAGTGAAAATAAAATTTGAACCCACAAAAAATGGAAATGAAATGTGTGGTTTTGTAATGCTGCTGTATGGGACATTGACCTCTCAGTGTCAAGGCGGCAGCATCTTTCTGAAGTTTGACTTGGGTGGGTGAGGTGTCTCAACTGCAGTACTGCCCGTTGTTTTCAGCTCTCTAACATTAAGTATCTCTAGTCTCTCTAATTCCCCAGTGGGAGAGAGTCCAGCGTTGGCATTAGGAACTGGGCTGAGACCACCACAAACTTCATATAACTCCAATCAGCTGTTATCTGATAATAACAGTCGAGCTTTGGGCTTGACGTGGTCAGGCCTGGTGGTTGGGGCAGTGGTTGAGAATAGGGACCAAGAGTCGAAGCCAGACATAGAGTTGGGACCAGGTCAAGGACTGTGCCGAAACTTGTGTCTGGAGACAGGCCATGGGTAGCTCTGGGATCTGAGTCCACAAGCCAAATAAGGATCCTAGTAGGAGTCTGGAAGCAGGCCAAAAGTTGAAGCTGGGTTCAGGCCAAGGATCTGGGGCAATGTTCTAATTTTTTCCATCCATGTGTGGAATAAATGTTTGTTATGTGCACCAAGGCATGTGTGACTATGCTCTCCCAGTTGAAACACATGCTGCTGGTTGTGGTCTCTGTGGCCACTCTGCTTATCAGCCAGGCAGCATTTGAATCTCTCCTGAGTGGCTGCCCAAGTGCTCATCTTACAGGGAGCACCGGAACTCTGGGAGTCAGGAAGTGGGTGCAGGTCTGGAGTGGGTCAGGATGACGGCTGGAGCAGAATGGAACATAGGCTTGGCCACAGGGTGCTGGGACAAGGCTTGGGCAGGACCAGAGAAAAGATTGTGGGCAGGCTGGAAGCCTAGGGAGTCTGTAACACAGTGAGGCAGCAAGAGGATGAGCGGGACTCTGCATCGACTAACTTGTGGCTTGCAGCTGTGGTGCTGAGAGGGAAATGTCTGTGCCTCAGGGTATATCTAGATTACATGCCTGTGCCGATAGAGGCATGTAAAATAGGCTACCCGACATAGTCAATGAAGCCGGGATTTAAATATCCCCGGCTTCATTAAAATAAAAATGGCCGCCACACTGTGCCAGCTCAGCTGATCATTGGCACAGTGCGCGAGTCAAGACGTGGATCAGTCAACAAGGGAAGCCTTTGTAGATTGCTCCTGTAAATCTCATTCTGTCGGCAGAGGCATGTAGTCTAGACATACCCTCAGTGTCATCTGGAATGGGCTCTGCCCAGCGATAGGGTGGTGCAGCATGTTTGAGAGATGAGGCACTGCTGGCTCTGCTGAAGGGGTGAGTTGTACCTATTGAGGGTATGTGCAAGCACCCACTTCTAAAGGCCTCTCCTCTCATGCCCAAAGGGAAGAGCTCCTGGACCCAGAGCTGAGTTCGGGGAACAACGAATGAAAAACAGGGATGGGAGGGAGGGTCACAGGGCCAAAAGTGGGGATCCAGAGGGAAACACCAAGCAAAGGACCCTGGGGTGACTCATTCTAGCTGAGAGAGCAGCCCTGGCCTGGCAGTGAGTTTGCCTCCCAGCTCTGAACCAAACCCTCCATCTGACCGCCCCTCTCCTCCACCTACCCAACTTCAGGTCTAAATTGAAACTTTGCAGCTGGCCTGTATTTGTATCATGGGCCAGAAAAAAAATGGTCCACAAAATCCTGGATCCAAACTGCAGGCAGATCCAGACTTTGTGGCCATTGACCACTGCTGAGAACTGCATTCAGACCCATGTCATGGAGATAAAAGGCTCTAACCCATAACAACCCCTGACGCTGACTATACCCACATTTTGAAACCGATGAACACCTAAGTGAAGACACAATTTGTTTGTGCCTCACCCAAGAGTGCAAATTGCCAGTGATAAATCTTTCTACCTCTAATTTCTTGAGGATAAGAATTGTTGGAAGAGGGTCAGTGTGTGATCTTAAGAGGCCAATGGGTTAATAATACATTTATTAAAACGTTCCATCACTGCTAAAAGCTATATTCTTATCTTTGAAAGCAACACATTCCATTATCTTGGAAATTACTGATTGGCCCTAATGAAGCTTCATGGGGAGAATATACAGTATCAAGATGGCTGGCACTGGTTACCTTAGCAACCCTCTCCCTGGGAATTCAGAGGCTAAATTTATTTAAAGTTAGAGATCTAAAAACATCTGACACTATTCCAACTGAGACACTCTTTACCCATCTAAATTAACTCTGATTAAGAAGGATGATGTTGCTTTAATTGTCTGTGTGGGACTCCAAGGGAAAGGCTTTGTATGCATGTTGTTATTGTAATGAACATATGCTTTGAGGCTGGATTTTCAAAGGGGCCTAAAGGAGCGTACGATGAAAGTGAATGGGAGCTGGGCACCCTAAACCCCTTAAGTCCAGCCTGTGCCTATCGGCTATACTCAGAGATGAGTCGATGGGAGTCTGTGTTAATTTAACTTACGATTTTTCAGATGCCTCAGCATGTGGACTCACACTCTCTTACTGAAGTGTAACTTATGTCCCCTTGCAAAGAAAAGTCTACGGCAGCAAGACTCAGAGCCTGAGTCAATTAATTTGGGCTTGCAGGGCTAACAACAGCAATGGGGTATGTCTACACTACCCTCCTAGTTCGAACTAGGAGGGTAATGTAGGCATACTGCACTTGCAAATGAAGCCCGGGATTTGAATTTCCCGGGCTTCATTTGCATAAACTGGGCGCCGCCATTTTAAAATCCCTGCTCGTTCGAACCCCGTGCCGCGCGGCTACACGCGGCACGAACTAGGTAGTTCGGACTAGGCTTCCTAGTCCGAACTACCGTTACTCCTCGTGGAATGAGGAGATGTGCTTCCCTAATGTAGATGTGCTATATCAATTTAGAGCCCCAGGAGGCACTGGGGAAGAATAACTTAGAATGGCCTTGGTGAGGGGCTATTTAAGAAAAACAGAAGTGGAGCATCTACACATACCTTATTTCAAATTAGCTATTTCGGAATAGGCCTTGTTCCTTGTAGAATGAGGTTTACAGATTTTGGAATAAGCTATCCATTATTTCAAAATTATTTTGACTGTGTAGACGCTTACATTGTTATTTCAAAATAATGCTAATTATCTCGAAATAACGGTGCAGCGTAGATGCACTCATACTTTAGCAGACTGTCTGAATCTGAGAAGGACTAAGTTGGTATAACTTGCATGCCAGAATCCCCTTCTAACTGCCTCATCCTAGACATGCTGAACTTTCTATCTTCTGCAGAGAAGAGGAAAGAGCCAAGATGAAGAGGAGTCTGACAACCACAGCTGCAGAAGGAACTTATAATGCTTTGCTGTTGGAAAAATGGTGGATCAACTTCACCCCTGATGTAATTCCAATGCAGCAACTGTACTATATGTGTTTGTCCAATCTGGATAACTTTCAGAGTTATTGATCTTCACTGCCCAGTTTGCTGGTCAGTGCTGAACTGGCAGAACTGTCTTTGGGCATACGCAACATACAAAGATATGTAGGCCACTTGAACATTTGGGGCACCACTAGGACAGCAGGTAAGAGCGGGTCAGCTCCCACACACCCAGTGTGTGCTACAGTATTCTTAAGCAGGGACCGTATTCATGGAGCAGAATGTGCCAGCGTGGTGCATTCTGCATGAGGGAGAGAGTACAGGGGTGTCTGTGGAGAATTGTGACTCTCCACCACCGTGAGGCAGGCCGGGCGCCTCTGTATCCTTTGCTGCCTTGTCCCTCCTCCTCCAGGCTCCTAATCTTGCTTGCTGCAACATTTCCTGTGTGAAGTTTGGTGTGTATCAACAATGGGTAGGGGGTCTTCTGGGGGGCATCAATTTATTAATACTGCATAAGGTCCTGAAAATCCTAAGGATGGACCTGTGTGCTGGATTTCAGGTGTCAGAAAGAGCTGGAACTGCTTTAACTTCATGAGAGATTTCATGGCTCCTTCTTGAACTGCTAGGTCATTGTTCTAATATAATTTCAGAGCGCAATTCTATGAGTAGCCAGCCTTGCCTGTCTGGCTGTGAGAAGACACCTGTGAGAAGACAGAGAAAGGCCAGGATCTTGGTCATCTACATTCATGTGCCCAGCTCTGAGTCTTATGTATCTAGAACCTCTCTATGTCTTTATATTATAAGTGAATGATGTGGTCACATTCATTCTGCAGACTCTATTCATTCTGCAAACTTAGAACCCAATGTCCTGGTTTAAGGCAGAATTTGAAAAGTAAGAAAGTAAGCATTAAAAATGCATGAGCAAAAAAAGTTTGGCTCTCCCTTGCCACCCAATCAGGAATTAAAATAAATGTATAAAGTAGAACCAGAGTGAAGATTTTATCTAAAGTAGTACAATCTAGGTCTTCTTCCTAGGGATGCTAATTTCCTCCTGCGTGACTCCGAGGCTCAGTAATTTGAACCACGTGAATATATTAAGTACAGTAAGCACAATATTTGGATACTTTCCTTTGGATATGGGCCAAACCTTTTCTGCCCAGCAGCTCATGTGTGAAATGAGTTCAGTGGACTCCGTCAGAGCACCCAGTATACAAGTGTCTCCCTCACAGTGACCACCCTCACAACTGGCACTAATAAGTGTCCCTTTGGCTGTCCCTCTGGCTGAAAGGATGATGGGGAGGGGGTTATCAGACCCACACATTTCTGGAGGTGAACCTGTCAAGCTATGCATGAGGCATGCAAGGTGAGGACCATGCAGTGTGGAGAAGATGGTACTGGAATTCTCCAGTCTCCTTCACCCGCATGAAAAACCACATGTTCAGCTAAGAAAAGGATGAGCTAAAGCAGCGAGATTAGACAATGCACAGGCTCAGCCGAGCCTCCCTGGTTCCATTTTTCTCTCACTTGAAGCAGGGCAGCTCCATTGTTATTTATGAGGTTACCACAGTGTGAGCCGGAGCAACACAGTGAGGAATCAGGTCAGATGTATAGTAGCCATCATGCCACTGGAGACTCTTCCATCTGCAAGTGCTTCCAGCCTTTCTCTCTTCCTTTGAGGAACTTAATACAGCTGTAAGAAAGAAGGTAAATTCAGTCCTATGCCACCTGATATGTGCAGGGTGCACCCCTAGGTAGCAGAGAATCTGGGAGTGCAGACACCCAGTGGGAAGGAAGACTCGTCATCTAAGGGAGCTGTGAGGGTAATTTAGATTAACATTCTAAAAAGGGCCCACTAGTGGTAGGCAGAAGATGACTTTCTGTGGGGGTTAACACCAGCAGGCTGTGTCCATTGTTAATCTGTGCAGCTCCATGAGCTTATTCCTTTTTCCATCCATCTTCCTCCCGTTGTTTCATTTTAACTTTAGATTTCTCAGCAAATGAGAGGTGGAGGGTCAGGTACAGTGGTTGGAGGAGCGGCAGGCAGGCCTAGTGATCTGTATGGTAGCAGCCAGGGCAAGAACCAGAGTCAGCGACAGTAGCTAGACTCAGGAGTCAAGGGTAGGTTTGCAAGAGTAGGGCTGGGAGCTAAGCTGGTGCAAGGGCAGGGCAGGAGTGGGGTGTGGCATTTGTCACCATTACCAGGCAGAGGGGAGGCTTGTGCCTTGAAGTGACATTGAGCAGAGTGAGTTGGAGTGTCTCCTGTGAGGTTTATATACCTGCTCTGGGGGCCACCAGACCAGCTCCTCGCTTGTGGATTGGCTGGTGCGTAGCACAGGAATGACTCATCACCTCGTAAGATGGTAAACTCATCAGAGTAGGACCATGTCTTCTGTGTCTATGTAAACACCCAGTACAACTGGGCCTTAACTCTGACTGGGACCTTTGGGCACCGGCAACACTGCATACAAATCACTGGGCAGATCCTCAGCAGTGCACATTGTCGTAGCTCCATTAATGTCAACGCAGCAAGGACAAGTCACGCCACCAGCCGAGGGTCTGCCTCAATATCTTTTCTTATTCCCTGGACAGGCCAATGTTAATGTTGCTCTGACTGCTTTGTTCCCAGATTGCTTGGGGCCTGGAGTTTATACATGATGTGCCAGGTGAGTATCTTGGCATAATGTACAAACAGTAGCTCTTCAGAAAGGAAGGTAGGTGTTTTTAGCCTAGATGGAGTTCAGTCTTGAACACATAATGGGGGCCTGTGTTTGAGTCCAGGGGTGTAAGGTACAGTGGTTAACATGGTCTGGGGAAAATTCATGGCCACTCTAGGTGAAATACAAACATTAACTGGTCCTTTGGAGACTGGGAGTACTAAGTTAGAAACAGAAGTTAATTATGCTCATGGAATTCACTGCTACAGGAGGTCACTCAGTCGGATGGGCTAGCCAGATTTGTAATAGGGCTAGGTAATTTCATGGCCCTTAACAACATTTGTCAGCTTGGCTTCCAAAGTGGCAAGAGTAATCACATCTCATGCTTCAGGAAGCCACTTTGCCATTCCTATTTGCAGATGTTGGCTTCTGCCAGGCTATGTCTACACTACAAGGTTTTTGCGCAAAAACAATGGGTTTTGCGCAAAAATCGGTGGAGCATCCACACCTCAAGCGCATTTTTGTGCAAAAAAAAAAATACAGTAAATCAACAGGATAAAGGGCTTTTGCCGGTAGTTATTCCTCTCCCCACAAGGAATAACTCCTTTTTGTGCTACAGCTATTGATCAAAAAGCCATGTGTGGATGCTCCACAGGAGTTTCTTGCACAAAAAGAGCCTATCCGAAAAAGCACAGGTACTCTGATGGCCATTCTGTGAACCGCAATTAGAGCTTTCTTGAGCAAGAGCATCCATACAGTGTGAACACTCTCTTATGCAACAGCACATCACTTTTGTGATGTGCTTTTGAAGTGTGGACACACTTTTGCGCAAGAAGTTTTTGCGGAAGATCTCTTCCTCAAAAAGCTTCTTGCACAAAAACCCTGCAGTGTAGACAAAGCGTCAGTTAGTCTAGAATAATCAAAGAGATGATCTGCTATGCACAGTCCTGGGTTCTAGTCACTTCCGCAATATTGCAACACTACCCTCTCGTACAAGAAGCCAGAACATATGTGTGTAACCACAAATCAGCTGAAGTTAGGAGTTCCACTTGCTTGCTCTGTGGTCAATAAGGGCTCTTAGCAGCAAAGGTCTCCCACTAGATGTAATTTAAACATCCCCTTCTTCCTGCATGCAGCACTTGCCCCTTTTGGTGTTAGCTTGTGTTTCTGAGGTTTACAGGATCTTTTGAAAAAGCATGCCATTTTCAAAAGAACCACGTCTAGACTGTGGTTTCAATTTCGAAATAGCACTTTTTCGAAAGAGTGCCATTATGTGATTATGCAAATAAAGCACGGGATATTTAAATCCCTGATTCATTTGCACTTTCAAAGTGCTTCATTTACATCCCTCTGCCGACAGAGGGATGTAGTCTAGACTTAGCCTGAGAGTTTAATCGTGAAATGGGATTTGCACTACAGAAGAAGGTAGAGCAGGAGATTTTGTCCTCTTCCTCATTACTCATTTCAACACTGACAGAGTCATTTCAATAAAATGCTCGCCCCTCTAGCAGCTGGCAAGTATACTTGCAGAGCTATGGTCCTGATTAACAGAATTCTACATAGATCATTCAGACTATGGGGTTGCTTTTGGGGTGAAACAAGTTGGCTCCCTCATGTTGAAAGAGTTGGAATTAAGCTCTTCAGCAGTACTGGGTACCACAGTTCAGGACAGATGTGGAGAAATTGGAGAAGGTCCAGAGAAGAGCAACAAAATGATTAAAGGTTTAGAAACATGAGCTATAAGAAATGACTGAACAAATTGGGTTTGTTTAGTTTGGAAAAGGGAAGAGTGAGAGGGGACATGATAGCACCTATCAAGTATCTAAAAGGGTGTTACAAGGAAGAGAGAGAAAAATTATTCTCCTAAACATCTGATGATAGGACAAGAATGGGCTTAAATACTGACAGCACTTCTCTGCCCTGTCCTGATTGGCTGTTTTCTCCAGCCCTTCTCCTCCTAGTCTCTTCATCTCAGCGTCACTTCACACCTGCATCGTGGCCCCTAGTGCCAAAGTCAGACAGAGCCATAGAGAGAGAGTTGGGTATTGGAATTGGGTGCGTGGTATGGAACCTCTAGCAGTTCATGGTCCTAGGTGACTCTGTAGGCCTTTGATTGCTGTTGCAACAGAACTTTAAAGTGACTCCGCAGATCACTTAACTTTTCTGTGCCTCAGTCTCCTTTTCTATAAAACGGGGATAATACTCCCTTACCTTACTAGGCAGAGAGATGGTAGAGAGATAGTGTGAGACTTCATTCATTAATGTTTGCAAAGTGCTTTGTGATCCCTCAAAAGAAAGACCCAACAAAATGTGGTCTTATTACTGTAAACAAGAAGAATTAGTCTAGCTGAAAAGTAAAGACCCTGAAATTCTATGGCTATATTTCACAATGAGGAATAGTTGCAAAAATTCCCTAGAGATGCCGCAGGTTCAGAATAATTTCGGTGGCATGTTAGTAAAGGAATGAAGATACCACTTCCACCTGTCATGCCCCCCCTGTGCCATGTTCTCTAGGATATTCCATCTGTCTCTGTTTAAACAATAAAGCCCTTGGACTTGCGCTATCTCCATGGAGGTATTATCTGAAGCATATCAGATACAGCACAACACTGTCGGCAAACATAAATCAAGAGGCAGCAGGGAAAGGGAGAATTCCTTTCAGCAGAGCTCGGGGAGAGGAACAAAGAACTTTGTTCTCAGCTGTGCAATGAAAGGACTCTTGAGAGGGATAAACCAAATAAATAAAACCCAGCAACCCTTTGATATGCAGTCGGCCAAATTATATCCACAGCATGGCAAAATGCCCTTCCTGTGCCAAATTTGTGAGTGCCATGCACACAGGCTTTAGAAGCTGTTTGTTCAGTGATGTTTAAAATTCACCGATGAAGAAGGAAATGTACATTGTGTCCAAGGTTTCAAGCAGCTGTAAACACCTGCAATTTGAAAGTGACTCACATGGTGATCTGATTTTAACAAGGCCTTTGTTCTGTGCCCTCCATCTCTGTAAAATGGCAGGAAAGGGTCAGTTTCTGCTTCTTTTTTTTCACAGATATAAATCTGGAGTAATAGCTCTCCTGAGATGAGTTTGAATCTTTTGCATTGGTATAATGATTTCTTCTGGTTAAACCAAAAGTAGAATTTGACTTAATATATTTTGTTTCCCTCTCTGCCTGCCCCAAGTCCCAGGTAGGGGACTTGTCAAAGAGTGGCCAAACATTAGAGTTGAAAAGCCAATTAGGAGAGTTTGGACAGATGACAACTTTTTTGGGGTATGTCTACACTGCAGGGCAAAACTTGAATTCAGCTACTGTACTTCAGCTACGACAATTGTGTAGCTGAAGTTGAAATAGCTTAATTCATCTTTTGGCGCTGTGTACACAGCAGGAAGTCAGAGGAAGAACACTCTTCCTTCAATTTCCCTTTCTCCTTGTAAAGTGAGGGTTACAAGAGTCGGAGTAAGAAGTCCTCCAGCTCGACATTATTTCGAAATGATGGCTTGCTGTGTAGACGCGCACCTTGTTATTTCAAAATAACATCAGCTATTCCGAAATAACGCTGCTGTGTAGATGAACCCTTTGTGGCATCTGTTTGCACAGTCAAGACTCAAACTGGGATCTTTGTAAGGCACTAGATGGGAACTCTCGGTGGCTGAGACGGTTGGGTCCATACTAAGCTTGTTCCTGCAAGTTGTTCTTTGCAAATGACCATGAGCTGCAGGAAGAATGGAGCTGTGAAGCAGGACCCATTCCTGTATAGTTGGATGATGATGCCTTGCACCTTGTATCTTCTAATGTAATCAGCAAGTCTATGGCTAGTGGCTGAGAGCTGGACTGAAGTCGTAGGTAGAGGAGATTGGGGAAAAGGTCAACAAATCATAAATATTTTTTTAATGAAAAGTTTATTTCGGATTTTTCTTGGCTTGCTTTTTTTTTGGTCACAAATTTTAATTTGATTTTTTTTAGTCAAGGAACCACATCTTAAAACCCTGAAATCTTCATTGACACCAATACACCATATCCAGAAAGGGCCTAAGCACCAATGGACAGTGTTAACAGTAAAGGAAACTGTTTATAAACGCTTTTGTGAGTCTTTTAAAAAGTTAGTGGCTTTCTCAGAGTTAACAGAATGGAGCTGGCTGATACTGTTCCAAGTGAAGCACCCACCTCAGATCAGTAGGGTTGTATTATTCATTAGATGCAAGTATTTGGACAACAGCCAAGTATACAGGAAAAATATCATCAGCTTTTAGCTCCCGTGTCCATTCATTAAAAGGTTCCAACTGAAAAATGCATTACTTGGTGTTTGTACTTGTGTCCGCCATCCAGTCAGGATGTAGAAACACTTCCATGTGACATGAATGACTAACTGCATATGATTAATAAAGGGCAATGAATCAAAACAAACCATGTGCTACTGTAGTCTGGAAGTAATTCATTTAATCTGCAAATGTTTACAAAAGCCAAAATACCTTCAAAGAAAATCAGGATCTATTCACACATGAAGCATGTCTACCCTGGGGAGTTATTTCAGAATAACCCCCTTATTTCAAAATAACTAAGGGTATGTCTACACTACCCTCCTAGTTCGAACTAGCGGGGTAATGTAGGCATACCACACTTGCAAATGAAGCCCGGGATTTGAATTTCCCGGGCTTCATTTGCATAAGCGGGGAGCCGCCATTTTTAAAACCCCGCTGGTTCGAACCCCGTGCAGCGCGGCTACACGGGGCTCGAACTAGGTAGTTCGAACTAGGATTCCTATTCCGAACTACCGGTACACCTCGTTATATGAGGTGTACCGTTATACGAGGTGTACCGGTAATTCGGAATAGGAATCCTAGTTCGAACTACCTAGTTCGAGCCCCGTGTAGCCGTGCTGCACGGGGTTCGAACCAGCGGGGTTTTAAAAATGGCGGCTCCCCGCTTATGCAAATGAAGCCCGGGAAATTCAAATCCCGGGCTTCATTTGCAAGTGCGGTATGCCTACATTACCCCACTAGTTCGAACTAGCGGGGTAGTGTAGACATACCCTAAGCAAGCATCCACACTACCAAGCCTGTAATTTTGAAATAATAGTCTTGTTATTTCAAAATAATAACTCATTCGTGTGAAGAGGAATAAGATTACTTTGAAATTGTTATTTTGGGAGTTATTATTTCAAAATAACTTATTTTGAAATAACCTGGTGGTGTTGACATAGCCATAATGTATTGCCCTAAAATGGGTCTAAATTTCTGACTAGAATGTGTTGGGTCAGCCTGCTGTTCTGGAACCTGATCCTGCAGTAGTAAAGCTTCCATGGTGTAATATAGGCCCCTAATGAAACTACCAATCTCTGTTTCAGTTTATCACCAATATATATTTTCTCCAGAAACTATAAGATACTGGAGCAACCAAACATAAACCCTGAAAATGAGTAAAAGTACAAACCTTAAACCAAGGTCCCTATTTCTCATCAATAAATTACTTCACACTGTGAAATTCATGAGGAACAAATATATGTTCAAAGTGAAAACAAATAAATTAATGAGAACAACCATGTGGGTAAGGGAAATCTGAGTTTGCATGAATTGAGATGAATGAAAAAGGCAGTGTAAGTTTTGGGCGGCAGATGCTCCCAATATATTATGCACATTAGTGCCTTACAAATTTAATTATTGTTGAAATGTAAATTAATAGGTATAATGCATTTTGTGTTAATAGAAAATGTAATGTGATTATAAATTCCTTTAGCATATATGTACTTACATATAACCCATACAAAATACTTTTCGGGAATTTAATTAGTAAGAAGAGGGGGTAAACAATTCCTTTTCAAGTCATTATTTCACCATTGGAGGTAGTAGAAATAGTTCATGAAGTTGAACTCTGGCTGACTTTAACCAAGTGAAAAATGCAATAATCACTCTGAAATGCAGAACAAGGAATGACCTACTCCTAGTATGCAAAGAGATTTTTATATAAAGCCTAATAATTGCCAGGCAAAATTAGACCATCTGGTGCATCCAATTCATTATTCTCTCTCCAGCAGTAGCCAGTACCAGATGCATCAGAGAAAGGTGAAAGAACAGACTGTTGCAGACTAATTTGACTAGGGACATTTCTTCCTAGCCCTGGGTAGTTATTGGTTAGCTTGTGAAGTGTGAGGGTTTATACCCCTTCTAAAATATATGTATGTTATCTAACATAACCATGGCTATTCCACTAGAGCAGAGGTAAGGAACTTTTTTCTATCAAGGACCATTGACCCACAGAAAAAAACCACTCGTGGACCACACTCATGGACCACACTCGTAGACCACCTTTGTGGAGGGTTGGGGCAGATGCTCAGGGCTTCCCTTAGGTTTTGGGGTAGAGCCAGAAAAGAGGGGTTCAGGGTATGGGAGGGGGCTCTGGACTGAGGCTGAGAAGTATGGATGGTGGGAGAGGGCTTAGGATGTGGCACTGGGTTAGAGTGTGGGAGGGGGTTCCAGATCTGGGGCAGCACGTAAGGGTGCAGATGGAGGGCCTAGGAAGGATTTAAGGTGCAGGAGGAGTCCCATCCTGGGGCATGGGGTGTGGGGTGCGGGAGTGGTCTCTTGGAGGGAGTTTGGGTGCAGAGATGGGCTCATAGCTGGGGCAGAGGTTTCAGAGTGGGAAGGCAGGCTTTGGGGAGGGGTTTGAGGTGCAGGTGCGGGCTGTGGGAAGAGAATGGGGTGCAGTAAAGAGTTTAGGGCTGGGGTTTGGAGTTTGGGAGAGGATGAGAGGTGCAGGTTTTGGCCAGGAGCCACTTACCTCAGACAGCTCCCAGTTGATGGGGGTGGTACAGCAGTGCTAAGACAGTCTTCCCCTATATGGGTCCCATGCTGCTCCCAGAACATGCAATAATCTGACCAGCTGACCGTGGCACCACCCCCACAACTCCCATTGGCCACAGTTCCCAGCCAATGGGAGCTGTCAAGGCAGGCAGATGTGGATGGAACTTCCCTGATCATGTCCATGCGGCATGATGCCTAGGTGCTCTGCAGACAACTGACCAACTTTGTACCCTCACTTCCCCCGACAGAAGGACGAACTAGTGCTCATGGTTCCAGCCCCATGAAAGCAGTTGCCAATGCTCAGACCTGCTAGCATGCAGTGCAAGGACTTGCTGTGGGCCAAATGAAATTAAGCAGGGGGCCAGATCTGGCCTGTGGACCAGAGGTTCCTCACGCCACTTAAGAAATATGTTTGTAGAAGATTATAATTTAGAAATGCTCCCTCATAAGAGATAGTATTATGAAAAGGGGGTGGGTTAGGTACACAACATGGCTGTGAGCAGCAGCTCACTACAGAACACCCAGTTTGTTTTATTCCTTCATTCACTAGTTTGTTATTTAATGAACCCCAAGATTTAAGAGTAGGTTAGACAAACACCTGTCAGAAATGGTCTAGATGGTTCTTGATCCTGCCATGAGTGCAGGGAAATGGACTTGATGACCTCTCAAGGTTACTTCCAGTTCTATTCTATTCTATTCTATTCTATTCTATTCTGAAAGAAAATCAGACGTGGAAGCAGAAATACTGTTTTGACATAAGGGCCTGTGATCTATTAACTCAGGTGGACCGAGTGTGCTTGAGGAATCAAAACTCTAATAGCTGAGTACCAAAGAGGAACAATTATAGAACAGCTGCATCCAACATCTTCTGTAGTCCAGACAGAGCTGGAGGACAGATTTCAACATAACTGAGTAGAAGGACAGATTTGAACACTAATCCCTGAGAGTTCCAATGCATTGGTAGTACATGTGGACTCTGGCATTTCCCATATGACCGATCCTTTATCATCAATGCACAAAGGAGAAACAGTCAAGGAATAAAAGAACAACTCAGATTCTTAACAAAAGCCTGATGCTGAGAAGATCAAAGCAGGAGATTAAATGTCCTGAAAGACTAAGAGAGACTTGCTAACCTGCCTAGAGAAGGGCTATTTGAGGAAACTGAATGGTAAAGGCTCACTTGAGAGCGATGTACTGATAACCTCTCCTCTCCAGGTAGCTGACACATAGGATTTATGGAAATGTACTATGTGGATTGAGAATGTAATGCATGTTTTATTAGATATAGGTTGTACCTTCCTAAACTGGGACTCTCTGGTCTGGTAGCATCTATGGTCTGGCAGGACCACAGATATTCCTGGACCAGAGAGTCCAGGGGCAGAGAGGACCAGTGGTGTGGCCGGAGAACCCAGCAGGAGGTGTTGGTGATATCACTGGAACCTTCAGCTGGGAATCCCACCGGGCCAGCAACAGCAGGACTGGTGGCAGCTGGAGAGTTCCAGCAGTGGGGCCGCCAGCAGACAGAAAACTCCAGCCACAGGGAGCCCAGCCCAAGGCCAAGCCTGTAGGTAGCAGCTGGGGCCTGTTGGCAGCAGAGCCGGGGTATAGGCCAGAAGGAGCCAACAGCAGGGAGGGATGGTGGGCAGGGACCTCTCATGGTCCAGCAAATTCCCTTGTTCGGGACCAGTCAGATCCCAAGGGTGCCAGACTAGGAGGTCTAAGCTGTACTTATTAGCTGTTTATATATGAGTTAATTTGTTTCTCTTCAAAAGGGAGAAGATGTGACATTATGTTCCTATGTATGTTATGAAATGCTCCTTCAAAAGGGCCATAGGAATTTGGAGATGTTCCCTGCTCCAGGGTTTGTGTGTGGGGGGAGGGGAGGACAGGTAGCACAGCCGGGATTTCTGGGCCCAGTGGCAGCTGTGAAGCTCCAGCCCAAGGAGCGTCCAGGGATCTCTGGCTGTGCAGCTCCAACTCCAGCCACAGTGCCTGGCAACTGTGGAGCTCTGTTCCAGCTGCGGAGCTACAACCATGGTGCTCCGGCCCCGGCTTCAGTGGGGCTAGTAGCATTGAGAGCGCCCCGGGGGGCTGAGGCAGCAGTGGGGACAAGCTGGCACCCTAATGTGGCGGCAGCCTGGGTCAGGAGAGGAGGGACCTCCCCTGGTCTGGAAAATCCCCTCGTTCAGGACCAGTCAGGTCTTGAGGGTGCCGGACCAGCGAGGTCCAACCTGTACTGATCCCAGGTCCAGTTGTAAGGGTTTATTGCACTGTAATCATGTGAACTTTTCAATTTTTGCCAAAGAAACAGAAGAAATCAGTTGACTTCATTTCATTTCAGTATAGAACAGAATCTTAGAACTGGAAGGAATCTCGAGAGGCAGGACCAAGCACTGTCTAGATCATCCCTGATAGATGTTTATCTAACCTGCTCTTAAATATCTCCAGTGCTGGAGATTCAACAACCACCCTGGGCAATTTATTCCAGTTTTTAACCACCCTGACAGTTAGGAAGCTTTTCCTAATGTCCAACCTAAACCTCCCTTGCTGCAGTTGAAGCCCATTGCTTCTTGTCCTATCCTCAGAGGCCTATCCTCTCCTTCTTGAGAGGAATTTCCTGATTTTGATCAACAGTTTTTCATTACTTCTGGTGGTACTGGGTCCTGCTTCACAGGGTCATACCTGAGACATGCCCATTCAGAACATCCAGTACACGTGCCTTCAGACTATAACATCCCTCTTCTAAACCTGCATAGAGGCTGACAGCAGCATCTCCCTTGATGTGTTAGTCTCTTAGGGTATGTCTACACTAGCTCATTAGTTCGAGCTAGGTAGGATAATTAGGGCAACTGGAGTTGCAAATGAAGCCCGGGATTTAAATATTCTGGGCTTCATTTGCATGTTCCCAGGTGCCGCCATTTTTAAATCCCCCTTAGTCCGAATTCCATGCCCGCGGCTACACGCGGCACAGAGTAGGTAGTTCGAATTAGAGATCCTAATTTGAACTACTGCTACCCTTTGTGGAATGAGGAGTAATGGTACTTCGAATTAGGATCTCTAATTCGAACTACCTACTCTGTGCCACATGTAGCCACGGGCACGGAGTTCGGACTAAGGGAAATTTAAAAATGGTGGCGCCTGGGAACATGCAAATGAAGCCCGGGATATTTAAATCCCAGGCTTCATTTGCAACTCCAGTTGCCCTAATTACCCTACTTAGCTCGAACTAACGAGCTAGTGTAGACATACCCTTAGTTAAAAGACTGGGACTTTTCAGCTTAGAAAAGAGGAGGCTAAGGGGGATATTGTCACCTTGTTTCATTGGAGACCAATCCAGGGTTACACTTTTATTGATTTATTCAGTGCCGCTATTGGATCAAGTGAAAGAGGAATGGAACTCCTTCACACACATTCAGACACACTGACACTCATACACTTAGGCATATGAGAAGTTGCAGAGAGAGCTGAAGAAGCCAAGCATGGTGGGTCTGGTGGGTCTGCCTGCAGTCACCAATTTGGGCTAGTGAGCTGAACGTACAACCCATGGTCTGTGTGCTCTCTTCTCCTTATTGAGCTGGGTGGCCCCTGTCATGTACACTGAATTCTTTCTCTGTGTCCGTCACCGTTAGGTCCGCCCAGTCCTCATGCATATTCATTTCTTCTTCTCATTTTCACTAAACCTCCTTTTCTTGCCTTCCTCATATGCAAGCAAAGATTATATCAGACCCCACCTAGCCCCTGGCTCTTCTCTGTAGCCTCATGGCTCCTTTCCATAAAGGCACAGACATTACCTTATTCACACCATTTATATACACCCTATTCACACCATTTACACAGGATAGAACGTTACATGGCTTAAAGATTGTACAAGGAAGAGCTGGAAGTTACAAAGCTTGCAAAAATTGAACTCTTACACGAAAGTTACATGGCTTACAGTAACAGAAAGTTATGTGGCTCACAATGACTGAAACTTACATGACTTAGAACACAAGAAGTTACATGTCTTACATCCATATACTGGACTGGGTGGATGTTGTACAAAACAGATGTGATAGAGGTCTATAAAATCATGACAACTATGGAGCAAGTGAATAATGAAAAGTTATTTACTTATTCCCATAACATAAGAACTAGGGGTCACCAAATGAAATTAATAGGTAGCAGGTTTAAAACAACCAAAAGGAAGTTTTTCTTCATATAGCAGAGTCAACCTGTTGAACTCCTTACCATAGGATGTTGTGAAGACCAGGACTTTAACAGGGTTCAAAAAAGAGCTAGATAAATTCACAGAGGATAGTTCCATCAATACTTATTAGCCAGGATGGGTAGGAATGGTGTTCCTAATCTCTATTTGTCAGAGGCTGGAAACGGGTGACAGGAGAGGGATTACTTCATGATTACCTGTTCTGTTCATTCCCTCTGGGGCATCTGACATTGACCACTGTCAGAAAACAGGATACTGGGCTAGTTGAACCTTTGGTCTGACTCATTATGGCTGTTCTTATGTTCTTAATACCGATGGTGTGCATGTTGTTCATCTGACCCCTCACAAGGTGCTCAGCCAAACTTATTGCTTTATTCCAGAAGGGGTGGAGCAGCGTGAGCAGATGGAACCTTGGATAACAGAAAGCAAATTGAAAATGAAATTCACTGCCATTTGGAATTAAGAAATTAAGCAGGAGTTAGTTGCCTCATTTCCTCCAGGGAAAATGACCTGCTTCTTAGAGCCCTCACTGTAAAGAAGCTTACAATAGAATATGCATTCCATTATACTCTGTTGAGAGGAAGCAAGGCAAATGAAATAGCCAGAGATGAGAGTGGATGGAGAGTGGAGCAAACACTGTACTTTCCATTATGTATCATTCGTCAAGCCGGTTTAGTCCTGCTGCAGAAATAATCACAGATTCTGTTGCTTTTTTCCTTCAGACACCTGCTGCCCTTAAACTGTGGGGTTTTTTTTCCCTTTTGTCCTCTCAGTGAGATAAAAACAGAATGAACAGGCACAGGAACTGCACTCCCTCCCCCACACTGACCCCTTTGGGGAGTCCTCTCACAGGTCTAATGTGAGGAGGGTGTGAAGGTTTGGGCAGGTGAGCCAATAAACTCACAGGCCAAGAAGGGGGCGAGGGGCTGGCTCCATGCTCCCAGATTGAGCGGGGCCTCAAGCAAAGCCAGGGCAGCCCTCTCGGTGCTACCCAGACTGCGTCCCCTTCCCCCACTCTCAGCACAAAGAGTGCCACCCAGGCTTTGGCAGCGATTTAAAGGGCCAAGAGCTCCAGCCACTGCCGCTGCCACAAGAAATGGCCAGGAGCCCCAGGCCCCTTTCAATCATCAGGTCCTGGGGGAGTTGTCCCCTTTGTCCCTCCCTCCCCCCACAGGTTTGGGGGCAGCGTGAGTCCTAAACCCTGTCTGTTCCTGTGGCGTATGTCTACACTAGCCCCCTGATTCGAACTAGGGAGGCTAATGTAGGTATTCGAAGTTGCAAATCAAGCCTGGGATTTAAATATCCTGGGCTTTATTTGCATCTTCCCGTCCAGGCGCCATTTTTAAATCCCCTTAGTCCGAACTAACTGCTCGCAGCTACACACAGCAGTCAAACGTTAACTCGAATTAAGTCCTGAGGACAATAATCCCCTGGATTGTTGAGTCAGAACCTCTTAGCTGCACTGCAGTTACTTTGAGACCGTATGTTCCATCCATCCAGGCATACTTCAAATGCACCGAGGATGGGTCAGAGGATGCTCAGAGCAGTGGCAGGGAAATCTCCAAAGTTTGGGGATAACTTCCAAAAGCTCACACATATTTGACATGTCTGAACCTTCTGCTTTATGAACATGGAAAATATGCCGCTTTTCTTTATGCGATCTTATGAAACCATTGGCCTGAAACTGTTCTAACTTCTTTTCTGATGGCGCTGTTCAGTTCTCTGTTCTCAAGTACTATTTATGGTAGGTTCACTGCAGTTGTGATCAGTTACTGGTGAATAACCTTTAGTCACTGCCGGGTGCACTGTTATACATTACCCAGAATAAAAATCAAAGCAGCTCCCATTACTCAACAATGTATGTTAATGAACTAGCTGCACTGTTGAGAAATGCTGCAATGCTGTTTTATAGGCAATAGCTACAAAGATGGATGATTCTGTATAGCCCTGAAGCATACACAATAGTTGTGCTAGATTCTCTGCAGGGCCCACTTTGCAGGCCAATGAAAGCATTACAAATCCTTAGCATGAATCTCGCAAGGATCCTCTTGGCCCTCTAAATTGGTATCTGTGTAGTTCGCCAGCTGAAACGTGTGAAGATAAAACAATCAGATTGTCACAGAACATGCGTTTCCCTTCAACTCTCTGAAAAGTTAATGGGCTCCCATTTCGTTCCTCTGCGTGTGAATGCTCAGCGTGACGGAACAGGCTTGTGTCTTATATAACTCAGATGACATTTTTACCCTCTTGTTATTTTGCAGAGAAAATTTAAACTACTCAGTAAGAGCAATGTTATGTTGGGGAAAATATTAATGGGCCATAAAGTGTCATCACCCTGCAGTACGGCCGTTAAGGGAAAGTGAGATCATAATTTACCGAAAGAGGCAGCATCTCATAATTGCCCACTCTAGAGCTGATGACCAAGTGAGGGGGTGGCGCTGAGTGAGCTTTCCTAGTGCTTCCAGTTCTAAAGGAGGACAACAGGAGCTCCTGTCTCCTTGCTATTCGGTTGGCTCCAGGCCACTTGTGAAAGACACCCTGTGATTCTCACAGTCACAGCATCAATCAACATGGAAATTTTGCTGGAGCTGGGTGATTTGTTGCAGGAGAAGGAGAGCTTTTAGGGGATCTGAGCCTGCTTTGTGATGGTCCTTTGCCCCAAATGAAGAAAGGAGGAGACTTCACTTGATTTCCAGACCTTAGCTTGAGTTTCTTTCTAAGATTTTTCTCTGAACATTTCAAATTCACAGAAGAAATATCACTGACCAAGTAGTGCTTTTTCCTATTGATTCATGTGGAAAGCCAGGATTAAATCAAACTCTGGCCTTGCAAGCAGCAGTGAAAGTAACTTAAAATTTCTTACAAGTCCTATTGCATCCTGGGTCCCTGCCAGCTCTTTAAATAGCTCCCTCTGCCTTTTGCCGCAGCTCAGCCAGCTCTTGGCGGAACTGTGCACCAGGGAGCAGCTGTTTACTGTCATCTGGCTTCATCCGGGACTACTGAGCACTCATCACTTCTGAAAATCAGAATCTTCTTTAGGTGCCTTAGGCCTTGATTTTGTAGTCAAACCTCATTCTGCAAAGCACTTAACATGTTCTTAACAGAATATGCTTTAGTGCTTGGCTGAATAGGGATGGACATGTGCAGGCACTTACATGTTTTGCTGAACTAGAACCTATGTCAGGATTTAGGAACCAAACAATTGGCACCATCTTTGAAATTGTGGTGTTGTGCATCAGTTTTCCCATCTCTACAATGGGAATAATACAGGCCTATCTATAGGATTCATTGACTAGTATTTATGAAGATTTGTGAGATACATGGGCTTAGATATTCAAAGGTTGCCTAAAGATGCAGATAGGTGCTTCATGGGGTTTTCTAAAGCACGCTGATACCAAACTCACATGTATTTCAATGGGAGTTGGAAGTTAGGGGTCTAGGCAATTTTTGTCACTGGGTGCCTATCTGCATATTTAAAAATCTGGCCCCAGATACTATAAAATAAATGTAAAGCAGCATTAGAACTGGCTATACAACCAAAAGATTAAATACCTTTTACCCTACCACTATCACTTTTCAGAAAGTATGAACTTGATGCTAAAACAAAACAGAAAGTGCATGAGTGTTACCTGTGGTTACAAACAGTCAACATGAACTGGAAATAAGAAACAAACGATTTTTTTCAAATACTTATTTTCCCACGTTGCAGGTGTGTACTCACATCAGATCTGTAAAAATCCAAATCAGTTCTAAAGTATAGGGGTTAAAGGCCACAGCTGCAACTAAAAGAGAATAGATCATTTGCTAATCTCATTTATCACATGCTTCTTTTTAAGAAAAATTAGCCACCATTCTATGAATTGTTTGCAGGGTGGTCTCCTGAAGAGCCTTACCAGCCTTAGTCACTCACCACAAAAACTCAAGGTATTCTTAACCCCCTCTGTGCCTCATTCCAATCTTCTGTGGGTTCACTGATTTTACTGTACAATACATATTTGAAATTACAAGCAGGCTTGGGAGTGAATTGCAGCCCTTCATCCTATAGTGAACTGTATATGCCCATTTGGTACGTACCACCTCATCAGAACAGAAGAATGGCCATAATGGATCAGACCAAAGGTCCATCAATCCAGTCTTCAAATATCCTGTATCCTGTCTTCTGACAGCAGAAAATGCCAGATGCTTCAGAGGGAATGAACAGAACAGGTAATCATCACGTGAGCCATCTCATGTTGCCCATTCCCAGCTTCTGATGAACAGAAGCTATGGACACCATTCCTGCCCATCCTGGCTAATAGCCATTGATGCATCTGTCCTCCATGAATTTATCTAGCTCTTTTTTTAGTCCTGTTACATCCTTGGCCTTCACAATATCCTCTGGCAAGGAGTTCCACAGGTTGACCGAGCACCGTGTAAAGAAATATTTCTTTTTGTTTTACAACTGCTGCCTATCAATTTCATTTGGTAACCCCTAGTTCTTGTGTTATGAGAAGGAGTAAATACCATTTCCTTATTTATTGTCCCTACACCAGTCATGTTTTTATAGTTCTCCATCATATCCCTTACCTGGAGGGAAAGACGACAAGCAACATACTAGTTCTGCAAAGATAGAGCAGAGAACATTGCTGAAGTAGGACCATGATGAAGCTCACCTTCTTGTATTTGGCACTAAGACCTCAAGAGGTAGGTTGGATTGGATTAGATCAGTACTCTCTAACCTTTTTATGCATGAGATCACTTTTTGAATTTAAGTGCAAACCAAGATCTACCTGAAACCCAAATACCCTGCCCCGCCTCCTTTTCATCCCTTCTCCGAGGCCCTGCCCCTGCTCACTCCATCCTCCCTCCCTCCCTTTCACTAGGCTGGGCCAGAGGGTTGGGGTGCAAGCTCTGGCCTCGAATTAAGGGATTTGGAGAGAGAGAGGCTCTGAGCTGCAGGCAGTTGGAGTGTCAGGGGGGTTCTAGGTGCAGGCTCTGGGAGGCCGTTTGGATGCAGGGGTGCTCAGGGCTAGGAGTGCAGGAGAAGGTTTGACTGGGGTAGGGTTTTGGGATGTGGGCTCCAGCTGGGCACTGTTTACCTCAGATGGTGTCTGGGTGGTGGTGCAGTGGGGCTAAGGCAGGCTCACCCCTGTCGTGGCCCTGCATCACTCCCAAAAGCAGCCAGCAAACTTCCTCCCAAGTCCTGTTGTCCCCTCTCTACTCTGTGGAGATAGGAGATGAAGTGGGAGAGGAGGCACCCTGACCTCAGCACCCCTTCTCTGCCTCCCCTGCCCTGCACAGCAAGCAGGATGCTCCTGATGGGACATCTCCAAGACAAAGGGCAAGAGATGCACAGCAATGCAGGGGAGGGGCAGCTGAAATGCCGGCCCTTGATAATAGTCACTTGGCCAAACCAGTCAGGATCACCTGTCAGAGGCTCCAAGATCTACCAGTAGATCCTGATCTGTTGGTTGGTGACCACTGGACTAGATAGTGTGAGTGATGGGAATATGATGGGGAGGAGATAAGGCGATATATGAAGGGTAAAGTGGCATGAGTAGTAAGGAAAGGATTTACTAGTAGAGTTAGAGGCAACTTTCATTATCTCCAATACTTCACCAACAGAGATATAAGAAGAGAGAATAGGATGTTATTTCACAGGAGCATGACAGTAGAGTTTCAATGAATTAGGAATTGCATAGCATCTATTCCAATTCGTCCCAGAAACTGTCGTGTGTGTGTGTGTGTATTCCATTACCAGGGATAACCCAATGAGTTGATCATTCAGTTGGCTGGCTTCCGTTCAGCATCCCCGTCCTGCTGGACAAATACTACCTCTGAGAGGTGTGATCACCAGAACTCCGTGACAGTCTGCAGTCCTGAAATCACCCGTATTTCTCCACCGCCTCAGCTGACAAATTGCTGCAATTAGAATCGCATTAAGAATCCAAAGTGATCTAGCAATGTCACGGCTTATGAGCTACCCTATCCATCATAAGGCACAGATGTTACAAGACTTAGGCCCGGAATGTCAAGGGATGAAGAGACTCCGGGGTTTTTCTGTCTACACTTCTTATGGCAAAGACACCACTTATACACGGAGAGTGACTTTCAAGCTTTGGGAAACACTCACACTGTATGCAAATTTTGTGCTTCTGCCTTTTTGGTGTGCTTCATGAGAAGTACACTCTGCACCATCCTCTGAGGAAAAATTTGCCCTGGCTGCTGGTCATGATCATGCCTTTTATGGCAGTGGGGGATTGCTGGAGTATAGCAGTAATTACGACTGCCTCATCACGATCTGCCCCTTCCCCACACAATATGAACTAACACTGGAGGCTGCAGGTAGCGGTGATAGAGGTGTAGGAAAGAACCTGTGGTTTTGTCGACATGAATGTGATGGAGCTGGCCTGCCCCGCACTGAACAGAGGGGAGGAGAGCCCGACTATTGGGTAGAATATGCCCCTCCCCCGCTGCCCTGCTGGGCATTCTCGCAGTGCTGCCTCAGTATAAAAGGCTGCCGGGCTGCTCAGTTGGGGCTGACCTCCGGGGAGGAAGGCGCTCTGGCCCAAACCCCAGAGCCACAGCCGGACCTGCTGCTGGAACCAGAGCCGTTGGGACTGCCACCGTTGCTGCTACCGTCCCCGGGTTGAGCACGCCTGCAACGCCGACTCCGGGGGGCCTCCTGCCCCACTGCAGTGGACAACCCCTTTGCTGCTGCCCCAGACATGGGACCTGCTGAAATTGCCACCGCCGGCGGCCCAGCTTTGCCAGGTGGGGTCTCTGTCGGCCACAGGGCGGGGGTAGGAAGCAACCCAGGGCAAGGGGCAGGGAACCCCTCAGTGGGCTCGGTGCGTTTCAGGGAGAACTCCCCACCGAGCCGGTGGTGGGAATCACCCACCACTAATAGGGCCCTGGGTTGGGGTCCGGTGGAGAGGGAGGGCCCGGACCCTCATACCCCATCCCCTCAGGGCATGGACTAGGCCTCAGGGCCTGCGAATTGGGCTGTACTAGGCCTCAGGGCCTGCTTTAACCTTGTGGAGAAGAGGGCAGGGCTGGGGACCCCACCACAATGAAGTATGAATGGTCCCCTTCTAGGTCTAGACTACACCAAAGTTCAGCGGGAATTTGCATATCTTCTTCCGATCTCACTTTTGAAAGCGGAGCTTTCGAAAGTGAAAGTAGTCAGGACACTTTTTTTCGGCAACTCCCTCCCCCCCATTTTTTTGAAAAGGCATGTAAACCTCAATTTTGAGGAGGAGCGGCTTTTCGAAAAAGGAGTTGATTGAAAAAAAGCATCCCAACTACTTTCACTTTCGAAAGCTCTGCTTTCAAAAGTTAGATCAGAAGAAGATATGCACATTGCCGCAGAATGTGCATATCCTCTTTCAGAACTTCGGCGTAGTTTAGACATAGAGTGTGCAAGCAGACCCAGGCAAACCATTTTGGGTATATTTCTTCTATTTTATTATTTTGCAAGGATAAATTCAATCTGTTGGACACATGCATTTGAAAGTGTTATTTATCTGTGGAACACATACCTGCTCCTCTAAATTACCCTGCAGTACAAAACTAACACATTTAGCCATAAAAACTTAATATTCCTCAGCCAAGCTATTCCAGGTAGGTTACAGCCCTTTAAATAGTATCCCCTCCTCCTCCAACCCCCATGTTTCAGCTTGTTTATCTCAGGCAAGGAATTTAACATTCATACAAGTAAGGTAAGGTAGATCAAAGCATGTAAGGCCTAGGGATTCCCAATACTGAGCTCCAAATAGGTATTATTAAAGCTGAGAAAGAAATTGTTTTCTCATCCTGTGAAAAATGTCTAGGTATCAGAAAAAAAAATCCAATCCCAATCTGGGATGAAAAACCAAAGTCTCAAAATCTGACAAATAAAATCTTTCTCTTGATCTCTCGATTTCTCATGCGCGCGCGCGCGCGCACACACACACACACACACACACACACACACACACGTTCACTAACCTCAATTGAAATCAAAGAGAGTTCAGTGTCTAGGTAGTTTTGAAAATCCATTGAGGTGTCTCTCTGCCTAAACATTAAACATCTGGCTGTAACTGATTTGCCCAGGTCTCACAGGACCTATCTGGCAGTCTTAAATCCACATTTGTCAAGTCCTCGCCAACCATTGTTAAAGAATGTACCAATATTGAGCCTAATCTAACCAATGGAACTGGTTGAAATGTTTTGCAAGAGGAACCTTTCATAAAAAATTGTCCCTTTCTTAAACAATAACAAAAGCTGCTACCATTGGTGATATTTTTTAAGATTTCAGTGATTTATTTATCAACATCTTGATTAAAATCATTTTCAAAGCTTCCGTAGAAAAGTTTCACTAGTCAAAAACTGGCTTATCAGTAAGAAAACACCATTTTCAGAAAATGAAAAAAAAAAATCAAGTTAATTATCTTGATAAAAATGCTGATAAGATTTTCACCAATGAATGAATGAAAACCTGGGAAAAGAACATTTCAGTTTTGACATTTCAATTTATTTTTCCATTATTATTATTGTTTTATTTTGTTTGTTTTTGTATTTGCATTACCTTAGCACCTAGCATCCCCAGTCAGGTTAAGCACTGGTATAAACACAGAGTGAAATGACAGTCAATGCCCCAACGAATTTAAAATGAAAATGTAAAACAAGAAACAACAGATGGATACAGACCAATGGGGCAGCACAACAAAACATAGAGACCTTGGTCAGCACAATAGGCTGTAGCCTCAGTGACCCAAACATTTTCAGTATTTTGTAGGCATCATGGCAAAGGAGTTTTAAGGTGGGGTTTGAAGGAGGATAATGAGGTAATTGTGTGGGCATTTAGAGGGAGTTTTTCCCAAGCCTATGGGGCAGCAAGGCAGAAAGCACAAATGTGCTTGTTCGGAAATTTAACAAGTGGGTGATGGAGGCTGATCGCATGGGCCACCTGGAGGCACGAGTTGGCCTCTTGAAACTGAATAAGAAATGATCCTGTTCCTGTTTTTTTTGCCTACCTGTTCTATTTGCGAATGTTTTTTTAAGCCTTGCCAAAGGTCTCAAACTCAAACTGACAGAATAAGCATGAAAATTACCTTCTTGTATTTCATTCTGTAGCTCTGATCTCCAATTTGTGTTTCTAACTGCCTCTCTCCCCTCCCCCGCCTGACAGCAATGCTCAGTTCCACCTGGGAAGGGCAGGACACCTGCTCCAGAGCCTGAAAGGTCTCTACAAACCCTCCACAGCTCTCATTCACTCTCTGGGGCACAGCAGGGATGTTCTAGCTTGCAAGGTAATTATTAATCTTCTCCCCTATTTAATTGGTACACAAAGCAATTCTGCCAGTGATCTTCCAGACAGTTAGTGCCAAAATAATCTGGGGAGAGGAGAGGGAATTGTTGTGGCTTGGGGAAGATAAATTGTGGTGCCAACTTCCTGGCAGCAGCTGTCACTATTCAGCCGAAAAATGCAAATAGAGATATACTGAAGTACATTCCCATTTATAGACTCACTCTCTCTGTGCTTGGCAAAGTTTCATCCATCAGCTGAGGGCTGAATCTGCTTCAGGAAGATGATATTTCAGATTGGAAGGAAGCCTTGTAGCCCATAGACTGGGTACCATATGTATCTGTGATCTGTCCCGTCAATGGACAAACCTCCACTAAGACCCAGACTCACACATTTTTGTCACCAAAGCAGTCAGGGCAGAGAACAACACTGGTTATGTCATGAGGAAAAATCTTCCAGAGCAAGGTTTTCTCGATTTCCTATGGCTATGCTGGAAGTACCAATATCCCCACCCTTTCATATCTCCATCCTGCTTCACTGACTTCAATGGGAGCTTTTCCATTCATTTCATTGGCAGTCCTTACTTCAGTGCTACTGCTGTCCTCGAAAGCATAGCAGCATCACTATCATAAGCTGCAGGGCTTCGTACCACTCCTGTAGAAAACTGTAGTATATTTTGTAAAGCTCTAAGTTCCTGTCTCTTTTCTTTTCAAAACATATTTGCATTTATGGTTTCCATTGCTGCCTCTGTCAGATCTTGCCCTGTGTTAATCACCTGGGCATTTTACTAGTGCTGCCCAGAAGCCTGTACTCTGTGTAGCCATTTATACTTGTGCAAAATGGGGGGTAGCATGTCAGTGTTTTGCATGAGTGTTAATGATAATTCGCACGGGTGTCAATGAGAAGGTATGCACCACTGGAGAATCAGATCCCATGGAATTGTAAATGCTTTGTACTGGTAATTCTAAGTCCTTATGGTAGTGATTGGTGCAGCAAATACTGTTTGGACTATACCACCCAGGAGCCTTAACAGAAAATAGGTTGTGCCTGTGGAAGGGAAAATAAAGCATGGTGAATTGTTCTTAGCAAACCTTCACCAGGCCTCTGTCTTTTCTTACCACTTCCATCCACCTCCCTGCCCCCAAATAGATGGGTGCTGCATGACAAGATTTCTGCAGTCCTTGACCAGGGGACGCATCATGGGAGTGGGCAATAAGGGTGCCAGTGTTGCCTGCTCTCAGAGTTTTATCACAACTCTTGTGATAGTTGATGTTTTTCTTCCTGTTCCAGCTCCTGGACTCACAGGCTTAGTGGAGAATCACAGCGTTCATGTAACAAGTAATTATCTAGCCCTCATAACTTCAGTGAACACTTGACAACGTGACCCTAAGGAGACCAAAAGAGACACGAACCATAAAGGTCAAAGGAAAGGAACCGCATGGTTTTTGAAATCGCATGATTTTGGCCAACTGATTTTAACGCATGGGTTTGGCAATGCTAAGTGCACAGGCAGCAGTTTCAGTGACTATCCTAAAAAGGTACATTAAGTCATCCCTCCCTATCACAAATTCCCTGCTTCTGACAGACAGAGGTTATGGACATCATTCCTGCTCATCCTGGCTAAACCCATTCTCCATGAATTTATCTAGCTCTTTTTGGAACCCTGTTATAGACTTGGACTTCACAACATTCTCTGGCAAGGAGTTCCACAGATTGGCTGTGCTTTGCATGAAGAAAAACTTCCTTTTGTTTGTTTTAAATCTGCTATCTTGTAATTTCATTTGGTGACCCCCAGTTTTTGTATTATGAAAAGAAGTAAATAATTCTATATTATTCACTTTCTTCACACCAGTCATGATTTTACAGACCTCTAACATATCCTCCCCTAGTCATCTCTTGTCTAAGCTGAAAAGTCCCAGTCTTATTAATTTTTCCTCATATGGCAGCTGTTCCATACCCCTAATCACTTTTGTTGCCCTTTTCTGAACTTTTTCCAATGCCAAGATATCTCTTTTGAGATGAGGCAACCATACCTACATGCAGTATTCAAGATGTGAGTGAACCATGACTTTATATAGAGACAATAAAATATTCTGTCCTATACTCTATCCCATTCTTAATTATGTCCAGTATTCTGTTTGCTATTTTGACTGCTTCTGTACATTGAGTGGATGTTTCCAGAGACTCCTCGATGTCTCCACAATGTATTTCTTGAGTTGTAACAGCTAATTTAATCCCCAGTATGTTATAAATATAGTTGGGATTATGTTTAACTATTCATTACTTTGCCTTTATCAACATTAAACTAATACAGGGGATGCTTCTAGGAGGTGAATGGAGGACATGAGGCCCTGGTCTACACTAGGAGGTTATTTTGAAATAACTCCCCTTATTTCAAAATAACAAACAGAGCGTCCACACTTCCAAGCCCGTTATTTCAAAATAAGGGGCTGGTTATTTTTAAAATAACTCCTTCTTCCTGTGAGGAATCACACTTATTTCGAAATAATTATTTCCAAATAGCAGTAGTGTGGTGGCTCCAGTGCTATTTTGAAATAACTACTCCCCAGAGTCATTCAAAGTAATTGCTCCCCATTATTTCCTGGGGCTCTAAGTTGAGAGTGCATCCACATTAAGGGAGCCTGCCTCGGACCAATTTTGAGGCTTCCTTGTAGTGTGGATACGCTATTTCAAAATAATTATTGTTGATTTATTATTTCTGAATAAGTTATTTTGAAATAATTTCCTAGTATAGACATGCCCGAGGAGTCTGACTGCAAAATCTGTACATCTGTACATCTGACTGGACATCTGTCTTGCTAGGGAGGGGCCTTAGGAATATACAATGATAAGGAAGCCTGGCCTCAAATTCACTGGCTTGGCTCCTTTTGGTGGCCAGTGTGCAGATGTTTGCAAAACCCAGGAGAAAACCATGGGATAACATGGACATGAAGATTGGGACATGCCCTGAAAGCAGGGGCATTCCTTTCCAGGCACTCATGACTACCCTCATTGAACACTATAACCACAACCCTCTGTGTGAGAAGAGTTTTTCCCAGACTCCAAAGTGTCTGATGCATCAATTCCAGGATTGAGAGCAGATTTCCAAGTAACGTAGCCCGATTAGCATACATCTTCCAGAACTCGCCAGCTCATCGGAAATGCCTAGCAAGGAGTCTTTACTGTTTCTAAAACTGTTCATAAATGCAAGAAGGCAGATGACACTGCAGTGGCCCTCAAGTAAAACTGCATTTCCAATCAATTTAAGTGTGGAGGATCTGTTTTTTTCCTTGTTTAATCAATGCTGGGTGACTGGTCTTCACCCCTGTATTTTGCTGACAGCTAAGACCAGGTTAAAAAAGCCCAAAAAACAAAAATGCAAGATCCAAATCGGACCAGTGAATTATCCACTGCTATTTTTATTCTGTACTATTTCTCTCCTTGTTCCATGTAGTGGGCAGGCGTGTTGTACAGAGACCAACTCTGCAATACTAAATATCTTGTCAGGCACTGTGGGAAATAGTGTTGCAACAAAAGAAACGCCTAAAGCACATATAATTGCTCTGATAATAATTTAGGCATGGTGATAACAAATATGGATATTTGTCCCCCCAAAATGACATCTTGGGGGAGGGTAGATTTAATAGGCTGGATCCTGCAAAGGATGAATTTAGAAAGGTTTTTTTTTTCAAGTCTCTCATTTTTAAGCTTGTTAATAACAGGTTACTGAGTAGTTCAGCTTCATTTGTAATAGCACATAGTAAGAGACAATCTTATTAACAAATTACCACCTAAACAGACAAGAGAGGCATTGGGTGGGAGTCAGATAGTAATTATCCTCTCTTTATGGGTGAGGAAATGAGGCCCAGGTGAGAGAGTTTGTGGCAGAGTTGGGAACTCAGTTCAGGTTGCCCAAGTCTTAATTTACAAGATCATCTTTCCTCTTGACGGTTGGTCTTGCATGAATTTCTTTCCATTGATTTCAAAGCCAATTTCCCAAGGTGTTTGCTAATTAAAACCTATGAGATTCCTCATGCACATAAAGCTGCAAATGCTTAAATCTTTGCAGCATTGGACCATAGAGCTTTACAGCTATCTCTTAGCTTTTCAAATCAGAGGGAAAATATTCTAGGAGTGCACCAGTAGGATAACAGTCCCTGATGTTACTTTTCTAATGTCCAGCAATATTTAAACTTAAGCAGATAAGCATCTTAATGCACTGAATGTAAGATCATACTAACCAATGCTAATAAGTCGTCAGAATCTTGTTTGGTCTCTAACCAGTTCCTAGTTACTTACAGCAGGAACAGGTCTCAGAACAGTGCAAATAAGTCATCATTGAGAGGAGTCAAACATTGAATGCTAGCCTCCATTTCCAAACATGCAGTCAATTCCACTTGCAATAGAAGGGTGTGTGGACAGACTGGGCAATGGAACAAACTCTGACCAATTCGCATTTGCAAAATGCAACTAAAAAAAGGCAATATGAGTCTTTTGCGTCCACTGCAGGGACCTCCTTCCCTACCCAGCCTTTGAAAATACTACAGGGCAGCAAAATGCTGTCCAGATGTGAAACCTATCTGCAGGCAAGGCTGTCCTTACTAATATGCAGAATGTACATCTATGAAGGACACCCAAAAATTTGGTGCACTACTGGGTCTCAGTGTCCACCCACTCACCTCTTCCTATCCCTGTTCCCTGGCTCTGCTTACTCTGGAGAGCATCCAGTTAACTTAGAAGTGACAAAGCCTGCGAGACTTATTAGCAGAACATTGAACCTGTGAAAGAGCCATGCAAGTGGTAATGAAGCCATTTAACAGGCACTTGCCAACCCCAGGGATATCCTGTCAGTTTGGGAATTTACTGTGTTAGTTGACAGAACCTTAGTTTAAAATTTGCTTTAAAATATTTCATTGGTGTGTTGCTGCAGATTACGAAATCACATCTCCAAAAAAATCACACACACCACAGTTGCCATTAGGCATATGAGCACTAATTTAATAGTACTGCATAGGGTCCCATAAATTCTAAGGCTGGCCCTGCCAGCATTGGAGCAATTGCCTACAATTGCAGCACAGTGAATATAATATAACACTTGGATATTTACCTACCAGCTAGAGTGCCCACCCTATGCATAAGGGAAGGCACATTCACTTAATCAGGGCTTATGTTCTTCTACTCCCCCACTAAGCATACACAAGTGGAATTTAAGCAAGCCGCAGGCATCCTTCCTTTGAAAATTTTAGCCCCCAAGGTCACTGGCAGGAGCACAGGAGACTCCCATCCTTTCTGTGCTATTTTCTTCCTTCGTCTCACAATGTGCCGTGAGAATAAGTTGCTGCTGTTGTGTTGAATGGTAGCATTGCTTGCGCAGGAAGGGAGGAGATTTTCCAAACAATTGATTCACTTCTGATATTATTGCCTTTAGTAAAATTCCACTTCTCAACGGCCGCCATGAAAAGCAGCTCTGATTATTGTATAAACACTCAGGCATTTCCTAATTGGCTGTGAGAGCTTCTGAAGGCAGCAGAACAGCGAGAGAGGAGAGTTGCATTTATAGGCACAATGCTGCTGTGCCACCAGTTTCTCCCAGCAAGAGTCAGGCCGCTAGCTATCTCCCTCCTATAAAAAGGGTAAGGTAGCAAAGCAATGGAGGGGGCTAAGGAAAGCAAAATTGCCATGAGAAGATCAGCAGGAAGAGGAGGAAAAGAGCTGTGCAATTGATAGGCTTTTCATTGAATGAAATTCAATCTGATTAATTATCTATTAATTAATTAGCAATCTACCCCTCCCCCAGGGGAAATGGGAGGAGAGGATGGGATTGTAGTCACTGGCCCTGATCCTGCAATAAGCTCTATTCCAGCAGATCTCTGCCCCGTGTGGCACACCATTCTCATCAATGGGGATCTGTGTGAGTACAGGGGTCTCTCTGAACACAGCTCCTTGCAGGATCAGGGCCTTCTTGAGCATGCTCAGTGTACTTCTATATTGGTGCATGGTGCTAGAAGGCATTCCTACAGGTGGCTCAAAAATCCATATATATGGGTGGTTAGGCCCCTCAGTGAATGATTCCACAGCTAGCACAAAATCCTGACTTTCACTTTAGTTTTTGCCCCTGACAGATTTTAGATTTTTTTTCCCTTCAGCATTTTTGAACCTAGACAATCAGCTCAGCTGTTTGCAGAACAGGCAACGAAACAGAGCGTGACTTTTCCAAACTGATTCCCCACCGACAAGGCACCAGTTCAATGAACCTGCTGTTAGTGCACTGCAGGCCCACAGCTGTCCTCTCGCCATGGCCCAGAGTGGGAAAAATGCCCCAAATGAAGGGGCCATTCACCAGACACTGATGTGTTTCTTGCTCAGCAAAGTTGATGCACTGACAATGTTGGACCCAAAACCCTCTCTCTTCAGACCAAGTTCAAGATAAAGGGGCAGCAGCGGTGCCAAATCCCCTACTGCACCCCCAATTCATGGACAAATTTGCCCCTTGGAAGTCAATCTGTGTTTTACCACTTTATGTGAATGCTACCTAGTGCTGACCCCCACGGACTTTCTCTAGAGGTAGGAGAGAGAGATTGTCAGGGCTCCACCGTGGCAACCAGCTCGCGCAAGTCATGCTGGTGGGTTTCCTGACACCGAGGGAAAAACCCAACCAAGAGAGCAACTCATTTCACAGGAGGCCACAGAACTGCTGTGATGGCAACATCATCTGGCTTGGTCTCAGCTGCTCTGCTGATACTGATGTGGCTAGCTTTGCATCCCATCCCCAGTGACCTATCAGCCCTACCCATTTTAACAAGGTCATGACCATCCATTAATAGTCATCAGAAATTAATAGTCATCAGAAAACAAAATGTTTTTTAAGTACATTAGAAGCAGGAAGCCTGCTAAAAAACCTGTGGGTCCCCTAGATGATCAAGCTATAAAAGGAGCAATTAAGGACGATAAAGCCATTGCGGAGAAACTAAATGATTTCTTTGCTTCAGTCTTCACGGCTGAGGACGTTGGGGAGAATCCCGAATCTGCACCATCTTTGTGGGTGATGAATCTGAGGAACTGTCCCAGATTGAAGTGTCATTAGAGCAGGTTTTGGAACAAATAGAAAAACTTAATGTTAACAAATCTCCAGGACCGGATGGCATTCATCCAAGGGTTCTAAAAGAACTCAAATGGGAAATTGCTGAGCTATTATCTGTGGTTTGTAACCTATCCTTAAAATCGGCTTCCGTACCTAATGACTGGAAGGTAGCCAACGTGACACCAATATTTTAAAAGGGCTCTAGAGGCGATCCTGGCAATTACAGACCGGTAAGTCTAACTTTAGTACCGGGCAAATTAATCAAAACAATAGTAAAGAATAAAAATGTGAAGCATGTAGAAGAACATAATTTGTTGGACAAAAGTCAACATGGTTTCTGTAAAGGGAAATCCTGTCTTACCAATCTATTAGAGTTCTTTGAAGGGGTTAACAAGCATGTGGATAAGGGGGATCCAGTAGATATAGTATACTTGGATTTTCAGAAAGCCTTTGACAAGGTCCCTCACCAAAGGCTCTTGTGTAAATTACATGGCCATGGGATAAGAGGGAAGGTCCTTTCTTGGATTGCGAACTGGTTAAAAGACAGGAAACAAAGGGTAGGAATAAATGGTAAATTTTCAGATTGGAGAGGGGTAACTAGTGGTGTACCCGAAGGGTGAGTCCTGGGACCAATCCTTTTCAACTTATTCATAAATGATCTGGAGAAAGGGGTAAGCAGTGAGGTAGTAAAGTTTGCGGATGATACCTGTTTAGGATAGTCAAGACAGAAGCAGACTGTGAGGGACTCCAAGAAGATCTCACCAAACTCAGTGACTGGGCAGCAAAATGGTAAATGAAATTTAATGTGGATAAGTGTAAAGTAATGCACATTGGTAAAAATAACCCCAACTATATGTACAGTATGATGGGGGCTAATTTGGCTACGACAAATCAGGAAAGGGATCTTGGAGTTATCGTGGACAGTTCTCTAAAAACTTCCACGCAGTGTGCAGCGGCGGTCAAAAAGGCAAATAGGTTGCTAGGAATTATTAGGAAAGGGATAGAAAATAAGACACAGACTATCTTACTGCCCCTGTATAAAACTATGGTACGCCCACATCTTGAATACTGTGTACAGATGTGGTCTCCTCACCTCAGAAAAGATACTTTGGCCTTGGAAAGGGTTCAGAAAAGGGCAACTAAAATGATTAGGGGTTTGGAACAGGTCCCATATGAGAAGAGGTTAAAGCGACTGGGACTTTTCAGTTTAGAAAAGAGGAGACTGAGGGGGGATATGATAGAGATCTATAAAATCATGAGTGGTGTGGAGAGGGCAGATAAAGAAAAGTTATTTATTAGTTCCCTAAATAGAAGAACTAGAGGACACCAAATGAAATTAATGGGTAGCAGGTTTAAAACGAATAAAAGAAAGTTCTTCTTCACACAGCGTGTAGTCAACCTGTGGAACTCCTTGCCAGAGGAGGCTGTGAAGGCTAGGACTATAATAGAGTTTAAAGAGAAGCTAGATAATTTCATGGAGGTTAGGTCCATAAAAGGCTATTAGCCCGGGAATAAAATGGTGTCCTTGGCCTCTGTTTTTCAGAGGCTGGAGAGAGATGGCAGGAGACAAATCACTTGATCATTGTCTTCGGTCCACCCTCTCTGGGGCACCTGGTGTTGGCCACTGTCGGTAGACAGGATACTGGGCTAGAAGGACCTTTGGTCTGACCCAGTACGGCCATTCTTATGTTCTTATCAGGAAGGGGTCGGAGTGAGGCATGCAGGTAAAAGTCATATTTTGGGTTGGTTCCACCTGGAAGAGCCTTTACTGGTCCAGGTAACTCACTGTGGGGTAGGAGAAGGTGCCCCTTACTGTTTCAGAATGGCTGTTCAAACCTTTCTGTGCTTCGCATCCATAGTGCTTCTGAGATGACCCCCATGGACTTTCTGAGATGACACCCTACTGTCTCTAGTGAGAGCTTTTACCACATTTATCACTAGGTCTTCCACTCCCCTCAGTCTGTCAAGACTTGTAAACCAGAAGGTATCAAAGAATGTTGCCCACTGCTCTAAGAGTGACACCAGAAGTTAGGAGATCTAGTGCTGACTCCAATTTCTGCCACTAATTCAGTGTGACCTCGAACGGTCATCCTGCCTCTCCAGGCCTCCATCTCCCCATATATAAAATTACGTTAACAATACCTACTTAATCTCCAGGAGTGCTGGGGACTGTACATTTTGATTGAAAAGTGCTTTGAGTTCCTTGCTTGAAAGGTGCAATGTGTTTATTATTATTTTACTTTATTTTATACTACCCTGTTATTTGCCCAGAGAAGGGTCTTATTAAAGAATGGGTTCCTGAAGTCAAACATTCAGAATGAATTTTCTCAAGATGGCCTTTAGAAATGCTTTAATTACTCACAAATGCAGTGGCTGTCCCTTTTTCTTCTCCTATTTGGAGATGGGAGCTGCCTAATTTTCATGGGTTTTCCCAAAAGCTAGTAACCCAAATGCAGCCTTTCATCTTTGGCCTTGAATTAAATGAGTTATCTCTCTCCAAAATATTAGGTGGATACTTTATAAAGGAATGACTCGCACACCCTCTAGTGAACCAAATTGCTCTTATAAGAACTGATTCCCATTTATCCAAAAGCCCTCTTACCTCACTGAGGCAATGTAAAGAGGCCTCAAAAGATGTCAGAGACCTTTACACTGCCTGACCTGTGTGGATTTTCACGGTGTCAATGAAAATAAGGCCTAAGATATGATCTACTTTCTCACACATCCCCAGCCATAGCTACTATTGCTATAAATTATTGATCACTTGCTAAGGTGCAGCTCTGAGAAGTACCTCAACTTCAAGGGATTTTGGAGGAGCACTGTCTTAAATAGACATTAATAATGGTGGACCTTAAATCTGTGCAATTTGTTAAAATTTACATTGCCATGGTAACATTGGCAGGTAACAAACTAATCCTCAATTCATCATGGAATTCCAGCTACTATTCCTAAACCATCATCCCTTTCTAATCCCACAGCCGTTGCCATAGAAATAATTAGATAAGATGCAGGCCTTTAGGCAGATGGGTTCACATAGGATACTTAATCTTGGTCAGTATAAATCTATGGAAATATGAAGGCTTTCTTTTTTGTTTAAATAACAAAAATTGCTGCCACCGTCTTTGAAAAGATTCAGTAGGCATGCAGTAGAAAAGGGGTTATTTGTGAGTTACTTCCCAGAAAAGCAGAACAAAAATGGCTCAAGTGAATGCAGAGTTCTGGAAGCTCAAAATTTGGGGATCTGAGGTAATATGGTTACCTATTTGGACTCAAGCAGTTAGCCCATATCAGGGGTCTTGTGGTTTGTTTCCTTTACATTGTTGATGTAGTCAGGAATTTCTTTGACATAAATGGAGTTACAAATAGGAGTTTAGTAGGAGTCAAACAGCAGGAGAGAGTTTCCTTGCTCACAGCTCTAAGCCTCTTTCAATCAGCACTCTGCCTAAAATGCTCTCTAGGCCTTTTTGCAAGGACCTGCTCCAAGAGCTTGCTCTGGCTGCCTCCATGGCTTTCTGCTGCTTCTCTGGTTTCTCTCCACACACGTTAAACTCCCCCAAAACAAATAACCAGCCCTGCTGCATTTGCTTTCAGCCCAGGGCTTAGTTAGTAACAAAAAAGGTGCCAGGGCTCAAATTAGGTGCTGGGTCTAAAGCAATTTCTTTACTTCCATAACTGATGGGGCAAGCCCAGCGGTGCTGAACAATGAACTGCTCACCCCAGGGGCCCTGGCACAAATGAAGTACTGATTTAGCACATGGAGAAACTTTTCTGCCCACATAGCCCAGATTCCTGACTAGCATTACATGTTGCCTGTGTTTTGGGCAGACGCCCCTGGAAGTCAATTGACTGCTGAGAACAAAGGAAAAAGAGGCAAATCCAGCAGCAGAGGTACAGGAAGGAAAGGGAAGGGAGGAGGAGGCAGCAGCAGGAACCAGAAGATCTGAGGGATAATCTGAGGGAAAGGAAGGAGTGACTGGGAAGCTGGTAGGAACTTGGGATTGTAAGAGGAAGAGAGATGGCCTGGAGGACTTCTGCTTACATACCTGGATGGTAATTAGCACAGCATTAGATGGGAAAACCCCACAATTATCAGCGGATAAACCCCTTGCAGCTAACATATAAATCCATCCAATAGGGTAGTGAATAGTACATGCATATGCACGCCACAATACACACCCAGATTTCACTTCCAGGGACAAGGGGCACCATCACAGCCTTTCCTGTGATCATAGCCACATTGCTCTGCCCACAGCAAAAAGGACTCTAGAGAGTCTAGATCAGGGCTACTCAGCATGCAGCCTGTTTGTTTGCGGTCCGCAGTGCGGTTTGGGTTTATGTGGGTTTATGCGGCCCACAGGTGGGATCCTTTGAACATGGCTTCCACTGGGAACACACTCAACAGCGAGGCGTTTCCCAAGTGGGGTGAGCATTGAAAGACAAAAGCAAATGAGCTGGCTGGAACAGACGGATACAGGGTGCCAGGAGCACTGGGGCCCTGTGGGAAGTGCTTTGCGTTCATGTCCATCGGTGTGAAAGAAGCTATTTGCATATATTTGCATGTATATGCAACCACACTTAAGTTGCAGCCCTCGGTATGTGCTGTGAGTATCATTGTGGCCCCCGGGGCTTCCAAAGTTGAGTATCCCTGGTCTATGGATGGTTTGATTAAAGCATCCCATGAAACCCACAGACAGCGTCTCACTCTCTGTCATTTTGCTCAAGCCAGCTGTGATGTCAGTAAGACTTAATAGCTCCCAAAAATATCCCATCATCTGGCCGATAGCATAATCGCCGTGATTTTCAGATGTGCAAAAACAGATGAAAAGACAAGCACAAGCCAGGCCTCCTGTTCAAGTTAAAGGACAGTGAAACCATGGAGTGTTTCTCTGGCTTCATCCCCACTCCTTCCTTTTAAAGAGGCTTATCTGTTCATTGCATACCAGCTTAAATGCCATGACCTACTAGTGTGTGCAAAAGGGTGGCACCAAGAGGGTAGTAGATAGATATTTGCAGTCACTCATGTGGTGAAGGAACCAGACACTTTTCTTCCCAGTGCTCCAGAGAAAAGAATGAATTTCTGATTTTCACCTTTTCATAATCTGTCAATGCAAAAATGTATCTGTGACTTTCAGGAAGGTTTATAGCTTCATCTCTATCTGGTTGCCGGTGTCAGTGTCTTTGTATTTCAGGGGGACTAAAAAGAGCTATTCGTTCCCTTTAAAGTCCTTACCACAAAGAGAGGGAGGTGTCACATCACACTGAGTCATTCACCTAAAGGTGAAAAGCCTGTTTGCACTGACCTGTTGCAGTTCTCGTCTCCCAAGACTGAAAGATATTTCTTGTCTTCTGCCAACTGACGGGTAGGGATTCCTGTCAGCTGTACACTTGTATAGCAGCTCAGAAGGGATTCCAATGCTGTTCAGCTGATTAGCAAAGCACCCACAGCAAGGTTTATTGTTTTTATTGGTGGTGCACATTCACACATACTTTGGTGCACATAAAATTATTCTGCACATGGATGGAAAAGATTAGAAGGAACGCTGTCCACGGGACATTTGGTGTTCTGAGTGCACACGGGGCGTCAAATCATCTTTAGCTCAGAAGTATTGATTTTTCAGCCTGGTAAATAGTCATGACCAAACCTAATCGTTCCTAATCAAATATCAGAGGTCCCATTGAACCAGGAGAGTCTTATTTATTAATTGTGTTACTATGGTGCCTAGAAGCCCTCGTCAAAGAACAAGATCCCATTGGGCTGAGTGAAATACAAACACAGAACAAAATGATAACTTTGTTCTTCCTAAGTTATGGAATGAAAGGAGCATTGTGGGCACAGCCCCTGGATCCCTACAGGAATGTGGGCTGGTGATTAGAGTATGGGGTGAGGGGAAAACCCTCTTCCCCTGCCCAATGTGCCCTCTAATCTTTTCCACCCATGTGTGGATTTTTTCCATCCATGTGTGGAATAAATGTTATGTGCACCAAGGCAAATGGTTCTGTAAAAGGTACTCAGGACAAACAACTGCAAAGAGGATCCTGCTCCTGAGTTTTCTCATTGGCTTTAGAGACTGCAGGATCAAACCCTGAGAGGCTTAAAACAGCTCTAAGGCTTGTCTATACTTCCAGTTAAATTGGCACTGCTGCAATCAATGCAGCAAGGTCAATTTAGTGGGTCTGGAGAAGACAAGCTAAGTTGATGGCAGAGCACTCTCCCCTCAATGTCTGTACTTCATCTCCCTGAAAGGCGCAACCTAAATCAGTGGGAGAGTGTTTACCATGGACACAGCATGGTGTAGACACCTCTATAAATTGACCTAAGTTATGTTGCCTTCAATTATGTAACTTTTGTAACTGAAGTAGCATAACTTAGGTCAATTTACAGCTTTAGTGTAGTCTGATCCTGAGGCTTTAGAATGGTTTAAATAACTCTAAAAGGTTATTAGGAGTAGGGAAGGAGCCAATAGGGAATGGAAAAAGGGTTGAACAGAAAAGAAAGATACATCATGGAGGTTAGAAAATGTAGATATAAAGTGAAAATTGCTTTAAAAAAAAACAAGCAAAAATTGCTCTTGCCAAGAAAATGAAAATAAGAGACTTTTTAGTCGTATAATTAGAAAGAGAAAAGGCATAGATGAAGTTGAGTCACTATGCAGTATGGATTAGAAGATTAAAGTAATCCAGGTACGGCCCATAAAATAAAGAATTCTTTGCTTGGGTTTTCAGTAAGGATGATAACATGGAACATGTGTATGAAGGCAGGATGGCTGAGGGAAATTAGTGACCAGAAATGGAAATGACCACATCTGAGGTGAAACCAAAAAACTTGAAGAGTCTGATATGATCAAATCAGGGACCAGATAATTTCCATCTTGGAATACTGGCATATGAGATTGTTAGTCCAGCAGTAAGGGTGTTTAATAAATACCTCTGTATGGAAGAAATACTGTCTGATTGGAGAATAGCTAATGGTGTGCTTATGTTAAGAGACATAAGAAAAGTGATCCAGGCAATTACAGAGCTGTTAGTTTGACCTTAGTGTTATGCAAGGTTTTAGAAGAAATTGTGAAGGATAGAATAATTAAATTCATGGAGGTAAATGGAGTATGATACAATGTGAGTGCAGGTCTACACTATGGATAAAAATCAGTCTAAGCCTCACAATTTGAATTACATTAGTAGCATACCTCAAATTGACATAGCTTAGACCTACCTACTCCTGGATCCACACCACACTGGGTCAACGGAGAAACTCTTCCAGCAACTCTCCTTACTCATCATGTTCTAGTGGCATACCGGAGTCAATAGAGCCACTGACGGTCAACTTAGTGGGTCTTCACTAGACTCACTAAATTGGCCCCTAGTGGACTGATCACTGCAGCATCAATACCACTGGTAATAGAGACAACCCGTGAGTTCACTAGGTGATTCCAGACTAACTTGACTTCCTTTTTTGAGAAAATAACTGATTTTTTTTTAGGTAAGAGAAATGCAGTAGATTTATCATAGCTGAACTCTAATCCTATGGTACCACATGGGAAATTCTTAGTTATATTAGGGGAAATGAGAAATCAGTTCAAAACCACTAAGGTGGATAAGGAACTGGCTAACCAAGAGAAGACAACTGGTTGTGCTGAAAAAATCAGTTATTGAGGAGGTGTCATCAATACAGAAGAGGACTGGACAACTTACAGGAAGTTTTGGATGGCTTTAAAGACTGGAATGACAGAAATGGGATGAAATTCAATAGTGCAAAGTGAAAGGTCATGCATTTAAAGTCTAATAAGAGTTTCTGCTACAAGCTGAGGGCTCATCGGTTGGAAGCAACAGAAGAGGAGAGAGAAGCCTGGGAACATCAGTTGATCACAAGACAAATATGAGCGACCAATGTGATGCCACTGTGAAACAGATAAATGTGATCCTTGGCTATATCAGGTAAGGCATTTCCAGTACAGATACAGAAGCACTAATGCCATTGTAGAAGACACTAGCAAGACCAGAACCATTCATGCCAGTATCACACCCTATTTCATTTCACTCTGACAGCAAGAACATAAGAACATAAAAATGGCCCTACTGGGTCAGACCAAAGGTCCATCTAGCCTAGTATCCTGTTGGCCAACAGTGGCCAATACCAGATGCCCCAGAGGGAGGGAACACAAAAGGAAATCATCACATGATCCCTGTCCTATCATCCATTTCCAGACAAACAAAGGCTAGGGACACCATTCCTACCCATCCTGCATCATAGCCATTGATGGACCTAACCTCCATGAACCTAGCTCTATTTTGAACCCTGTTAAAGTCCTAGTCTTCACCACATCCTTTGGCAAGGAGTTCAGGAGGCTGACTGTGCGTGGAGTGAAGAAAAACTTCCTTCTGTTTGTTTTAAACCTGCTGCCTATTAATTTCATTTGGTGACCCCTAGTTCTTATATTGTGGGAATAAGTAAATAACTTTTCCTTATTCACTTTTTCCACACCACTCATGATTTTATAGACCTCTATCATATTCCCCCTTAGTCTCCTCTTTTCTAAGTTGAAAAGTCCAAGTCTTTTTAATCTCTCTTCATAGGAGTCCCGTTCCAAAACCCTAATAATTTTTGTTGTCCTTTTCTAAATCCTTTTCAATGCCAGTATATATCTTTTTTTAGATGAGGTGACCACATCTGTACATAGTATTCAAGATGTGGGTGTACTATGGTTTAATATAGAAGCAATAAGATATTCTGTCTTATTCTCTATCCCTGTTTAAATGATTCTGAACATTCTATTTGATTGCTACTGCAAACGGAGTGGATGTTTTCAGAGAATTATCTACAATAATGCCAACCTCTCTCTCTTGAGTAGTTGTAGCTAAATTAGTCCCCATCATATTGTATGTATAGTTGGGATTGTTTTTTCCAGTGTGCGTTACTTTACATTTATCAACATTAAATTTCATTTGCCATATTGTTGCCCAATCATTTGGTTTAGTGAAATATTTGGAAGCTCTCAAGGGCTCAGGCTCACTCCCACTGCTATCAAGACCAGGTTATTAATATTCATTATTTGTACATGTAGCAGCCCCAGTCATGGCCAAGGACCCCAGTGAGCCAGGTGGTGTACAAAGACAGAACCGAAAAGGCTGTCTCTGCCCCAGTGGTTCACAGTAGGACTCTGAAACCATAGATTTCAAGGGATGCTGAGTTGTTCCTCATTTAGTATTTGCTGAATCAGAACCTCAGTTTTGCTATTGATGTAAAAAGGTGCAGAATCAGGCTCCAGTTTGCAGTTTAATCCCTTGCTGCTTTTGGCTTTCTCCTCATAAGTCTCTACTAGTTGTACGTGAAATAATAATCCCTTTGTAGATTCTCAGCTTCCTCCCCACATCTTCATTCAGACGTATCACTGTCATTTAGGAACAGGTTCAATATTGATTCTTTCCTTGGTGGCTGAAGTGCATATTGATGTGCACATATTTTTTTATATGAAGAAGTCGGCTGTGCCCATGAAAGCTCATGATACCATCTACTACATGTTTTGTTAGTCTTTAAAGTGCTACCAGACTATGCGTTGCTTTTTTAAGTTTATCCTGTACAGACTAACTCGGCTACCCCCTGAAGCATATTATTTTATGATATTAATTAAGCACTGGACATTATTCTATAAGATGCAGCTGCTTAAAATAACACACTGAATTTTAATAGGAATAAGGACAGAGAGAAGGAAAATGTAAATGTAAACTCCTCCTTTAATATTATGGGTCAGATTCTTGAATTGAATCCTATCTATTTTCTGTTTTTCTCAGTCCTCTTTCTTAATGACTGTCTTATTCCTGAGGAAGGAGGCAGTCTCAGCTGCTATGTCTGAGAGGTTTACAGGAGGCTCTATGAATTGTCACAGAGCCATCTGATTATCTGCTGTTCCACAGCCCCAGTAGACATACGCAGGAAAACACAATTCCTCTTGTTCAGCAGGAAGTCTATAGGCTGGTCTGGGACAGCCCCATTTTCAGCTGAGTAAGAAGTGCTGCCTTTTTATCAGGATCCAATTAAGCCCTAGCAGCCCACTGCACAGAACAGACTTTGAATGGACACTGGGTTTTGTGCTGGCAAGTACATATCCAGGGCTTGACACCAAAGCCCTCTGCATAGAGCTGAGCAAGTAAAAGAACGGCAATGAAATGGCAGCCTCCCTGGCAACAGGTCTCAGTCTCACTGAGAAACTCCACCTCTGGAAATGCTGCTTGATCTCCATGTGCCTTCCACTAACGCTTCTGCTGAAATTCCTTCCTACAATAAGGAGCAGTGCAAGGTCTAGGGGTCACTGGCACTGGAGGAGCTCCCCTCCAATGTAAAGCCTTCATCTGGCAATGAGATTTGTATGGAAGGAGAGTCATCCTATACAAATGTATGGAGTTCTTGGCAGGATACCTTCAATGGTAATTTCTCCAGGATAGGGAAGGCAGAGTTTAATTTTTGCCAGGGCTGAGTCCCGACACCTCTAGACATGGCAATTCATAGCCCTGGCACCTCCAAGCTTGCCACATCAGTGACAAATGTAAAAAATTACTTGAGCCCCAGCCACTCTTTCATTGCAAATTAATCATGGAAGGAAGATCTTTCTACCTGTATCATGCAGCACCGAGCACACAGTGGGCCCTTAACTAATAATAAAATCATTGAGATTGTTTCTCTTTTGTAACTGTAAAGCAATTCAGATAAGACTACTTCAGTCTGCATTGAGCCATAGAGTCCATTGGCTTTTTGTTTACTGCACGCCTGTTCTTAGTAAATATTGGCCAATCTGCTGCTAACTAATATTAATTAATTTAATTAGCAACATAAGTCTGCAAATGTGAAAAAGCTACAGGCATGCCCAGGGCTCATTAAGCTTCTCAGCAGCTTTACAAAAAATGGACTTAACAGTATGTTCCATTTCTTGGGGGTGGGAGAGCAGGCAAAGGAGGAAGGTTTTCCATATGAATGAAATATGTCAGCTATTCTGTTTGGATTTTATCAAAACAACATTGAAGGAATATTTGCATACTCTATGCTGGAAAAACCCTTTAAAGGGGAACTGAAAAGAAAGAAAGAAAGAAAGAAAGAAAGAAAGAAAGAAAGAAAGAAAGAAAGAAAGAAAGAAAGAAAGAAAGAAAGAAAGAAAGAAAGAAAGAAAGAAAGAAAGAAAGAAAACTCATGAGATGGGCAAGGGGTTTGGCTTCCAGAAATCCAAAGATCCTTGAAGTCCACACAGATCTACAGAAGCCAGGGACATCCAAAGGGAAGCCCTATAGTTCAGTAGCTGTGTCTGTAAGTATAAGTCTGCTAGGGCTTAATCCAGACTGGGTCTTAGGACAAGTTAAGGAAAACAGTTGCCTTGGGCCCTATGCCTTCAGGGCCCTATGCTGTAATTGACACAACTATTTGGCCAGACCTGGAGCTGTAGGTTTGTGTTTTGTTGCAGTCTCTATGAGGACTAGCCAAGGGCTTGGGAGCCTCCTCTGCCTCGAGCCAGCACATCACAGAGAGGAGGAGCCAGGGTCCTGTGGGCAGGCTCCCCACTGGTAGATGGGGACAGCTGAGCTGGTGCCTTGACTTCCGGACGGGATCGGGCTGCCTGACCAGTAATAGCAATGTCTTAAATGGCAGCTTGGGGGAGGCTACTCCCAGGAACACACCAGACCGGGCCTGGCACCCACCTGGCTGGGCAGAGGCTGTGGGCCAGTGTGGGGTCAGGGTGCCCCAGCTGTGTGGACCGAGGAACACCCTGGACAAAGCTGGTGCGGTGCTTATGTCAGTGCTAAGCACGTGCAGGCTGGTAGGCACATCACACAACTCGGTGGGCCAGGGTGCGCTGAGACCCTGGAAGCAGGGGGTGAATGGGAGTCTCCACACAGAGCTGCCCCAGTGAATTGCCGCAGGAGGATAAATCCCTGCCCTGCATCCACCAGCTAGGCCCCAAGGTCAGCGTGCCGCCTTGGGCCCCACAAACTCTTTGGGCAGGCCTGGCTTGATCCAAAGCATGTTGAAATTTGTGGGAGTTTGGATCAGGCTGCCTCATAAGCATCCCCACCAGGGAGGTTTCCTCAGACATAGGAATTGGTATCAAGTAGTGCAGACAGGGACAACTTTAATTTGCATCCCAAATCTCCATGGGGCCAAAGGGGACCAAGGCTGCAGCGAGTGCCTTTACCCTACCCGCTTCCCACCTGCCAGGCAAAATCTGACACTGATTAGGTCCCAGGGAGGATTTTCCACATGGTCAGAGAGAAGAGGAAGTGTTTGTGTTACCCACTTGCCCATCACTTATCCCCAGCCCACTGATTATTGTCCATCCACTTGTGGGAGCAGAAAATAACATATGGCCCTGAGCCAGGGGCAGAATCGCCAATAGACACAGTTTAAACCAAAGGTTTGGCAATCAGAAGGGTTCCTTTCTCTCTCTCTCTCTCTGCCCTCTCTTCCTCCCAGTTTTGGGTTCTTGCTCCTATTTCCTAGGTCCAATCTCTACTCTTGCAGTAGTGAAGAGAGATTTTACACGGCTTCCTTGGAACAGCAGAAATTGCCAGCAGAGGGCCACCACAAGGCAACAGCGTTTGGTAGATTTCTCAGTGTGAATCATCCAGCTCCCTGCAGAACACAGGACATGGGGTGTCTACAGCTGACCTTATAAAAAATGTAAAATAAGAAAACAGTGGAGCTTGTTGTGGGTGAGGAATAGTCCTAAATTCTGTAACGCCCATGGGTGTGCTAAGGATGTGCCAAGGGTCACCACAACTTCCCCTTTGCAGCCAGGAATAGAGCTGTCTCTGCAGGATATCCTAAGGGAAAACCCTCCTGCAATTAACCTAGTTGATGTCCTCCTGCTCTGCACAAATGGAGCTGACAGAGCGTTTTGGTTGCAGGAAGAAAAGCATGACCTTTTTCATAAGCAGCTTGGCTATGACCGTGCTGGGCCGCCCCGCCTATCCCTAGCGCAGCATCAATCAAGGCCAAACGTTAGATTGGTGATTGTCCTGTGTATTAGCATTATGGCATGCCAAGATTTGAGTCAGTGCTATAATGTCCATGTTCCACTGCACTGTAGATTTAAGGTAGCACTTCCATTGTCATTTTTCCAAAGCAATGCCTAGGATGTAATGCCAACTCGAGGCCCACCCTTAAATCCCCTGCACTGCTTTGAAATGTCCCCCTTCCACCAATTCCCTTACCTGAGGCCTAACACTCCTGCTCCATGGGACACCTCTCCTGTACCTGGTCCATCCTTAGCAACTGGAGTTGCAGCTTTCAAGTAAAGGCACAAAGTCACAGGCAGTGCCAGACGCAACGGAGTTAAGTGCTGAAGATTTGCCAGGCCTGAAAAGCTTGCAGTGGAAGAAGCTATTGCCAAAGCGCAGAGATGTTCATAAATGCTTTGGTATCTTCCTGATGCTGTATTAGCTGGAGCAGTCATAGGGAGTTGTATGAGGAGGCCCTGTTTCCAGGTCTGATGAGGACAGTGCGAATTAGGTCTGACATGATTCTTCCCCACAACACCCAGTGTCCCACTCATGCAAATTCCACTCCTTATTTATTACCAGCTGGGGATGCTCCCCAGAAATCTCTGAAGTCACAGAAGGGCCCCTATCTATGGGCCTGATCCAAAACCTGCTGCAGTCAATGCAATTCTGGACCTCAATGGACCAAAATCTGGCTCGAGTCCTGGTGATATGTGAAACTCTTGGAAGGATAGGCAGGAACTGCTCACAAACCGAGATTGCCCTCTCTTGTACCTTACACTGCCACACGTTCTCTTTTATGAACTGGTGTCATTATCATGCGGCTGAAACACAACAATTCTGTGAGCTGGAAAAAAAAAAAGATGCCCCTCCCCCGTTTCCAAGCAAAAATGCCTTGTGTCAAAACCATGCAGGAATTCCATGAATGTTGAGGTTACTAAACCGGGTAAATAGCACCTTCACCTCACATCAAGGTGAGAGCAGAACCACAAGAAACCAAGTGGCACATGCACTGGTGAGCAATTCCAGGAGTTGGAAAATGATGCATTCTCCACAGTACTGCCCGCCACTCCAGGGAACCTGCGCCAGCAGCAGGGATACACAGGAATAACCAAGAGGATTATCTGCCTTCTCTAAACTACCTGATCTGATTATTTTCATGTTTATATTTTTCACTGAGGCTTTTTTAGGGACAGCCCGTGCTAAGGGGTACTGCAGCAGAATTGTGCATGTGCTCTACTGCTCCCTGGTGGAGAAGGCCTGTGTGTAAAGGGGAAGCCCCAAGGCCCTTCCTCTTTCCACTCAGTGGAGGGCAATGTGACCCTGGAGGAATACGCAGAAGTGACCCTGTAACTCTTGAGCTCACTGGCACTGCCATTTTACCTGATCCTTCTCTGGTCACCGCTAGGTTCCTGGAGAGGCTCCTTAGGGACCAGGCCATTCCTCCTGCACCACACACACACCATGAATGCATAAAGGTCACTTCTATGATAGTAAAACATCAGCTTGCTGAAGGAAAAAAAAAATCTTATTCTCCCTCTGTCAAATCATAGGAAGCTTTGGGTAGTTTTTAAACCTTGGGAAAGCTAGATACAAAATCAGGGAATGTTGTTTAATGCAGTGTTTCTCAACCTTTTTTTTTATAAAGTACCCCTTTTCCCCCCAAAAAATTATAAGTACCCTCTTTCTCAAAAAAAAATTTTAAGTACCCCCACTACCTACCGTTTTCAGACACACAATTTTTTTTTCTACTATTGCAACACATTTGTTTAAACAATTTAATCATAGCCGGGTGGGCAATGCAATTTTTGTGTGTAAAAAGGACAAAAATAATAAAGCGCAATAACTCTTAAAACAAAAATTCAGTTTTCTCCAAGTTTCAGGTGTGTTGATGTACCCCCCCAGACTTCTCTCGAGTACCCCTAAGGGTACTCATACCACTGGTTGAGAAACACTGGTTTAATGGTTAGAGTAGGAAACTGAACTCAGGTCTCAGGCTATGTCTACACTGCCATTTTTTATCGGCAGAAGATATGCATATCGTGCCCTCATTTGCATATCTTCTGCTGATCCTTTTTGTGCAAGAGATTTTGCCGCTAAAAAGCCCAGTGTAGATGGGACCATTTGTCAGAAGAAAACCCTGTTTCTCAAGATTCTGTAAACCTCATTTTTTTGAGGAATAAGGAATCTTGTGAAAAAAGTTTTTTTTTCCAACAAATGGTCCTGTCTACACGGGGCTTTTTAGCAGCAAAACCTCTTGCTCAAAAAGGATCGGCAGAAGATATGCAAATGGAGCATGATTTGCATATCTTTTGCCGATAAAAACGGCAGTGTAGACATAGCCTTAGTTTACCTTGCTGGGAAAATGGTTCTAATAATATGAACATTTTTCCCTATTCTCCCATAGCAGGGGTATATTCTGGTCTGGGGAAAGCTGCGAATTAAAGAAGAACAGGCAGGTGACAGAGACTTCTCAAGGTTTCATTTTCATTTTAGATGAACTGCTTTCATTCTGAATGGCAAGGGAGGGGTGGCGCAGTTTGAAACAGGTCACAGTAAGCTTGACAGATGGAGTAACAGCAACTTGCCTTCTTTGGTTCCTGCCCATTAAAATCCCAGAGAAAGGAAAGTTACCATTAAATTAGGACTGCTGGTGCTTTCTCATGAGTGTCTTAAAGTCCCTCTCAAATTCAGGGTGTGAGATCTTACCGATGGCTGTAAACTGTGTATCTTTCTCCTTTGCAGCTTGCAATTTAAAAAGCAGTGAGATTTACTTGCAGCTGCCCTGCAGTTTGGCTTTCCCTCAACTGCAGCCTGAGTTGGATGTTTCAATAAATTCCTTCAAAATCAGGGGTCAGGGTGCTGCTAATAGCTGTGTTATCTAACCCCCAGCTTTTACTCCAGGTGCTGCACTAATATAATAGCCAGTAAAGAGGAGTGAGACTTGATTTCCCAGAGAGCATGCCTCTTTAAATAGAAACCTAATCAAATGTATTCAGCATTATCACTGGATGCCAGAGCCTATTTTCCAGTGCTTGGTCTTTCTGTGCTAGAGCATTAAGTCCAGTAAACTGGAAAAATAGAAATTCTGTTGAAAATTGAAGGCAGTTTATTGTGGCAGCAATCACTCAACAGTCCCCCCATGCAAAACTTAGTAATGCCACATAGGGTGACAGCGAACCCCAAGATTTCTCTGGCAATTAAATGGAACACCAGAGGGTGCTAAGCTCCCAACATGACTCTGGTGGCAGATTCTGAGAAGATGGCTTTGTATTTCATATGCGTCTTGTTGATATACAATGATGTAAAGTGCACATGGGCAAGTCATCTCTTCCCCTGGAGAATTTGGGGCTCAACCCTGCAAACAAACATGCCACATTGGGAAACCAATTTTGAATGTGAATGAATCTGCCCTAGACACTTGAATCTAGGGTTCTCCACCAACCAGGGGATGGATACAGTACCATGTGATCTAGTTACTTAACTCCATGACTCAGTTTCCAGACAGTTGTAGTGAATTTTCTCAGAAATTATCTACAGATCAAGAATTCCTCAAAGAATTATTTAGGTGATCAGCCATTTAGGAGGTTCATAAGGGGCTTACAAAATAGAGAAAGTGGGTATATAAGAACAGCAATTTGTGCACTATGAACTTGTCACCCAGTTCAATGTACTAGAGGCCAAATCCTTGTCCCACATGATTGTTGCCGTGGGATATTGTGAAGGCCAGAAGTATAACTGAATTCAGAAAGGAATTAGGTAAGTTCATGGGGGGAGCAGATAAGTCCAACAGCTGCTGTTAGACAAAATGGTCACAGTCACAGCTCTGTGAAGAAGCTGACATTGAAGAGGTTGTGATGATAGAATTTTATCTACAAATATGCAGCACAGATGCATATTTCATCAAACGTCAAACTATCAAACACTAGAAGATTTACCTGGCATTTCTTGGGTCCTTAATTCAATTAAGATTTTTTTTTGTTAAAAAATTAAAGAAAACTGTACATGCTTTATTGTATTTGTCAAAAACACTTTTATTTTTATTAAGTTAATTTTTACTTCAGATTTCTTAAAAAGGAGATTAACTTTTTTCCATTTTATTTTTAGTATTTTTTTAAATGGGAATTCTATGAAGTATATATTTTTTCTTCATCTCTTATCATATGTTATGTTTTAACAAAAAAGGGCTATAGTCAATTTGGTTTCCAATAACATTTTCTTCTAGTTTTCTAACATTGAACATTGATTTAGCTGTGCCAAAACAGAGCACTGCTCCAACTTTCTCCATTTTATCTTTTTTCTGTAAGGTTTATTGAGAAGCAGTCCTATTCTGGCTCATCTTGGTTCAGTTTCTTTCAAAATTTGCTCAGTTATGTCAATCGTGAGGACTGTGCCAAAATTTGGTGATGCTGTCTCTTTTTGCTTTTATGAGAGAAGCAATCCCATTCCAGGCACATCCCATTTTCCTGGAACAACCAAACCCTTACGTTGCTTTGAGTTATGATAAGAAGAAGCTTTGTACTGAATTTGGTAGTCCTAGCTTTTACCATTTCGGAGGATTTCTTGATCAAACACACAAACAGATAAACTTTCTAAAATATATAGTAGATTATGGTAAATGTCACATCATCAAATGAGCCATGTGGCAACATAACAATGCCTAATATTTCATTCCCCATATTTCAGCATACTTCATTCCCATTTGGCAAGCAGTGATTTCTCAACACACTCAGTCCAACTTCTTCCCTGGTGTAACTCCACTTAAGTCAATGTCAAGGGCATTGAAGATGCACCAGGATGAATTTGGTCATGCATGTTGCTTTTGCGACATAAATCAACTTGGCTCCACTTGCTTCATTCCCCGATCATGCACCAGATAATCAGTGATGGCTCTGAATTACTTTTGGAGTATATATTGCTGCTGACTTTGTTATTCTTAATATCCTCTTATCTGTGTTTGCAGTTACAGCGCTGGCGGTAGTTGGATTTAACGATGGTGTAATCAGAAAGTTGTAGGGTCTTTGCTGAATCCCTTGTGACAATACAGTCCAGTTGATAGAACGTTCTTGATATTTTTCTGCTTATATTCTTAGTCTGCATGGCACATAGATGAAAGGAACACTGTCAAGCCTGTTTGACCACCTCTAAAATTTCTATTTGCAATCAGAAGAGATTATATTAAAGGAGCTGTGCTTGGGCTAAAGGTCCTTTTAAGATGTACTGCCATGACAAAAAGCATTACCAACATGGAGATACAATCACTTTACATGGCAGATTAGCTTCCAGGTATGACTGATTGCTTTAGTGCAACAGTATTGAGAGGATTTGTGGCTTTTATCAGCCATTTGGAAAGTTCCTTTATTTAGTTTTCAGGCCCATATGCAGAGGTGTTGTTCGAGGGATGTCAAAGCACCCTCCATGGTCCCCCAAGTAAGCATGCTGTGGCTGGCCAAGGAATGGCACAAGTGATGGGCTGCCCAAGTCTCCTTCTCCCATGCTCTGGCCAGCGGGGGGAAGGATGAGGCTGATTTCCTTGCTTACTTGGGGGACCACAGGAGCGTGATCCACGTGATCAAGCCTCTGATCAACGAGTCAATGACTTATACAAACCGCAAGAAGGTTGCATTTGAAGGGCCTAGATCAGCAGTTCTCCAACTGTGGGTTGGCACCCCAGAGAGGGTCATGACCCCATTTTAATGGGGTCACCAATGTTGGCATGAGACTGACTGGGGCCCGGGGACAAAGCTGGAGTACCACTGCCTGAGGCCCAAGCCCTACTTTCCAGTCTCAGAGTTCAGCCTCAGCCCTGCATAGTGGGGGTCAGGTTATTGGCCTCCATACCAAGGATGAACTCTTGGACTTTGCCTTTGGCCCCCATGCCTGGGATGTGGGCCCTTTGCCCTAGGATGGGGGCTCCGGCTTTGGGCAGGCTCAGCTTCAGTCCCTCCTCCTGAGTTTGTGTAGTAATTTTTGTTGTCAGAAGAGGTTGTAGTGCAATGAAGTTTGAGAGCCCCTGACCTATATGCAGCTCTCATTGTTGGGAAGTGAGCATGTTGGAAGGGTGAGCACTTTAAACTGAACAAACTTCTGGTGCCTGCTGCAGGAGACTGACAACACGACTCTTCTGAATCTAGTACAGGTCAACAATGGGCAAAAGTCACTTCAGAACAGTGCCCTGTAGGAAATTACTTTCTGATCTCGAACCAGAGTGGAGCTGGTAAGTACACACCAACATACACACACAAACAGCTTCACATTTTGATAGGTTTGTTGATGGTCTCAGAAGAGAGGCCCATTGCTGAATGGACATGAAGGTTGAACTAGCCTATTGTACCTATCGTGGCTCTTCCAGATTAGGATGAGGACTAGTGATGGAAAGTTTGCACTGTTGCTGTCTAGCCTCCTTTGACTAGGAAGATAATTAGAGGACTTTATTCTGAAGCTTCAGAGGGATAGCTGAGTTAGTCTGTAACTGGAAAAACTTAAAAAACAACAAATAGTCTTGCAGCACCTGAGGGGATGTCTACACTCGCACCCTCTTTCGAGAGAGGGATGCAAATGAAGACATTGGAAATTGCAAATGAAGCTGGGATTTAAATATCCTGCACTTCATTTGCATACTCGCGTTATGGCACTATTTCGAAATAACAGATGCTGTTAAGATGCGGCATCTGGAATAACCCTTCTCTTGAAATAACGCTTATTTCTCATACAATGAGGTTTACCAGTTATTTCGAGAGAAGGGTTTTCTCATCTCAAAAGCATCTGTTATTTCGAAATAGCGCCATAACACAATTATGCAAATGAAGCACGGCTTCATTTGCAATTTCAAATGTCTTCATTTGCATCCCTCTCTCGAAAGAGGGTGCAAGTGTAGACATACCATTAGAGACTAACAAAACATGTAGATGGTATCATGAGATTTCATGGGCACAACCTGCTTCTTCAGATGAATGCAGTTATTAAAGATCCAGTTTATAAATAAATAGGGGATGGCAGGGAAGAAAGAAGGAAAAAGAAGGGGAAATAGTCTAATTGACTATTTCTTTCTCCTTGTGGCGGGGTGTCTAGCCCCGCACAGCTCGGACCTGGGGTCGAGCCCTTTAAACACAGGCCCTAAAGCATAGTCCTTTACACATAGGCCCAGCAGCCTAGTCCTTTATAGTATCCGCGCTTAATCCGGGGTCTGGGAAGAAGGGGTAGGGGGGCCCGGGGCCCTGTCAGTGGTGGGTGATTCCCAACACTGGCTCGGCAGGGAATTCTCCCTGAAACACGCCGAGCCCACTGGGGCTTTTCCTGCTCCCCTCCCTGGGTTGCTTCCTACCTCCACCCCCTGACTGGTGGAGGTCCCACCTGGAGGTGGGGTCTACCTGCGACAGTGGCATTGGTAGGTACGGTGCCTGGTGCATCCATGGCTGCTGCGGTGACAGCGGATAGGTGGGCTGTACGGCGTGGCTGGTGTTGCAGATGCGCCTGGCCCAGGGATGGTAGTGGTGGGGGCCGCTGGCCCGCGGCTCTTGCTCCAGCAGCGGCGGTGGCGGCTGTGGCTCCGGTGGCAGCAGTGGCTCTGGCTCCGGTGCTCGTGCAGCAGCTCCTTCCACTCCAGAGGTCAGCCCACACTGAGCTGCTTTGTGGGCTTTTATACCTAGGCTTCCCTGGGAGCATGCCCAGTAGCTCCACCCAATAGGCAAACTTGCCCCCTCCCCCGGGCAGTGCGGGGTGGGCCGACCCCATCACACCCTTTTTTTCCCCTTCTTTTTTCTTCTCTCCCCCCCCCCATCCCCTATTTATTTAGAAACTGGACCTTTAATAACTGCATTCATTTGAAGAAGTGGGCCGTGCCCACAAAAGCTCATGATACCATCTACATGTTCTGCTAGTCTTTAAAGCACTGCAAGACTATTCAGTGTTTCTAAGGTTTTCATTCTGAAGGGCGATGATTTTGGCAACATTCACAACAACTCATTTCCATAGCATCATAGAATACTAGACTTGGAAGGGACCTGGAGAGGTCATCAAGTCCTGTCCCCTGCCCTCACGGCAGGACCAAGCAGCATCTCAATCATCCCTGACAGATGTCTATCTAACCTGTTCTTAAAAATTTCCAGTGATGGAGATTCTACAACCTCCCTAGGCAAAGATTTTGTTTCTGGCTACACTTTCCCTTGCACCTCTTTATTTATTCACATCTGATCCGTGAGCCCACAAGTTCAGAGACCTCCTCCTCAACAACCTCCTTTTGGCATGGGCCATATTAGCGCCCGTCAAACCAGGAGGTGGGGCTGTTTGTTTGTTTGGGGGGAGGACTCTCTGTGATGTGGGTCCTTTTTCCTTGCATGTTTATATTCATGTATTCAGGCAGCATTCCTCCAGGGGATATCCACTGGCTCTACTGATTCTTTCTCAGAGCTGTAGGTAATGTCTGCTATTCTCTGCTTACTGTCTACTTTTGGTTACTTTGTTTAATCCTATGACCTGGACCTCTGCTTGGTTTGCATCCTTTGTCCTCTGCATTTAATTGAGCTTGTTGTTTTTGTTGTTGTTAAGGGGTGGTTATTTATGTCTCTTTTGGATGGTGCCCCTTTGTGGGTTCTTGCCATCCCTACAGGGATCAACCCAGCTGTCAGCATTCACCAGCACTAACATTCACACTACATAGGGGAAAAACAATACATAATGACTGAATAACATGGCCCAGGATGAGTTCCGAGACCTACAAATCACATGAGGCCAGGATAAAAGGCTGGGTGAAGATGAGAGTAATTTGATTCATGCATTTAATTGTGTGTGTGAACTGAAGTAAATTGGTGACCCCAGAAGACAACTGGGATCTAGCATCAAAAAAACCTTCAAAGTTTCAAAAACAAACATCTGTCCTCATACAATTAGATACACTCTGTTGGCATGTTGCCTCTCTCCATTTCAAAGGGGTACAGGCCTCCTTGGAGATCAAATAAAATATTGGACAGAGGGCATTAGGTGATGGAATGTGGGTTCAGTTACTGAACTAGTAATAGTATCTTATGTATATATCCTGAAGATAAAAATACTTCTTACAGAGCCATTTTCATCTAGCTCTCATAGCATTTTATGTGGGAGGCAAGGATTAGTGTCATACTGAGCTGGTGGTGATGCTTATAGTAAAGTTTACCTAACACTTTCCATTATAAGACTCTGACTGTGGAAGGGATCCTGTGGAAAAAAATAGCATATGATCAGGTGACTATATTATAAGGTGTATGACCAAGCAGCTTGCTTGTGCAGCCTTAATTCCATCTGACATATTCTAAGTTTTGAATTATTGTCTCTGCAACCTTAACGTTCCTTTCATGTCATTTTTGTGGATTCCATTTCACAGATGGGGAAACAGGAACACAGAGAAGTGACTCACTCAGGTTCACAAAGGAGAGAGAGATAGAAGCCTAGATCTCCCGCAGACCAGTTCCAAACCTGTTTAGTTTGTGAGCTCTGATAAAGTCAGAGCCTGAGATATACAGCCGGCTGACGTGTTACACTGTTTTTAAATCTGGCTACAGAGAACATAGCGTTTTTATTTTTAAAAAACCAACCCACTTTCTGGTATTTATTAAGGCTTGGGAGGATTCGATTTTTATCAGTAAATGTAGATTTCGCCTTTCACACACTAATGAATGAAAAATATTTCCATTGTTAATCATCACAATTTTAATGGGCAAAGCAAGAAAAATGCTATTTGATAATGTATTTGTTTGATATAAGGATATTTGTATATACAAATATCCTTTGTATATTTTGACATGTGATGTCGACAATTTGTGTTTTAATCTCATTATCTACTGTCATTAAATAACTGGCTGGCATCCCCCTTTACACAACTGTGAAAATTTAAATAGATGAAAATAAAAAAAAAAAAAAGATTGAAAATAAACATTGATACTAGCCATTGAAATGATATAAAAATTAAATTCTTCCAGGCTTATCTATATTTCACTTTGCCTACTGGCAATGTTGCACAAATTTCCATAGACTCATTATTTTTTGTTTTTTTCAGAATCTTGCATTTTGGAGACTGCTTATTTGGGGAAAAAAGAGACCTGCCACTTTCACATTCATGTGAAATTTTAAGGGAAGAGAAGGGGGAATTTGCTTTCTTTTGTTCCACAGATACTGTTTATTTAGAAGTGCCTCCTTTCCCTATCGTGGCTAACAATCAAGAAAGTAAAAACCAAAAAAAACACAATAGTTTTAAAATAATAGGAATAGTCCTGCAGCACCTTGGAGACCAACAAAACATGTAGAAGGTATCATGAGCTTTCGTGGGCACAACCCACTTCTTCAGATGAATGGAGTTTAAGGGGTCCAGGTTCCAAATAAATAGCAGAGAAAGAGAGAAGGGATGGGGAGGGAAAGGAAAGAAGAAAACAATGAGAAAAGAATAGTCAGAGTTTCCATGATAAATGAAGCTGATAGAGTGGGTTCTATGTACTGGTGTTTGTTTTTTTATGTCATTAGGATGTGGAATGCAGCAGGTAATTCAGTTAAGGTCTTTGTTTAAACCTCTATTATAGGAATCAAAGTTGTAAATGAAATTAAGCTCTGCAGCTTCCCTTTCAAGCTGGTTTTTGAAATATGGAAACTTTGAGATCCATTAATGAGTGCCTGGGCAAGTTAAATGTAACCCAACAGGTTTCTGTGTGTTACTATTTCGAATATCTGATTTGTGTCCATTATTCCTTTATCATAGAGACCAACCAGTTTGGCCAATATACATGGCAGAGGGGCATTGCTGGCACTTGATGTCATAGATCATATTGGTGGATGTGCAGTTATGTGACCCTCTGGTGTGGTGGCTTATGTGGTTTGATGCTGTCGCTTATATAGATGTGTGGACAGAGTTGGCACCAGAGTTGATTGCAGGGGTGGCTTCCTGGATGAGTATGACGGAGGTGTGCTGTGTGGTTGCTGGAAATAATTTGTTTGAGGTTAGGGGGTAAGTAGATGCTTAAAATGTGGTTTATAGCTCTAACAGACACTCCAAACAGGGAAAGATTGACTTTGCTCCAGGATTGTTGTTCTGAAGCTTGATTACATAATAGTGAATTATAGATGTTATTCTAAATGAAATGGTCCATTCCATGCTTAATATCATGCACTGTAAAATTCCCAAATAAAATTAATTAAAGAATAAATCATCTAATGAATTTGAGTTACGGACTGGAATAGTAATAGCCATGCAGTCCTCCCCTCCCTCATTGTTCTATTTCATAAGTTACATGACTCCCTCCCTCCCCCCATCGTGAAAGTGAATTTTAATGCTGATGTGAACGGTTCTAGATCAACAAATAACGGAAACAACCTGTTTATCCCTGGAATAGATACAACACTAGACACAACAGTGAGCATGTGAGCTCACTGCTAAAAACAAAAGGCCCACTAGCTTCCAGTAAGCTTCTGAGCGGAATTCAGTGCAATGGTTTTGATGTAGAAAGAGTAAGTTGAGAGGAAGGCTTGTCTAAGAGGAAGAATGATCCAGTGGCTAGAGTATTAACTTGGCAGATTTAGCTTCAGTTCCCTACTCTGCCATTCTTTCTGTGTGACATTGACCCAGCTGCCTGGACCTGGTCTACATTAAAAATATAGATCAACCTAGCTACATCATTCGGGACTTAGATTTTTGTGCACTGAGCACCTTAGTAAGGTTGACTTAATCCCCTGAAGACAGAGAGGTAGTTGACAGATTTCTTCTGCTGAGCTAGCTACCTGCTGATGGAGAGGTGGATTAGCTACACTGAGGCTACATCAGACTGTAGAGTTAAATTGGAAAAAGATATGCAATTTGGATATTGCAAATTGAGTATCTTTTTCCGATTTACTTTTGAAAGAGGCTTTTCTGAAATTTGGCATGTCTACACGGCACCAAATTTCAGAAAAAAGAGCTCTTTCGACACATCCCTTATGCCTCGTAGAACAAGGTTTACAGGGATGGCAAAAAAGCATATCTGCTTTTTCGAAAAAAAGTTTGGAAAAGAGGACGCATTCCTTTGACGTGACATTGCTTTTCCGGGATACCTCTGGTGTCAAGGAAAAGCAATGAAGTCTAACCGTAGCATAACAAAAAATCTTCTTCCATTTGCTACAGTGGCAGAGCTATGCTGAGTAGCAGCTGTAATGGAGACATACTTTCATAGTCACTCTGTGCTTCAGTTCCCATTTGGCAAGTAGGACTACTACCCCCTACCTTGCAAGAGTTGTGTGAGGATAAATACATTGTGAAGTTTTCACATACTTGGGTATTAGGCTGCAGACAAGAATTGCAGATATATAAAGTCATGAATAGTTTGGGACCTAAGAGTCTGTCTGGCTCTCTGTGAGCTAGTCCAACATTTGAGATCTGCCGAGGGCTGGAGTTCCCTCCATATAAATAAGAGGCTGCTGCTCAGAGGGTATTCTCACTGAGGGGCCTTGATTTTAGAACTTCCTTCCTTCTCTTGGTCTGTCAAAACCTAATTTGTTAACCTTTCAAGTGTGTGACAAAGTCCATCTTTTTTCTCTTTTTAATAAGGCTCTTGAGGAGAGACTGTGTTGAAGTGTGTATAGCTTTGAATAATCCTTAGATATTTAATATGTGGTGTGGGGATTCTGAATGCTCAAAGGGTACTTTTAGCTGTTAGAACAGATCCACAAAGTGTGCTTTTCTCTGAGTTTTACCCTATACCTCTGGAAGCGTCCCCTTTTGTAACAGTAGGCCCTGGGCCTCCAGTTTGTGAGATCTCTGCAGCTCCATTTCTCCCTGACTTCAACTCTGTTTCTCACCATGGATCCTTCAGCAGGCCCAAATGAGCTTGGACCCTCATGGAATCTTTGCTGCTTGGGAGCTATTTAACCAGCAGATGTTTGCAGAGACACGGGACAGCCTTTGTACAACATTTATTAGTCAATTGGAATGCAGCGTTTAGAGTCTTCAGAATGGAACAGCCAAGCTTCTACACATATGCATGTGTCAGCACAGTCTACCTGCCTTGCCCAAAATCCAGGGTTCAAAAAACACACATACTCTTCCCTCCACCCCCAACACACATGCACCGGACAGGGACATTCCTATTCCAGCCTATTAACTCCTCAGTTCTTTGTTTCAAGTTCCAGTCATGCTTTTTGTACATGTTCTACCCCTCCATGCCCCCATCTGTGATAGTCATTAAAAGCTAATGGCCCTTTCTTGGACTTCCCTTGTCTCTCCAAGGAAACCCCATTCACAGACCAGCCTTTGCATGCTTACCCACACCCAGTCCTTGCAGAATTTATCCTCTATTCCAGGAAAGCCTTCACACCCCATGGAAACAATAGAAAAGGCAGTAGGGACAATGAATCATGTTTATGTTGCATAAAAATAGCACAGAAATCTCCCACGTTCTTCACAGATGTTTTTTAAAAGTTTGAAAACATAAATACACACAAGTAGCCACAAAACCAGGTTCTCATACCCATCAGTGGGATTCTATTCTGTTCTTCATGGGAGGGTGCTGAATTATTAGGGAAAGTTCATTCCTCTTTCCTATTCAGTCATTGCCTTTCCTACTGAGGTACATTCAGAGGAAGATTTTAACTAACCTTACAACCACTGTAGAGCAGAGAAGATGAATGCTGGAAAGGTGTCTGCTAGTGACAAAGGAGAAAATGGACATGCTGGTTAAATCTAAAGCAAGTGGTAAATATGTAAGCAGCACTTCAAATTATCTTCTCCATTACGCTTGAGAAAGGCCATTGATTTCAGGGGAGTTGCATGAACATAACTTACCTATGCCACTTTCTACTCTGGATGGAAGATGGAAAAAGCTCTGGAAACAAGCACAATTGCTTTAAAGTGGTATGATGCAGTGGTTTGGCTTTTGCCCATGTGAGTGAATTCCCAGGGAACTACACTGGAGTTACTTAATTGGGGTGAACTGCAAATGCTAGAGGATATTCCAATATTTAGATTTACCGAGCCAGCACAAAACAGCTTCTGTATTACTTTGCTGGTTTCCCAGAAGCCAACTGTTACCTTTTAAAGCAACCCTGCTTTAGGCCTCCACCCAGATACCCAAATCAAATACAATGATAATTACTGAAAATCTTATAATAAAGTTCTACCAGTCCCAAAGGACTGGATGCATTACATCCCAGGCAGTGTTCCCTGTAAGCTGGGTACCTATTCAGCTGCTTTGGAGAGATTCAAATGCTGCCCAGCTTATTAGCAGCACAGCCACAGCTAGGTCTGTGTCTCTATGTATTGGTGCACATAAAAATTATTCCACACATGAATAGAAAAGATTAGAGGGAACATCGCTCCCTCTAATTAATGAATATTTCAGCTCTTACCCAGATACACACAGCCAGCAGTGAAAGTAACTTAATATTTCTTACCGGTACAGTCCTATTTCAACCCTGGTCCCTGCCAACTTTTTAAATAGCTCCCTGCTGGCTTTTACTGCAACTCAGCCAATTCTTGCTGGAGCTGTGCACCAGGGTGCACCCACTTACTTTCACCTCTGCTTACAGCCAATTCTTATTAACTAACCTAAAATTTATTTTAAAGGGAGAGAGAGTTTGTTGGTGAAAAGATCAGCACACATGCAGACATGAGTAAAATACTAAGATCAAATTCACAGTAGCGATGCTGAGCTTTGTAGTTGAAGAGTTCTTTCAGAAATGGTCCATAGGTTGTAGTTCAATGTTTGGTTCATGGTAAATGGAGGCTGATGAACCTTAAGCAGATTTGAGATAAAGGATCAGGACCCAGTTCCAGAGCCTCTTGTGATAAGTCAGATTCCTCAGGTTAACAATAGACAATCCTGGAGGCTTCCAAAAAGACCTGTGTCCCAAGTGTAACTGGTAATTAGCTATACAGATTCATATAAGATAATTGCCCATTTTCCACCGTTCACAAGTAATTTGCTACACATTTCAAAGAGAGATGAACACAGTGATATTACTATGTTTACATTCATTTAAATGCTAATATTTCCTTTGGATCTTTGAATATAGTGACAGACAGGAACTTTCTATTTACATGGCTAACATCTAACAAAGTATATGTGCACACATACAATTAGTAGTACATCCAATTCTCCAACAATACAGGTTTTATTTAAAAGTTCTAGCCTATCTATTATGAATGGCTTACCATTTACATACTTTTCTCTAACATGTCTACCATTTCAGAGGGGTAGCTGTGTTAGTATGTACCTGGAAAAACTTAAAAAACAACTAATAGTCTTGCAGCACCTTAGAGACTAACATAAAATGTTAACTCTGGGTCAGTTAGCTGGCAGAATGCTTAACCCAGTGGTCACCAACCAGTAGATCGGGATCTACTGGTAGATCTTGGAGCCTCTGACAGGTGATCCTGACAGGTTTGGCCAGGAGGCGATCTAAGGCCAGCACTGCAGCTGCCTGTCCCTGCACTGCTGCGCAGCTCCCGCCCTCTTGGAGCGATCCCCTCAGGAGCTTCCTGCTTGCTGGGCAGGGGAGAGACAGGAGAGTGCTGATGTCAGGGTGCCCCCCCCCTCCACTATGTATCCCATCTCCACAGAGTAGAGAGGGGACACAATAGGGCTTGGGATGGAGGGAGTTTGCTGGCTGCTTTTGGGAGTGATGCAGGGCCAGGGCAGGAGTGAGCCTGCCTTAGCCCCACTGCACCACCACCTGGGAGCCACCTGAGGTAAGCAGGGCCCAGCCGGAGCCCACATCCCAAAACCCTACCCTAGTCATGAACCCTCTCCAGCACTCCAAGCCCCTGCCCTAGCTCTGAGCACCCCTGCATCCTAACACCTTCCCAGAGCCTGCACCTAGAATACCCTCCAACACCCCAACTGCCTGCCCCAAGCTCAGCTCAGAGCCTCTCTCACACTCCAGATCTCTTAATCCAAGACCAGAGTCTGCACCCCAACCCACAGCCCCAGCCTGGTGAAAGTGGGGGAGGGAGGGAGGATGGAGTGAGCAGGGGCGGGGCCTCAGAGAAGGGGCACACTGGAGGTGGGGCAAAGGTATTTGGCTGTGAGGTAGATCTTTGACTGCACTTAAATTCAAAAAGTGATCTCATGCTTAAAAAGGTTGGAGACCACTGGCTTAACCCTTTCTGGCAACGTGTCATAATTTGTATAAGATTTGTTGCAATTGTATTGCCGTGGTTGCAACAATGGTTTTTATTATCATATTTAAATCAGATAACATCCCGATCTCCTTGTTTTCCTTTCTGAGTAGGAGTTGGGGATACTTGTAGCATTTCATTATAGCAAACATGAATTGCCCCAGTTCTATTCCTTTAAAAAAAACCCAAAACTTCTGCTCCACAAACACATCATCCTAAGAAAAAACATAAAGGGCTCTGACCTAACAAGGTGCTCTGGTGCTCTGCAGCTTTTAAAATCTTTATTATACATTTAATAAATAATATATAACATCAACAGCATGAACTCTATCACGTCTCCATTACTGAATAAAACAAAGGTGCAAAATTTAAATTATGTAGGCAGAGATGAGATTTGGCACATGAAATTTCAAAGGGGGATTGACATATTTTGGAGGAAGGAGGCTTGCAAATCAGACTCATAAAGGAAAGCTAGCTTCAATGTTAACTATGAGTACCTCCCTGTAATGGCCCATAGCCTGCCTGAGGTATCAATCATAGAATCATAGAATCATAGAATAATAGGACTGGAAGGGACCTCGAGAGGTCATCGAGTCCAGCCCCCCGCCCTCAAGGCAGGATCAAGCTCCGTCTACACCATCCCTGACAGATGTCTATCTAACCTGTTCTTAAATATCTCCAGAGAGGGAGATTCCACCGCCTCCCTTGGCAATTTATTCCAATATTTGACCACCCTGACAGTTAGGAATTTTTTCCTAATGTCCAATCTAAACCTCCCCTGCTGCACTTTAAGCCCATTACTCCTTGTCCTGTCCTCAGAAACCAAGAGGAACAAATTTTCGCCTTCCTCCTTGTGACACCCTTTTAGATATTTGAAAACCGCTATCATGTCCCCCCTTAATCTTCTTTTTTCCAAACTAAACAAGCCCAGTTCATGAAGCCTGGCTTCATAGGTCATGTTCTCTAGACCTTTAATCATTCTTGTCGCTCTTCTCTGTACCCTTTCCAATTTCTCCACATCTTTCTTGAAATGTGGCGCCCAGAACTGGACACAGTACTCCAGCTGAGGCCTAACTAGTGCAGAGTAGAGCGGCAGAATGACTTCACGAGTTTTGCTTACAACACACCTGTTGATACAACCTAGAATCATATTTGCTTTTTTTGCAACAGCATCACACTGTTGACTCATATTCAACTTGTGGTCCACTATGACCCCTAGATCCCTTTCCGCCATGCTCCTTCCTAGACAGTCGCTTCCCATCTTGTATGTATGGAACTGATTGTTCCTTCCTAAGTGGAGCACTTTGCATTTTTCTTTATTAAACCTCATCCTGTTTACCTCTGACCATTTCTCTAACTTGCTAAGGTCATTTTGAATTATGTCCCTATCCTCCAAAGAAGTCGCAACCCCACCCAGTTTGGTATCATCTGCAAACTTAATAAGAGTACTCTCTATCCCAATATCTACATCATTGATGAAGATATTGAATAGTACGGGTCCCAAAACAGACCCTTGAGGAACTCCACTTGTTATCCCTTTCCAGCAGGATTTAGAACCGTTAACAACAACTCTCTGACTACGGTTATCCAGCCAATTATGCACCCACCTTATCGTGGCCCTATCTAAGTTATATTTGCCTAGTTTATCAATAAGAATATCATGCGAGACCGTATCAAATGCCTTACTAAAGTCTAGGTATATGACATCCACCGCTTCTCCCTTATCCACAAGGCTCGTTATCTTATCAAAGAATAAGAATGATTGAACCAGTGTGCTCCAGAATTGAGAACTCTATAATACACTGTCATCCACCATGACTCCATAACTTGTAGGTCTATCACTGCCTACCTACCTATGTGGCGAAGTTCTGAAGACTTTACTCAGTAGCGTTTCCATTGAAATGCATGGGAAAAATCTGCTGAACTCAGGGCTTCAGGGTATGTATGTGTGGGCGAGAGAATGGATATAAAAATCAAAGAGGTACAGATAAGCCGGAGAGGACTGCAATTTATACCAGATCTGTGGGAAGATTTATGATGGTTTGGAGATTGCATCTGTTAGCGAGTATACACATTTTAATAGTCTAGTGACTACAATTAATGTACAATTTCTACAGTCTGTGCTTTTGCTGATGTTCTTAGTTTTTAGGATTATGTCTAGAATACTTAATCATCACTGTTCTTAATGCTTCCATCCTGCCCTAACACCTGACACCAGACTTAGATGAACAGTTATCAGTATAAATCATTGCAGGGAACCAGTTGCTGCTTTATACATTTGCCTGAAAAATTGCTGTCTGTGTGGAACCTTTTAATGGATTTCTCGAGCCTTTCCCTGGCATGACACACAAAGCCTGTAAATCAATGGAGACAACAAATGGAAGTGACAAAAACAGATATGGAAGCATAATTACTGTGTATCAAAATAGTGTTCTGGTAACCGAAACTCACAGGTTAGGAAGCAACAGTGTAACATTTCCAGTCTTCTGGTTTTAAACAGACTTCCTCCATCTACCCACTGCCACCCTGCAGTTCCTACCGCAAACCTAATTACCTTGCAATTAACAGATGGGGGGAAAGAAACCTGTGGTCACTAGAGTTGAATTGCATCTCTTCCAAATGCCTGTCTCTGAAGCTGACAGGAAGAATGAGCTCAGGGCACCTCTGCTGGAGAACTGCGCTGGTGAAGGAGTACTACTGGGGGAAGTAATGAATAGGACATTGGCCTAGGGGTTGACTTACACTGCCCCTTCACAGTTCCTGGTACAGGGGAAATGCTAGGGACGGAAGTGGGATGGGACAGACTGGGGATATGAGAGCAGGTGCTTTTAGTGCTGAGTACTATGGGGTTTCTAGTCTACAGAGTGGAGAATAAGCAATTCAGGAAAGGCTATTAAATTAGTCTCTGGGGGTACTTTAGCTTACATCAGGGGCTGTAACTGGCTCCAACACAAAGGTGGTAGGAACAGGGCATAAGTCATCCACCCTACTGCATTGCCAACAGGTGTCAATATAGTCTGTTTCTGTTGTTCAGCTTGTAGAGCTCAAAAGGCATGTCTACATTGCAGAGCAAAAGTTGAATTATGATACGTAGCTTCAGCTACATCAATTGCGTAGCTGAAGTCAAAATAGCTTAATTTGGCTTTTGGCGCTGTCTACACAGCAGGAAGTCGAAGGAAGAACAGTCTTCCTTCAGCTTGTCTTACTTCTTGTGAAATGAGGGTTAGAGGAGTTGGAGTAAGAAGGCCTTCATTGCAACATTATTCCAAAATAACACTGCTGTGTAGACATACCCATAGAGACTTTGGAGGAAAATATAAACTAATTGGAATGGTAACGCATAAACCTTCAGGGGAACATTTTTACCTTCCTGGACACTTAATAAGGGATTTAAAAGTAGCCATTCTTCTACAAAGGAATTTTACCAACCAATTACAGAGCGAGACTGCTGAACTGGAATTCATTTACAAATTTGATGATGTCAGTCTGGGATTAAACAAAGATATTAACTGGTTAACACACTAGAAAGCTAATTTCCTCTGCCTTTGGCATTTGCATATCCATATCAAGTGCTACAAATGGGGCACATCCAGCCTACTTAATTAGCTTCATTAACACAAGACCCTACAACTGACTTTTGGTATTACATATATCTTGGATTCTGTTATTTCTACTCCAACTCATCTGATGAAGTGGGTTTTACCCGTGATTGCTCATGAGCCTATATATTTGTTAGTCTCTAAGGTGCCACAGAACTGCTCATAGTTTTAAAATTTACGGACTAACACAACGACTCCCCTGAGACTTTATACACAGAGGCTGTGTCTAGACTGGCCAGTTTTTCCGGAAAATCAGCCGCTTTTCCGGAAAAATTTGCCAGCTGTCTACACTGGCCGCTTGAATTTCCACAAAAGCACTGACTTCCTACTGTAAGAAATCAGTGCTTTTTGCGGAAATACTATGCTGCTCCCGTTTGGGCAAAAGTCCTTTTTGCGCAAAACTTTTGCGCAAAAGGGCCAGTGTAGACAGCTGAGATTTGTTTTGCGCAAAAAAGCCCCGATCGCGAAAATGGCAATCAGGGCTTTTTTGCTCAAAAGCACGTCTAGATTGGCCACGGATGCTTTTCTGCAAAAAGTGCTTTTGTGGAAAAGCATCTGTGCCAATCTAGACGCGCTTTTCCGAAAATGCTTTTAACGGAAAACTTTTCCGTTAAAAGCATTTCCGGAAAATCATGCCAGTCTAGATGTAGCCAGAGGCATTATCTCATGCACTGCAGAAATGCAGCCACTTCTGGGATGCAATGTTGCAGTTATTTAGTGGCTACCTGGCAGTATGAGTAGAACATGAACAACATATTCCCCATGTGAAAATGGTGCAAGAGCCATAAGGAGCCAGAATGCAATTACCCAGCTGGAGTTTGAGAGGAATGCTATTTTATTATATGTGTGGTTCAGCAATTACCACAAATGGTCAGGACCTTGCAAATTGCAAACCTCTCAGCAGCACAGAGTTTTCTAACATGGTGGAAGACTGGCTCAAAGAGAAGTGCACTGCCTTCTGAGTCACTGGCACCACTTTCTGTGGGTGTCATCCTAATACAAACCTGTTGCTATTACTATGTATTCTCTGTAGTGCCACGCAGCCCCAGCCATAGTGGCTCATCCCCATTGTGCTGGGTGCTGTACAAACACTGAACAAAAAGATTGTTCATGCCCCAGACAGCTGACACTTTAAATATTTTACCATCCAGGCTTTAAGGACTGTAAACAATCCAGGCTTAATGCACAGTAATCATGTCATAAATTAATCCATTCTTTTGCTCTGCCTTGAAATTTATATACTCCCACTCCAAAGATGCCGCTGCCAAAAGGGTTATTAAGCCAAGTCTGTAGCTACGGCTGGGATAGCACATCTTTCCTATACACCTGCTGCTTTATCAGTGTGATATCTGTCTGGGAATGTAATCCTCTAGAGCAACAGCAGGCAAATACCTACCCATGGGCCAAATCCAATTTGCCAGGGTTGCCGCTTAGCAGGCTGCTGCCACTGTATTTACTTGCACCTCTACAGGTTTGGCAGACTGCAGCTTCCATTGGCTGCAGATTGCCATTCCTGGCCAATGGGATCTGTGGGAAACAGTTCTCCAGTCTGCATCACTTCCTGCAGCTTCCATTGGCTGGGAACAGCACTCTGCAGCCAATTGGAGCTGCAAGCACCCATACCTGCCGAGGTGTAGATAAATATAGTCCCTGGCCACTGCCACTAAACCTGGTGAACTGGATCCGGCCTACAGCCCCCAGGGAGTGGCAAGTGCATTGGAGATGGCAGCTAGCCAACAGGTCTGGAAAGCCTGTGAATTCCCTAAGAGAGGAGTTTAGTGACTTGGCCAGAGGGCCCCACCACAAAAAGGAGACTGTAGAGTCAGGAGTGAGCTGGGGCCAGACAGCAAGACAAGATGGGAGAACACAATACCGGAGGGAGCATGTAAGCTGGCAGAGCTAATCCCCAGACTCACGCTGAGTGGCACTGGCTCCCATGACAGAGGTACTGGATCGGGTTGCTTTGGGACGTGAGAGTTGAGGCTAGCTGGTATGTTCAAGCTGAGAGGCTTCTACTCTCACGTTCTCAAGGTTTCTTCCAACCCATAAAAATTCTGCATGACCTTCTGCCTTAATGTTTCATGCATGTGGCCACCTCCAATGCACCTGCCACTCCCCAGGGCTGGTAGGGGAACCCAAACCTGCCCTCTCCACTGTGTCCACAGACTCTATAAAAAGCAGCCATTGTGCTAGTACAGTCCTACTGCTAGCTGCTGTTTCCCTGGCCTTATTACATATCTGGCTTCCTTCCTCTTTGCATTTGCCAGCCTCCAACTCACTCCACTCAGGGAGTGACTGCATCCAGCTTTCCTGTAGCCATTCCCAGTAATAGACCCTATGCTGCAGCCAACTATCTGGCTTTATATAGGCCCCACCTGTTCCTGCACAGGCAACCCTAATCTCTACTTAAACCTTTCCCTTTAGTGTTTGATTGACTAGGTTAATTGACTCCTCTGGCCCTATTAACCCTTTCCATTCCTGTGTGAGGCCCCATCAGACACACAATGCCTGGACAAGCCCAGAATGTATGCGCATAGCTCCCCAAATGCTATTACAGCTCCATTATTCAAAATTTATTGATTTTTTTCCTTTTGGTTTCCTGCAAGGGGAAAAACAACTTCCGTTGATTCTGAGTTAGTTCACATTATGAGGTGGCTTTCGGCAGAGTGCTATTAATCTTCCACCTAAACTGTAGTCCTGTATGATGTTACTGGAATGTCTTGCCTGCTTTGTTTCAAATACTGTCTCTTTTCTAGGAATGGTATTGATTCCTGGAAAATTAATAAATCAGATCAAATACAATCAACCCACAATCCCACAGGCCAGATGGGGGAAGGAGAGGGGGGAAAGGGAAGCTTCATTAATGCCTCATAAAAGCATTCAGAACGTGATTCCAAGAGCATGGTTGGTAAATGAACACTGTAGAACATGTACATCGTGGATACATGGAGCTTAGTAGGAAATGGCTTCGGAATGTCTTAGGCCTTTCCTGTATACAAATCTTGCACTGGTTTCATTAAACTGGTGCATTTACACTGAGAAGAAAACCCCTCGGGGCACTTTAACTTAAACTGAAAAGTGATTTATTTCATTGTAGTTTTGAATAGTGGCAGAGGCAGGTTTTGCAGCCTGGAGGGGGTGGGGAGGATTGGCAATGGGCATGGACGTTGGGTATAAGAGACAAGGGAAGGCAATGCCTTCCCAAACTGCCAGCCCAGCCCCACTCACACTCTGCTCCCAGTCCCTCACCTCCTTCAGTGTGTCTGGGATTCAGCCCGGCTGGGGCTGTGCCACCAGCTTTCTGGAGGGCGGGGAGTACTGGGTGCCACTCTCCCTCCCTCTCCCCCAGACTCCATCTGGGACCAAGGAAGGCTGGAGCTGTGCGCAGCCTGCTCTGCCCCTGAATATGCACCGTCTGGGGCTGGAGCTGTGCACCACCTGCTCTCCCCCTGCTCCTGAGCTCAGGCTAGGACCACATGGCACCCCCCCCCCTCCCCGCATGCTCTCAAGTGCGAGAGGTTGGGAAAGGTTGGGGCTGTGCACTGCCCACTGGGGGTTAGTGGCCTGCCCCTACAGTATGGGGGTATTTGGCTCCCATGGGGCCCTGGTCTGCAGTGGCGGGGCCTTAGGCTGAAGGGGTGGGGCTGGGGGCTGGAGGCTGGTCTCCCCTAGCCCTAGGTTCACCTGCCACCCATGGCTATGGGGCAGTTGTTGGTGGGATGGAAAGCACACACCCACCCAGCAATGGCAACTGTGAGGTGGACCCGGCTTTTTACTCAGGGCATTGCAGTAACCTGGTGCATTGGGTCACTGCACCATTGAGGTTTGGCCTGGCCACCATCTGTAAGGACAGAGGGACTGCTGAGCCACATTTGAGTGAATGCCATTGCAACATGATGCACAGGATGACAGTCCCTTGCCTCCCTGTGCACTACATTGCAGTGCTTAGCGTGGAGCCAGCAGGAATAACCACTGGTGGGTGACTGAGGGGCTATCTTGCTCTGTAGCCATGTGTGAGAATGTATGTACTACATCTCCATGGTCAGCTGCATCATAGGTTTGAAAAAGCATCATATTAAAGGGAGTATGTGTGGGGTGATCACCCTTGTACCCCTCCCTTAGCTCTGCCAATGGCTGAAACCCATAATCCTGGCTGAAACCAAAATTAGTATCCATACAGCTTTTTTGCATCAGTTTCACTAGATCAGTTTTAGATGACACCTTAAGTTAAACAGGCAAAACTCCTCAGACTAAACCATTATACTGCAGATTGTGGCAAAGACCACAACATGGCACAGCAGAGCCTGATGCTCATGAAGGCCTTTAGATGTGACCTTAACATAAATATTCAATAGGAGTACTCTGGATACAACAACAATGCCCAGTGAGTACCCAGGGCTGGATGCTTCTCTTGTGTATACTTAGGGTATGTCTACACAGCAACATTATTTTGAAATAACTAGCATTATTTCGAATAACTTAGCCCACATCTACACAGCCAGCAGTTATTTTGAAATGTCAAAATACTTTCAAGCTGGAGGACTTCTTATTATGACTCCTATAGCCCTCATTGTATGAGGAGGAAGAGTGCTCTATTTTGAAATAAGTGCTGTGTAGACGTTCCCAATTTCAATTTCAAAATAAGCTACACATGGCTCAGTTTGTGTAGCTTATTTCGAGTTAAGCCCTGCAGTGTAGATACACTCTTGGTAATTAGCTGTGTTGACAAAGGGCTTAGGGTGCATCTACACAGCATCCTAAACTCAAAATAATATGTGCAATTTGACCTAGACAAATTGCATATCTTATCTTGAATCTATTTTGAAATAGCTTATTTTGACATTTGGCACATCTACACAGTGCCAAATTTTGAAATAATGTGCTATTTTGAGCCATCCTTTAACCCTCATGCAACGAGGTTAACTGGGATGGTGAAATAGCCTGCCTGTCATTTCAAAAAATATTTCAAAATAACAGGTGGCTTGCGTAGACTCAATCTATGTAACTGGAGGTATGTTGTTCAGAGCTTCTAGAAAAGAAAAGAAAAGAAAAGAAAAGAAAAGAAAAGAAAAGAAAAGAAAAGAAAAGAAAAGATCATTTTGGGTTTTGAGCTGGAACACAGAAAGGATTGACAAGCAAATTAATTGTTTTTCCACTGAAAAATGCCCTGTTTTGTACATCTTCTCCTGGTATTTGAGATTCTGAAGAGTTAAGCTGCTTGAAATGACAGATAATATAGTGGTTTTGGCTGGTATCTGGGTCTCCGAGTCCTGCCAACTTATGAATAAAGATAGACTGATTTACATATTTATTAGATACATTTTTACAAGGATGCAGCCATCATGGGTCTTTCACAGACTGTGGTCCAAGTGCTAGGTAAAGTCATTGAAAGAAAAGCGCCATTACACATTCACACTTAATGCTGTTCCCAGGCATCGAAATGCATCAATTCAGAAGAAGGCAAAGCTTGGGAGCCTGTTATGAATATAAGTGGAGGGGATTTGAAGGACCTGTGTGGCTGTGTTACCTTGTTAACAGGCAGAGCAGTGATTGATACCCCTTTGTTCTCATCACTGGAACAATGTGACCTATATTAGCTCATGGGGAGGAAGTCTGAATGATAGTGTTCCACAGAGACTTAGATGACCCTGCAGAAAATGCCACTTGCCTCCAAGGAAATGGAGCATGTTGTGGGAGGGATGTCTGCCTTTGTGGAACAGGCACAGTACTGACAGCAATGTGGCACTTGTTTTTAATGGTCACCTCTCAGCCCTGACAGGTGCCAAGTTCCTCCTGCAAACAGCTAAGCACCTTGAATAGAATCTAAGGGCATTCCTTTTCCTACAGCAGGCACTCAGGGCTAGAATTTTAAAGGTATTTGGCCCACTAAAAGAGCAGATGGGAACCCAGTCAGATTTGCTAAGGTGCTTAGGTGGCTAACTTTCTTTGATTTCAGTGGTGTCCAGGAACCTTAGACACACCCATTAGGTGCCTAAGTGCCTTTGAAATCTGGCCATCAGCCCTTTGCAATACTGGGTCTAATGAAGCTTAGGTGCCATGGTGAACGACTGATGAGCAATTTTTTTTTCTGATACTTCGCTCATATGTTCAGTTTTATTACAGCATTGCAACACAGAATTGAAGTGAGAAACATGCCACTCACTAAGGGGATAAATGACCCCCTCTCCACTCCTCCCCACCCCCGAGCAAGAATGAATAAATAAGCAAGACACAGAACCAACAAGCAGATCATTATGGTGTTTATAGAATGTCATCATGTTCTGATTCTAGTGCTTGACATCTTTAATGTCATAGCATTCATGTCATTAGCAACACGAAACTGTCTCTGAATTAAACTCTTGTGTTATGGAATTAAAACACTGATACATGACAGCTGGTTTGATAAAAATTGGCATGTGTAAGTTTTCTCGTCCAGATCCTAGAGGTTTCAGAATGTACAGAAGTCTTGGAGGATTGTGCAAAATGTGCCTGATGGTACATTTATTCATTCTAAAAAGAGGGTGGCTGCATGAACTGCACACTGCCATCCTGAATCAGCTGGAAGCAGAATTTGGAAAATGAAGTGCTGAAGATTTACTACCATCAGTGATAGTCTCTGAAACCTGCTCACCTCCTTCACATAAGTAGCTCCTCTGAAATCAATGGGACAGCCCACATTAGGAAATGAACAGGACATGTGGAAGATCAAGGCAAACTGCCCAGTGATCAGACAAGCAACTCCTTTGGTAACTGCAATGCCCACCTAAACTGGCCTTTCATTAAGTAGCATCTCCTTTACCCAATTCTATCAAACTAGATATGTTAGCTAGTCTATTTGATGAGATAAATGATTGGCAGCATTGGGTGGCTGGCACTTTAACAGTGACACTCCAATGAGTACATAGGGTGCCTTCCACTGTATCATATTTACAATAGCCCTCATACATGGAACCCAATAGGGACCCAACAGGGGACCCAATCGGTGCATAACACTATTACTCTCACACCATCTCATTCTGATGAGACAGGCACCAGGAAGAAAAATAAATTGAATCCAAATCGAAATGAGTAAGACTTACATAACTTGAGAGCGTGAGCGAGAAACTAGAATTGGAAGCTCTTCTCAAGGTTTCCAAGGTAGCGAGTAGCAGCTCCTTATAAAGCATGTCCTATCGCTGCATTTCAATTTGTATTAGTTTCCTTTCTGCTCCTGATGAAATAAAAAATCTTTCTGGTAAATAGATTAAAATAACAGGGAGAGGATCAGTGACATGGCTTGGGACCTTTGGCCTCGGATGACTGGTTGTTCTGACATCTTGACATCTATTTCATCTCATCTTATACTATGCCATTTCATTTTACAGAGTTCAATTACAGGCAGGTCATCTGTAATTTTGTGTGTAAAGGAAGGGGTGAAAGTCACGATTTTTAAGTCCTGGCGCCTGGTCTAAAGCTGCAGATCCCCTGCCTATCACAAGACTGGCTGAAGGAAATTTCTCTCCAACACCACAATGTGAAGGACATGGGGCTACACGGTAATGCTTCTGGAATGCTTGTCTGATTGTGGCAAGGGACATTTACTGTTTGAATATGTTGGTTTAGTTTAATAGCAGGCTGTTGGAAAAACCAGCAGGGAGGCAAACAATAACTGGCGATAAGGCATGTCTCAGCAAACACTTGTGGAGCTGTTGCAATGGAACGGCAGTTGGCTCAAAGAGATTAGCCGGACTGGTTTTGTCAGCAGAGTCCGCACCTGGAACACTGAAAGGCAAAGAATGTCTGCCAGGTTCAGAAAGATTCTTCGGCCAAATATCACAAACTTTTGACGGACGAACAACATTTTATTTGCATACTTGCATATTCATTATGCAAATAATGAATATGCAAATATACAACTAAAATGTCGCTGGTCCGCCAAAATATATGCCCCGGGCCCCTCATACTCCAACCCTGACCCCTGCACTCCCCCCTCATCTTATGTTATTCAGCCACGGCCACTAGAGCAGTCACCCGCTGGGTGGCCTTGGCCTCAGCCTTGGCTACTGGAGCAGGCTCAGGCCCCCCACCATGCAGCCACAGCAGTTCCTAGCCCCCTGGCTGGAGCAGGCCCCGGACACCCACCACACGGCCTCAGTTGCCCCGCCCCAGTGCCATAGCTGCTCTCCACGTGGCCCCGCCAGCTGGGCCACCTTGTGGCTGCCGGAGCTGGAACCAGGACCACAGCGAGGCTGCCCCAGTAGAAACAGCCTCACTGTGGCCCCGACTCCAGCCGCAACACACCCAGCCGCCAGTCACCTCACTCACCCTGCTGCTGGGTGCGGAAGCAGGCAGCAAGAGAATTCTCTTATGGGAAACCCCAGCGGGTGGGGCTAATTAAAAGCTGAGAGTGCGACCTGGCAATGTGCCACGGCCCAGCAGGCAGGGCTTTGTGGCCCACTGCCTGTCCATGGACTGGCAGTTTGGAATCACTGGCATAGACAATATACAGACCACTGAAGCCCAGGGCCAGGTCTGACGGGGAGGAATTGTGGGATTCCACCCCAATGAAAGTAAAGGTATGAGGCTCAACCCTAGTGGAGGAGCCCTCAAAGAGAACAGAGAAGGGTCAGAGATGCAGCTAGCCTTTACCCGGGACAGACAGAATAGAAAGATACCCTTTAAGATGGAAAATTCCTTTCGTAGGGTAGGCTTCCTGCCAATCTCTTCCCTATCTAACCAACATGAGATTGGTCCCCCTAGTACACTTGCAATGCTTTCTCTGGTTTTAAATAGGTCCAAAAATGGCCTCCCTCACTTCCTTTAGCACCATTTTAGGGGCTAACAAATATGTTGCATTTAACAGTTATCTATTTGTGGTCTAGGTGAGAAAATGGGCTGTCACGTTAACTCATGGGCAGCAAATGGTGCACACATTTCCCCTCCATAAAATGGCAATGCGTGCAATGTACATGAGTCCCGATGCCATCTTCCGTACTCTGCTTGTGCCCTTTCGTTGCTAGGAGTGATGTCATAAACAGAGAATGATCTTTTCCTTCAGGGAACATGCGACCTAGGAGCGGTCTGTGATGGCCCAAAGAGCAGTGCTCCTGACCTGAGAGCATGTGACACCTCCTCCTGCTACAATATGGAGATTCCTGTTAAGGGATCATAGGCCTTTGTATTAGGGCCTATCCTAGGAACACAGAATAGACTGTGATAGGGAACTCTGTAAGTTTGTACTGAATCGAGAGCCAGTGTAGCCTACTGCTGAGCTGACTGGAGGGACTGGAACACTGTTAGATCTATGTCCCCATGAGACAGTTTTCTCACCCATTAAGCTTGCTGGCTTTCTAGGGAGCCCCTCTGCCTGGGGCTATGTCTAGACTATGGGGTTTTTCCAGAATACCTCGGATATCCCGGAACAACTCCGCCGCATCCAGGGAACGCGTCCGCTCTTCTACTTTTTTGTGTGGAAGAGCAGACATGTTCTTTCAGAAGCCTTGTCTTTCTCCTCCCATGAGGAAGAAGGGATCTTCTGAAAGAGGAGGATTTTCTGAAATTTGGCCCAGTGTAGACGGGCCAAATTTCAGAAAAGCCTCTTCCGAAAAAACTGTCGGAAAAAGGTACACAAATTGTGGAGCGCAATTTGCGGACCTTTTTCTGATAAAGCCTTGTAGTGTAGACGTAGCCTGAAGCGGGCTCTTTTTCTCCTGTTAGCAGAACCCAGAGAGGATGAATGCTGATGAAAACCCCTTCCCATTGACTTCCATGGGCCATGGATCAGGCTGCAAGTTACTCACGGTCCCACTTCTATAAAAATGAATCACAATCAATGCACTGATGCTTTGTGGTAGCAAAATGCATCATTTTACACAGGTCCAACAAACCCATAAACCATTTGGTTTGCTAAACTTAATTTCCCAGCCCTCTGGAGGCATACCAATGAATTCCTCAATGGATTTTTGTTAGCGAGCTTAACTTGATCTTGTCAGCCATTCTAAAGATTTTTTTTTCAGTTATTTTATTGTTTTGTGAATAAATCCCATTTCCCCCCGCCATCCAGTCTCCCAGATAATACACTCTAGACATGTCTACACTAGGAAATTATTTCAAAATAACTCAGTTCTAAATAATAACTCCTGACATAACTATTTCAAAATAAGCTTATTCCCCGAGAAAAGCAGGAGTACAGACTTTGAAATAATCAGCTTGCTATTTTGAAATAATGGGTTTGGAAGTGTGGACGTTCCACTTATTATTTTGAAATAGGGGGGTTATTTTGAAATAACTCCCTAGTATAGACCAGGGCTCTGTAGGCTGGCTTCCCCTCAAGGAGCTCCCCTCTAGAAGCTATTTTCTGTACCTAGATGAGCTGGTTGGAGCAGGAAAGGATTTTGCACATAGGCAGAATTCAGGCATCTTTGTGGTTGATTTTATGGCAAAGGAAACCCTAGCTCTTAAATGACCAAATGCAACCACGACAGGGCTTTCCTCAGTGCCCAAAATAAGCTGATGGTGAATACCTGGCTTCAGCCATGGTCAAAGCAAATGGCTAACTCATGACTTCGGTCAGCCAAGAATCCGAGAATTCTACCATTACCGTCCCATTGGTTCCGCCAAGCACACCACCTCAAGGCTCCTCTCAGATCCAGCCCTACAAATCCTTTTTTCCTGACTGAGGACCTAACTCACCCTTCTTATTGCTACTGTGAGAAGGAAGATGAGATTAATTTTTTCCAGCTAGCCCAACCCTTTTACACTGCAAAACCTGGCACTCAGAACATGCTGTTATGATCTTTTCATGAAACATTGGGAAAGGTTAACCTCTTCCCTGCCATCCTCTATGAGACTAGACAAATGGGCTTCTCACAGACATATGAGGGAGGAATCTGGCCCCTGGCTTCTGACTTCATATGTTAGCTAAAGTTTCCACACCATACTGCAAGTGCTGAGCAGTGTTGATAGGGCTGGTGGCTGGTCACAGTGGCTTGTCACAATGTGAGAGCTGGAAAATGCAAAAGCTCAGAGGCTCTTCCTCGTACTTATGAAAACCATTTGAGCTGAGAGATCACATTTACCTCGCAGTCTAAAGCCATTTCCAACTGCTTTCTTGGTTCTCAACAGGTTGTAGAGAGACATTTTATCACTCTGGTGACTTATTATTTCTCTATGTTGCACTAGTATGTAGGAGCCCTTGTCATGTACTAGGGCCTCCTTGAGCTCAGTATTGCACAGATGTAGAAACATGCCTCAAGGAGCTGACAATCTAAGAATAAGACAAGAGATACAGACAGACAGATGGGGGAACACAAGGAGATGGAATGACAGTACCGTCCAACTCATGGGCACCAGTATCAGTGCACTAGCAAATATTTTGTAGGCATCACCAGGGCTGGTGACAGACTTCGTTGGGCCCAGGGCAATATGGCGGGAAGGTTCAGCCCTGGACCTTGGGTGAGAGAGGCAGGGCTAGGGGCTAGCTTTCCCCAGCCAGCCTTTAGTGGTATCCAGACCACAACATGTGGGACTCTGGCAGCAATTTAAATGTCCTGGGGCTCCAACTGCTGGGCCTTTTTAAACCACCAAGCAATGGAGCTACTGCTGCTTTTTTCCTTTTGACTCCCCCACCCCCAGGAGCAGCATCACAACAGAGGAGAGTTTTAAGGACAACAGTGAGGTAAGTTGGCAGCCATTTGTGGAGAGCTCCTCCCAAGCGTTGACACTTTGCTGCCAGGACAGTGTATTGATTGACATCATGACTGTGCTCACTCCTTATGAAACTCCTGCTATGGTTATGCTTCCAGCTCCTAGCAGGGACTGGCATGTGGGAGCTGAGCAGACACAGCCATGCTTCCCAATCTGAAATGTGTCGAGCGGCAAAATAAAAATCAAAGGAAGATGGGGAAAGGCCCATCCTGAAAAATGCCGAGTGGCCCTGGCAATGTACCATGTGTCCTCCTCTTCCATTCAAGCTAAGAGCAGGCGAGGGGCCTGGCACCTCACAAGAAGGGCATGAAACCCAGCAAGATCAGGCCTAAAAAGTCTATTGATACTGGTGAGTTCTCCGACTGAGATTTTCAGAACAGCTCACCCCTTCCCTCTCCCCCCAATATTTGTGACTTTGGAATTAGGCTGATGCTGAGAGAGAACAGATAGAGCCTTCATTTGCACTCAGACCATCTCTGCCAGGAACTTCCTCCCTCAGATATTTTATTTTAAAATAGGCTGCTTTTTTTTTCTGTCCGCTCTTTCATTTTTGGAGCCTGATCCCTACAGTCCTTCATTAATAATGAATTAGTCCCACTCCTAAAGGAACCGTTTCTGTTCCATCCTTCCTCAGGCAAAATGTTCTTGAGCTATAACAGTCCTGACTCATTTTTTCCCTCAAACTGCACTCCGATTAAAGTGCAGGAGTGTTTTGCCTGAGGAAGGAATGAGACCCTCAGGACTGCTGGGCAGGATGGAGGTCTGAGTTAGCCCTTCAAGATTAGGCCCATTAACTCTTCTGATAATTAAGCATGAAATAATGGCAGATTTCCAGCACCTTCTGTGGAGAGGAGACTGCTTGATCCAATGGTTTTAATGCAAGAAGCCTTTAATATCTGATCTAGCCTGGCTAACAAACCAGTGGCTTTTTCATTGGTTTATAAATATCTGCTTTAAGTGCAACAGTCTAGCCCTTTAGTCTTGGCCTTAAATGTGCTATTTCTGGACTGCGCTGGTGACTGACATATTCCTGCTCTATGAGTTATCTCACATCCTCATAAGACGGGGGCTCTGATTTATAGGCTCCTAGCCTGGGAAATATACACATTTCTTTTTTGAAGCCAGACTGCATGGGATGTTACATGGGAACGGTAACCTGGCAATGGGGGAGAGGAGTGAGAATGAGAGCTGGGTACTGCGCAGCTTTAATGCATGTTAAACAAAAGGCTGATATGAAAGAATTATTTGATCAGCTGGCATCTCAAATATTGGTCTAGAAGAGATGAGTATTTATAGACCCAGGCTGCACCAGCCCTGCTTAAAAATACTGTCAGAAGACAGTGGGAGAGCTTGGATTACAACATACAATATGAAATAGGTAATCAACTTTGTAACCTTCTAGACTGCAAGCTGTTCAGGGCAGGAAACACAATATTCCCCTCTAATTAGGGAGCATATGCTCATTTTTCCTCACAGTGATCCAACCAAAGGCAGAATTACCAATCAGGAGACTATCTGCCAGGATACTGATAGTATGTGTGTATGTTTAGACAAAGCAATATTGAGAAAACTTAAGGACCTCAACTTGTTTTCCTTGCTGTAAGTAGTGCAATACTGGCGCTTTCCATTTTATTCATCCAAAACCAGGATTTCAGAATACTTTTGGGAATAATTTTTTAACCTTTGTGAAAGCTACTTCATCCCACGAATTTTACTGGTACATAATATACCTGTCAACACTTAGAAATATCTGTTGTATCTATTTCAGGCACAGGGGTGCTGGAACAATTTTTTATAGTGGAGGGGAAATTTGTTGAACCCTACTGGAAACCCTGTAGCTAATGGAAATCGCTTTCAAATCAGGGGGTTCTGGAGCACTCCCACCCCCACAAGCTCAGTATTAGCACTTACGTTCAGAGATGGGTGTAGATTAATCTAATGCACACTGTATGCTTCATGCATCAATGTGATATAGGTGCTGCATCAATATTTATCACTTAATAAATAGTTCATGTTTTTCAAAGTGCCTCACAGCAATATACAGCATAGAGCAGGGGTGGGGAAACTAAGGCCCGGGGGCCGGATGTGGCCCCCGGCTTGCCTGGATCTGGCCTCCAAGGCTCAGGACCCCTCCCCAGCATTGGGGAGCCTGCGCTGGAACTCCAGCCCCCCTGCCTCCACCATGGGGCTGGAGCACACACAATCTATGAGGCTGGGTCTCCGTAGGTTCTGGTGTGTGAGGGAAATGTGGGGAGTGTCCTTCTCCTTCTTGGTCAGCAGTCATGTCAGTGAGGGTTTGTTTATTCATTTGGCTTCTCATTTGTGAGGGACCCAACTGATTTTTCTGCGGGTCAGCAGCCCCCAACCCAAAAAAGGTTCCCCACCCGTGGCATAGAGTATTGGAAAGACATGTGAATTTGATAAATATTTCACTGATTCACTGACACAGGATTCACTGGATAATGATCCTTCCTTCTGCAACATGAACAGACATGGCAATGCCAAGAAGTCCTCTGTGATCGCTAGGGCAGTAACTGCAGATGTGGTGCAGGACAAAATTCAGCATCTGGGAAAGGGAGTTCACTGGTGGCTGTTTGAGAAACAACAAAGATGGATTTTGTTTTGAGAAAATGTTAAAACAATAGCACCAATTTTTGGCTCAAATTTCAAAAATTTTATCCTAAAAAAATGCCATGAGAAGTATTTGCATTGATTTCACAGACTGTAGCATTTAGCACTTTTTTCTGTCATTTCATATGCATGTTTTTGTTGTTGTTTACAGACTATGAACAATAATTCCCCTTAGCCAGCCAGAGAAGCTGGGTTACTTTACATAATTGGAATGGTGCATAGCAGCCAGAACATACCAGTTCATCTGGCTCACCCACCGTGAAATGTCATGCAGCAATTCTGCAGAAAACTTTCAAACAAAACCTAGTAAATACAAATCAATTAACACTCGGTTTCAGCCCTCCGCTCATAGTGTGGAAGAAGTTGAGCATATTTCTGGTAACTCATGGGAAAACCTCATTGAAGACCTTTCGTGTTTGCTGCAAATAATGTCATCCAAAACTATTAGCCAAGCTAATACAGGTACTGGTTGTATATTACCCATTTGTATATTACCCATAGTCTGTGCTTATGTGCAGCTTATTGTATTAAGTGTGTCTGTTTATCAACAAATAGATTTTACCCTTAATACTTAACTGTCTGATGTTGGAAAAAATAGCTCAGACAGTACAGTATTAATTTAAACTCAGATTGCAAAGCATTACTCTTAACCAGGAGAAAGATACTTTAATCACTTCTTTTTTTAAATAGACAGCAATTTAACAAGGTATTATTGTCTGTACCTTAGAATAAACAATATTGTTTGGAATTGTGCATTGTCTCTTTAAATACTGACCACATTTCTTACAGTGAGAAAAAAGAGAGGATGATATATATTTCTAATTATAACCAGCTTGGATCTTCCATATTTGACTTGGCTTCCTGCTGGCTAGAGGGTTGTGCCAACAGTTTTTGCATTAAAAGCAAAGGAAATAAATGTATGTCAAATGGAACTAACTCTCATAGGACAACTCGTATGGTTACTGTTTGTAAAACACTGTGAAGATGTGAAACATTTTATAAATTATAAGTGTTATTATTAATGATGATCAGCTCAGGTAGGTAACATTTGTATAGCTATGATATGAGTTGCGGGGAGCTGTTGCCTGGATTATGTAAAATAACCATCAACCCAGCTTCTCTGGATGGCTAAGGGCGATTATTGCTCATGACTTGTAAAACAAAACAAAAAATGCAAGTGAATTTACATCAAAAAAGCAAAGTGATTAGAGTATCAACTTATATAAAGGGAAATGAGAATTAAGAACAGTCCTAGTACTCCAGATTTCTGGGTGTGACACACTGGCTACATCTGGACAGGCATGATTTTCCGCAAATGCTTTTAACGGAAAAGTTTCTCTGTTCAAAGCATTTGTGGAAAAGAGAGTCTAGATTGGCACGGACGCTTTTGCGCAAAAGCACTTTTTGTGGAAAAGCGTCCGTGCCAATCTAGACGCGGTTTTGCGCAAGAAAGCCCCGATTGCCATTTTCGCTATCGGGGCGTTTTTGCACAAAACGGTTCTCAGCTGTCTACACTGGCCCTCTTGCGCAAAAGCATTTGCGCAAGAGGACTTTTTCCCGAACGGGAGAGTCATTGTATTTGCAGAAGAACATTGACAATCTTACATTAGATCGTCAGTGTTCTTGTGCAAATTCAAAGCAGCCAGTGTAGACAGCTGGCAAGTTTTTCTGCAAAAGCAGCCACGGAAAAACTTGCCAGTCTAGACGCAGCCACTGTGCTTATATGTATTTTATTACACAAGTTGAACATAAGAACATAACAATGGCCGTACTGGGTCAGACTAAAGGTCCATCTAGCCCAGTGGCCTGTCTGCCGACAGTGGCCAGCACCAGGTGCTCCAGAGGGGGTGGACCGAAGACAATGATCAAGCGATTTGTCTCCTGCCATCCATCTCCAGCCTCTGACAAACTGAGGCCAGGGACACCATTTCTATCCCCTGGCTAATAGCCTTTTATGGATCTAACCTCCATGAAATTATCTAGCTTCTCTTTAAACTCTGTTATAGTTCTAGCCTTCACAGCCTCCTCTGGCAAGGAGTTCCACAGGTTGATTATGTGCTGTGTGAAGAACTTTCTTTTATTAGTTTTAAACCTGCTACCCATTAATTTCATTTGGTGCCCTCTAGTTCTTATATTATGGGAACTAGTAAATAACTTTTCTTTATTCACCCTCTACGCACCACTCATGATTTTTTATACTTCTGTCATATCCCCCCTCAGTCTCCTAAGTTGCATCCATTAAGCAAGTGAGCAGTTGAGACTTCCCTTTATTTTAAGTTAAATCTATTCATATTGTTATACCTTCCACTTTCAACTAAGAATTTTACAAAAAGGAATGAACTGTGCCAATAGCACTATGAAGTAGGTTAATATTATCATTTTCCTAGTACAGACTGGTAAACTGAGTTACAGACTTATCACATGACTTTTCCAAGGTCATGTAGGGAATGAATGGCCAAGTCAGAATTACTGCTCAAGTTTCTTGACACATCCTAGGCCCCTATTCTAACTAGACCCTGTTTCCGCTGGGCTCCAGGAAACATTCTGATACTGCGTCACTTGCATTTAATGAGTTAGAAAAAACAGCAGGATTTCATGGTTCAGTGGGACTCTTGATAGTTGATCAGGGCACGTCAAGTTTAATTGTTATATTGGACATGACAAAAATTAGGCTGCGTCTAGACTGGCAAGTTTTTCCGCAAAAGCACCTGCTTTTGCGGAAATACTTGCCAGCTGTCTACACTGGCCACTTTGAATTTGCACAAGAACACCGACGATCTAATGTAAGGTTGTCAGTGTTCTTCCACAAATACTCTGATGCTCCAGCTCAGGTACAAGCCCTCTTGCGCAAATGCTTTTGCGCAAGAGGGCCAGTGTAGACAGGTAAAAAACTGTTTGCGCAAAAAAGCCCCGATGGCGAAAATGGCGATCGGGGCTTTCTTGCGCAAAACCGCGTCTAGATTGGCATGGACGCTTTTCCGCACAAAGTGCTTTTGTGCAAAAGCATCCATACCAATGTAGGCGCATATGCTTTTAATGGATTTTGTGGAAAATCATGCCAGTCTAGACGCAGCTTTAGTGTTTTCATACTAAATATGCTCAAGCTCAGGTACGATATGATCTGTCCTTGATTTTTTCCCCCCTCTTTCATTTTGTCTTTATAGTGTTTGCATCTAATGGGTGTGATCCCCCTCTGTGTTACCCTAGTTTTACGCTGTTGTAAATCCATGTAGACAAGAATTACACTGGCTTTAAACTAGGTGCAAAGGTGAGTCAGGGCCCCTTAAATGTGTGCTCTAAGCCCTGGGATCCTAATGAGACCATATCACCATCAAGACAGCACAATAACATCAGATATAATGACCTTCACAAACAAGCAAAGACCATCCATGCTTGATATGTTCTATTTTATTTTAGTTTATCCCATATTCCAGCCCCCCCCCCCCCCCGAGGCTAATCTAGTTCAAATAAACAGCTGTTAATTTTTCATTAAAATGATTGTATTTTATTGCCCTTCAGATGAAATAGTTTAGCCAATGTTTCTCACCAAGTTCCACTGACTTTTCAGTATTGTCCCCTTGTTTTAGATGTGTGCCAGGGTAATGAATCTAATCTCTCGTTGCAGCTTTTCTATAACTGTGAAAATGTCTCTAAAATCCCACATGCCTCTTTGTTTTCCAATGAGAATCAACCCAGTTCCACGGCTTTTTCCTGCTCAAGAGTATAGATTCCTCCATGCACCTCCCCCAGGGTAATCATCTCCTGCTTGGATGCTAGTACCACTCACAGGGAGCCAAAATATGCCTTACACGCTATCAGTTTCACCTCTTCAACTTTGTTTCTCGCCCTCTGCTGATACCAACTATTTTTCCCTTCTTTTGCAGCATCTGTGCACCAGGCTCCAGTGACTTTTCACAATAACATTAAATGTTTTTCCTGATCCTCATTCAACTTGACATACACCCCACTTCAGTTTCTTGTGCCCAGGCTAATTATTTTATATTTTTTCTACACTGAATCACATTTGCCATCTGTTGGCCCGATTGCCTTAAATGATCCAAACTCTTTAGAGTCTAATTGCCCTATTGCTCATTATTTGCTTGCTTGCTTTCTCTTGCCTGTTTTCATCAGATCAGCAAATAATAATACTTCAGGTTTTTACATTGCACCCGTCGCCTTGGTTTCTGGTGCCTCAAACACTGAAGCTATCGACTTCAGAAGATGGCTATCATCCCTGAGCCTGTGGCTACATATTCATGCTTAACACAGTGTCACTGATTCAGGGATTTCCCTTCACCTCCCATGGGGGTGTATATCCCCCCAAATTTCCCCAACACCCCCCCCAGTTTTGTGAACTATGGTGCCATACAGCCCACCTTCACCCTCACAGTCTCACCCCTAATTGGCCCTGACACCCTCCCCTGTAAATTCGACCCCCCCTCCAATTTCAATTCCTGGGGAGGCTACTGCGCTGATTGCTGGTTTGGGACCATAGTATACAAAATAAGCCCTAAACTCAAAGTGATGCTGATGCTCTAGTGCACTGTTAAAACGATGCCTCAGAGAAGAATTTCAAGGCAGAGACTCTGGCTTTGATTTTATACAGCTGCTTTCATGAAAAATATCCCAAGCCCCAGCTCATGATGGTTTCGTCTCTGGATAGCTAATTCACTTTTGTGAAGAGCAGGGCGGGATTAAAAGGGAACTGGAAAAATTAAAAGGTGGCTGAATATTCTGACTGATTAATGTTTCTTTTCTCTCTCTCCAGGATCAGAGACTGCATAAAATCAGCTTCAACTTGGAAAGCTAGGGACCTAGGTGCTTGAGTCCCTAGTGGGATGAAAAATGATGTCCATATTTCTGAACTAAAGGTGGTCAAATAGAGGCCAGTCTGGTCAAGACTCAGTGTAGTTAGAGCTCACCAGTATTCTAAGTGATGGTAGTGACGCTCAGTTGAAGTGAGTCTACACAGCACAGTTATTTTGAAATAACGGCCATTGTTTCGAAATAACGAGAGCATCTACACAACAATTCCGTTATTTTGAAATAATTTCAAAATAACATACAGGTTATTTCAAAATCGGTAAATGTTATTTCACAAGGAATAACGCTTATTCCAAAACAGCTATTTCAGAATAGCAGTAGTGTGGACACTCCACTGCTGCTATTTCGAAATAGCTCCTCCCTAGAGCCATTCAAAGTAATTACTCCCTAGCGCTTCCTGGGGCTCTAAATTGAGGTAGTGCGTCTGCATTAGGGAATCCTGCCTCAGACTAATTTTGAGGCTTCTCAGTAGTGTAGACATGATATTTTGAAATAAGCTATTTTGGAAAAAAAATCCAAAATAGCTTATTTCTCAATAAGCGTGCTGTGTAGGCATACCCTTATACGCCAAGCTAGTGGGCTCATTTTCAAAGGCGTGGAGGCACTTAGGCCCCTTTGAGTTCGATGGGATTGTGAGCATGCAGTTCTTCTGAAAATCTGGTCTGAAATGTAGCCTTTGGACTCCTCGCAAATTTTTTGTGTGGCTTTGAAGTTAGCAAAGTTGCCTTAAAGTTTTGGATCTATGGGACCTGTCAGCTTTAGCCACTGCTGTTCAAAAGACGAGAAGGATTTTCATAAACCATCATAATGCGAAAGGAATTCACAGTTGGTTTCTTTCTTTCATTTGAACTTGAAGAAGTCGAAAAAGATCAATTGTAGGCAATCTGAAACATAATTATCCTCCTGGGAAAGCCTTCTGTCTTTCTGATATCTGGCACTGTGAAATCAGCTGAGAGAGGCAGCAATGTGGTGTCTAAGGTTAGTTAAAGTTTGTAAAAGACACAGACTAGTATTGACAGTACAATCACCAGACTAGAGAAATTCATGTTGTTCACTTCCAGAGGCAGAGCCTATTAATAAGCGAGGAGAAGGATGAGCGTAGCAGGTCGGATTTCACATTTGTGCTGGTGTAACGCTATTGCAGTGGTTCCTAACCTTATTGAGCATACGGACCCCTTTTCAATCTATTAAAATTTCACAGACTTCCCCCGCTTCTTGGGGTAGGAAAAAATAAGGAAAAGAAAAGTAAGTGATGGGCCCGACCCTTATTTTTAAACTTTCCACCAACCCTCTGCAGTACCGTCATGGACCATCAGGGGTCCCTGAACCACAGGTTGGGTACCACAACTCTACTGGATTCACTTGACTTATTCTTTATTTACAATGGGCTATCTAAGGGCAGAATCTGTCTCAGTGCATGAGATGGGACATAGCTATCATACCGCCGCCTCCTTCATGAACACAGAGCACTCTGAGTTGTAAACACCAGGGTGTACTTTATTGAATGTGTCTCGATCTCTCCACCAAATCCATCCTTTGCACCGTTTTCCAGCTTTCTAGCCTCTTTTCCCAGGAAAGGGAGTTGAGTTGTCTCTCCTCAACATATTCCTCACCTCCACTCCTACCCCTGTTCCTTTTCTGCCACTCTCTCTTCTTGACCACTTCCTTTCTGTACTCTTTTAAAATCACTTGCCTGTTAATGGGCTAACTGACCCCATAACATCTTAACGACAGTCTGGGCTAATTATCAAACACACCCGGATCAATCAGGCCTTCGGCAGAAAGGGAAGCACCTAACTGGCTCAAGCACCATCTCTAAGCACGCTGCCACTATGGGAATAACAGATGGGTTGGCTATCTGCAGGTTCGTGGGAAGACTCTTCAAGACCCCCTCCCCATTCACTTGCACAATCTATCCATTCCTCACTAACATGCAAATGAATCCATTGTGACTAAGGCTTTCCTTGCAATGAAAACTGGAGTGGGGAAAACCAACAGCCATCTGCAGTGAAATGTAGGCCTGATTTTCCCATACAGTCCCTGTTCATTAATCTGGTCTTTCTTGGTGAGGTCAGGTCCAATGCCCAGGGTCCCAGTGTCATTTGCCCTCGGTCTAGTGGTAATACTTTCCTCCAGAGCTGATAAAAATGGGAATTTCTGTTCTGTGGAAAATTGAAACATTTCAACATTTTCGTTCTGAAGCTGAACTATCCAAAAAAAATTTCAGCATGAAAAGTTCTGGAAATTTTGTATTCAGAAATCTCAAAATATGTTAGATGTTTTCTATCAAAACATAATCTTTTAACATTCACAAATCAAAACGCTTTGTTTTGGGTCTATTCAGCATTGAGTTGCCACAGTGTCTGATGGGAGGTGTAGTTCAGATGCCCTTTGTTCCCATTCCCCACAATGGACTAGACTCCCCAGCTGGCCTTATGCACTGTGGAAGTGGGAAGAGACCAGATTACATCATGGGAGGTGTGGTCCAGCTAAAGAATTTGGTCCACTGGGGAGAACAGGAGCATGAGGCACCAGAAATTGAGGTCCCATGAGGCACTATGGCAGCTCACGTGAACACTGGGACCCTGGGCATTGGACTGACCTCACCGAGAAAGACTTTCACTTTCTTTTCCCACAAGATTTTCTTTTCTACCTCACTTCACAAATGCAATAAGTAGAAGCCTGAGAAAAATTAAAATCCTGTTCAAATGGTACCCACCAGTTTAAATGTGATGCTACTGGCACTTACAAAGCAGATAGTCTATGGTCTTCCTCATCTTGATAGCACTGCGCTGTAATCTCTTTGTGGAAGTTAACAGTTCTCAAATAATTTCTCCAAAGTATGAAGCACAAGGAGGCTTTCCTTCCACCTGAGCCAATGTATGTCCCTTTTCCTCTTCACTTAGTAAGAACATTAATTAGGGTCAGTGGGACAACCCCCCCCCCCCATCTTTCCTCCCTTTGTTTGGGGTCCCCAGAGATCCTATTACACTTTCCTAGGATACTGCTGCAGTACTGGGGGTTCTATTGTTATTCCCATCCTTCTCTGTTCCTAGGACTTCAACACATCAGCTATACAGGGAATCTTTAATGTCCTCCTGCCTCCATTCTTTATATCTTTTAAATACAGGAATCTATTCTTCTCCCATGGATTGGCAACATGTGTGTCTCCAAGGGCAGAATTTAGTCTTTGGGGTGTAATATGCAGGGTACCTTGTGTTAAATATTTGTGTGTGTGTGTGTGTGTGTGTGTGTGCAAGAGAGAGAGAGAGAGAGAGAAAGAGAGAGAGAGAGATGGCACAAACAGAAGATGCAGTGATGAGGACAGCAGCAATTTTCAAATGGTGATAAGTTCATCTCAAAGAGATTCAGAGGTTCTGATAGGATGTTTAACTTAAGGAACTGAATGGACATCTTAACAAGATCAGGCAGGCATCCTGGTTCTGAATGAATTGGAAACACATGCATAAAATCCCTTTTACAACACATTTCAATAATTCCTAAAACTCAGCTGCCTCTGACATGACTCTTTGCACTTCTTCCCCAGTCTTCATCTTGTGTCCCAGAGCCTTGAATAACTAAATCCTTCATCCATCACACAGCCTCTAACCTGAAGTTTGGTGATGATTCCATATTGTTCCTGCATGAGCAAAAACACTGGGGCATTCTTGCTTCCAGTCAGATCTTTCCCCAAGAACCATTGTATGTTGTACCCATCCATGCACAAAGCCAATTTCTCCCCATCTTCAGAGGACCAGGCCTGACTTTTTTCTCCCCTATAGTAACAATGAGTAGTCTTGCCCTTAGAGACCTTAGAAACTAACACATACACATACACACATATGCTTTCGTGGGCAAAACCTACCTCCTCAGATGAGCAAAGTAGAAAGAAAAGGGGGGACTCTGATAAATTGTGAGGGTCCCCCCTTTTCTCTAAGGGTACATCTACACAGCAGGGCAAAAGTCGAATTAAGCTGTGCAACTTCAGATACATCAGTTGCGCAGCTGAAGGTGAAATAGCTTAATTCGGCTTTTGGCGCTGTCTACACAGCAGGAAGTCGAAGGAAGAACACTCTTCCTTTGACTTCCCTTACTCCTTGTGAAATGAGGGTTACAGGAGTTGGAGTAAGAAGTCCTCCAGCTCACCATTATTTTGAAATAATGGCTTGCTGTGTAAATGCGCTCCTTGTTATTTCGGAATAATGTCAGTTATTCTGAAATAATACTGCTGTGAAGGCATATTCTAAGGTGCTACAGGACTAGGCAGCAAATGAAGTCAATAATACCTGGGCTGCATACACAAGTGTCTCATATAATAGATGGTGGTGTGATGGCCCTTTGTTCTATAGCTCTGGTAGGACTCCATAGCTACGTCTACACTGGCATGATTTTCCGGAAATGCTTTTACCGGAAAAGTTTTCCGTTAAAAGCATTTTCAGAAAAGAGCTTCTAGATTGGCAGGATGCTTTTCTGCAAAAGCACTTTTTGCGGAAAAGCGTCCGTGCCAATCTAGACGTGCTTTTGCACAAAAAAGCCCCGATCGCCATTTTAGCCATCGGGGCTTTTTTGCGCAAAACAGTACTGTGCTGTCTACACTGGCCCTCTTGCGCAAATGATTTGCGCAAGAGGGCTTTTGCCTGAACGGGAGCAGCATGAGATCTTACATGAGATCATCAGTGTTCTTGAGGAAATTCAAGCGGACGGTGTAGACAGCTGGCAAGTTTTTCCGCAAAAGCAGATGATTTTGCAGAAAAACTTGCCAGTCTAGACATAGCCCATCTAAGTACTGTGTTGGGTACCCCAATATCAGGAAATGCCAGAGAATGGGAAGTCAATCTGAGGTAAGAGACAAATGTGTGGAAAACTGACTTATGAGGCCAGAGCATATGATTAAACATGTCTAGTCTGCCTAAACGAGAATGACAGGGAAAGATGAGAACCATGTGCCTATGTCTGAAGGGTGTAAATATCAAGGAGGGGAGAAGCACTGAGTAGAGTGGTTGCAGGGGGAAAAACAGGCCTCCAGCATATCCAGAATGGGAAGCGACTGTTTAGGAAGGAGTACGGCAGAAAGGGATCTAGGGGTTATAGTGGACCACAAGCTGAATATGAGTCAGCAGTGTGATGCTGTTGCAAAAAAAGCAAACGTGACTCTGGGATGCATTAACAGGTGTGTTGTGAGCAAGACACGAGAAGTCATTCTTCCACTCTATTCTGCGCTGGTTAGGTCTCAGTTGGAGTATTGTGTCCAGTTCTGGGCACCGCATTTCAAGAAAGATGTGGAGAAATTGGAGAGGGTCCAGAGAAGAGCAACAAGAATGATTAAAGGTCTAGAGAACACGATCTATGAAGGAAGGCTGAAAGAATTGGGTTTGTTTAGTTTAGAAAAGAGAAGACTGAGGGGGGACATGATAGCCGTTTTCAGATATCTAAAAGGGTGTCACAAGGAGGAAGGAGAAAACTTGTTCATCTTGGCCTCTGAGGATAGAACAAGCAGCAATGGGCTTAAACTGCAGCAAGGGAGGTTTAGGTTGGACATTAGGAAAAAGTTCCTAACTATCAGGGTAGTCAAACACTGGAATAAATTGCCCAGAGAGGTTGTGGAATCCCCATCTCTGGAGATATTTAAGAGTAGGTTAGATAAATGTCTATCAGGGATGGTCTAGACAGTATTTGGTCCTGCCATGGGGGCAGGGGACTGGACTCGATGACCTCTCGAGGTCCCTTCCAGTCCTAGTATTCTATGATTCTATGATACCCTATGTCAATTGATAACAGAACTATAAAATATATGGGAATGGAAATTGAAAGCATGCTCAGAAGATTTAACACCAGCTAAGTCAACTCTGCTGGGATCCCTTCGCCCCAATCCTGCACTGAGAACCAAGCAAGGGCACTCCAACACTATTCCCAATCCATAGGCAGGGTCTGGGCTTGCATTTGTATCTCTGGGATTTGCAACAGAGAGGCATCACAACAGAATGGGGGAGGGAGGGGCAGTATTTCTGAGAAATAACAGAAGCCTATGCTCTGAAGCAATACATTCCACTCTACACACATCTCCTGATGGAGCAGCTTATGCAGAGATAAATAAGACATGTAATTTCTTGTCAAGCTGTTGCATTTCCCACTGCTCACTCTAACAATTACCCTCTCTCTGCCTTGTATTTTTATTAAACAACTGAAAGGAATTGAATCTCGTAACCTAGCTAGGAAAATTGCTGGGAGACATGAAGAATATCCAGATTTAATTTTCTCTCGTGTCCTTTTTAAGGTGTTTGTGATTAATGCATTTTCATTACAGTAATAAGAGTTGTGGGGTCTGGTGGTTCTTTCCCTGCCTCTCTCACCTTTCAGCAAATAATCTCCTTAGAATCTCCTCCAGGTGGAAACAATTTTGGAATAACAGGGTTAGCTGTGTGCTTATGGATATTCACTCCAATAGTTGTTGGCAAAGAGCAGGCCCAACTTGTTTTCATTGAAGCCAATGGGAATATTGCCATTAACTACAATTTATTTTATAGGTGAGTTTTTTAGATTCTTATTTTTAAAGCAATTCTAGAAATGAACAATTGCTCCCCTGGTTCACAGTGTCCCTATGTGAATTAGAACCACTGTTTCTTCAGCATGTTTCTCTTTTCTCCGGAGTCTGAGTCACCTGAGGATTCATTTATAAAGAGGCTACATACCTATGACTCTAGTTAGCATTATTACTCATTTCTCTGGCAAGGCCCCTTTCATGGGTATAACTGGCCTGGAGTGTCAGAGCAAGAATATTCATTGCAAAGAGGTATGTTCCTTCTCTTTAAAAATAAATGGGAAAATGCCTACACAAAGTTAACATTTGCTGAATGCTTCAGTATTTCTCTCCACTTCCAAGGCCATAAATAAAATGGACTTAAAAATTCATGACTAAAACTTCAGTGGATTTGGAAATGGGGCATTTCTGATCTCAGGATCAACCTATTATTAAGTGCAGATAATAAAATCAGCCTTCGGCATCACTGGCCTGTTCTGTCTAGGAGTCAGGATACCTCAGAATTTTAAAAAGCCAGCTGCATTCTCAGGGTAGATAGAGAAAAATGCATCTGAAAAACCTACAGAGACAGATGTCAACCTACCCTTATAAATATCAACATTTATATCAGATTCAAAAAGCTATGACATGGTCTCATTATCAGGGATTATTAAGTCCCCAGTGGTACATTTTTCATATATTTTATTACCATGCACGTATAAAGGAAAGATCTATTAAAGCTTCATCTTGAAGCATGGCTACTGTTAAGGTTGTGTCAACAACATATTTTTAGTAAACCATCTCTTCTGGCAGGTTTATAATTCAGCAGGTTGGAAATAAAAGGAGAAAAAAGACTGTTGTACAGCACCATGAAAATTAATGTAATTCAAAATGTATAAGGCTGTGTCCGCAGATACTTCTCTTGAAAGGAGTGGAAATACAATGCTTTAGGAAAAATCAAAAGGTTCCTTTACAATTAAAAACGACCAGACCTTTTACCAACACAAGTAATTCTAGAGTCATAGGGTGTGTCTACACTGCAAGACTTAACTCGAAATAAGCTATGCAAATTGAGCTACATCAATTGCATATCTTATTTCAAAATAGGGAGCGGCTACACAGCACTTATCTTGAAATAGAGCACTCTTCCTCAGACGTCCCTTATTCCTCATGCAATGAGGGTTACAGGAGTCAGAGTAAGAAGTCCTCCAGCTTGACAGTATTCTGACGCTATTTTGAAATAACTGCCTGCTCTGTGGAGGCAGACTAAATTATTTTGGAATCGTGCTAGTTATTTTAAAATAGTGTTGCAGTATATAGACGTACCCTCAGAGGGGTAGCCAGGTCTTTTAACTTTAAAAACCATGAGCAGTTCTGTGGCACTTAAGGGCATGTCTACACTGGGGCATTATTTCAAAATAACAAGGCAAGCATCCATACTACCAAGCCTCTTATTTCGAAATAATTGGCTTGTTATTTTCAAATAATAGCTCCTGCTTGTCAAGCAGAATAAGCTTATTTCAAAATAGTTATTTCAGGAGTTATTATTTCAAAATAACTTATTTTGAAATAACCTGGTGGTGCAGACGTAGTCTAAGGGTGCATCTACAGAGAACTCTAACTCGAAATAAGATAAGCAATTTGCACTATGCAAAATGGCATATCTTATTTCAAATCTATTTCGAAATAGTTTATTTTGAAGACTGGCACATCTACACATTGCCAAATTTTGAAATAACACACTATTTCAAGACATTCCTTAGCCCTCGTGGAACGAGGGTTACCGGGATGCCGAAATAGCGCGCCAGTTATTTAAAAAAAAATTTCAAAATGATGGGCAACTTGTTAAGACATGGGATAGCTATTTTGGGATACCTGTGGTATCCTGAAATAGCTGTGCAGTGTATATGTACCCTTATGGTGCATCTACACATCAGAGCTTAACTCGAAATAAGCTATGCAAATTGAGCTACGTCAATTATGTAACTTACTTTGAAATAGCTTATTTCGAAATTGAGAGCATCTACACAGCACTTATTTCAAAATAGAGCACTCTTCCTCCAACTTTCCTTACTCCTCGTACAATGAGGGTTACATGAGTTGGAGTAAAAAGTCCTCCAGCTTGACAGTATTTCAACATTATTTTGAAATAACTGCCTGCTGTGTAGACATGGACTAAGTCATTTTGAAATAACACTAGCTATTTCAAAATAATGTTTCTGTGTACACATCCCCTTAGAGTCTAACAAATTTATTAGGTTGAGTTCAATGAGACAACTGCAGTTGCATAACTGTGGATTACTCATGTGAGGGGGGAGTTTACCAAGGGCTGTGGTGGATTCTCCATCACCGGAAATTTTGAGGGGTTTGAAGTGTAGGAGGGGGCTCCAGGCCAGGAGGTTGGGGTGGGAATGTGGAATCTGGGAAGAAGTTAGGGTGTGGTAGGGGGCTCAGGGATGGGGCCTGGGGCTTGGTGCGGGGCATTTACCTGGGGCAGCTCCCCTTTGATGGCAGAGAACCTAGGGAGGGAGGGAGAGGGCAGGTGGCTCTGAATGCTGCCCTGTGTTCATCTTCAGGTACAACCACTACAGTTCCTATTGGCCATGATTCCCAGCCAATGGGAGCTGCGGGAGTACAGAGCCTGCAAGTGAGAAGGTGAGAGATGCGTGCAGATGGATTATCCCAGCGCTTGTAGCTTCAGTTCGATATGTGTGTGTGCGTGTGGGGGGGAGGAGGATGGCAGCTCGTGGAACTATTTTTACCTCTCCTTCCCACTGCCATGCAGGGCCAGAATTCAGGAGCATTAGTATCTGCGCCTAGAAGCCACAAACTAAGAGGGTCCCGCAAAAAAAATCTGCACTTTTGGCAGTCCACAGATTTTTTTTGTGGGGAGTCCCTTAACCCAGGACCCTAGCCTTCAGCCCATTAAAACCTTTTTTTAATCCAGTTCTGTGAACAAGGCTGTATACTGTGATGTTGTTGCTATGTTGGTCCCAGGATATTAGAGAGGAAAGGTAGGGGAGGCCTCACCAACTGAAGCTAATCCAATCAATGCAATTACCTTCCCCACCTTGTCTCTCTGGAAAAGGCAGAGCAGACGAAGGCTACACAATCAGGTTTCTCTCTCACTCATGGGCCATTTCTCTCATTAGGCTAGCTATTGACTGAACTGCAGTCACATTTCTAAAACATTAGTTACACTAGCCATAGCTGCTCATAGTTCGTACATAGTCCATTGTATCATGACCTTTATGTCTGGCCTAGAGACATATTTGAAGAGTAGTAGTATTATTACCATTATTTTTAGCTCCAGCCAGTTGTAGTAGTTGAATAGCAAGGTATACAGCTTCCCAAACTGAGTGACTTATCTTGCCCCATAGCTGAAGGCTGCAGTTTGTTATTTTATGTTATTAAAGAGGACAGTGCTTCCAGGGCAGAAAATGGATACATTTTAGCATTTCATGGATGCTTTTCTTTTATAGTTATCATTATAGTAATGATTTCTGGTAGCAACTGTCCAGTTACAATATAGATCCCAGTGCCCAGAATGACACTTAGGCAAAGCATTCGGAGTCCAAGGGATCCAGCTGTGGAACAAATGGCCAAAAAAGGTTCAAGGTGAAATCCTGCCCTCACCACAGCCAATGGAAATTTTGCCATTTACTACAATGGGGTTAGATTTCTCACTAGATATATCCTGCCTACCAGCCTTTCCCTAATGACCAGAATAACATTCATAACATCATCTTCCTTTCCCAGTGCCCCACACTATAAGAAATTTCCCAAAGCAAAACTCTGGATAACTCAAAATGGGAGAAAAGTTAATGACACCATGAATGCTACTAGAGACATCACAATTGCCAAGCTAATGTGGAAGGCATTCATTGCTACAGTGGGAAGTGCGGTAATACACCCCAAGATGAATCGTCAGCATGCTATCTGACAGGTGATTTCCAAGCATAAAGGAGAACAAGACCTCAGTCCTTGAAGAGCTTGCCATTGACGGTGCTGAACTTACAAATAATTATGCCCTTGAGAGTGAATTGAGGTCCTCCGAGATCTGTACTTGGCCCTGTGCTGTTCAACATGTTCATAAATGATCTGGAGAACGGGATGCACAGTGAGGTGGAAAAATTTGCAGCATATTCAAAATTACAGAAGATACACAAATCCAAAGCTGACTGCTAAGAATTATAAAGGGATCTCACTAAACTGGGTGACTGGGCAACAAAATAGCAAATATCAGACGGGTAGCTGTGTTAGTCTGAATCTGCAAAAGCGGCAAGGAGTCCTGTGGCACCTTATAGACTAACTGAAGTGTAGGGGCATACGCTTTCGTGGGCAAAGACCCACTTCGTCAGATACATGTCATCTGTCAAAGTGGGTCTTTGCCCACGAAAGCGTATGCTCCTACACTTCGGTTAGTCTATAAAATAGCAAATGAAATTAAATGTCGTCAAGTGCAAAGTAATGCACATTAGAAAACATAATCACAGCCGTACATACAAAATGATTAGGTTTAAATGACCTGTTACCATTCAAAAAAAAGGTCTTGGAGTCACTGCGGGTAGTTCTCTGAAAATGCCTGCTCAATGTGAAGCAACAGTCACAAAAGCTAACAATGTTAGGAACCATTAGGAAAGGGATAGATAATAGAAAAAGATAATAATGCCACCATATAAATGCACAGTACACTCACCCCTTGCATATTGCAGGCAATTCAGGTCATTCGATCTCAGAAAAGATGTGTTAGAATTGGAAACGTTACAGAGAAGGGCAACAAAAATGATTGGGGGAATGGAACAGCTTCCACAAGAGGAGAGATTAAAAAGACTGGCACCGTTCAGCTTCTAAAAGAGGTGACGAAGGGAAGATATGATAGAGGTCTATGAAATCATGAATAGTGTGGAGAAAGCTAATAGAGAAATATTATTTACTGCTTCATGTAACACAAGAAATAGGGCTCACGTGATTAAATTAATAGGACTTAAAACAAAGAAAAAAGGAAGTAATTCTGCACACAGTGGATAGTCAATTTGTGGAGCTCATTACCAGTCAGAAGACAGGATATTGGACTAGCTGGACCATTGATCTGACTCAGTATGGGTTCCTGTGTTCTTAAGAGGAAGTCTGCTTCCTCAAGGAACCATTAAGGAAAATCATATTCCTTATGTATGTAAATGTTTTCAGGATCGGAATCAATAGACAAATCCACCTATCAATAAACAGACAAACAAAATATTTGGTGTCGGTTCTTTTTCAGTTTTGTCAGTGGCTTGTCCTTGGTTCCTAACCACATTTTGGTCTCTCTCTCTCCATCGTCCCAATTTTATTGCCTCTCTACTTTCGCAGAATATGTCCAAAACCTTATGCAGAGTTATGTTCTCCGCCTCCCAGAAAGTTCCCACTCGCACACTTCGAAGTGAAATGCTCACTGCACATTATGGCAAGATTCCAAACAGTCCAGATTGGTGGAAATATGCTGCCTCTGTTTCCTTTTTAAAGGCTGTCCTTTTAACAGCGTGAGAAGGGACTAGAGCTTGGGAACAGTAGCTATTTGTGAAATTGAATAGATTGATTTTTCTCCCATACATCAATATTTTACGTATAAAAACGGGGGAAATCTTGACTGAGATTTTACTGCATCCTTTTGTAGGCAAATCTCTTGTTGATGACAATAAGATTTTTCCCATTGGGATAAACACTTCAGGAACTAGCCCACTTCAAGGTGAAATTAAAATATTTCTTCTACTTCAATAATAATTTGTGTTCACCCTAGTACATAGGGTTAGCATGAAGCTTATATACCACTTAAGATCTTATCCTGGTCTTTGTCATGGGGATGAATTTCACTGTCAGTGAAAATTAATAGCTCGTGTCATTTAATATTCTCCTTTGGTGTATTGCCAACCAATGTTCCCGCTAATCGTTTACATTCATGTGCGGAATAAATTTTATATGCACCAAGGCATGTGTGAAAGTACACCATTGGCAGAAACAAAACATTTGGCTGTGGGTGCTCTGTTAATCAGCTGAGTGGCACTTAAACCTCTCCTGAATGGCTGCACAAGATCACAGATTATAGGGAATACTGTTGCCAATTCCATTCCATCTTTATTCAGATAGATCAGTTGTTACCTAAAGCACCATGTTCCTTCCTCTCATTTTGTTTTTTAGGAAACCTATGTTTATAGTTCCTGGTTGTTCTTCCAACCAGAAAAGGGCATTTGCTCACTGACAGTTATTATTTTATGGGTTTATTTTGTTAAAAAGCGCTTCCTTTATTCCTGTGCTTTTTAATAAAGATGCCGTGTTATATCATAGACAGAACTTCAAGGCACACAGAAGGTTCTTCATATTCTGCACATTGACCTTTCTGGGATGATGATTAATGACTATGGGTATGTCTACACTACAACGTTAATTCGAACTAACTTAGTTCGAATTAGTTAATTCGAACTAAGCTAATTCGAACTAACTCGTCCAGACTAAAAAACTAGTTCGAATTAGCGTTTTGCTAATTCGAACTAGCATGTCCACATTAAGTGGACCCTGAACCGGGCTTAAGGATGGCCGGAAGCAGTGCCGGCAGGGCATCACAGGAGGACTTAGAGCGTGGAGATGCTGTCTCAGGCTAGCCGAGGGCTGTGCTTAAAGGGTCCCGACCCCCACCCCGGACAGACAGTTCTCAGGGGTGCCCTGCTTGCAAAGCAGTCCTGGCTTGGAGTGCCCGGACTACCCACACTGGGCACATCACACCACTCGGCCATCAGACCGGCTGCACTTGCCGCAGGCTGCCATCTGGGGAGAGGGGGCAATTGGGGGGCTGCAGGAGAGCTTCCACCCCCAGAAGCCCGCAGAGCCAGCCAAGTCCTCCCCATCGGGGGCTCGTGCCCCATTCCTCCCTCACCTCCTTCCACTTACCCTTCCCTAACCCCTCTTCTTGATGTACAAAATAAAGATAATGTGTCTTCCAAAATGGAATCTGTCTTTATTGAACAAAACTGGGAGAGACTGGGAAAAGGAGGTAGGAGAGGGGAAGAGAGAGGCTGGGAAAGGGGAGGGCAACACTAAAATGATCAGAGGTTGGGAACAGGTCCCATATGAAGATAGGCTAAAGAAACTGGGACTTTTCAGCTTAGAAAAGAGGAGACTGAGGGGGGATAGGATAGAGGTCTGTAAAAGCATGAGTGGGGTGGAGAGGGTGCATACAGAAAAGTTCTTCATTAGTTCCCATAAAGAAGGACTAGAGGACACCAAAGGAAAGGAATGGGTAGCAGGCTTCAAACTAGTAACAGAAAGTTGTTCTTATAGACTCATAGACTTTAAGGTCAGAAGGGACCATTATGATCATCTAGTCTGACCCCCTGCACAGTGCAGGCCACAGAATCTCACCCACCCCTCCTAGAATAATCCTCTCACCTATATCTCAGATATTGAAGCCTTCAAATACTTTGAAGACCCCAAGATGCAGAGAATCCTCCAGCTGTGATCTGTACCCCATGCTACAGAGGAAGGCGAAAAACCTCCAGGGCCTCTGCCAATCTACCCTGGAGGAAAATTCCTTCCCGACCCCAACTATGCGATCAGCTAAACCCTGAGCATGTGGGCAAGACTCACCAGCCAGACACCCAGAAAGTTCTCTATAGTAACTCCTATCATCCCTCCATTGACCTATTTATCACTGAATGAATGGTCAATTAGTTACCAAGATCATGTTATCTCATCAAACCATCCCCTTCATAAACCCATCTAGTTTAATCTTGAAACCAGATAGATCTTTTGCCCCCACTACTTCCCTTGGAAGGCCATTCCAGAACTTCACTCCTCTAATGGTTAGAAACCTTCGTCTAATCTCAAGTCTAAACTTCCTACTAGCCAGCTTATATCCATTTGTTCTTGTGTCCACATTGGTATTAAACTTAAATAATTCCTCTCCCTCCCTGGTATTTATCCCTCTAATATATTTAAAAAGTGCAATCATGTCCCCCCTCAGCCTTCTTTTGGTTAAAGTAAACAAGCCAAGCTCCTTGAGTCTCCTTTCATAAGACAGGTTTTCCATTCCTCGGATCATCCTAGTGGCCCTTCTTTGTACCTGTTCCAGTTTGAATTCATCCTTCTTAAACATGGGAGACCAGAACTGCACACAGTATTCCAAATGGGGTCTCACCAATGCCTTGTATAATGGCACTAACACCTCCTTATCCCTACTGGAAATACCTCGCCTAATACATCCCAAGATCGTATTAGCCTTTTTCACGGCCATGTCACAATGGCGGCTCAGAGTCATTCTATAATCAACCAGAACTCCGAGGTCCTTCTCCTCCTCCGTTACTTCCAACTGATGTGTCCCCAGCTTATAACTAAAATTCTTGTTATTAATCCCTAAATGCATAACCTACACAAAGCAAAGAGTCAACCTGTGGAACTCCTTGCTGCAGGAGGCTGTGAAGGCTAGAACTAGAACAGAGTTTAAAGAGAAGTGAGATAAAGTCATGGAGGTTGGGTCCATGGAGTGCTATTAGCCAGGGGGTAGGAGTGGTGTCCCTGCCCAAAGTTTGTGGAAGGCTGGAGAGGGATGGCACGAGACAAATGGCTTGGTCACTGTCTTCGGTCCATCCCCTCCAGGGTCCCTAGGGTTGGCCGCTGTCGGCAGACAGGCTACTGGGCTAGATGGACCTTTGGTCTGACCCAGGACGGCCATTGTAAGTTCAGGGCTCAGGGTCGGGGGTCTCACTGGACCCCCTTGATTCTCTTGCACACCTGCTCCTGGGTGGCCAGGCTGGCAGCTCTCCTGCCCTAGACGGCCACTTTCCTGTGCCTAGTGCGGAGATCGTGGACGAGGTCCACAATGTCCGCACTAGCCCAGGCGGGCGCCCGCCTCTTGCGGTCCCGGGCAAGCTCCCGGGAGCCGCCAGCCTGGTCCCGGGAAGAGGGGGAGGGCTGGGGGGGCATCGGGTGGGTGGCTCAATCCGTGCCAGGTGCAGGGTCTGCTGGCTGGGTGCTGGCAGGCTTGCACCTGGCACGGGCACCGTAGCCAGCCCGTGCCCCTTTAAGGGGTCCGAGGCCGGGAGGGGGGCAGAAGAGTTTCCCTGGTGTTGGCCAGAGTGGCCACCAGGGAAACCTGGGGAGGGCTAGCCTCCCACTAGTTCGAATTAAGTGGCTACACACCCCTTAATTCGAACTAGCTAGTTTGAACTAGGCTTAATCCTCGTAAAATGAGGTTTTCCTAGTTCGAACTAAGCGCTCTGTTAGTTCGAATTAAATTCAAACTAACGGAGCGCTAGTGTAGCGCCTATGAAAGTTAGTTCGAACTAACGTCCGTTAATTCGAACTAACTTTGTAGAGTAGACATACCCTCTTACAGTAGTGCCTAGGGATTAATTAAGAACCGGGCCCCATTGTCCCAGGCACCATACATACACAACATAGACAGTCCCTGTCCGTGAGAGTTTACCATCTAAATAGACAAGACTAACACATGGCTGAGGAAAAAGATGTAACATACAGGCCCATAAGTACCTCTCCTGTTCACAGCACACAACAACCCATGTTTTTGGACATGGGCTTTCCCATTTTCCCCTTTGTAGAGTATTAGGAAAAATTCATTGCAACCAAAAAGCCCATGACTGGGAACAAGGCATTCACTGAATTTTATGTATGATCATTATTATTTTATTACCATGACACTGAGGAGCCTCAGGCAAGGATCAGGAGCCCAGCATACTAGGTGCTGTACAAACACAGAACAAAAAAAGACAGCTCTTGCCCCCAAAGACTAACCATCTTATGTAGAATATTGTACTAATAAGGCGCAGGAGGCACTGGGCAGTATGTTCTTATGGGAGCTATTGTGTATTCTAGGTCATGGTACAAAGACAGAACTACTTCAGCTGCAGAAATGCGTGCTGGATCTTCTTCTAGTAATGGAAGTTCTGTATCCAAGTGTGACAGGGTGTGCCTGCCCCATGCAGCCCCTCAAGGGTTAACTGCTGTGCAGGCTGTACAAGCCCTGCCTCTCCGACTCTGCTGGACATGCTCAGCCTGGAGGCAGAGTGTCAAAGCAAGCAGCCCAATTCAGTCAGGGCAGGCTGCAAACTGCAGCCTCTTTCAAGGGCCCCAGCTTGAAAGCCTCATCATGCAGAGCTCCTGACAGACTCCAGGCTTCCTGACGAGCCCAGAGAAGAGACCCCTGAGGCCGTTTGAGGACCTCAGAGATTAGTGGGAACAGTAGCCCAGGGCCTTTGGATGTTTCTCCAGTGAGTGAACCATGGAAGCAGTTGGCATGTTTTGGGAAGATCCCAGCTGACTCAGTGGTGAGCATCACTGCAAAGGGTCTGGGGTGAGGGTGAGGAGCAGGGAGTCCCCTAGGTGATGCATCACTTCCGCAACAAGCCAATATTCCACACAATACCCCAGACGTGGACACACTCATTGACTCTGGCCATGGAGTCATGCTGCCCTGAGCAAAAGGGCCACCCTATTGACTCTGGCCATCAGATCACACTGCCACATTTTACAGTCAAAGTTCCAAACACAGAACCTACCAGGCTGCTATAAAGTTATTCCCCTTCTTCTCGCCCTATGTGACCCAGTACAGGTGTGCCTGCCCCACAACACCAAGTGAGAGGGAAAGGTCATGTGCCATTGTGATGGGGTGTCTAAGCCTTGCACCAGCAGATAAGTACTAAGGAGCTGCTCTGGGCTGGAGTGGCTCTGACCCAGCACAATTGCAAGTCATGCCAAGAATGGAGGAGGAATTCAAAGGGAAGAAGCTCAGCTCTGTTGTGGGCAGGTAAGGGAAGAGATCAAAGTGCTGCACTACCCAGCGAGAGGCCTGGTGGATGGCAAAGCCTCCTCCCATGCTTAAAAGAAAACCTAAGGCCCTTCGTACCATTCACCTCTGCTGGTGGATCAGCAGACTTTGAGCCAGAAGGCAGCCTGTTCAAGATCCCTCTGAAGGAAGACAGGCCAGATGCCTGGCTGGGACTGACTGTAGAAGAGCTCTGTTCAAGCTCAAAAGTTTGTCTCTCTCACCTCCAGAAGCTGGTCCACTAAAAGATAACACCTCACCCACCTTGTCTTTATTTTTCTTATTTGGGGGCTCCACCAGAACACTGCAACACTGGAAAGAATAAGCTTCCCCAGCAACTCAGCCGATGGGCAAAGACTCTGCCCCCTTCTGCTTGCCCCTGAGAGCCCATCCTTGACCAACTGGACCTAGAACAAGACATAACCCCGGCAACACTCTAATTTGGTACTTTTGAGAAACCAGAGCCCTGACAGCCATATCCAATAGAGTTTGCTGTTTTACTTCAGGTAAGAAGCTGGTTCCCATCTGGGCATTTCGTGGGTTACATGGTAGTGTCAGCACATGGAGTTAATCAAAATGTGCCAATTATTCACAGAATTCCTAGGCATGTGTACTCACATTCAGTATTATTTGCCATGCATGACATTCATTTAGAACAGATGCATCTGCCATAACCATAGCAGCTTGAGATGAAAAAGAGACATTGGGAGGCTCCCATCCTTCTAGTTAATGCTAAAAGGGACTTGAGCTCTACAAGGGTCTATTATCATTATTATTTAATAGCCCTCCCTCCACATGCCTCCCAGGTGTGCTACACACCTCACTAAATGCGAACACGGACCCTTGCCTCAAAGAACTTCACATCGAAACGATGGACTTGACAGATGAGCCAACATCCATCAGGAAGGGAAGGGACAAGATTACGGTAAACTGTAGGGAGGAGTGGCTCTTCCCCTGCTGTCAGTCTCCAAAGGAGGCCACACCCCTTTGGTATGGTTGCTTCTGAATTGGGCGATGTAAACATAGGGGAATTAGCAGTTTGAGGTACTCAGGCAAGGGGGCGGGTTGAGTAGTCAGCAGGCAGGCCTTTGAGCACCCCTGAAGTGTGTGGTGGAAGGGGGATGCAGGCCTGCCCAACTCTACTGCCTCCCAGCCTAGGGTCCCAACAGAGGTATGTGGAAGCAGGACTAAGGGAAAGGGGATTTGGGTGGCCATTTTAGGGTTTGTCAGTTTATCTTCCACAGGTATGTCACTGCGTCAGCGGGGATCACACTGCAGCACATTGACTGTGTCTCTGGCAACACACCAGCTTCATGGCAGTCTGACTCCCGTAGTTTACTTCCCTTCTTCGCACCTGCATGGATGGACCATTTCCTCCAGATACACGGCGAGTCGCAGTCCCAGCAATTCCTCCATGTCAGGCGCATCTCACTGTCCTGGTACCAAGATGAGCCCCCTTGGAGTGGTCGCAATCCTCTATGGCTTCCAACTCCTGCAACGGGCTGGAAGCTTGTGGCCACTCTTTAGTTCCACAGAGGGCTGCCACAGTCTCCCTCTAGCAGCTGCAGCTCAAATGAGTAGCAAGGCTTGCCTCTTTATACTTCCTGTTCCTGTTTTGGCCTCGTCCTTCCACTTCCGGTGGACTAGCTGAATCCTTCCAGGTGCCTCACACCATGGGGCATCTGGCTTTCCCCCACTGTTAGTTTCCAAGGGAGGCCATGCCCCTTTCTTCACTTAGCCTGCATGATTGCAAGTTTATTTGGTTCAGGCAGACCAATGGGGCGTTTTGTTTGCTATTTGAGAATAAATCCAATAGAGCTGGGCAAGAAATGTGAAAGTTTTTGGCAGTTTGAATTTTGTCCCCATCCTCAATCAGGAAGAAAGGTCAAACTATTAAAAATGTTCACGCGTCAACAATGTTTCCTACCAAAAAATTCTGTTTGGGTCACTTGCAATATATTTTTTGATCATTTAAAAATGTTTCATTTTTGCTTAAAAAAAAAGATTTGAGCATAAATTAAGTGCAATTTCAAAATCAAAATTATTTTGAACCCAAAATGAAAAACTTCTCACTTGAAAAACGTCCAAACCGGACATTTCAGCAATTTTGAAACTTTTTTCAATCAATTTTCAAGTGAAGAGATTTATCGGAATTAATCCTTTCCCCAGGACCAATTTTGGTGTCAGTGACTTGGAGTTCTCTGATTAGAAAAACATTTTGCTGGAAAGTTCCTGGCTAGTTCGAAAACACACTCATTTTTTGCAGGCAACTGAATGTAGGAGTTTTGAGGAATGAGGAAATGATGGGCCCTGGATGGAAGGATTTTTGGAAGGATATTTGAAGCATAAGGGACAGTGTGGTAGAAAGCACAGGGGGAGATGAGAGGCAATAAGATTCTCTTTCCAGACCCAATCATTAATTAGATTAGTATTTCCAAAATCCACCCTCTCATTCAGGAGGAAACACCTCATTTTGAAATAACTGCCGTGTGGGCTCCTTTATGTGCTAGGCTGTTCCACATTCCCACCCTCTTGCTTTGGGAAGTAGAAGACTTCTGAAACTCTTTTGGTGGTAGGAATTCAGCCAGGAATCACTCCAGTATACAGATCTATTCCAATGCCTTAATCCGCACTGACAAATCCAAAGCATCATTGAACTGAGTGGTTAATGAGAGTAATATGCTATAAATCCACAATGCTTAGCACAATGGATTCTAGCTCCATCAAACAGACAGTCCACATGGCTCCTCCATCTCTTTGCTGAAGACAAGGGCACTTCTTTTCCTTTTACACTGTCCAATTCTTGCACACAATGCAAACATATAATGGCCATTCACTCAAGTTTGTTCTTTGGTCTGTTCCAGTTTCAGGGCCTGCTGTGTCCCAGAATAGTAGCATGCACCCCGTACCTGTAGGTCAGGCTCATACAAGAGTGGGATCCCTCACTTCCAAATGAGAGAGGGGCCGGTGGCAGGACATCAGGACTGGGATTCCCTGCCATGCCCGTTCTTTAGTCAGCTGTGAGTTCAGGGGACACAGAGAGGCCAATTTCACTTATGTGCCCACTCCCTCATGAGTCAGGGCTCAGAGACAGAACGGACTCTCTCATATGCTGGCATGTGGCATGGGGACTCCATGGCAGACAGTTCTAAGCTCAGTAAGAATTTTTTTGTTGCTTACAAATGAATTTATGTGGCATGCATCCCTGGGACCAGGAAAGCTAACGTCCCCTGTACTGCATGCACTCTAGCACCTAAAAAGGACAATCACGTTCTTTCTGAAGCTCTGTGAGGCAGCCATTAAAGCAAAGGGGTGAGAAGCCTCAGAATTGGACCCTGACTCACTGACGGGAGGAGGGGAGAACATGGGAACTGCATGGGGGCCTGGCAATTCAAATGGGCGTGGGGCTCTTGGTTGCTGCTGCTTCTACTACTGTGGCTGTGGTGGTGGACGGAGCCCCAGGTCCTTTATATTGCTGCTGGAGCCCTGTGCGGCACGCTTTGGGCAGCGCTTCAGGCTGCCCGGAGGAGGTGCGGGGATGCTCCAGGTGGCATTGAAGGCTGCCTGGGGGAGGCTATTTCCAGCTCTCCCTTTCTTCTAGAGGCTCCACTCATTCTGGGAGCATAGCAAGTCTGCCAGCCCCACTGGCTGGGCCTAAAAAAATCTGAGGAGGCTCAACAAGGACAAGTGAAGAATCGCATGTTCTGGAACAGGCTAGCAACTGACTGGCTTAGAGTGGATGAGAAGCTGGATATGAGTCAATGATGTGCACTGGTTGCCAAGAAGGCTAACAGTGTATCGGACTGCATTAGTAGGAGCATTGCCAGCACACTGGGGGAAGTGATTATTCCCCTCTATTTGGCGCTGATGAGGCCACATCTGTGTCCAGTTTGGGGGCCCCCATTACAGAAAGGACGTGGACAACTAGGAGAAAATCCAGTGGACAGCAGTGAAACTGTTTGGGGGGGGAGGCTTACTTAGTTTGCAGAAGAGAAGAGTGAGGGGGGATTTGATAGCAGCCTTCGACTACCTGAAGGGGGTCTCTAGAGAGGATGGACCAAGGCTGTTCTCAATGGTGGCAGATGACAGAACAAAAAGCAATGCTCTCAAGTTGTAGTGTGGGAGATCTAGGTTGAATATTAGGAAAAACTATCCCACAAGCAGGGTGGTGAAGCACTGGAATGGCTTGCTGAGGAAGCTTTTTAAGGCCTGGTTTGACAAAACCCTGGCTAGAATGGTTAAGTTGGGATTGGTCCTGTTTGGAGCAAGAGACTGGGTCTTGATGACCTTCTGAGCCCCACACTTCTATGATTTTGGCATTCCAAATATGCTGACTCAGTCTGTGACCTTGGGCAAAGTCACCTCACACTCTTATGTCTCCAGGTAAAGCCAGTTGGACAACTAATTAAAACACAGGAGCTCAATGAAAGCTACATCCTTCATTGGAGTTGGGCTTTCCCTGGGGAAATTGCTAGATAAGCAAACAAATATCCAATTTGTAATGCCCCTTCTAGGAAGCAACACAGTCCTGTAGGTTCCTTCCAGGGTGACTGCATGCTATAAATGCGACCTTCAACTGGAGCCTATTGTAAATACGCTTTCAAGCTTAATGACTTGTTGTGCTAAGAAAGTCTCTTGTGTTCGCTAATGAATCACAGTTTCACTTTGCCATAGAGCAGCACAGACACCTGATTTACTGTGACACTACGTTGAAACTAACCAAGAATCATCAAGGAAATCTAAATGGATTCAACTCTCCACAACCTAATCTCTCTGAAAATAAAAAGTATTCATAAATCAGGGGAAGCCTGTGAGTGTATCCCGCTAGAGGCTGTATGTTTGGGGGGAGGATGTGAGAGAAAGGGAAGTTACACAAAACCAAGTTGGCAATGAACATCATTATTGTCTGATGACTGCCTGGAGCTCCATGTTTGGTGAGTAGATGCATTGTTCCAGTTACTAATAGCCAAGAGGAAGGTAGTGGGCCGCATCCCGCCCTCCAAGCCACTGAATCTGGTCCGTGGCCTCCTTGCTGGCACTCTTACTACAGAGCAGTTCAGGCTGTTTTAAACAACTGGCTGCTAATTGCTCTGTAAGCTAGGGAGGGATGGGAGAATTCGGGTGTTGGCCCTGCCACCAGCAAAATCCCTCAGCTCCCATTGGCCAGTTTCTGGCCAATAGGAGATGAGAAATTTTGCCGGAGGCAGGGGTAGACTGAACCTCCTTCCTCCCTCCCTTTCCCATCCCTGTGCTGAAGCAGAACCACATGGAGCAGCCTGCCCAGCACACAAGTATGGAGCCTGTCTCAGGTTCCTGCAGAGCTGCTGGCTGGGAGCTGCCTAGGTAAGTGCCTTCCAGACAGAGCCTGTCTCTGGCACCCCACCCCTTCTCTTCCCCTTCCCCCACTACCTGCCCCAGATCACCAGTCCCTCCTGCCTCAAATCATCACCCAAACCCTCTGTATCCCCTCTCCCCACTTCCTCCAGGTCATAACTCCCTCCCAGACCCTGCACACCCTCCAGCACTCTTGCCTCAAGCTAGAATCCTCTCCTGTACCCATAACCCCTCCTGGACCCTGCCCCCCAAGCCCCTGCCCCAGATCATAGCCCCCTCCTTCACTCAAACTCCCTCTCATACCCCACACTCCCTCCTGCACCCCAGTTCTCTATCCCAAGCTCCCTTCTACACCCCACCCACTGTCCCAGGCCCCACACCCCCTCCAGAGAAAAGCAGCCCTTGACCACTTACCAAAATCTGGGAATGGCCCCCATTAGAAATTATTGCCCTCCCCTGATATACATCCTATGACTGGCTACTTACAGGGGAAAGCGGAACACAATGTCATGGAAATGACCATTTTGAATCAATATTTTTAACATTTTATCAACCTTATTTTCTACAGCATCATTGTCAACGGGGGTTTTCTTTTTTGTTTACTGAAAGATGCGTCTTCTTACTGACAACCAAGTGAATGAAAAATTTCAATAGTGATTTCAAAACCAAGGTAGATACAATTGCAATAAAAATATCATGGAAAATGTAACGAAACAATGGGGGCTGGATGTCCAGTAATCTCAATAATTGTTAAAATGATACATTTTAGCAAAAAGTTTGTACAGGTTCCACCTCTATACACTGTGACACTCTGGTCTGGCAACATCCGTGGTCCTGCTGGAGCACAGATGTTACACAATCAGAATCCTGGCTCACTGGGGGGGAGTAAGGGGGAGGAAGGGAGGCCCAGGAGCCTGGTGCGATGTAGGGGGGTTAGGAGCCCCGGCCCAATACAGGAGCAGCAGGAGCCCAGCACACAGCACAGCTGGGCTACAGAGTGGGATTGGGAAGCCTGATGCATGCAACCCAGCTGGGCTGCAACAGTGGGAGACGAGAAGCCTGGCACACAGTCCAGGTGGGCTGAGGGGGTGCTCAGCGTGGGGGCAGGAAATCCAGCGGGTGACCCAGCTGGGCAGCTGGGCAGCTGGGGAGGCTGGGAAGCCGGTAGGGTGGCAGGGCAGGCCGTGGGATGGCAGCAAGGGGGCCAGAAATGACCTCTCCTGGTCCAGCAAAATCCCTTATCTGGGATCAGTCAGGTCCCAAGGGGCACTGGACCAGGGAGGTCCAACCTGATGAAATATTTTGAACGATGCTGCTGCTTAGCTCCTTTGATGACAAGCCTTGACATTAAATGAGGAAAAGAGATTGTTTCCCCATGTCAAGAGGACACATGTTGGTGGGACAATGGGACTGACTGGAGAAGCATTCCAATATGTTATTATACTACAGACCCTTTGCATAGGTTTAAATGGATACTCAACGTGCAAGACAGTGGAGGGTTAGACCCAGCATGTGAGAAGCCTTTATTTCTTCCAGCCATGCTGTAACTTCACACCATTGTTCAGCACAGGCTGCAATGGAAAGTAGTTGCCATACTTAGAAGAAAGTACTAGTGACCACGGCTGCATGGACATTGGACACTGAACCAGAACTGCTGAGCTCAAGGAAATTTATCAGATGGAAACAGCTTGGGACCTCATACTACCAGTGAGATGAATGACACAAGTTAAGATGCTGAGTATAAGTTTCACTGTGGTTAATTAGTTTTAATGGGAGAAAGGATACTCTAGCTAAAGGGAGGAAGGATATTGTTGTGAGCTACAATACAGGAGATCTGGGTTTAGTTCCTGCCTCTGTCAAATTTCTCTTTGCCTCATTGCACCATATGTAAAATATGAATGATGCTTCCGCTCTTTGTCTCTTTAGACAGCAAACTTGTTTGGCCTAGACTGTCTGCTACTAATTCTATAGATACTGTCCAGCAGAGTGGGCCCCTGATTTCAGGTGGGGCCTCTTAGCACCCCCACAATAATACAAATAAATCATAATAAAAATCACAAGGAGGACAGGATTATCTGAATGTGTCATGAGAAATCAGCTGACAACTATTCTCTCTCTCTCTCTCTCTCTCTCTGTATATATATATATATATATATATATATATATATATATATATATATACACACACACACAAACTCAGTGATCTGATAGATTATCATAATCCAAATCCTTCACATCTATATCCTCCAGGGAGAAAGGGCCATAAAATTGAATTTCCCACTAAGTCCCACAGGGTTAAAATCCCCTCTACCTGCCTGTAACTGTTGTTCAGAAGCAAATTAAAACTATGAAATTCCGAGAGCTTCCCATAGATGAAACTGTGTAACTTTAAATATCCATGGGCCAGACTCCAGGACATTTTAATGAACCCTCTTTTTAATTTTTTAAAAATAGCCATGAACACTGGAGCATGAATGTAATGTTAATAAGTAATGGCCAGTTTAATCTCTCCTTGCTGCTTCTCTTCATTGTTTGCTCCATTTTCTTTGCATTCATTATATGTTCTAGAAGTGGAGCAAGAAGAGGTTACATGTGGGAAGCTCCAGGACCCAGATAACAAGCTTGCAAATCTCCCTTTAAGGCCTGTCATTTTCTGCCGTGGTTTTTACATGAAGGTTTTGCAGTTACCATTGCTGAAAATACTGGCTTTATTAGCTCTCCGGCTTGGGAGATAATAAGAAAATAATGAATTGTTGCATTTGTTTCCCTGAAGGCGCAGCTTGTTTGGGGGTCACCGAGAAAACCATTTGTTGGCTTGCTGAGGAATTAAGTTGCTATTGAACAACCTGTTCTTATCCTTTGGTTGACTCTTCATTTGCCCTTCCCTGTTTGTATGTTTGAAAGTAAATTCAAGAGCAAGTGAATCTTCTTTGTCTTCCCCCAGCTAATCAAAGTTCCAGCCAGGTCAACATCTCCCTCCACTGTTTTCCTCAGGTTCTGCTTTATTTTTGTACTGCAACTGTGGTTAACTGACACTGGGACTTCTCTGGGCTAAGTGCTTTATGCACACATAATAAGAAAGTCCCTGCCCTAAAGAATTTGAAGTCTCAAGAGACAAGACAGACAAAAGAAGACTGACTATCCTTATTTTACAGATGCAAATGTAAGCGGGGGAATGGTCCCGCTCTTGTGGGGAACTTTCCTGGCTTCTATACACCCCGGTGAAATGAACCAGCGAAAGGATCTGAGTCCCCGCTCCCACTTCCTTTACCCCACGGCTCCCTGATCCTGAGGGCTCCCCCTCCACTCTCCTGAGTAGCAGAGCCCTTGAAACCCCAACAAGGCTGGGCCCAGATTTCCTGGGGCTTAATCCCTGACCTTGTAGTCACTAGGGGCAGGAGTTAGGGTGTCCCCACTCCGAGGTGCTCTCTTTACACTGCAGGCCTTCTTGGCCCAGTGATCACTTCATAAGGTTCAAAGCAAATACAATTTATTAAACAACAACTGATTAAAGAGAATAGAATAAGAAACAATGAGAATGAGAACACACAGCCCTGCTCTGTAGCACAGGGACATCAACACAGCAGTCTGCAGAGTGTAAGGACAGTTCACAGTCTCTTCCTTAGAAGCCCTGGATGTGCTGCAAGGGGCTGCAGGCTGGACATGCTTGCACTGGCAGTGACCACACAGCCTCAGTCTCTAAGTGGCCAGACCCCTCTCCCAGTCCAGAGCCTTTCCCCACACTTTGCAGGTCCCAGTAGCTCACCACATCCAGCTGCAGGCTGTGCTGCTTGGCTAGTTCCAGCTTCTTGTGTTGCTTCTCTGTTCCTTTTGGCTTTCTGAGCACTGCCAGTCTGCTGCTCAACAAAGGGTCTGCACTGCTTGGCCTGTCTGTGTCTGGTTCTGTCGCTGCAGGACTTCTTCTTGTACTCCTCTTTCAGATCTCTGTCTTTGCAGGACCTCTCCTGCACACAGCTCGCTCTGCTCTTTCAGCTCCCTGTTTGCTCAGAGAGAGAGCCAGAACAATCCCCACTTACAACCTGCCAGTCAGGCTGAGCTGGAGTGTTGACTGCTTTCCATTGTCTCTGGGGTCTGTCAGTCTCATGAACCCTTCCCCTTCTGAAGCTGGTAAACCAAAAAACTCCCACAGAGTTTTAGTAAGGGGTAACAGTCCCCTTACACAAAACTGAGGTACAGAGAAGGGACCGACAGGAAGTTTGGGGTAGGGGAGGATATGTAGCCAGCTCTGATCCAATGCCTTTACCCCAAGATCACCATTCCACTCAGATTTGAACTTAATGGGACAATGCTGATTTATACCAGCTGTGGATCTGACCTGAATATCACAATGAAATATTATTTATTATACCAGTTGCTGCTATACATATTTCATATACAGAGCCACAGTCATCTCAGTTGCTTTACAAACCCAGAGGAAGGCAAGGTTCCTGCCTGAGAGAGAAAGCTGGATGGATGCAAGAATATTAACTAATACTCTCTGAAATAAAACCAATCCATCTCTCTGATTGCTTTGATAGTATTCTAGCATATACCGTTTACATTTGCAAACATGCTGGAGAACAAATGTGACCTACAAAAATGTTTACAGTTGATTGTATCAGGCTTTCTTAGTGAGAGAGAGATCCTGCACCCAATGAGTTTATAGCTGATTTTAAGACCAAGTAGAAGCGTCATGAATTTTGACACACATAAATATTCACTGGAGTGTTCATTCCAGAAATGCTGTCTCTGCCATTTTGTAGAAGCTATTTTTTTGTTATTCATCCAGGGGATTGCGATCCAATTCAGGACATTATTATGTGACTTCTGTGACGAGTTACACAGAATGAATACTTAGAGGGCACGCCTAGATGTTGAAAAAGATGCTTTTTAAAATGATTAGCTTGATCCAGTTTGCACAACTGGAACACTCCATAACGCTTGGACAGACACATGTTCATACAGGTTATACCTCCCTCATCCGGCACCCTCAGGACCTCACTGGTCCCGAACAAGGGATTTGCCGAATGAGGGGAGGTCCCTCCCAACATGGCCCGCGCTGCCCCTGGCTAGGACTCCAGTCAAGCCCCGCTTCTGCCTGTCTGGCCACGGCTCCCCAAGCTGGAGCTTCGTGGCTGCCATGGCTTCTGGGACTGCCAGGCCTCCGTGGCTGCCGGGACTGAAGCTCCGTGGCTGCTGGGACTCTGCAGCTGCTGCCAGCCCCCCGCTACCACCCAGCAGCAGGGGCCAGAACTCCTTGCTGTGCTCCCCTCCCTCAACACAGGACTCCTGGCTGAGTCACCTCCCTCCTCCCCCATTCCTGCCCTGCGGCTCAACCTCCTTATACCTAGACTCTGTGGTCCAGGAACATCCATGGTGCTGACAGACCATGGATGTTGCTGGACCAGAGTCCCGGTTAAGGGAGGTACAACCTGTACTCAACAATCATATTAACTGATCCTAGAAGGAAGCAATTAATCCCTTTGCTAAATTCCTGTAGTCCACTAATCAATAACTGGTGAGAATTCCAACTGTGGCGAATAAGAATAGTAATACATATTACCTGGCTTTTATATTACTTTGCTTTTAAAAAGCCATCATAACAAAGGATGGAACTTGTAAGTCCCCTCTCTCTTGTTCGCTCTCCTTATTTCAAAACCAAGCTATTTCTATTAGTTATTTCATAACTCTCTTGGTGCTTTTATTGTTGGTTGATGACTCGTTGTGTCTATTGCTGTCCGTGCAGAGGTTACTCTGACACTGTTTCGTGATTATCTCTGAGCTTATTTTACAGAATTAGCATCTTCCAAAAAGGAAAGTGGCAGATCTTCATGCCTAGTGTAATCCATACACCTAGTGGGTGTGGTTCACTGTCCCATATAGTGGCACGAAGACCACTTACTGCAAGAGATAAGAATGAGTGAGCTCTATAGCCTAAGCAACTGGCTTTATAGCTCAAGCTGTAAAGATGTCAACACTAAGTTCCAGAAGTCCCTGGTGCCAATCTGCCTGCAGGTGGTTACACTAGCACTTAATGTACCATGAGTAAAGAGATGGTACACTTTAGAATATGATTTGCCCAATTATTTAGTACAGGTTGAACCTCTGGAGTCTGATACTCTCAGGGCCTGACTAGTACCAAAACAGAGAATTTGCTGAACCACAGGAGATCCAATGTTGTTTAACAATACTACCAACACTTCTACTGGTTACTGGGCCCTTAGAAGACGTTTAGGGGGAAATTAGAGCTAAATAACAGCACAGAACCACTGAGAGCCAGGACTGGTGGCTGTAAATGAACTTTATAGAACAGCAGGAAACTTACCCATGGTAAGTGGACAGCCAGCTAACTAAAATCATGCCAGACCACGGATGTTGCCAGATAAAGAGGTTCAACTTGTAACAATTATAAGAAAATAAAAATAATTATATCTCTCAGTTTTAGGCAAAAGCCAGGACACCTGAACTTAGTATAGGCCAAAACCTGATGCCCTTAACTCTTTTTTCCCTTAGTCACTGCTCAAGCAAAATTCCATGGATTTTGGTTGCATACATGCAACTAAACTCTGATCTGGTTGTAAAACAGAAAAAAAGCTGGCCTATCTCCTGTTGGTTCAGCCAGAGCAACTTCTTGGTAGAATTGCTGGTTTTGTTTCTAATTCACATCTCTGTAGCCGTAATAGGAGACAGATTCTGCCATCAGATGAGAACTTCACCAGCAAGCTCTCTGACTACTGACTGACAAACATAATGGGTCAAATTCTGACCTAAGTAAGTAACAATAGGAATAAATTTGGCCCAATAGGGTTTAAATTACGTTGGTCCCTCACTCTTCAACCAGGAGCAGCCAACCATGGTTGACTTGGTGTTATCTGATTGTAACCTACTGGTTCAGTGTGTTTATATGTGTCCTATTTTTGTTGCTGGCCCATGTATGAGGATAACAGGGAATTCTGCTCTCTTAAAAGAGTCATTCCTTTAGTTCGGAGGGGGGGGGGGGGAATCTAAGGCCTGGGGGATGGATGCAGGCCCGGGCTTGCCTGGATCTGGCCCCTGAAGCTCAGAGCTCCTCCACTCCCCCCTGTAGTAGGGAGCAAGCTCTGGTGCTGCAGTCCTATGTCTCCCCATGGGGCTAGAGCACCAGTGCCGGCTCCAGCTATGGTAGGGGAAGGGAGGCCCGAATCTCATAGGCCCGAGTCAGGCAAGCCCCCAATGGAAGGCCACTACGGACATGCACAGCTCGCACTGGCTGGGGTGGTGGGAGGGCTGAGTGGCTCGGGAATTAAAGGGGCTGCAATGGCATTTTGGCTCTGGTCCCCCTTTTTTTGTTGTTTACTAATGATTCCTGCTGCCTTTTTTTTTCTCTCAACAGAATTTTTTGTTTTGGGTTCGGTATTTTTTGTGAAACCATCTGGCAACCCTAACTTCCCCTGTACACCCCACTCCTACCCTGCTTCTGCATCCCACCCCCACCCCCACCCCTAGTCCTCTCACCCCCAGGCCTCTCCTGCACCGTACTACCTGCCAGGACCCCATACCCAAAGCCCTCTTCCCAGGAGCCCCCTCCCACACACTGAACCCCTCATTTTTGGGCCTCATACCAGAGCCTGGGCAAACTCACAAAATCTACTACCCCCACACCCCACCCTGGTGTGTGAGTAGAATGTGTGGAGTGTCTTTCTGTTTCTCAGTCGGGCCATGTCAGCAAAGTTGTTTTTGTTTTATTTTGTTTTTTGCTTCTCACTTTTGTGTGGCCCCTGTTGCTTTTTCTAGGGGTCAGTGGCCCATAAAAGCTTCCACATACCTGCTTTAGGTCCTATGTTAACCATCTGTGCTATAGTAATATAGATCCTGGATTCTAGCCTTGTAGGAAGTTGTTATAATCGCAAAGGAGTTGCAATTCCCTCTATTTGCCTAATTGGCAAAATTCAAAATCATGTCATGACCAAAGACATCTCACCTGAGAATCAGACCACTTTCTCTCTAAGTTTTCATTGTGAGCAAAAAATAAAAAGGCATATTTTCCTGCTGTTTGTTTTGGCAGTACAATTCCCACATTGTTTTCAATGTCCAGTCCTGCAATTATATAGTGCAGTAATATATTTTGCAATTATGTAATTCTGTAAGAGGTTAACAGACGGTAGGACCCTGCATTAGATTCCTCTAAGTCATGCTGTTATTAGGTAGGAGGGATAGCTCTGTGGTTTGAGAATTGGCCTGTTAAATACAGCATTGTGAGTTCAATTCTTATAGAGGCCATTTGGGGCAAAAATTTGTCAGGGATGGTTCTTGGTCCTGCTATGAAGGCAATCATGGACTTGAGGACCTTTGTCTTCCAGTTCTAGGAGATAGGCAATCTCTATAATTTAATTTAGGTGCTTGAACATGTGGGTTCAGTAATTATTGCTGAGTCATGAATACATGTGCATTCAATTAGTTCCAACTAGATTATAAAAGGGTTGGAGCCAGTCTAAGGCTAGATAGTAAGGGTCAAAGAAGTATGGCAGGTAAGAAGGTACTAGTATTAGCAGCTGCCCATTTTTTAGGAGAAGGCTTAGCCTTAGGATGATCTGCTGTTATTTGTGGCTCATACAATTAACCCTCAAGAAAGGGTAAGCTTGATTGTTTTAGAGTATGTACTTCCTATTCGGAACAGAGTGGGAACTCTACCTGTTTTCAGTTATGTTCCATCCCTGTGGATCTCAAAATACTTTCAACTTATTTATCAAAGCCTTTACTTCCCTTAATTCTGAAATGCACTAAGCTATAGGGGCAAGTGACAGCTATCTGGCACTTAATGGGACTTTAAAAACAATGAGTAGTTCTATGGCACCTTAGAGACTTATATAATCATGAGCTGTTGTGGTCAAAACCCACTTCTTCCAGTGAGCTGGAAAATGGACTGGAAATAATAGGAACCCAGAATTTATACTTTAAGGCTGTGTCTACGCTGGCGTGATCTTGCGCCAAAGCGACCGCTCTTGTGCAAAAACTTGCTGCCTGTATACACTGACCGTGTGTTCTTGGGCAAGTAAACTGACATTCTACTGTATAAAATCAGGGCTTCTTGTGCAAGAACTATGATGCTCCCACTCAGGAATAAGCCCTCTTGCACTGTTCTTGCACGAGAGGCCAGAGTAGACAGGCAACATGAATTTCTTGTGCAAGACAGCCCTATGGTTAAAATGGCCATCAGAGCTTTCTTGTGCAAGAGAGCACCTGCACTGGTATGGATGCTCTTGCGCAAAAGCACATGCCAGTGTAGTCGCTCTCTTCTGGAAGAGTTTTTGCACAAGAACTCTTCCGCAAAAGAGTTCTCGAGCAAGAAGCTGCCGGTGTAGAGGTAACCTAACTGTTCTGTATCTAGTGGAAAACAAACAAAGTAGGAAGCTACAGGACCCAAAGGGCTTTCTAGCTGAGATGTGGAGGCTAGTACTTGACATAAAGTGTCATGTTTAAGACCTTGGTTTGAATTCTTATCTGAAAGGTCACACCACTGCTACCCTGGCACTCCCTGTGATCTGAAAGCCAAATTCTGGGCTGACTTTGAGGGGAAACATACTTTCCCCTCACCCTCTGAACTGCTAGCATGGCTCCAGGCACAACCAGGCTACGTCTGCACTGCAGGTTTCTTGCACAAGAACTGTTTTGCACAAGAGTTCTTGTGCAAAAGGTCTTGCGCAAGAGTGCGTCCACACTGCCATGTGCTTTTGCGCAAAAGCGTCCGTGGCAGTGTGGACGTTCTCTTGCGCAAGAAAGCTCTGATGGGCATTTTAGCCATAGGGGTTTCTTGCACAAGAGCTCTTGCACAAGAGGGCTTATTCCTCGTGGGGAGAGGAATAACTCTTGTGCAAGAAGCCCTCTTTTCTGATGCTTTACTGTAAATCTACTTGCGTAAAAATATGCATACAGTATAGATGCTCCGCAAGTTTTGCGCAAGAACAGCCATTCTTGTGCAAAAAGCCTGCCGTATAGACGTAGCCCCAGTGTTTTCCTTAAAAGATTTCCCATTCAGGTGCTGACTAGGTCTGAGGCAGCACTACTAATGAGCCTGGACAAAAACACAGCCCAAAGTGCTATTACAGCAGTAAGTGGAAGACTGTTTAGAAATCTATATCTCTTGCCAGTATTTTACTGGTTTTGTAAATGCAGGACTTGTATCTGCACTGAGCTAGTTAGAACCATTTCCAAGCATTAGGGCTTCTAGCTCTTTTCCTTGACAAGGAAGCAATTAAGCAAATGTTTTATTTGAATATAGATGTACAGTTTGGATTATAATTTCCTTTATGAAATGTTGATTAATAAGATGGAAAGCTGTCATCTATTGTCTAGTACTTTGCTCTGTCATTTGTGATTCTGCAAATGAATTTTCCCATTAACTGCAATGTTAAGCCAATGTCAATATTTGCAGGGATGCTGCAATTATACTCTATTTGTTTGGTCACATTGCTTCAATTCAAACTTGACTGTGGCCTCCATTTGGGGCCTGATTCTGTGAGGTGCTGAGGGACATCTGCAAAGTGCAACATGCCCTCAGCTTCTATGGGTGTCAATAGAAGCTAAGGACACTCAGCACTTCAAGGTTTGGGCCACATTTTTTGGAAAAACATGGGTGAGGAGCTATGTTTATACAGTGTAAATGTAGACTGTCATCCTGTTCTTGCATTTGTAAATCTCTACTATTTTATGACCACTTGCTAAGTGGGAGATTTCAAGGTGAACTTGTGCCGCTTGTTAAATGGATGTCTTCATTTTCCATACATCTCTTTTTAAGCTTTAGGGAGATGATCTCCAGCCTTTCATCATGCAGGGGAAAGGAACAGGGCACCTAATCAATCTGTCTGAAGGAAATGCCTCTTTAATGAGCCCAAGTTTCTGGCAGAACTCAAAATAGTAATGTGATCAAGTGGGACATCTGTATAAAAAGCAATTGTATTAAGAAAGTTAGCATGTTGTTAGTGTCCTGTAATTGTTGCTGCTAATCCACATGTCCCTGCAATGTAAAGTAGGGATGTGAATGGTTAACGGGTTAACTGGTAAGTATCACCTGGTCACGGTTAATCGATTAAATGCCCCTGCCATTTAACATTCAGTCAGTTAACTAATTAAATGGGATTTTACATCTCTAATGTAAATGTCACCATCTCTGTTGCAATAGTCAATTTGCTGGACTTCCTTGCAACTCTAATGAGATGTGTGCTTTCATCTCACATGCATTCTGCACTGGCAAGTAATTCAAATCATTCTCTGTCACCACCTTACAGGCACAGGCTCCTCTCCAGGATTTTGCATCAGAGAATTGTAGGACATAACTCTAAATCATGGAGAAAAGGCTCTTAGTTAGCATCACTGACATGGGGTTGAGAAGGTGGTTTGTGTGGGAGTGGGAAGGGGGTGTTAGTTCCAGCTTTGAACCATTTCTAAATGTATCCTTTATTTACATGGCATTGCTCTTCCATACAAACAAATACCAAGTTGGACTTTGCAGGGTGGTGAGATATTAAGCAGATACGACTGATGGTAGCTGTGAATGCAGTTTGACAAAGCAAAGCCTCACACAAAGTGAGGCATTTCTCTTCATCCAAATGGCTCATGAAAAGCAATTTGCACAGGGAAAGCAATACACTCTGAGCAGTGCCATTGAGCCTGGCTCTCATCTCACTGTGGAATCTCCGTTGACTTTAAGGGAGCTAGTTTATTCCTATAGAAGTGAGGGCAGCATAAGCCTCAAGACTATTATGCTTGTGTATAACTGTCAAAGCTACGGGGAGCAGTGTGGTGAGAAGCCTTGGAAAGGAGGTAGCCTGTGCTTATAGCAGTGTGCTCTGGCTGGAATTAGGGCTGCTAGGTGTCCAATATTGACCCGGACAGTCTGGTATTTTCACCTCCTATCCAGTAAAAAAATTCAGAAAATACTGGACACCTAAAATGTCTGGTATTTTCTGAAATTTTTCCCCCTGCCAGGAGGTGAAAGTACTGGACACTTGGCAACCCTACACACACTCAGCAACCGGGACCAGCCCCTGGGCCCCTCAGACCTTCCCCAAGTCCCCCGGACCTCCCGATTACCTGGTTCCACAGGGAAGCTGTCTTCTGGCTTGATCAAGAAAACAAGATAGCTGCCGGCAAAAAGCTTCAAAGACTTTTCTTAAAGGGGCCATGCTGTTTCATTTTTTATTTTTTCATTTTTTTTGCTTAACTCTGGTCGCCCCCCCCCCCCAAACACACACACACTTTTTTTTCTCAACAGAATTTTTTCCCCAGTGGGTTTTTTTTTTTGTGCGGGTGTGTTTGTGTGTGTGTGTTCGGTATTTTTTGTTAAACCATCTGGCAACCCCAGCTGGAATTTCTAGCACTCCCCCTCCGCACAGACCTCTCTCCTCTGAGAGCAACTGTATTGCTGGGTTCTCAAACTGAACTCCTCTCTCTGCTCCCCTAGACTGCCTCCTGAGTGGGCATGTTGGAAGCCAGGAGCCCTTCCTCCCTGTCCCCTTCCTAATGGAGGGGGAGGAAGGAGCCTGCCTTGGACTAATTTCAAGGCTTCCCCATAGTGGGGATACACAATTTTGAAATAGTTTTCTAGTGTAGACATGTCACACCCTGGCCAGTGGGCAAGTCACTTGATCTGAGCCTCAGTTTCCCCATCTGTGACTTCGTGGAATACACTCTTCATGAATCACTGCCTCTGGATGGAAGGTACAGGAGAAATGTGAAGTATTTTAATCTGTTCTGTGCTTTGGTAGATTCTGATGGGGAAGCTTTCAGTGTGTGACCTATTGCAGAAACCCTGGCAAGCATGAATGCTTTTTCGAACCCTCGCTGTATCTTTCCATTCCTCTCTTGGCCTCAGCAGTTGAAGATAAATCTCACTCCACCTGTAAAGAAAGAAACTAGTTTTCATCAAGAAACAAATGGGCAAAATGACCAAACAAAGCTTATTCTCCCTTAGGTGCTTTCTCTATTTGGCTTTATTTAGGATTGATGAGCACAGAAAAGAGGGGATGGGGCGACAATTGGAACACAGAATCAGCTCTTTATTAGTTCTGTTTTCTAAAGAATTGGGCTTGTTTAGTTTGGAAAAGAAAAGATTCAGAGGGGACATGATAATGGTTTTCAGGTATCTAAAAGGGTGTCACAAGGAGGAGGGAGAAAAATTGTTCTTCCTGGCCTCTGATGATAGGAGAAGAAGCAATGGGATTAAATTGCAGCAAGGAAGGTTTAGGTTAGACATTAGGAAAAAGTTCCTAACTGTCAGGGTGGTTAAACACTGCAATAAATTGCCTAGGGAGTTTGTGGAATCTCCATCACTGGAGATATTTAAGAGTAGGTTAGATAAATGTCTATCAGGGATGGTCTAGACGGTACTGGGTCCTGCCATGAGGGCAGGGGACTGAACTCGATAACCTCTCAACGTCCCTTCCAGTCCTAGTATTCTATGATTCTATATGAATCTGTTTTCCCCAAGCATAAAAGCTATTTAATTAACTACATTCTATAACCACAGAGGAATCAATGGTGGCTCTCTATTTTCTTAGAGCAAAGCATGATGGGGATGTCAAAGTTTATTGTAGAGTTGGTTTCAAGCTTAACACCAAAGGGAAATCAAAGGCCTCCTTGAAATTCTTAACCAATAGTTTTCTAGAGATGCATATAGTGTACACATCTACACCACTGACTACCAAGAACTGGACAGGATATGCTGTCCCAGTCACATACCATGATCCAAGTGATTCTTACTTAAGGAATAATTTTCTTTTTTTTTCTCCTAAAAAGGAGTCCATATTATAGAAGTCCATATTATTCCTTTCCATCAATAAAATTCAGAGTTTGTCAAATTATTCAGTGGGGTAAAATCACAATTTTACTGCATTTTTGATGGAGGCAGATTCCTGAAACCATTTCATTTAATGGCATAAATGCCTGGTCCCTGGCTACTTTGCTAAAAATATTTTGAACACTCTACTTTATTGCAAAGATCTTATGGTTGCTCTTTGTGGTTGGAACTCCAGAAAAGGTATCTAACCAGAGAGAAAGGTTTGTCCCAGGGTTAGACTCAGTCTAAAAATCAGATTCAATTCCTGCTCAGCTAGAAGCTTTATGTACAACCTTGGACAAGTCACTTAAGTCTCTGCACCTCAGTTTCCTTTCTATAAAATGAGGGTAGTATCACCTTCATGAGTTTTAATATCTACCTTCTCATCTCTTCTATGAGGTTCTCAGATGCTATGGTCATGAGGCTATATAAGTTCCTGAAAGACTAGTAGTCCTGTCTGTTATAAAATCTATATCAGCTAGTAATAATGTGACAAGAACCTAGGAAAATGTTTAATTATGTGAACAATAGCTGCTGATTTTCGAAATGGAAAAAGAAATGTTGTGTGTTTCGGTCTTAAAATAGCCTACAATAAAGGTGTAATTCTTCAATCAGACTACTGATGAATAACTGAAAAGAGCTACAAGCATGAATTGATGTCTGGAAAACATGCCCTATAGTGATACACTTAATCTATTTCATTTGTCCAACAGAAGGTTGAGAGGTGACTTGATCACATTCTTACACATACCTGTCTGGAGAAGAAATTGCTGATGATAGACAATTCTTTATTCTAACAAACAATGAATAATGAGATCCAATGTTGAGAAGCTGAAGCTAGACAAATTAGACTTTAAAAAGTATATATTTATAACAGCGAGGGTGATTAACCATAAGAACTGAACAACTTACCTAGTGCTAGGTGGATCTTCATAAGTTGAAATCTTTAAGATTGGGTATTTTTTCTAAAAGTTGCTATAGCTCAAATAGAAATTATGGGGTTAATGCAGAAATGAGTGGGTGATGTTGGTTTGTAAAAAATCAGGTTAGATCATGATGGTTTCCCTCTGGCCTGGAAGTCTGGGAACATGGGCTGCTTTACTAAAATATCAGTATAGGTAGAAATAATGCATTGCAACAAAACAGATGAATTACAATCTGTTCCCCGCTGAAATATTTAAATCCAGCAGATTTATGTAAATCTGGAAAAGAGAACTCCCAGGCTATTGATGTATCTGACTAAAAATATAATGAACTTAATTCTTTTGCTTAACACTAGAGCAATTCTACAGTAAGTCAGTGAAGTTATATAATGCTTGAAAACCAGTATAAATGAGAAAATAGGGTATGCTGTCTTTGGAGGGCAGCATATTTAACTGCTGTCTGCCATTTGCTGCATAAATATGTCCAGCAACCCAGCCAGAGGTCTCAGACAATCAGTATGAAAGATGGATTCCTTAGGAAACTGTTCTCCTTGTCATAGATGTCAGTGCATCTTGTTCCTCAACCTGAAATGTTAACAAAAATCTTTTAAGACATCCCAAGGAAACCTCAGAATGTGCCTTCCCTATTTCCATGTGTTGAAACTTCTCAATCTCTCTTAGATCCCATTGTCCATCTATTCTGCTATCCTGCCCTGAACATGTGTTGCATGCTTCAGACGGAAGGTATTTGGATTTTTTTTATTTAGTCAATGAAACCCATATTAGGCAACAATATGGAACAAACTGAATGGAAGGGTGGTCAAGGAATGGAAAAACTAGTTTAAAATGAAAACAAGTTCATTGTTTTCATGTATGTTTGGCCTCTTTTCAATGTAAAGGAGAAAATAAAATTAATTACTGAAAATATTATTGAAAATATTTTCAATTATTTGATAAAATAAGTTACTTTTAGCAACCCTTCTCCCTTGCCATGCCAAGATTTTCAAAAAGGCAATTTTTCAAATGCAAATTAAGACCACCTCTACTCACTAGTAAATGATGGGCTGATTTATGGGGTAACATTTTCAAAAGCACCAAGTCCCGTTTTCAAAAGTGACCTTTTGTATCAGTGCCTAAGTTACTCTTGGAAATCAGACTCGGGTTCCTGAGTCATTTAGGCACTTTTAAGGTACTTATCCTCTGTCTTCAAAGAACTGAAGGTTCATTAGACGGTTTTACCAGATCATCCATGCCAACCTTTGTCACAGGCAGCTATTCAGCTACATACATACAAAAAGTCCAACAAGCAGAATTTCAAAATGCTAGTACTACCCAGAAAAAACTAGAATTTCTAGTACCTGAACAGGTATCACTGCTTGGGGAATTTCTAAGGAAGAAGCCATGACAGTATATGAGAATGCACACACTCAGACTTGAAAAGGATGCCCTCCCAGCAACGCAGAAGCTCAGGTTTTGCTGCTGGCCTGAGAAGGAATGTGATCTATAATGGTGAAAATGCTGGAGAGTAGTTTTTAAAAGGAGCTATCTCTTGCTATTAGAACTCTGGAGCTGGTGATAATGTAAAAGCAAATGAGGATTAGAAGGAAGAGTGTCATGCATATGAAGCACTTGCTTTAGAATAAGAGCTTGTCAGGGGCATAGAAAGCAGTATGGGGGTGGATTTGCATTCTCATTAATTGTTTGCATAACTTGTTTTTGGCACGGTGGCTCTTAGCGGTGGAAGGTCCATGTGTTTTCAGACACTAAAAGCAAGTGCTTTCATCAGGGCATGACAAGGAACTACATGGGGGCTGGGCCCTCAGCTGTGGTGGCTCATTGTGCCTCTGCCAACAGAGCTTCACATTCTCCGAGGATCTGGCTTAGTTGTCTGCAGCTCGCTTTTTTGCTGGGGCTCGTGTTCAAACAAACGTCTGCATGTTGCTTTCTCTTTGCCTAGGCCTCCATTCTGTGCCTCTCACCATGGAATCAGAATTCATCCTGCCCTCCCCACCCCCATCTCCTGACTGGAACATCTAATGCTTCTGGTCTTGCTCCTATGAGTCTCTAAGGCAGGTGGCACTAGGAAAAAGTCTCCAGGATCCAGAAACTAGAGTGAATTGTAAAGCTTGTAGCCTGGGATGAGGGGCGGCAGGTTTGTATAATTTTTGGTGGTGCGCAGAATGGGTCTAGTCCCCTCCCCACCCACCCACCCACCTACCTACCTACCTACCTGCCCTGTAAGTCGATACATATTTTATTAAATAATGTAAAAATGGACTGGACACCATAAGTGTTTAACAGTTTCCCTTTATTGCACAATGTCACTATTGTAAGAAAAAATTATTTAGCTTGTTTGGATGTGCCACTGTGGCACCCAAGTTATTAATAAATACCTTATAAACCTCTACCCTTTCCCTCTGCTGCCATGTCTCTGCCCCGTGCTCCATCAGCTCCCCTGGTGCCTGCTGCCCCCCAACCCCTCACCCTCCTCTGCTGTCCTGACTCGGACTCCTGCCCTTCTCACTGCCCTCAGCCCTCCTGAGACCTGCCTCCCTCCACTAGCCCTTCTCTCCCCCATGCCCACTCCTCCAGTAGCCACACTGATCATGTGAGCCAACCCTCCACCAATGTGCAGGTGTTACCCATATACCTACCGGGTGTGGTTCACTATCCTATGTAGTTGCACTTAGATCACTTACAGGCTGGGTAGGGAACCTCAGGGGAGGGGAGGGGGGCAAATCCGGCCCCCAGCTTGCCTGGATCCAGCCTGTGAAGCTCAGGGCTCCCCTCCCCTGCACTGGGGAGCCTGTGCTGGAGTACCAGTCCCCTACTGTCCCACCATTGGGCTGGGGCACACAAAATGTATTAGACTGGGCCCCTCTAGGCTCTGGTGTGCAAGGGGAATGTCTTTTCTGCTTCTCAGTCAGGTGCCACATCAATGAGGGTTTTTTGTGTGCAGTCCCCCCCGGATTTTGCTGTGGGTCAGTGGTCCCAGACACAAAATAGGTTCCCCTGCCTTGACTTACAGAGAGCGAGTTTGCTCTACAGCCTTAGCTGAGAGCCAGCTGGCTTTTAGCTCAAGCTGTAGAGGCTCATGCAGTAAGCTCCAGAGGTCCTGTCTGTGTTACACAGGGAGCAGTCGGTTTGCTCGAATCCTTGCCTGGTGCCTGAGACTTGTGCATGGGGCGGGGGGCTGTCGTGGCAGGGCCAGGCTGCTGTGGGTCTGCCGGGGGATGGCAGGGGTGGAGGAGCTGGGGTCCTGCAGTTGGTGCCCAGGACTGGGTGTGCGGGTGGATGGGGCTGGCAGCCTCAGCCCCACAGCTGGATCCTTCTTGCCGCACCCCGGAAAGGGCTGCGGAGGGCACCCCCCCCCCCCCCCCCCCCCCCCCGTCATGCTAAGAGCAGCTGCTGGGACTCACTCTGCGAAGCCGGAGAGGCTGCGCCAGCGGCATCGCCCGCTGGCTCCTGGATTGGCCAGCGCCGCTCGCCCGGGCTCAAGCCCCCTGCCTGTCCCGCGCGCAGCCACTCCCCGCCCGCCCCCGGGGCGCCGCAGGAGGGGGGAGCGCGCTGGGCTGGAGCCGGGCTGGCGAGAGACAGCGGCGCTGCCAGCCCGTGCGCAGCGGAGGGAGGGAGGCAGGGCGCGCGGCGGCGGAGGGGGGAGGCAGGGGCCGGCCGCTGCCGCTGTGATTGACACACCCCGCGCCGGCAGAGGAGGAGCGGGGCGAGCAGCCGGGCAGGCAGGAGCCCCGCCATCCCCGTTGCAGCCCGGCAGCGGCTGGGCGCTGGACGCGGCGGCGGCAGGATGCAGGGGAAGAAGCCCGGGGGCTCGGCGGGCGGCGGCGGGGAGCTGCAGGGGGACGAGGCGCAGCGGAACAAGAAGCGGAAAAAGAAGGTTTCTTGCTTCTCCAACATCAAGATCTTCCTGGTGTCCGAGTGCGCCCTGATGCTGGCCCAGGGCACCGTGGGCGCCTACCTGGTGAGTGTGCGCCGGCGGGGAGGGGGGTCAGGGCAGGCCCGGGGGCAGCAGGATCCGCGTCCCCCCGCCGTGTGCTCAGCCAGGGCTGCAGAGGGGCTGGAGGGCGCCTAGCCTTGCGGAGGGTGCCTGGAGGCATCAGCCGGCCAGGAGCTCCTCAGTTGGCCCGATTCGGGCTTCTCACCGGAGAGCCGAGCCGGGCGGCGGTGCCCTGCGCCCAGCGTGACCCAGCCCTAGCCCCGGCCGTGCGCCCCTGGCCGCAGATTCAGGGCACTTCGCCGCTGCCTCTTCTCCCCCCCCGCGGTGGGAGCCGCACTCCACAGACCAGCTGGATGCGGTGAAGTGTGTGGCCCAGATCTGTGGGTCCCCCCCGCTTGTTTCCCCTCTCATGGAAAGCCACCTTCCCCTGCCTGGCTAAAGTTACAGCACCTGCGAAGCAGCTGCAAGTTGCTGCACTTTCGCCTGCTCGTGCGGAAAGGCAAATCTCCCATCGGCTGGAGGCTGCAATACGAGGGGACGAGGAAGGCGGTTTCCTTGTACCCACAGCAACGTGGCTTGCACAGCCCCGCGGGAGCAGATTGAGCTGTGTGTTGAGCCGTGCCACGCGGGGCTGTTGTAAGTGACTCAGCACTGCCGAGGGGCTACCCTTCTGCTGCCTGGCTAACGCGAGGGAGAGGGGCGGGGGCTGGCTTCCACACCCGAGCGCATTTCATGGGCATGCAGACGAGGTTGACAGGGCAGCTGGCCGGGACCTGAGATCGAATGTCACGGTGCCCGAGTTGTGTTGAAAAGCTACGAAGCAGATAGGATAAGGGGGTTTATTCCATCTCCTCCGTGCTACTAATATCCCCTGTGCTAGTCAAGTGATACACTGCTAGTGCAACCCCCCCCCCCCATACAACTTCACTGTTAAGTAAAGGTGCTGTAGATGGTGGATCAAAAAAGCTACATAATGAGGCATGTTCTAATGGGAAGATTCAAAACTCACTGTGTCCTGCTGTTACAGGCAGAGGTCATAGTAAAAACAGTGAGAAAATGATGTACATAAAACTTAGTTTGCTTTCTGCCTTAACAACTTATACCTCTATAGAAACATCCACCGCTTGTATAGGGGTAGGGACAGCCTCCAAAAATGAAGGTGTTCTCTTAGGCTGTGTAAATAGGAGTGGGATTTTTAAAAACATCCTATGTGATTTAGGAGCATAGATCCAATTGAAAGCCACAGAGCTTGTGTCTAAATAGGTTCTTGAAAATCTCGCTCATCCCACACAGTATGGTAGACAGTATGTACCTTAAAGTGAAATGTAACTTTAATAAGCACCTTAATACACCTTATCATATTAAATACAAATTGCAGTTGTTTCCATATAATAATACATGTAGCTATAAATATGTATAATTAAATGCAACACGTTGTGAATTTAGCAATACAATTATATTACATGAGCTTCTATGGCTGTTTAATTTTTTAAGTGACAGATTGTGCCATGCTTTACTCACATTGAGTAATATCTTACTCTCTGGGTAGGTACCCTGATATCCGTGAGAGCTACTTGAAAGTGTAAATGAGTGAGGCAGAAGTTGATGCTAAACTAATAAACCAAGGAATAAGATACCACAGAGATGTTCTTGCCTTCAGTGGCACCCTAGTGGCAGCGGTATGGATAAGTTATATGAATTTTTATTATCTTAGGGATTTATGCTGCTACCCATCACTATAGTATGTGACGCTGACATGTAAAATCAGTAGCAACAGTGATGTTTTGGTTGGAATTCAGGAAGCCTGGTGCCTCTGTCTTTTGGGGATATAAATTCTGCATAGGCCTTGCTAAACTTTACTCTTCTCCATCTCTAACAGCACGATAGACTCAGACTTTATCTTGTACAGTGGAACATCCTGCAATAACTCCTATCCAGATCTAGAAACTGCAATGGACAACTGGCCAATGAAAAGTGCCACTTTGTGCATTAATGCCAGTGGTTAGAGTTGCTGTTTTCATTTGTCACTTATTGTTCATCCTCAACAAACACCACACAGTCTTTAATATGGCTAACAGATACAAATATGGAATTATGTTTGAGCAATGTATAAATGGCTGTGTCTACACTAGCATTTCCCCAGATGGGCTCCCCCCTGTGAGGCTGAACTTGTCCCTAAGCAATAGTGGGGAAAGTTTTGTAAAAGACTTATGTCAAGGCCGAAGATTCGTTGACCCAAAACCAGCTCTCAGTAACAGTGGTGGAAAATCTGGTGTAACGACGTTGAAATCAATGGAAATACTACAGAATTGCACAGATGTGACTGGGAACAGAATTTAACTCATTAGAACTACTCATAGGAGTGAGCTATTTGTATGAGCACTGAGTGACATCTCTGGCTGAGAGGGAAGCATGTGAGAACAGAGAAGGAAAAACAAAACAGGGAAATGCTATGTGGTATAATTACAATACGTAAGTACTGCTGGGATGTTGACTAAAGTCCTTATTTTGCCATGTTAGAAATAACCAAAATAATGCATTCATGGTTCCATTTTGCTTGACAACATAACTTTGGAGATTTGTAACTCCTATGGGGTAGGAGGAGATGTGACAGACTGGCTTGCTCAGAGTTCATTTCTGCTGAGCCGTGCACACGATGAGGATGACTGGAAAACTTAACTTCTGAAAAAAGGGGTTGGGGAAGCTTTCCAGTTAGGCCTGACTGTATAACTCATTCTTGGCTGTGTTTTGCTTTGACATTACGGAATTTGCTAGTGGTCACTGGTTTCTTAGGAAAATAAAAAACTTTTTACATGTGTGCAGATTCTGCACGTGTATTATCTAGTCTTATTTACATACCCACACAAGCAGGCACCGTGTGCATACATGCACTGTAGCTGGTGTGCTCTTGGGTTTGGGGTCTCTTGTCTTTTGTGTGTGTGTAAAACACCGAGAATGGCTGATACTATATTAATCATCTATATCGCTCCACCTGCTCTGTTCAGTGACAAAATACCCCGTGCCTCCAATAGTAGATGTGTATGTTTAATCAGCATGTCTCTTTGAGAATATATGTGAAATCTTACGGAAAATTTGATGATCATTACTTTCCAGAGCATTTGTCAATTACACTGCACTTGTCTGCTGAAATTTACATATGTTGAAATGACTCTGTGTATCTATCCTTATTATAAGCCTGTTTTGCATAGCCTATGCAAATGAAAACCTATGCTGCATGCTTAATTTCTGAGGCTGGTGTATGCTCCCTCTGATTTGCAAGTTCTCTGAAAAAATTGTTTATACTCCTCTTTTGTGTAGTCCAATTGTCCTGTGTCCTTTCTGAAAACAGAATTTATTGGTAATTCTAGTGACAGTGGTGAAAGCACAGCTCATCAGCTGCAGGCTTTTCTGCGGCAGAAGGTTTGCCAACAAGTTGCTCAAGATTTTAAGCAGCAAGTTGAAAAGCTGGGATTTTTTTTTCTTTTTCTGCAGTACAGGTGACGAGATTTACTATCTTTACTTGCGGGCATGGCGAATCAAGTGCCAATGGCACGAGCAATGAAAGGCTGAAGCCAAGATCGTTCAAACGAATGCAGCAGGATGATCAGTCATGCTGGCCATGTACTGTGACAGTGATTTAAATTAAGCTGATTCAGATGCCTTGGCAATAGTTATGTCCCTGAACTCTTACTTTCATTTTATTTTGGAATATTTTAAGTGGAGATAATGCAGAAAGTGCATCTGATGGGTGATCACCAAGATGTTTTATTTCCCTGCCACTCAAATCCCTGCTTAAATGGCAGTGGATTCCTTGCTTTAGCATAAGAGTAGAGATCTCTTTGACAGCCACAGTCTGTGAAGCAGGAATACAATTTAATTTTCTCTCCTCTGCCTTTAGCCTCGGATCGCTCCAGTGCAAACTGACCTAGTTGCGAGGACATAACATCTGCTGAAGTCAAGGGCCGTTTAGATAACGGGCATGCATATGGGAAATACGTTAGGAAAATACTGTGATTTTCTGCACCTGTTTTTACAGGGATCTACTGAGATGTCTGTTTGCTACAAACAGCTTTGAATGCAGCTATTCATGTGTTTTTTTGCCAAGTGATGGAGGAGGATTTGGCTTGGATAAAGGATGCAAAGGAAAAAATAATACTACTGGAACTTCTTAGTATGTTGGCACTCACATAGAACTGAATAAAAAAAACATTGTTTCTTGAAAGAAAACTTTATAAGACTATACTCAGCTCCCTCTGCAAAGCTTTACCATACAATAAATATTAGCTGGAGCTGGCAACAGGCCCCCTTAATATAGATGCAAAAATGAGTGTCCTTTAAGGTCTCTATGAGATTGGAATGTGCTTGAATTTGGTTTCTGAGGCAGTATTCAATCTGGTCTTATTTTTATCTAGAAGTATGTTGCAAAGCTTTTTAAATGCCGAATTCAAGAAGAAATAATCGTCCAAATGATTCCAACAGCAGTAAACACAGTAAAAAAGCCCATCAGCCAACTCTGATACACAAATACAGTTCCTAGCATAACGGACTAGCATAACTGAGCTAGCTCCAGCATCTTTTCCTTGCTTTACCCTCCTCCTTCCCAGAAGAGTAGAAAATATGATACTAGTTATGCATTTATTTTACTGTGTGTGACCAACAAAAAAGAGCCCAGTGATGCAGTCATGCTTCAGCAGAACTTAAAGATAAAACTTCTGTGGGAGGAGAATCTGAATGCTGTTCTTCATTAGATATTTCTTAGGCATATGTCGATCACACTAGCACTATCATGGTAACAACTAGAAGCCCCAGTTGAAGTTGAAGCCCCATTATGCTTGGTGCAGTATAGACAAATAGTAAGGGGCATTCCCTGTCCTAAAGGGCTTGCAATAGATCCAGACAAGCTCTTCCCCCCCCCCCCCCAACAAAAAAATCAACCCCTGATCAGGATGCTGTACATTTCCAACTTCCTGGTGGGGATGTTCACATCGGGAGTTGGGTCCATTGAAAAGCTTTGGCATTGGAAACCACCACACAGGACTTGCAATATTCTGATCCAGATCTTGGTTTGGATTTTGAACACCCCTAAAATTTGGGAGAGATCATGTTTGGGACTTTTTTTTTTTGTAGCTTGCTACTAATGAATAAGTATGTATATGGGGTAGCACTATAAAGATAATAATGTGTGTCTGCTCTTTGTCTTCTGCAGAATGCATACTTTGATTATGGTTTTTGATTAAATGTGTAAAGGATTAAATGTCTGATCCTATAGCAGGCATTTGGGCTGATTAGTTTCATGAATTTATTTATTTATTTTAAAGTAGAGAAATGCTTAACAGTAGCTTCTGCTGCTGTTTTTCCTTAGGTCACAAAAAATACTTTTGATCTCTGGAAGAATGATTCGCTGCTTAAAATTACTAAGATCCATCACAAGACCAAAGTCCTCGACCTCTTGCTTTGTCTTTGGCTAGACTGAGCATCCGAAATACCATTGCCTCACATATGCATGGCAGTTGCCAGTCATGTCTGTGTGCATATTATAAACATAAGCTAGTGGTTTGAAGGGGCCTTGACTTGGGCAAGAAAATGAAGTGGATCCAAGAATCTTGTTCTGACCTTGCTCATGCAGTTTAATTAAATTTGAGAAAGAAGAATTGTGTTGTAAGAGTCCTTTGTGTAAAGGCTGTTTATCCATTGTCAGCCCCTCCTGTGCTAACAACAGTGGTGCTGGAACAATTTTTATGCTGGGATGCTGATGATGGAAGCCAGGTGTTTGCTGGTTGTTGTTGCAGCTTCGCGCCAAGGGGTGCAGTAACTCCCCTAGTTCCAGGAACACGGAATGGTGGGTCACTTGGTCTGCAATGCCCCTCTGTTCTGAGGAAAAAGAGAACTAATCCTCCCCTTCCATGCAAATTGGTCACTGGGTGACAAGTGTCCATTTTGTGGGACTTTCTCTTCTCTCAGCCTCATGTTTTAAAGGCTCAAGAGCCAGATTCTGCTCTTATTGCTGGGTAGATTTGAGAGGAACGCCATTAATTTGGTAAAGTTCTGTGGGTAAACTAGTATGAAATAACTGTTCCCTTATTTAGGCTTTTATGCTGCCTCCAAACCATCCTTTCATCCTATCAAATATAAGCATATTTCATACCCAATTCAAGTAATGCTTAATGAGGCAGATTTGCAGCAAGTGTGAACTCATGTAGCACCATTGATTTAAAACAAATTCAGGTTGCCACTAGATGTGGATTGGCCACGTACATCAACAAATAGCCATACAGCAGTTTGAAACTGATACATGTTATGTGGCAGTACTTTGTACTCTACGTCTCTTCCAAACGCACCTTTTGATTGAAGTAGGTAAGAACGACTATTCTGATTGTCTTGGTGGATGAACAAGACCATGAATCACTGAGGTTTCATAGTTCAGTGGCAGAACAAGAAATAGAATGCAAGAGCCCTGATTCTGAGTCATCCTGCTATAACCATTTGCCATGCTTCCTCTTCATACTGATTATTTGTATTGATCTATCAGAGGTTTTATACTGCTGCACATCATCAGAGTGCCTTCTATGTTAAATCAATACCAACAGTAAAGTCCCTAGTGGAATTCATGGAGTCCCCACTGGTAGCAATATTCCCTCTAATTTTTTTCCATCTATGTAGGGAATAAATATTGTTATATGCACTGAGGCATGTGCGGATGTGCACCACCAGCAGAAACATTTGGTACTGGCTGTCGGTGCTGTGGGTGCTCTGCTAATCAGCTGGGCAGCATTGACTCTCTGCTGGGTGGCCACCCAAGCTCTCATCTTCCAGACATTACTACTCAGTGTTGCCTGTAAGTCCCAACTAAAATTCCATAGGACTTTGGTACAGGGACAGATAATCCCTGTAACAAAGACCATAGAATCTATATTAACAAGAGAGACAAAGGCGGGGAGAAGAGTGCAATAATACTTCCTGGGAGACACTGAGCAAGTCATGCTCCTCATCCCTAAAACAGGAAGTGTGTAGCAGCCCTGGGAACTGAATTCAGATTTTCTGAGTCCAGTAGCCAACAATTGTATTTGTTTCCTCGCCCAGCTTGAAACTCTAGTATATGGTGGTGCTATACTTGTATAAATTAAACTGTTCTGAGGATATGGACTGTCTTTTAGCTTGGTTTTTAGAGCATCTGCCATGATAGAGTTGCTAGACTTTCGCACTTCAAATAATCAAAGATTTGAAATGACAGCTTACAGCATAAAAGGAAAACTCCGTAACTAAAGAAAAAGAGTTGTTTGTGTATGGATTGTTTTAATTCTCTGCTGCTTAGGAAACAGAAAAGCAAAATGTGTTTTCCCTGATGATGCCCTTTTCCATTTGGCAATCACCGATCTGATTTCTAATTGACCTTGAAATTAACGTGTCTTTATTTTGTTTTTTACTTTTACCTCATAGATGTCAGCACAATTTTAGGAACAGCATGGGGTGGGCATTTTTTTGTTTGTTTGTTTTCTTTCTGTCATGTCTACATTATTGATGCTATCTCAGCATACTTGCGCCTCTATAACCCCACAGTGCACATGCAGACGACAGCAACGGAACAGATTTTCTGTCACTGTAGGAATTCCACCTCCTTACGCTGCTGTAGCTATACTAATGGAAGCATTTTTCTGTTGACCTAGCTGTGTCTACACAGAAGGTTGGGTTGGCACAGTGATGACATTTGAGGGCATGAGGTTTTTTTAATGAGTACAATAAATCTGTCAACCTATGTTTTAAGGGTAAACCAAACTTGAGCTAAAAACTATGGGAGTATAGAACTTTATTTAGGTCCTACATAATGAGATTTTTTCCCCTCAGTCCTGCCCTTAGCAACTGAGTGGTTGGGATTTTTTTTTTTAAAGAATGATTTAATTGTCATTGGAAAGCCCTTACATCATAAACAATTTAAATTCCACACTTATATTACTTAATAGCACCTGAAAGTGCTACTGGAAGTGAAAAAATTAAAACATCCAGTTTACTGTCACTCCGTACTTGGGTAATTTTTCTTTTGAGGTTCTTCTACTGCAGCAATCACTGTAGTATGTTAAATAGTGATAGAAATGTAGCCGCAGGAGCAGATGACAGTTTTGCGGGGCCCCGGGCAGCGTAATTCCACGGGGGACCCCCCTTTGCCACGGCGCATGCGCAGTGACGCCATGCGCATGCGCAGCGGTGCCACGGCGCATGCGCGGGGCTTTTTGAAGCGCGGGGCCCGGGGCGGCCGCCCCGTTCGCCCTGCCCTATATCCGCCCCTGTGTAGCCGTGTTAGTCTGGTGTAGCTGAAACAAAAAAAAAGGACTATGTAGCACTTTGGTATATATGGTTGTACCAATTTTCTTCCACTATTTGATCTGAGGAAGTGGGTCTGGCCCACGAAAGCTCATCACCTAATAAACCATCTTGTTAGTCTTTAAAGTGCTACATAGTCCTGTTTTTTGTAGTATGTTAAGTAAGTCAGTCAGATTCTTTTTCAAGGACCTAGTGTGTTTGCATTTATTTCTGACACTGTAAATGGGAGGGGCTTTTGTAAAACAAGTCTGGCTGTTTTTATCAAGGGAGAGGGAAGGTAACAGAAATATTTTAGTTAGAATACAAATTAAACTCTGGGCCAAGATACAATTTATGCCCACCCTGGAGCATGTTCCCTTGAAGAGTTTATATATATATATATAATGACTTGTAGTGCCTAGCAGCCCCAGTTATGGGTCCTATTGTACAGAACAAAAGTACATTTCAGAGTAATGTCCAATAGCCTATTTTTTTTTCTAAAGTACCTTGTGTGTTCTCCCTTTTAATTCTAGATTTGGCATATAAAGGTCACATGTGACTAGGCTTGGGAGGATTAGTTTTTTGTCAGTAAATATCAGTAAACATTGATTTCACCATACGTACACAAACTGATAAACATGGATACATTGAAATTTCAAATAGAAAAAAAATGCTGTTTGAAAATTTAGTTTGATTTCAGCCTTTTTCACAATATTTACATTGTATATTTTTGGAGTGTTATTGACACCGTTTTGTTTTGATGGTTATAAAACTTTGAATGTATGACTTAGAGCTTCTGTTACTGAACTGTTAGATTTCCCCCAATGTCTGACCCCCCCCACACACACCATAATTTCCCGTCACTGTGGATTTTATGGAAATATCAATATCAGTTGGAATTAAAAACACCTGCCAGATGTAGATACAAGCATAGGTGGTGATGTGTTATATTTGACTTATGTGTGAGAACACTTGAAATAACAAATGTTGTACTATAACATTTGATCAGAAGATGGATGTTTTGGCTTTCACAGTTTCTGTTTTTCTATATTTCTAGGATTCCCAGGTACCAGGTTTTGGCTCCACCCCCAGAACACCCCCACCTAGCCACAGCTCTCACCGCCCTCCCTCCCCCGCATCCCAAACTCCTCATCCCTGGAGTTCTCACCCCCTTTTTGTACCCCAAACTTCTGCCCCAGAATGGAGCTCCTTCCCACACCTGAACCCCTTATTTCTGACCTCAATTTAGCTGGCACCCTTGCTGGAGCCCTCATACCCTCCCACACCCCAGCACTGTGGTCCAGCCTGTTGAAATGAGCAATTGACTGAGGGTGGGAAAGAGCAAGTGATGGAGGGAGGGGAGATGGAGGGAGTGGGTTTGGGGCCTTGGAATGAGGCAGGGCAGGACCCCAGAGAAGAGGTGGAGCAAGGATGTTTGGTTTTCTGTAACAGCGGCTACGGACACCATTCCTGCCCATCCTGGCTAATAGCCATCGATGGACCAATCCTCCATGAATTTCTCTAGCTCTTTTTTGAACTCTGTTATAGTCTTGTCCTTCACAGCATCCTCTGGCAAGGAGTTCCGCAGGTTGACCATGCATTGTATGAAGAAATACTTCCTTTTATTTGTTTTTAACCTGCTACCCATTAATTTCATTTGGTGACCCCTAGCTGAACACCTCAATAATGGGAAGGCAGAAAAAAGCAGGGACAACTATGCTTGATATGGTGCTTAGATTTATTGTGACAAGTTGCTGGATTCACATTTCTGTATGAAAGGTCAGGCTAGGGCTCTACATTTCATGTAGCTTTCACATTTGCTTTACTACTTCCATTCTGTGAGGGAGCAATGAAATGAGAAAATCCTGTGCGACACAGGTTTACAGCCCATCGTGTTCAACAATGAATGTGTTTTTCATTGAGCTCCAACAGGAACAGTCCTGCAAATGCCTTTTTGAAAGGATGTGAATTAGCTGCTACTTCTACCCACTTCTGGCCTCTCACCCGCAGAATGTAAATTGGCATGGCATGGCCGGAGGACTGGCACATTGCTGAGTGTCATTATTACAGAGGAGTTAGGGCCCACTTTCACAGGCTTGACTCAGGCGTGAAGACTATGGAAGGTTTGGCCTGAGTGCAGCAGCAGGAAGAATCCTCACTGTTGCCTATTTGGATGAAAAGGGCAAAACAGGAATAGAGTGCCATGCTCTGCATTTTTTCCCACTTTTAAAGAGACCCTGTGCTATTAGCAGGCACTGCTATCCGCTTACTTTGTTTGTCTTTTATCTATTTGCAAATATTGTTGTAATCTCATTTTGAGGTTTTTTTTTTTTAATCTGCTCCTTTTACTTATAAGGCCAGCAGTTGTGCATGATCCTACAGCAGGGGATGGGCAAAAGGGCCTCCACAGACTGGCTGTGGCCCGCAGAGGCCCTACTGCTCCCTCGCCCGCAGGCCAGTCAGGGCCTGGGCATGGGGGAGTGCACAAAGTCTCCTGTCCTGCCAGGGGTGCACGGTGCTTAGTCAACCACCAAGCAGGACAGGGGTGGGGAGCGAGAGACTTCCCATACTCCCTGGGCCCTGATTGACCCGGGGGTGGGGGAAGCACACAAAATCTCCTCCCACTGCCAGGGGCACGGGTGCCTAGAGAGAACCATCAGTTGTTCAGAATTGCTGGTGGTTCTCTTTGTGGGGAAACATGACAAAGACTTTATGTGCGCCTTTTAATCTGCCAGTCAGGGTCTCTGGGCAGGGAAGCACGGATGTGTGCTGGCCCTGCCCTTTCCGCCCGTGGCCCCCACATCTAAAATTATTGCCCACCCCTGTCCTATAGCATCAGAGAGTGCTCCGGCCAAAGCTCATGGAGTCCCTACAAGTAACAAACCAGCTCTTACAAGCAGAACAGTGTGAATAACTTATATTTTTAGGTGGCCTTTACGTTTCGAAAAATAAAATTGAAGTATTATTTAAAACACAAATTATTTTGAATCCAAACTGAGAAATGACTTTATTCAGATCTCTTATGTTTTGATCAAAGCAATTTGGCAAACTTGGCAATAACTTTCAAAATGCGTTAGTTGACCTGAAACTGCATTTTTTGGGGTGAAAAGTGTGTCTTCCTCCCACCCTCAATCTTTGCCTAGCACTCTCCATGAGCAATTTTACAATAACAAACGTGCGTGCGCAGCCCAATGATTGAGACCCTACAATAACAAACCCCAGCTCCCCTGTGCTAATCCAATGCACCCACTCTTCCCCCAGAGCTAGGCACCCCCAGCTTCCCTGCTCTAACCCAGCGCCACACCCTTCCCCCAGAGCCAGGCACCCCCAGCATGCCTCCTTCCTGGCTTTAACCCAGTGCCTGGGTCCTGGAGCTGCTGCCGCCACACGCTTCTCCCTCCAGGCGCTGGGGCGTGTGAGCAAAGCAGCCGGCTGTGAGCAGTCCGGGCATGCGGCTTAGAACTAGGAAGAGCCGCATTTCTTTAAGCAAAGAGTCGCATGCAGCTCGAGAGTCGCAGGTTGGCCACGCTTGGTCTGCAGCAGTGTAAGTTCTTCATGTAGCATTTAGAACAGGAGTGGGCAAAAGGCCCTCCGCGGGCCGCATCTGGCCTGCTAAGCAAGTTGATCCGGCCCAAAGAGGCCCTGCCACTCCCTGAGCCCCCAGGCCAATGAGGGCCTGGGGGTGGCGGGAAGTGTGCAGAGTCTCCTTCCACCCTGCAAGGAGTGTGCGGTGCTTAGAAGCACCGTGCACTCCAGGCTGGGCAGGAGGAGACTTTGCTCACTTCCCCCGCCCTTGATCGGCCTAGGAGCGGGAGGGAGCGTGCGAAATTTCCTCCCACCCTGCAAGGGCTGTGGCTTTTCTAAATGCTGCATGCTCCTTGCAGGACGGGCCAGGAGGAGACTTCGTGTACTCCCCCCACCCCCAAGTCAATCAGGGCTTGGGGGTAGGGGGAGCACGTGAAGTCTCCTTCTGCCCCACAAGGGGCTCAGCACTTAGTCAACCGCCAGCTGCTGCTCAGCTAATGGTTAACTGTAAGTATGGTGCTTCCTTGTAGGGCAGGGGCAGGGAGGGAGAGACTTCATGTGCTCCCCCTCCCCAGGGCCTGATTGACCTTGGGGGCAGCAGGGGGGAACACATGACATCTCCTGCCACTGCCAAGATCACGGGAACCCAGAGGGAACTGCCAGCTGTTCAGAACAGCTGGTGGTTCTGTGTGTGTGTTGGGAGGGAGACTTTGTGCACTTCCCCACCCCCAGACCAATCAGGGTCTATTGTGTGGGGCTGCCCAGGGCCAATTAAAAAATTTCCGAAGTGGCTCCCGGTCAAAAATTATTGCCCACCCCTGATTTAGAAGGACAACATTTATTTGGACCTCTAGTACCAGTAGAGAGAAGTCTGTGTTGTTTTTGTGCCTTGGTGGACAAACAGTACTATGGGCAATTTAATTACAATGTGGCCTTTCAGCCTCTTCACAGGAGACGTGCACTGGGTTTCCTGCAGCAGATTGCTGGTTATAATGCGAGCCCTTATGTCTGAAGTTAGTGCAGCTGAGTGCCAGTAGCTTTAGTAGAAGGGAAGCCTTGTCTTAAAGGGGGAATCAAACATATCTTTGGTGGCTGTTCCCTAAGGGCAGTAACATTAGCTGTCGTAAGATGAGCCAGTTCAGGAGATACTGTAGTTCACAGAAGAGATCCTAGGCACTGGATTAATCTGATACGTATGGAGCAGCCTCTTCAGCAATGCTTCCACAGGGAATCTGCTGGTATTTGGGTTCCTCCAGTTCTGGGATGGGAGAGCAATGATCTTGCCCTGTGCTCAGCATCTGTCCTCCTGCTGGGATCGATCTTCCCTCCTCTGCGGAGTAAAGGGAGTGAATGGGAGGGAACATTTGCTCCCATGAGTCTCCAGCTGTGGCGATGGCAGGGAAACTTGAATCAATGTACGTTGATTCCAGCTATGTATCTTGATTTGACCTTCCTCTTTAGTTTAGACCTGGCCTCAGAGGGGTAGCCATATTAGTCATTTTCAACACAAACAAAGAGTCCTATGGCACCTTAAAGACCAACAACAAACGCTTATGGCCTAATAAACGTGTTAAATACTGTATTGCTAGTTTGAGCACTGGAATCTCAGTGCTAGTTTAGTTTTTCTCTTTTCTGATTGAAAGTCTTTAGAGACCTCCCTAGAGTGGAGAACCAGCCATGCTGGACAGTTTTCATCTGACTATTGTAATCCCTTCCTATAAGGAATTGGGAGTCAGTGCCACCATTGTGCTTGAAAGCAAGAGCTGAACCAATTACAGGTGCTGAATACTTGCCTGGATAGCCAGGCAAACTCCTCCACCGCAAAGAAGTTATTTGGCTGGTTGAGTCCCACTCTCTGTTCATGCATCCCTCTACAAATAGACCCGTTCCCATAAACCTGTTTGTTGGGAATTACTACTGGCTGCATTAGGACAGCACTCTTCTGCATCTGGCGCAGGCTTGCACACTCTTTTGGCTGAGCATGTGGCCTTGGCTATTTGATTGCCATTTGAAATTGGAGCTGGTTTGATGGGATAAAACCTTTTGAATTCCGGAGCCCTATGGCAGAACTCGGGTATGTTTTCTTCCATGAGTGGCTCTGTTGTCCAATGGACTGCTGCAAGTGTCATTCTGTACACCTAGAAGCGTTGTGTTAGTGGGAGCTGTGGGTACCTCAGAGCTAATCAGGAGAGCATTTCAAATTTCTAGTCTTTTTGTGCATGTGTGTGGAATTGCTTTAATTTTATGAATTTGGCTCTGATAGTTGAGGCAGTATAGTTTGTTTGGGCGGGGGGGGGGGGTTGTTTTAGGAGCAACCAACTTTGTTCTAACCTGGCTAAGCTTCTGCTGGTATTTTTATGTTGCCATCTAATCGTTTAACTAGATCTCTGATCACTTACTGTAATGGTACCTGATGGCTCATCAGAAACCGTGGATACAATCTGTAGAAAAACTTATATTTCTTATATCATGCTTTTTAAGCTGAGATTGTAAGCTCTCTGGGGGTGTCACCCATCTCTGTGTTTGGATAGTGCTTAGCACAATAGAGCCTAGATCTATGTCTGGGGCGACCACAGTGTATATGTCATGTTCTTTCAGTAGAAATGTATCCCTCACACAGAATACGGGGCAAGATCATGTTCCATAGGCTGATGTATGTATCATGTTCACTCTGATTGGGATAGAGTAGAGGGGCGTCTGTGGATCAGCTGCATCTGGTCTTCTTTTTTTTCCTCCCCTCCCCCAGTCTTCAGACTTTGGACTAGATGTGCTCTTAGATCTGGGGATTTCTGCAAGGGGAAGGTTGGAAGGAAGGCAGGAGAGAAGTGGTTAACTTCCCCATGGGGCCCACTCTGCATTTGCGGAATTGTTATACAATGGTAATGTGGCTCCATTGGATCTGCATTTCCAGGAATCTAGAGGAAGCCACAATGAGTCTGGGGACATGTTGCCTCTCTTCAGTTGGACCTTTGTGTATACCCACAGATCTTAGGGGATTTCAGAGGGCAGGCAGCAAACCTCACTCCTAAGGGAAGGATTTCGGGAATCTACTGGAGGGGAATCTCTTGGAGATTTACTTTCTCTCTGCTATAGGAGGGAGTGTTAGTATCTCTGGTGACTCATCTTGAGTCTCATTTGATGTGTTTAGCTCAAGCTCTTGGTCTCCTGTGACTACATGAAACTCTCAGGTTTTTTTAAAGTCAATTTTTGTCCGCAATGGTGGCAGAGAAAAGCTGGAAAATATGAATTGCGTGGCTCCTAAAGATTCAGACATTGACAAGCAAATTAAAATTCCCATTTTAAAAATATTTTTAAAACCAAAAGGGGGTCAAGCCAGTCTCATGAGTTTGGTGCACGTTGCATTGGCAAGTCAAGATGTGCACTGACCCCCATGCTTTCTTCGTCTCGCTGTCTGTTCCCCATGTACATCACCAAAGCATCATCGTGGGGTTTCCAGGTGTATAATGAGCACTTGGAGACAATGGGAAATACTGGGTTTCATGCTTCTACTTACCAAAATCCCTGGAAATGTACAGATATAGCACCATGGGAGCTGACAGCTACACAAGTCTCATAGGCAAGGTGGGGGGTGGCTCTGTGCTCCCAAAGAGGCGGGGCCTCAGGCAGAAGGGGTGGAGTTGGGATCAGCCAGTCTTCAGTGCCGCCTGGAGTGCGCCATGCCCCCTCCCCCCCCAACTCCTCCAGCCCTTAGAACCAGCTGGAGAGAACCATGCGGTGCTCTGACATCGATTCAAAGGACCCAGGGCTCTGGGTGTTGCTGCTACGGTGGCAGGACCCAGACTTTCTGAGCTCTGGGGTGGTTGCCCCCTTTATCTCCTCTTCTCCCATTGGTGGGATTGTATAGCACACACTGGGAGGTGGAACTTGTGGGTTTGGCACAGGAATGGAGTCAGGGATTGCATTCCTTGCTCTGCTATAGATTTCCTGTGTGCGCTTAGCAAACCATTTCCCACTCTGCCTCAGTTTCCCCCTCTCTAAAAATGACTGTTTCCTGTCCATGTTAGATGAAGAAGAAGTGGGCTGTACCCACGAACGCTCATGATACCATCCACATGTTTTCTTAGTCTTTAAGGTGCTGCTAGACTAGTCCTTGTTTTTTAAGTTTTTTTTAGCATTTGCAGGCGCTTTGGTATCCTGGAACAGGTGGTGATCGAGATGGGCAAAGGATTTCTTCTAGCTGAAGAAAGCGAGCTCTGAACAGAGGGCCAAATTCTCTGCTGTAGTGAATGGACACTGTTGCAGTGACACTGCTGGAGTTTTGCTTCTTTACACCAGGAGAGAATTTGGCCAGGGATGCTATCCGGTTTTTCATGGCGTGTCGTTGTGAGTTACAAAGTGTGCATCTGCATAAGTCTAAACAAACTCCAAGGCACTGGAAATGCAACTTGAAAACTAAATGACTCTCTTGCTTGCTTCTTTTTTTTCAGTGGCTTAGAGTGTATCGATTCAGACATTTTTTCGATTTGGTTCCCAGCATCCTGATTACACATGGAACTCTTTGTATCCAAATGCCATCACAGAAAATTACATCCACATACTATATCCAGGACACAGTGTCATCATGTGTTTCCCTAACTTTCCTTCTGATCCGTACCCCTACTACCCCCACACCAAGTCGAGACAGATTAAACGATGGGGAAACAGTAACTTGTTTGCTTTAAGCCGCTGCTCGTTATGCAGAAAATGTTGATAGTGACATTTTGGCAGTGACTGCTCAACATTCCTGCTGCATTTGGTAATGTTTTAAAATCCGGACTCTTGCTTTGCATTGTGCTCTCTGGAACTGTCCTATCCAAACTGTCTCCCTTTGCAGGGCTGGCCTACAACATTTTGGCACCTGAAGCAGGGAGCTCAAATGACACCCTCATGTCCCCTCGCAAATAGCAGCAAAACTTGTTGAGCAAAAAAAAGGAACTGAACAGGGTAGCAAAACTTGATTGGGGGGGGGGGAGGGAAAGGCTGGGTTGCCTCGCGCCCACCCTGGAATTTCTTCATGCCCCCCAGTTTGGGAACCCATGCCATAGATAGAGAGAGGTGCTAGCTACCTTTGTTAGCCCCATTGTCTGGGCACCAGGGCAAATCTCAGCACAGATCTTGGGTATATAATTAACTGCCATCATTAGCGAGTTAAAGCTTTTACAAAAGACAGGGCTATGTAGCACTTTAAAGACTAACAAGATGGTTTATTAGGTGATGAGCTTTCGTGGGCCAGACCCACTTCCTCAGAAATCTCATCACTTAATAAACCATCTTGTTAGTCTTTAAAGTGCTGCATAGTCCTCTCTTTTGTTTCAGCAAGATCAGACTAACACGGCTACATCTCTATTACTATTCTTAAAGCTTTTAGGCACTCTGGGCTGTCCCATGAGAGTGGGAGGAGGGATGAACATGGGAACCTACCCTAACCTGAAAGAAAGGAATCTGCATGGACTGGCTGTCGAGTTGGTATCATTAGCCCTCTGGGGCATGCTCCTGCCACAGAGCCCCAGTTTAGGAGACCCTGTTGGGAGGAGGGGCATGCCAGGGATGGTTGTGATCTGGTTGTGCTGCTGTTTCAACTAGTGCTGAGCTGTCCCTGTGATTGCAGGAGGGAAACTACCACCGAGACCCTCACTCCAGGAGCACTGTGCAGAAGTCAGGTGCACCCAAGGATCCAGTTCTTTGCTTTTCAAATCTCAGATGAGCTGTGATCATCGGGGACTGCCTTACTCCTTCAGTGGCAGAGTAGTAGATTTTAAGACAAGATCTAAGGCCAGGTTTTCAAAAAGCACGTAGGCTCCTTTTTTCCAAATGTGACTTATTGGAAGTGTTAAGTCACTTTTGAAAATGGGACTTCGGTGCTTAAGCCACTGAAGTGCTTTTGGAAAAATCTACCTGACTTATGGGATTCTAGCAGCTCTAAGGCCTAAACATAAGTTGGTGGCCATGAAGCTATATTGGGGCTACCCCTCTGACAAGGCAGAACCTGTGGAAGTGCCATTGTGCTCTAGGAAGGAAAAGAACCAGCTCCTTTGTTTCAAAGGAAGAGTGAAGAACTGGGGCTGCAGATACAAAGAACGGCATTGAAGAAGTGATGAGAGCTAGGAGGAGGAATGGAGCTTAGAGGAAAGGCTTAAAGGCAAGATGGACTTTGAGAAGATGAGGGAGGTCCAGAACGAGCAATGGGCCGGGGCAAAGCGTCTCCAATCATGCACCAAAACTGTTTGGCTTTTCTGCTTGCGGGAGAGACTGACATCTACCAGATGCCCACCTTCCTGTGTAAGTTGAGGGGATGAGTCATTCGTTCTGTTGTCACGTCAGCTCCACACTAACATCCGGTGCGATCCCTCTCGTCTCCGAGTCGCTTGGTTCCCATGCACATAACGTTACTGCCAGCTTGCAGGCTCCGGGTCTGCATGCCCCTCTTCTCGGAGATATTTGTGGCTCTGCTTTGGCTAGCTTCCTGCACAGCATGCACGTGTGTCCCTTCGCATTCCCTGGCTCAGAGAGTATCTCTGGCTGGAATTTGTGCAGCTCTGTGGAACATAACCTTGGGAATGGCTGGTTCCTGCTAGACAGCCTGAGTATTCCCAGCTGCATGCGCTGTCACTGTTGCCCCCAGATACTGTGTGCTCTGTTCTTTGCCCCCGATAGGAGGAGCAGGAGAAATTGAGAGGCCCGAAGGCAGTACAAGGAGAAAAGAGCAAAGCTCGGGCTTGCATTGGCAGCAGTAGCCAGCTGGGTACCGAGTCAGCCTCTGATCAGGGTTGGTGTTTCATGTAAATGTGTATAGAAAGCTTCCCCCCGCCCTTCTTTATCTGCCAAGACTTGAATTCTGAGCCCTGGGCGGGGAGAAGAGGGGGTGAAAAATGCCTGCCACTGAGATGTCATCAGTGGTTGCAGCAGAAACACAAGAGCCTTTAACTTGGAGCTTGGCAGGTGAGCAGAGGAGAAAAGAATTTAACTCCCTTCAATATGTTTAACTTTCAAGGTCACTAGAGCTGCACAGTGCTGGGTGATCTTAGCTCTCCGCACATGGCAGAAACTGTCCCCTACCTCCCCCACCTGGCACATGCAGCCTGCAGGCATAGGCGACTGGTGACTGCAGGGGTGGTACAGGGAGGGCCATCCAGAGGAACATGAGGAACTCCATTTAGCAATTTTTTGGCATGAGCATAGGGAGGCAGAGCACCTCCTGGGTGTTACCGCGAGTCACTTATGCCTGCAGGGGCAAAATGCAGCCCTTTGTGTAAGCAGCAGCTTTTATGTATTGGCTTTCTGAGAGGAGGCCCTCTGGAAACCGTACTGAGTTGGCTGGAGCTCTTTGGCAAGGGAGGTGGCTATTTAACGAGCCTTTAAAGGCATGGTAAGGCAACATTTAAAGGCATGGTAAGGCTCTGACAAAAATGGGCATTGCTCTCCTGTCACCAGTGTGTTAACCCCAAGGCTACTTTTCTCCTCCATTGTTGAATAATTGTGTATTTTTATGGCCTTTTGCAGATGCATAAAGGGGACTCCCAGTCTTGGTGAGAGGTGGCAGAGAGCAGAAAAGGGAAAAATTAGGTTCATTCATTATGAAGTTACTAGACTCTTTGCTGTGTCATCGTGCCCCCCACTTGGGTCCCCAGTGTTCGAAGTGGCTCAAAAAATCCCAAGAACTTTACTAGAAAGCCGTTCTTTTTATTTCTTGTCAAGGACAGAGTCACTTTTTCCTGCTTTTCCCCACAAACTCCAGTGCTAGAGACCCTCTTTCAGAAGGAGTCTGAGCATCCTGATTTCAGCCGCCGAGACTTTTATGAAAAATGCCTGAGAACATGAAGCTTACGATGGAGTCACAAGGGTCAGCAACACTGCTTGGTTATATTTATTGGCTTAAATCTTTTGTACCCTGGCAGGGGAGATGCCGACATCTATCTCTAAGTTGAGTTTGTTGATTTTGTGTGGCTGTAGCCTGGGGATGGGAGGGACCCATGGCCAATGAACTGGATCTGGCCCCTGGCTTACTTTTTGCTCCCGACTGAGGAGTAAGTCGGTGAAGGTTTTTTTTGTCTTCTCACTTGTGTGTGGCCCCTGATTGATTTTTCTGTAGGCCTGTGACCAAAAAACGGTCTCTCTTCCCCTCACTTGCATGTGACACCCCACCCCCACCCCTGTAGCCAGACAGCAAGGTAGGGGTAAGGATTGAGCATCAATGATCTTCTCAGAAGCAAAGCAGAAAAAGAGATAGATGACACAGGAAACAGGATCTGTTTCCCCTTAATACGTAGCCCTTGTATAGTCACAACTATCCTCCAACCATGAGGCCTGAACTCTGCTTCCTTCAATGCCTTTATTAATGCTGCTTCATGGGTCACTTCTAGGGTTGCCAGATGGTCTCCCAAAAAATACCGGACACGCGGTATTTTTTGGTTGAACAAAAAAAAAGAAAGAATGTGGGATAATAAGCGGGGGCCACGTTCGGCGCTGGGAGCCTGTGATTGCACAGAAGCCTGGTGGGGCCAGGAGGAGTGGCTGAGACTCCCAGCCACTCCCCCCGCTCCCGCCAGGTTTCTGCGCAATCACAGGCTCCTAACGCCGATCACGGCCCCGTCTTCCAGCCGCTCCTGCTGCCTACGTCAGGCTTCCGTCCGATGCGCAGCCGGAAAAATCAGAGAATACCAGACATTGCACGCGTCCGGTATTCTCTGATTTTTTTTTTTTTTTTTTACTAGACAAAGAGCACAAATACTGGACATCTGGCAACCCTAGCACTTCTGTCCTGGTTCCTTGCTCTTGCCTTGGAGCTGTGAAAGCTCCCATGACCAGCTCTGTTGGTCTCCTTCGCCTTTGTCTGCAATGTGGGTGTGACACTGACTCCGCTGTTAGCCTTAGATTTGTCTCTTGGCCATAATTAGTTAATGATGTTAAGGCCTCTGCATGGCATGTTTCCCTGCAAGGCTCACATTGTGACTTCTGCGCTAATCAGATCTTATTGTATCATAACTGCTCCTTTGCAAGCATAAAATCAAGCAGATTGTAGGAGGAAGGACGTCTTGTTGCCGTAGGGAAGACACATCAAGTACAAGGGGATTCTGCCTCTTGAGAGATCAGATACACTGAACGAGGGGGAGGGGCTGGGCTTTGTTTGGTGCCCTGATTTCTCTGCTTCTTGGGTAGGGCCCTACCAAAATTTTGATCAATTTCATGGTCATAGGATTTTAAAAGTAGTAAATTTCATGATTTCAGCTATTTAAATGTGAAATTTCATTGTGTTGTAGACATTGGGATCCTGACCCAAGGAGTCTTGGAAGAGATTTGGAAGGGTATTATGTGTGTGGGGAAAGGGCGGGGAGGGGGGGCCTTGCAAAACATCTACCCATACTTCTGTGCTGCTGCTGGTGATGTTGCTGCCTTCGGAGCTGGGCATCTGGAGAGCTGCGGCTGCTGACTGGGAGCCCAGATCCAAAGGCAGAGCCACTCTCAGCAGCAATGCAGAAGTAAGGATGGCATGGGATGGTATTGTCAGCTTTACTTCTATGCTGCCGCGGGACGGGCACTGCCTTCAAGTTGGGGGTCCAGCCAACAGCTGTTTCCTTTTGGCCTGCCAGCTCTGAAGTCAGCACAGAAATAATGGTAGCAATATTGAGACTCCCCAAAATAATTTTGTGACCCCCTGCAACTCCCTTCTGGGTCAGGACCCTTAATTTGAGAAACATTGGTCTCCTCTGTGAAATCAGTATAATCTAGGTTAAAGCATGCAACAGACGAGATTTCATGGTCCATGATGCATTTTTCATGGCTGTGAATTTGGTGGAGCTTTCCTCTATGGATACGGCTCTTCTGTCATCCTACCAGAGTCCTGAATTTCACCCACTTCTTAACCCCCTTCATTTATAGCCTGAATTGTCTAGGCCTAATGTCCTAGCCATGGCTCTTCCCACGAATGAGAATGGGATAGTAACATTTCAAAGCTTGCCAGCCTCCCAGAAGGAATATTGTTGCTGATGAGTTGTGTGCTGGTCTCTGGTGCTATGAAGCATGAGAGTCCATGATTTGGAATTTAACGAAGTCAACTACATAGTAGTGCAGAGTGCCACCCTACTGTGTGATTCTTATGTCCATTGCATGTGTGGCTAAGACCTTCTTTTCATCCCGTCTCAGTTGACCTGTAATCATTTGTTCAAATGAAAAAAGTCCTCATTCTACTCCACGTAATTGTGCACTGAGGAAACTTCACGTTAGGGCCAATAGGAAACTCATTGGACTGCTTCAAAGGTCAGTCCAGGATGCCCGAGTCACCCAGTAGAAACATTGTGTACAGGACTCCATGCATTTCCATTGGGCATTAAGCACCTCTCTTTATTAGTGTTATAGAAGTCAATGCACCACTTTCATGTTTATAATGTATCATCCGGCTGGCCGTTACGAGGGTTATAATTTTTAACGGCAACCAAGAATTGAAATGGCCTCTGGCTTCACCATATTGGTGGTATTAAAGACTAGTAAGTCTCTCAGACCACTATAATGGGTTTACCATGTAGATATGTTTTCCCAGGCCAGGAAATCAACTGGGTTGACGTCCCAAATAGGGGGGTACTGAAAGAATGATAAGTGTTGTTACCATAGGGTTGATCCCTGCTGCGGGGTGATCCTGGTCAGGATTTATGCCTATTTATTTCTGGAAATTAAAAAACCCCACCTTTTTGTCAGTGCAATTCCGTGCACCCCAGTGATTAGAATGGGAGACTAGGAGTTAGGACTACAGGCTGTGGCCTTCTGTGATCAGTACACTCATGTGGTGAGGGTGCTTCTAGCGACCGCCCATGACAAACTGGTTAATTGTCCTGCCGAGTGAATGGCCAAGAGTCAAAAAAGAGTCTCTGCTGCGGAGTCAAAAATGACCAATGAAAACCTTGGGAAAGGCCCATTCTGGTAATGGTGCACAGTCTGCTAGGAGAGGATGTCTCTTTGGGATTTGCCTTGTTGCTGATTGAGGTTCATTGAATTGCTGTGGGGCAGGGGGTGTTAAGGGAGGCAGGGAGCAAATCACAGTTGTTAATTCCTCTTTACATTCTCATCCCTTTCTATAAAATGGGATGATTCCCCTTCCTCAGAGACAGGCTTCCTCCCTGGCTGCCTCCCGTGCTCTGGGATCCTTGGAGAGTAGATGCTAAACAAAGTGGCATTGAAGTATTGTTACTGACTGCAGCACAAATCTTCTTGTACACGTGTGGCTCCTAGAATTAATGGCTTTGTACAGCACCTGTAATGATCTGTATCAGACAAGCTTAAAGTTGTTTTGGGTCAACTTTGAGATGCAGCCAGGTAACTTTCTTTGGCTGGAACTAAGGATGATAAGAAATGGGTAATTGGCTAATCGTGCAGTCAATACAATTTGTTGATAAGGGGAAGCGCTCTGTCCTGGTTTGTGCCAAGTGCAGGAGCTACTCCCACTGTGGCTCTGTGGTTTAAATATAGTAGGAACCAGGCACACTATAGTAGGAGCCAGTACAGATGGCTTCTACTATATTTGAGCTGCAGAGCCAGAGTGGTAGGTCCCAGTCCTGGTGTGAGTCCTGGACCGCTGCGCCTTTGCATTTAAAATGCAGAGGTGCAGTGATCCTGGATCCAGTGCAAGCCAAAACTGAGCTGGGCTTGTTCAGTCCTGGCTCGTGCCGAGTTCAGCAGCCTCTGTCCATAGTGGCCAGAACTGGGTACAAACAGAGGCTGCTCTGACAGCAGCCCCTGTCCACAGGGGATCCCAGCTTCTTGGGCCCGCCGCAGGCAGAGGCTGCTTCGCATAAACCTCCCCTGCCTCCCTCCCTACACCATAGAGATGGTGCTGGGGGAAACTGACTTTTAAGCTAGCTCCCCTCCTCCCCCCCCCCCCCACTTACTGCCTCTAATACAGAGGCAGCAAGGGGGGCGGGAAGTGAGTAGTTGCTGCTACTGCCTGATAAGCCTAGGCTTATCGGGTAGTCGACTGCTTGACTAGTCGCTTATACCCCTAGCTGGAACTAAGGGATCATTGCTGTGTTCAGTTCCCCTTTTTTCTTTCATATGCCCTTGGTGGATGTGCAGCCACCCTTGTGTCACTGACAAGATCTGTGTGAGGGGAGCTGGTCTGAAGAAGACAAAGGTTTTCGATTCTGAGTGATGACCCCCTGATTGAACAGGATATTGCATCCGTATGTTACCTGTGTTCTGATCTCTTCATGATGCATATATAATCTAGTTCCTGGAACACGTATGTCATGGCTGGGACCAGGCAGAAGGGTGTCTCAGAACTGCTTGCATTCAGTTGTCCTGCACCAGCTGAGGGCAAACAAAACAGACAGACAGCTGGAATGTGGCTTTTCCAAAGCTGAGAGCAGGACCTGTCTTTCAGATACAACCAGTGATTCTGGAAAACCTGTAGAACAGCTCTATACAGACTCCAACCTTGAAAAAACAGTTTCTGGAGAGGGGGTTAGGTGTCTCCATGGTGCTCCACTCTTACAGGTTATATCCTATCACAACAGGCTTAATAGAACTGACAGCAGAAACATTAGATACTGTGTGTACCCTGCTGTAGAGAATTGGGATAGATCAGATTAAACCACATACTATTACTTTTTCCTTACTGGTTGAGATGATGCTCTTGTCTCTTCTCTCAAGTATTCACAGTAACCCCAGCAGACTCATGTCTTCACTGCAGAGCTCTGGGATGGTTGGCCAGGATATCAATGAGCTGGATAAAGGCATGGATTGCACCCTCAGCAAGTTTGCAGATGACCCTAAGCTAGAGGAGAGGTAAATACGTGAGGGTAGGGATAGAGTCCAGAGTGACCTAGACAAATTGGAGGGTTGGGCCAAAAGAAATCTGATGAGGTTCAACAAGGACAGGTGCAGAGTCCTGCTCTTGGGACGGAAGTATGCCAATCCCTGCTACAGGCTGGGGACCTACTGGCTAAGCAGCAGTTCTGCAGAAAAAGACCTGGGGATTACAGTGAATGAGAAGCTGAATATGAATCAAGAGTGTGCCCTTGTAGCCAAGAAGGCTAACTGCATACTGGGCTGCATTAGTAGCAGCATTGCTAGCAGATCTAGGGAAGTGATTATTCCCCTTTATTCGGCACTAGTGAGGCCACATCTGGAGTATTGCATACAGTTCTGGGCCCCGTTATAGAAAGGATGCAGGCGCATTGCAGAGGGCAACAAAAATGATTAGGGAGCTGGAGCACATGACTTATGAGGAGAGGCTGAGGGATTTGGGCTTGTTTAGTCTACAGAAGAGTGAAGGGGGATTTGATAGCAGTCTTCAACTACCTGAAGGGGGGTTCCAAAGAGGATGGAGAGTAGCTGTTCTCGTAGTGACGTGGTCTCAAGTTACAGTGGCGGAGGCCTAGGTTGGATATTAGGAAAAGCTATTTCCCTAGGAGGATGATGAAGTATTGGAATGGGTTACCTAGGAAGAAGGTGGAATCTTCTTCCTTAGAAGTTGTTAAGTCCCAGCTTGACAAAGCCCTAGGGCTGGGATGATTTAGTTGGGATTGGTCTTGCTTTGGGCAGGGCGTTGGACTTAATGATTTCCTGAGGTCTCTTCCAACTCTATGATAGTGATAGGCAAAAAATGTCTTGCAGTGGAAGTCTCAGCTCTGGATAGCCTTCCTGGGTGTGTCTAGACTACAGGGTTTTTTCGAAAAAACTTCACCTGTGTCTAGACTGCAGCCGTGTTCTTTTGAAAGTAAATCGAAAGAACGCGGCAATTTTTTTGATCGTGGTAAACCTTATTTTACGAGGAATAACGCCTTTTTTTAAAGTACTCTTTCGAAAAAAGGCACTATTGAATGCAAACTGTGCATTTTTGAAAGAGAGCATCTAGATTCTCTTTCGAAAAAGCGGCTCACTTTTTCGAAAAATCTGCTTGTAGTCTAGACTCTCTCTTTCAAAAGAGGCTGGTAGTCTAGACATAGCCCCAGAGATATCGCACCCTGAATAGATCACTAGATATTGCCCATCCTACACTTAGATGGGGAAAAAAGGAAACATAGCTCAGGTGGGTCATTATTAAAACCAAAAAGCATATATATATATATATATATATATATATATATATATATATATATATATATATATATATATATAAAAAATAAAATCTCTCTCACACACACACACACACGGGGTTTGGTGGGCTGGTGGCAGATGAAGCCATCAAGGATGCATGAGAATGGCTGTCTCATTTTTTCCAGTTTATCCCATGGATGCTCCAGTTTCACATATGGCATGCATGTGTATATTATGGATACAGTTAGGTGTATTCAATTTTTGGTAAAACCTGCTGACACAGTTTTCCCATCTATGCTCTACAAGTCCCATTATCCCCAGTGGTTGAAAGTCCAATACATTCTGCACTAAACGATGGCAAACTCCTCTCTCCCCCAAAACCTTGTGAAGTGTTGATTTTTATCTGTAGGGTCTATGTGCATGACTGGTTGATATACCTGGTATACCGTGCAGACGAGAGAAAGCATCTTCCAGGCCTTGCTATTGAATTTACCAGAGACCTCCTCAAGCTCCAATGCAATGCATGGGTGGGAATTTTCAGAAAGGCTGAAGGGGTTTAGAGGCCCAGTTCCCACTGACTGACTTCCAGTTGGAGTTGGGCACCTAACACCCCTGGGTCCCTTGGGAAATTTCAGCTTTAAGCACATGCTTAACTTTAAACCCATAATTTTGTCCCTGTTCAACCACACACTGAAGTATGTGACTTCAGTGGGGCTTCTGCATGTGCTTACGCTGTAAGGACTTCAATGTTTGAACTGAACTGGTTCCTGAGTTGGTTGGAATGTCAACCGCATTGCACTAGGCAACTTACGGCCTGTAGTGCAAGTGTGAGTAAACAAGGTTCACTACTTGGGCAGAGAGGAACACAAATGAGCAATGCAGCAAGGGAGAGTGGATGAGCCATGGCTTTATTGGTTGCCTCTCAAGGATTCTACTGGTAGCGGCTTCTCTGCATGTTTGGGTGTTGTGGAGGGTCAATTCCTACGCTTTCTGCTTTGACAGGTGTCTGTGCCAGTGTTAATGCACCTGCTTGTGGCAATGGCTTTTGCTTCCCTTCACCCCTCTGTAAAGGGGGTGGAAGTACTGAGCAACGTGAAATAAGGAATTTATAGGTATGTCTAGACTGCAGTTGGACACCAGCGGCAGGACCAAGGCCGCTGACGTAGGCTTGTGGGGCTGTAAAATGTGGTGTAGGCATTTGGGTTGGGCAGAGCTGGAGCTCTGGGATCCTGTAATGGGAGAGGGTCCCAGAACTCGGACTCCAGCCTGAGATGAAACCCCTATCCCACAGTTTCACAGTCCGAGCCCTGCAAGTTCCGGTCAGCCTCAGGTGTTTAATTGCAGTGTAGACAGATGAAAGTCCTCATGTATTAAATAGGCTCTAACTCGACTGTATGTGATGAGTTTGAGGCAGGATTTACTGGGTGAGATTGTCTGGACTTAGCAGATTGATTTTGCTTGGAGGGGATCAGGAAAGCAAGTTTTCCTGAGGAAAAGAGCTCATTCCCACCCAGTCCTCCATACCCTCCCCCAATACATGCACAGGAGCTATCCAACCAAGGGATTCTTGTTGGCTCAATTCCCATTCTGTGGGCTTTGCTGGAGGAGAGGACAATATGTGGTCCAAAGAAATTGTCTGGGGAGTATAAGATGAAAGCTGTGCACCTTGGTAAGGTTTTGTAATTGCTGGCTCTTTTGAGACTCTATGGATCTGTGTTCTCTTTTTGTTTTTTCTTCGGGGATATAGTTACCAGGCAATTATTTCACACCCTGTAGCACTGCAGACATGTCTCTTCAAGTCCAGTCCCTCACCCCGTAGCTGAGAAAATGTATTTTACATTTAAAAAATAAGCCTTTAAAGAAATGTCCTCCAGGCATAAAGCCGATGTGATTTCTATATATAACCCTCTGTTATTAATACAATGAACTTCTCTTCAGACCTGCAGGGAGGGAAGAGGGAATATGACTTACTCACCAGAGATATGAATGATATGATATTCATTTTCGGTACACAGTAGATCCTGGCTTCATCACAGCGCCCTGAACCTGAGATTTATTTTCCAGTGATAAAGCAGGGCAATACTGTAAAGGAGGCTTGTGACATGCATTCTTGCAGAACATTAGTATAAAATAAAAAGATTATAGAAGCAATTTTACATTGGCTCAAAGATATAAAGATCTGGGCAGAGTTGAATGATAAATAGCATGTATGATTGAGAATGTGCATAAAAAAGCCCCCGGGGTGTTAGATGGGCATAAAAGAAATGCTGTGTTAGCTTTGATTTTTTTAAGGTGATTATTGATTTTTGTCTCTGTCTGATTTTTGGCACTGTTGGTTAAATACTATATTTTCCCCTGGCTATAAACACTGAGGGATCTTTTTTTTTTTTTGGTTTTTGTTTTTGTTTTAACAGCACTGGGACACCAGCCTTGAGCAGCACAGCTCCTTGTGAATGTTAAAGCCTCATGGAATCAAATAAGGAGTAAAACCTTCTATTATAAAAAGTACATAATTGAGCTTTTCTGGCTAGGTAAACAGAGGGAGGAAGCTGCAGTTTATTCTACCATGGGTGTAAACGTGTACATAATAGAACATTGTGAGTTTTTATTATGGGTATAGCATCTAAGGGTGCGTCTACACAGCAGAGCTTAACTCGAAATAAGCTAGGAAAATTGAGCTACGTCACTTATTTCGAAATTGGGAGCGTCTACACAGCACTTATTTCAAAATAGAGCACTCTTCCTCCGACTTCCCTTACTCCGTGTACAATGAGGGTAACAGGAGTCGGAGTAAGAAGTATTTTGACACTGTTTCGAAAAAACTGAAGAACTGCTGCTGTAGACTCGGGCTACGTTATTTTGGAATAATGTTGCTGTGTGGACATAGCCTTAGATGGTTCATTCACAAATAAGTAGGAAGACAAATGAACAAATTCTGATCTTGTTTACACTGGTATAATGGAGAGCAGAGTCTAACCTAGAGATGTGCCTTCAGGGCATCCAGTGCCATGTGACCTCATTGCGGCCCATTTGAACCCCTGGACAATAAGTCTGGTGCAGGAGGAAATCCTTGGAGATCCAGGATCGTATTAAAGGTTGGGCACGAGTGTGAGCAGGTAGAAGTAGAGTGGAGAGGACTGATGTAAAGTGAATGGAATGCGTCAGGTGTGGATCAATTTGGAGACACGAGAAGTTATGAGACACAAGGCTGTTCCGGACACAGCTGTTGCAATGAAATAAGCTACTCAGCCATGAGCAGGAAGAAATGGAGTCCTCTACTCTACAAGAGGCTGACTGCCCTCAACTCCTATAAACTTCAGCGGGAGCTGAGGGTGCTCAGGATCTTGCAGAATTGACTCCAGAAGAACAATTAAGGAGTGGGAAGTGTGTAGGACGTGAGGTGGCAGGGGTGACGCTATCCAGACTAGAGCTATCTAGACTTTTAACACATGCTTGTATCACCCACACCCATGTGCACACACACATGTGGCATGGATGATGTACTGTATAGAGACTACAGCAAGCTGAGACTTGTTTCCAACATTTTTGGGGTGGAAAAACGCAAATTCATTGCAACTTTTTGTAGAAAGGTTTCTCAGGTTCAGGATAGGAACTATTGGGTAGATGTGTAAACATGTAACCGCTTGAAATTTTAGCAGTTACACATTGAGATGCGGGGAGGGGGCAGGTGGGAGCCAGCTTGAAAGCCTCTTCCTGCGTATACTAGCTCCTGCCTGCCCCTGCTGTCTTTCTATTTGAGGCAGCAGCGCGGTGGGAGGGAGGGCAGGTGGCTCCGTGGGAGCTGGTGCTTGCAGGCCAGCTCTTAAGCCAGCTCACCCTGAGGATGAGCTCCCACCAGCCCACCCCCCTACTTACTCTGTGGGAGGTGGGGGGGGGGGCTGGCTCCCCAGAAGTTGGCATATGTGGAAGGATGGCATAAAAGCCAACTCCCTGTGCATGCTGGGTCCTCTGTGGGAGTCAGCAAGTGAGGGCAGGTGGCTCTGTGGAGCTGGCAGGTGTGGAGATACAGTGGCAGCAAGGGAAGAGAATTTTATCCACTACGTGCACTAACTGATAAGCCTAAGCTCATAGGTTAATTGTGTAGTCAACTAAACATTGACATTCCTAGTTCAGGGTGCCCACTTACCCCCACAATAGCTGCTTGTCTGGTAGTTACTGAGAGACCTCAAGTCCCTTTTCTGACTCAGGTCTTTCTTTCATGTGTTTTCATGAAATTTTTTTGAATAATAAGCCTACTATTTCATGTTTTGAGTGTTTAAAGTTTATTTTCCAGCCAACCCTTGTAAGGGATTTAGTAACAGACTGTGGATTTAGTAACAGATAGGATTGCGTGTTTAGGGTTGGTATTTACATGTCTGGTGATTGAAAGAGACATTTCTATAACTTAGTCAGTAAGGATGGTGAGTAGGAGTTGATTCCTAATACACAAGGGAGTAGGCTCATCCATAGGTAATATAAACAGTAACATTCAGGTCTCTTGTTGTATCTGGCAATGCCGGGATCTCAGATACAGCCCAAGCTATTTATCTGAGTCACAAAGGAAGCCTAATGTGTTTTGAGACTGTTGTACTTAGGAAGCTGCATGAAAAGAAATGGGATGGACAGGGGTGGAAGAATGTTTCCAGTATGCAAGAGGCTGGTCTTGTAAGCTCAGATAATGTCACCACTATGCTCACTGCAATATCGCAGAGGGCCTGAATATTTATAGGGCACAACCAATGTCAAAGCAAGAATTTGGGCTGCAGCTGCTTCCACTGCTGCTATCCTGGATGTCGCACTGTCACATGTCTAGATTATCTAGTTAAAAATCAGTGTGTGGACATTCCCCCCCTTCTCCCACCTAACAACATCCCTTTCTTTCATGACTGCTCCTCCATGATTGGTTGGAAGTGGTGGAGGCCACTTTGCTGGCATGCATGTCAGCTACTTTGCTCTCAGATGCCAGTTTCCCCTGGGTGCTTGCAGCTAATGTGATGGAGTTTGGCTGCACTTCTTTGGTAAGAGCAGTTTCCCCGTTCCTTTGCTTCCTAAGCCATTTAGCTAAGGGCAATGTTTGTATAAACCGGGAAAGCATTAGTAGCCAATTGGGCAATACCACCTCACCAGCCTGGAACAGGGAGGGGCTCCTTATGCTAGCCATGGAGAAGAGGGAGATGTATGGAAAATGTGGTTGAGCCAAGCAAGGGAAGAGGAAAGACCACTCTCCCTGAAAACGCTCCCCTTTTGATGTAACTCTTGGCTATAGCCATTCAGGCACCCAAGTTATGAATCCTTGGGTCACAAAGTAAGAACCTGCACTTCTTGTTTGGTTGTAATTTGTGCATGTGACGCGGGAGGGGAGGAACCAGAACTGTATTGGATTGGAGATGATTATTAAGTCGAACAGCAGAATTCTTGAGACATGGGGCCGCATCCACATGGATTTTAATGTTTCAGGAAAGGAAAAGATGAAACCAAACCACCACATCCAGTGGCTGAAAAGGCAGGATAAGAATCAGAGCTCCTAAATAGGGTGACCAGAGAGCAAGTATGAAAAATTGGGACACTTTTTCGGGGGAAGGAGGGGTGCGTGGTGGGTGTAGGATGAGAAGAGTAGGCGGAACTGATGGGAGAGCAGCCCCCGATGACCTTACTGCATGGAAGACACCACAGTAAGTATGTTGACTTCAGCTATGCTAGTCACATATAGCTGAAGTTGTGTAGCTTAGATCGACGGGGCCAGGGGTGTAGTATAGACTAGGCCTTAGTGTCTCAAGGGAGCTGGCTCTTGTGTTCGATCAGGTATGTTATCTCTAGAATTTAAGTCCTAAGCTGCACTCTCGATTTGTGGTGCTTGGTTCTGGCAACCACCGCTATCACTCTGAACCCTCTCCACAATCGTTTGGGCTGACTGCAGTGAGAATCCCAGTAATAGCTGGTTTTCTAGGCACCACATAGCTGAGATTGGTCTCTCCCATGCCACGTGCATTTTGCTAGCCTCATGCAAATGAGTGACAATGGTGTCTTCTACATGTGGTGCACTTGGAGGGCTGCCTATTATAATGCATCTCTTGATGCTTTAGAAAGGGGCTACCAAGTCACTAGCACCAAAAATAAGAGTTTGGTTTTGGGGGAGGAGAGCTGCATCGGCAAAAATGGTTAATATTGTTTTTTCATACTGGACTTGTCTTTAGATGCTCAGGAAATATAGGTCCTTAATTTTCACACAGGTCAGCAATACCCTTCTGCCATGTATACTGGCCAAACCGGGTAGTCTCTGTGACAAAGGACACAAATTAGACATCAGAAATGGTAATACACATAAACCTGGAGGGGAGCATTTTAATCTACCTGGTCACTCAAACATGGATTTAAAAGTAGTGATTCTTCTACAAAGGGTTACAGAGAGATGGCAGAACTGGAATTCATTTACAAATCTGACAGTATTACTCTGGGCTAGTATAAAACATTGACTGGTTAATGCACTACAAAGACAATTTCTTCTGCTTTTACCATACACATTTTCAGATCAAAAGCTATGAATGGGACACATCCAGCATATTTAATTAACTTCATTAACATGGGTCCTACAATTGACAGGTACTACTTTTGCTGTTATATATATCTCAGATTCTGTTGTTTCCACTCCAAATCATCTGAAGCAGTGGGTTTTATCCACGAAAGTTCATGATCCTACACATTTTAGTTAGTCTCTAAGGGTATGTCTAGACTACATGCCTCTGCCGATCGAGGCATGTAAATTAGACATACCAACATAGTCAATGAAGCAGGGATTTAAATGTCCCCCACTTCATTAGAATAAAAATGGCCGCCGTGTTGTGCCGGCTCAGCTGTTTGTCGGCATGAAGCGGCAGTCAAGACGGGGATTGGTGGGAAAGGAAAGCCTTTGCCGACCGATCCCTTATTCCTCGTGCAACAAGGTTTATAGGATCGGTCGGCAAAGACTTTCCTTGCCCACCAATCCTCGTCTTGACTGCCACTTCGTGCCGACAAACAGCTGAGCTGGCACAATGTGGCAGCCATTTTTATTCTAATAAAGTGGGGGATATTTAAATCCCTGCTTCATTGACTATGTCAGTATGTCTAATTTACATGCCTCGGTCGACAGAGGCATGTAGTCTACACGTACCCTAAAATGCCACAGGACTACTTGTTTTTAAAGTTACAGACTAACACTGCTACCCTTCTGAGACTTGTAACAGAAGTAGGCTATTCTGTTCATCCATTTTATTGCCAAGAGACATTTCTTTGTCATAACAGCAGGCTGGTGTATTCTAATAGGGTTTAACAGCCCTGCGAGGAAAGCTGCTGTCAGAATACTTTAAAGTTGGACAGAACATCTCCTGCTTTTTGAGATAGATCAGTAAAGATTCTGATTGCTTCCAGTGGGAGACTATTTTTATGCTGTCCAGGGGCTGTCTTTTATTATGAGTTCTCTATCACTTTCTTTTTTTTTGGTTTAAAATCCTAACTACATGTCTTAGGATGACCTTAAAAATATCATCACCATCTCTTGCAATCTGAAAAACCAGACACTCTATTTTCAAGATGGAATTGTGTTGCCTTTTATTAAGGAGTCATTACCAAATAAAGTAAGTTGGATTTCATCCAGGAGTGGGGCAGAGAGCAGCTGTAGCGCCTAGAGCTGCATCATCTTGGCTCTAACGGATGTCGTCACTGTTGCATAAAACCCACAAGTATATTTCATTGCATTATGTGAATCTTAATCTCTTTGAAATTGCCATGTCAGTAAGTGAAGATCCCAGCCATTAATTTATCTGTAAGATGTCCTTTAAAAATGCATGTTTAACTTAATTGTTATTTATTTTGCAAAGAAACTTTTTATCAGGGCACAGCTTGTTACCTCTGTGTCTGCTTCTCGATTCAGTTGTGACACAAGCAGAGGCGCGAGCCAAGTGTCAGTGTGTCAGCAAGGCCATGGGTTCAGACAGAAAGGGATCAGATGCCTAGCTTGTCTGATGTGTGCCTTCAACTGCTCCATGGGCGTGCTGGGTTTCATTGTTAAAACCACAGTCCCAAAACAGAAGGGGGTGAAAACTTCAACCAGTCCTTGACAATAGGCAATTCAACTTTGCATAACGCACAGTAGTAAGTTTATGAGCTTTGTGCACACATCAACTCCCTCAAAATATATCTACTCGTGATAGGAACTTAAACGAGCACTGAGGAACATGGGATGAGTTTGAGGGGTTCACCACTTGTGCTGCCCAATGTTAGGGATGTGCTTACCTAATATCCAATCAGATTCAAGCTATAGGGTCCACATTTGTAAAGTGCCTAGGGGAATTAGACTCTTTTGTCTTTTAGGACTCCAAGTCCCTTTGAATGTGAATGGGATTTAGGTGCCTAAGTCATGCAGGCATTTTTGAAAATGCTGCCCTTGGTCTTACTCCAAGGTCTAGAAGGCATTTTATTAGCAGTGCTAGACAAGGCAACCACAGCTTCTGGTACTGCCTCTCTTGATCATGTCTCATAGCACCTTGATTCACAAGCAGCTGGTCGTTCCAAGGGACTACTTGCAGCGTAAAGGCCTTATCCAAAGTCCACTGAAATCACTGGAAAGGCTCTTCTTGACTTCCCTGGGCTCTGAATCTGGCACTAATGTACTACCAGCTAGGAGTCATCGTGGGAGGCTCTGCAAAGGGAGTAAACAAAATCTAAGTGTAACCCAGAGGCACTGAGATCATTGCCAGGGAGAGTGAAGTCTGCTCTACAGCATTAGCTGAGAGGCTATTGGCTTTAGCTCATACATTAGAGGCACATGGCTTTAGCTGTTAAGGTTGCAAGTTTAGTTCCACCTGCTGACGACCAGGGTCCGTAGGTTGTACACAAGCTTTTAGGCAGGGTGGGCAAGAATGGTGTTGGTAGCCTCTGTTTGCCGGAAGCTGGGAATGAGCGACAGAGGGTGGATCACTTGGTGATTCCCTTTTCTGTTCATTCTTTCTAGGGCACCTGGCATTGGCTACTCTCAGAGGACAGGATACTGGGCTAGATGGACTTTTATCGTGACCCAGTCTGGGCATTCTCATTTAGGTGATGTGCTTTTTAAGTAATTGTCTCTCGATTTCTCTTTCTTTATAGGTGAGTGTTTTAACTACCTTGGAACGGCGATTCAATCTGCAGAGTGCTGACGTGGGGGTGATAGCCAGCAGCTTTGAGATTGGGAACCTGGCCCTCATTCTCTTTGTGAGCTACTTTGGAGCCCGGGGGCATCGGCCACGTTTGATAGGATGCGGAGGAATAGTCATGGCTCTGGGCGCTCTCCTTTCTGCGTTGCCGGAATTTCTGACTCACCAATACGAATATGAATCTGGGGAAATACGCTGGGGGGCTGAAGGGAGGGATGTATGTGCTGCCAACGGGTCCACTAGCGACGAGGGACCAGACCCAGAACTTATCTGCAGGAATAGGACTACCACCAACATGATGTACTTGCTTCTCATTGGCGCGCAGGTGCTCCTAGGCATTGGTGCTACCCCTGTACAGCCACTAGGAGTTTCCTACATCGATGACCACGTGAGACGAAAAGATTCCTCCCTGTATATAGGTAAGACTTTGGAAGTTTGTCGAATGCTGTTGAGGTGTTCTTGATATTGCAGATGATTTATTCGGCATCAATAGAAAGAACGAATTTGGAGTTCTTCACTGTGCTTCTATGTCTGTGACGGTACCTTGGCTTTGATCTACCAAGAACTAACCATGACAAGAAACATCTCTTTGCCAGTGATAATCCTTGTGCCCTCCCTGTCCTCCTTCCACTTAAAATACCATGGCAGAGAAATGCAGGAGATCTTCATTCATAGTTGAGAGAGCTGCTGATGTCATCCTTTGGGTGGGTAGCCATAATGAGGCAGTGAGTAATTCAGAAGATGTTCCTTTGGTATCTTTTTTCATAGCAATTTCCTGTCTCTCTTAAACTGTAATGATATTGGTCACTTGTGGTTGTGTTATAGCTGCAGAACATCGAAGTTGTTTACCAGAGAGCAATTAACCACCTTCTTATCCAGTGTACCCTAGCTGCCCCCAGAGAGTGTTAGTTAGTATGCCTAATGATTACAGTATCTTGCAAGGTACATTGTTCCTAACAAGTTTTCTAATAATTTTTTTAGCAAAGTATTTCTGAGCACTCTCCTCACATGCAAAGAAAGTTCTCTCTGTAGAGAAGATGCTTTTACTCAGCATCTTGTGGAAAGCCCCCAGAAATGTTACTTATAGGGGAAAACAGGGTTGCAAAGCTGGTAAGACTATTGTCATTGAGGGGGGAATCAAGCATTTAACTCCCAATAGCAGTGGTCATGCTGCAAAATTATTTGCTGTATCTCAGGGATGTTTAGGGTTAGTGGCATAGTGCTGCATGATGGGGTTAGAGTATAATACCAGGTTTTGGTTATCAATTGATATATCCTGGCCTTACGGTAAAGTGCTCATGGGTTTCTGTGAGAAGAACTTATGCTTCAGGGAGCTTTTTGAGTGAAATTGCTGTCTGGAGGCCTCTGGATGCTGCTTCAATCAGTTGTCTATAACTGCTCCATATTTATAGGACTTATCATTAGCTAGCCACCACTTCTGCTGGCCCCAAGACATGTGCTTATCTAATTTGCTGCCTGTATGTATTCAGGCCCGTCCAAAGAATTTTCAGGGGACCAAGGTCGCATACTGAGATTGACTGCACTGTGCGGCCGGGTGGCTCCCAGCCAGGAGCCAGGCAACAATTGTGGGCAGCCAGGGAGTGCAGGGCCCCGAAGGTGTGGGGCCCGAAGCAACTGCCTTGCTCTACTTGCCTTAAGGCCGGTTCTGCATGTATTCCTTTTGTGTCCCTACGCATGGTATCTAATGGCTACATTGACTTCACCCCCTGACCTACTTTGACTGGAAGCTGAAAAACAATCCCATCAACAAACCATTCTTGCTATGTCATCTCTGGTTGAGTTACTAAATATAACAAATATATTCCTGGCTGGAATAGCCACTTCTGTAACCCTGCTCAGCTTCTGTTACCATTTCTGAAATTGTCCCATGATATCACACTTAGTCAAACAGAGGAGAGACCTATTGGATAGGCTGGCTATTGTGTGTAGCTATTGTAGGCCTCTCATAGATTTATGCCTCTTGCCTCTACATGAGATTCTAGCATGTGCACAGCACAGCCCATACATTCCTTAAGTAGTCATAAAATCATTATTTCAGCAGTTAGCTCTGCATGCTGGAATTTTATGCTCTGAATAACTTGCTTTAATTTTCTGAGGGTTCCACTGTATAAAGAAAACTGGAAATATATCATCCTGTGTGTAAAATAAGGATAAAAATGGCCTCAAGGTAAATACAAAACTGAATTATCTGGAACAACTCTGTCAATGCCATAAACCATGAGTTTGAATTTATTCTTACAGTGACTTTGGAGTTATTGATCATAAAAAAATGTATTGAAAAATTAGCTATTTGCTTAAGTCAGTAGAGTAGATATGTTGGCAAGATAGATATGACAGGGCTCTGTGACCAGGACTGGGGAGGAACCCCTCAGTGACCACGCTTCAGAGAATTTTTTGAGCGACGTTGTCATCTGAAAGCCTCTAGATTCTGCATCCATCAGCATTTTCATAGTGGGTAAGGAGGTGGTGCCATCAGGAATTTTGTTTGAGACATTAAACTTTCTGCATTAATATAACTTTTAAATTATTGTTGCTGGGAAAATCCTGCCCCTCAGTCTTCCCAAAATTCTATTCAGCAATTGAACTTCCTCATAAATTTGCTTCTCAACAGTTTTGATTCAATTTTTGCAAACAGTGTGTTTTTGTTAAACTGGCATGAATGCCCATGAAAATTCATTCCCAGCCTTTCAAAACATGTCAGAAGTGTGTGTGTGCACTCATCCAATCAGGAATGAGTGGTATCAATGAGTAATTTCTGACCCACCCCTCCTAGGCATCACAACTTAATTTAAAAAAATACAATTTATTCAATACTTTCTTCAGATTGTGTTCAAATCATAGAGTAAAACAGTGAAAATCATTTTCTGAATAAATATGAATACTAAATAAATTTGTAGCTGCTTAGTATTTGTCATAAGCAGGAAGGAAGGTTAAATTCTTTAGATAAAATACTAATTGTGAATTATTTGGTCAGCTTTGAATTTACTTGACTCTCTTTCAGTGATGTCAAATATTACAATTTTCAGTGACCTTGGCAAAAAGGAGCATCTGTGCTCAGCAAAGCTAGTTTAGTGTCATTTTTCCACTGTTATACATCCTCAGTTATTACCTGTGTCTTGTCAGTTTTGTGTACCAGCCTCTTCTTGTATAATAGTGTTCACTCTGTAGGGGCTGTGCTGTATGGTTCCAGAATAATAGTTTTCTGGGATAACTTCTATAATTTTAAATTGCGGGGGGGGGGAGGAAGCAAACACATATTGCTGCTTGAGGAGAGAAACTAATTAATAATGATAGCAATAGTCCAAACAGGCATCTTGTCACATTAGACAGCGGCAAAGAAATGACCATTTCTTGGCCAAACTATGTAACTTTTGCCATAGGGCTCACTTCAATAGTATGCATATCGTGTCTGGCCTAGGATTGAGTTAGTCAAGGCATTAGTTAATATTTGTTCACTTTTGACTAGACCAGTATGAATAAGAATTCCTTCAAGCATGTTCATGCAGTAAACTAGATGGAATTGTCCAGTGTACTGTGTCTGTTTCTTTTCAGTCCATATTGTACACAGGTAAGACTTTCTAGCAAGTATCTGTAGAAGGTGTCCAATGCCGCTGAGTGGGAAACTGGAATTTAGGAAACATTTGTGATCGGAAACTCCACCATAATATGAGGTGGGATGGCGGGGAGTGGGGCATGGATTTGGAAAGCATTGTGAAACCTAATAGAATTAAAAGAAGATAAACAAATTGGGATTTTAACTGTGTGCGCTTCAGTGCTGAAAATTTGTTATTGCATACTGATATCTATATGGCAGTTGATGGGCCATCCATTCCTGCTGTTACTCCACTGAAAGTGGTAGAGAGAAGAATGATTTTAGACCATTTTGACTAGGCGCCAAACTTGTGAAGAATTAAGCATATGCTGAACTGTACACTGTCCTTAAAGAGTCCCATTGGATTTAAACTGCATGTTGCAAACTTAGTGTACTGGTGCAATGAAATTTAGCACATATGACATGTGAAGTAAGTTTGATTAATTAACCTTACCACAGCTGCATGTACAGTTGTGAAAATTGTTAGATCCCTAATCCAGCAGTTGGGTCCATGTGGCAGATCCTTGTCTATCATCATGGGACTTCAGTGGGTCATGGCCACATGGGTTGAATTAAAGCCTGGAGTGCAATTTTATGCATGCACAATTCGCCCCCCCCCCTTAACTTTTGAAAAATCTGGCACATGTCACTGGGGAGAGCGACCAAGGCCCTGACTTTGCAAGGCACATAAACATATGCCTAACTTTGAGCATGTGTGTGCTTCCATCAAAATATGAATTAATGCACTTAAAGCTGGGCACATGTATATGCACCTTGCTGAGTTAGAGGAGGGAATTCTTTGGATTTCATAGTTGCAAAGAGGAAGGGGCAAACATCTAGCAAGAATATCTTATCAGTATGGGGCTCCTGCCATGTTGTGAAGGTTGAACATCTCTGGTCCAACACCAGCAGTGAAAGTAACTTCACATTTCTTACAGGTACTGTCCTACGGCAACCCTGGGTCCCTGTCAGCTCTTTAAATAGCTCCCTGCTGGCTTTTGCAGCAGCTCAGCCAGCTCTTGCTGGACCTGTGCACAAGGGTGCACCTACTTACTTTTACCTCTGTCTGGCACTCTCAGGACCTGACTGGTGTGTCAACCTGTATTTCAAATATCGAGAGGACAGGAGCAGTGCTTTGGAATTATGATGCATGCAATATGTTGCTACCAGTCACAAACTGACTGTGTTGCTGTAGTAACCAGCCTTACAAAAATGAGGGGGAGAAATTTTGTGGTAACTGGAGGGATATCAAATCAGAGAGAACTCCTCTACACAAAGATTCTTAAAAGACCGTTTTACCTTAATATAGACAAGGCTCTGTAGTCTTTTGATAAGTGTTCCTACCAATGATGGGGAAACTAATTATTCCATTTCATCCGCTAAAAGTGGATTTTGCATAAAGTTGCCATCAAAAGCTGCCCCATTTCACCAAGTAATTGTTGCCTTTTGAAGCAAGTAAATGCCCTTTGTATAGTCCATGTATAATGTGGCATAAATAGAGATGGTGATTCATTTTCTGTATCAACAGATATAGGTTGAACCTTTCTCAACTGGGATTTCCTGGTCTGGCTGCTGGACCACAGATCTGCTGGTCTAGAGAGACCCTGTGGAAGACCAGAGGCAGGAGCTCTGCAGGGGCTGTTAACCCAGCCAGGCTGGCTTCAGGGAGGCCAGTGGCCGGGAGCTCAGCTGAACTGGCAGCAGGGTGGCTGGAATACCAGTGGAGGGGGCTAGGAGCCCCAGCAGCAGGGCCGGAAATGCCCTGGTAGGGCTGGTAGGGCCAGACCCTTTATTTCCATTATCCACTTGAATTCCTGCCGTTATTGCATCTTTTAATTTTCTTTTCCACATAAACGTGTGAAACTTTAAAAAAAAAATCCGAAGAAGAGCTGGTACTCACCTCTTGCAGGCTCTAGTTTGCTTTAAGCACCAGTACAAATCTTCTGAGCTGCAATGCAGGGCAGACCGATATACAGTACGTGAATCCTGAAGGCTTCAGTAATAAATGTCAATTTAAAACACACTCAAATTACGTAGTGTCAGTCAAAATGACAGCAATCATTGTGCCTTGCAGAAGCAGAAGTATTTTCTTTATTGACATGTATTAAACCTGAAGATCAGTAACTATGGGTTAATAACCAGTTTGAAGCATAGGATGCTGAATATAGAAGGACATGAGAGATTTTGTGATCTGGCTACCACTGCTTTGTATTACAACCCAAAACGCTGACATGTTTTTTTTTTTTTTATTATTTTAGAGGTCCATTTAGCAAGCTAAACCATTATTGTGACCTTCAAGACCATGCATCTTGTCTATTCATTATGTTAGGGCTGGTTAAAAAATTTCAGTCACTTTTGGATGGAAAATTAGAACTTAAATGTAAAGAGATTATGAAAGCTGAGCACTCATAGAAGGGCCAGATTTATTAAATGAGTTCATCATTTGAGGTCCTTGAAACTCCAGCCATAAATTTTGAAGTATATGCTACTGGGTGCACAGAGTACATCTGAAAATTCTAGTTCTTATTTATGTGCCGAAATGGGAGCTGAACACTTGAAAATCTGCCCAAGAGCTCTATGGAAAATTGTTTCCCCATGTCTGCTTATGTAATACATTACCCAAAGGCTGGTTTCTTGTCAAAACTGAACATGGGTGGGTCCCCTGAACACATGTGGGAACTGCTGCCAAATTCTGCAGACCTGTTTTTCCAACTTTCTTGTGTGTGTGTGTGTGTGTGTGCGTGTGTGTGTGTGTGTGTGTGTGTGTTTTTACCCTCTGCAAGTAAATTCACTCAGATTTCCATGGGAACTGCAATAATTTGGTGCTGTTCATTAGTTTTAAAGACCAGGTGAGAAATTATGTTTGTTCATGTTTCTGACTTTTTCCCCCTTCATTTTCCTCCATTAAGTTTAGGATCTACACTTAAAAAAAAAAAAAAAAGCCTTTTGAATGATGGCTGACTGTGTCCCTTCCTCTTTGAATCCCTCTGCTAGCAGCCCTTCCTGTCACCTTGAATCAGTGGCACAACTAGAAGAGGAAAACTGGGTGGGCTCTGGCTTTTCGGCGAGCGTACAAAGATGAGAGGCTGCCTCACCCACAGAGGGGAATATGGGTTTGTGGAGGCCTGATCCAGGACAAATGAGGGGTTGGTCCCCACCCCTTCCACCTCCCAGTCAGTGCTCCTGCCAGGGAAAAGGAGTCAGGGCATGGGGGCTTACCCTGTTCCCCTGCCTGGTGCTCCTGCCGGGGATCAGGCCTGAATGCCAATTGGATGGGCCATAGCCCACACGGGTCCACCCATGGCTATGTCCCTGCATTGAATTCAAGTTTCCTGACTCCTTGAAAACTCTACGAACCTCTGCCCCTCCCATGTTGAATCTTCCAGTTGCTTCCAGCCCCTTCCATCCTGCCAGTGTTCTCCCCACCCTCAGTCCAGCCCACACCTGTCAATATCTCCCACAATCACATCACTATCTTCTCTCTTGTGCCCTGTTATGCTTGGTCCCACTTCCCTGGGCATATCCACAAGGCCTCTGCCTTGTCCGTATAAGTGTCTCTGAAAATTAGGGTTGCCAGATGGTTTCAACAAAAATACCAGACACGCTTGACATTACATCACAATCTACATTACATCTTATTTAGAAAATACCGGACATTTATATTTTCTCATTTATATTTTCTCAATTTGTTTCCCGAACAGAAAGCTTAAATACTGGACTGTCTGAGCTTAAATACTGGACTGTCTGGTTTAAAACCGGACACTTGACAACCCTACTGAAAATCCACTTCTGTCATGCCATCTTGCAGTGACTCTAGTTGGTTTGTCTACATGCACTGTGTTTCCTCTCCTTAATCTCTATGGCTACGTCTAGACTGCAAGCCTCTTTTAAAAGAGGCTTTTTCAAAAGTTTCTTTTGAAAAAGCCTCTTTTGAAAAAGAGCATCTAGACTACAACCAGTACTTTCGAAAAAGCAAGCCGCTTTTTGAAAGAGAGCACCCAGGCAGTCTGGATGCTCTTTTTCGAAAAAACACAGTTTGCATTACATAGCACCTTCTTTTGAAAGAGCACTTTTGAAAAAAGGCATTATTCGTCATAAAACGAGGTTTTCTGTGGTCGAAAAAACTGCCGCGTTCTTTCAAAAGAACGCAGCTTCAGTCTAGACGCAGGTAAAGATTTTTCGAAAAAAGGCCACTTTTTTCGAAAAATCTCTGTAGCCTAGACATACCCTATCTGGTTGGGTCTCAGACAGTATAGGGAGAGATTCAGTGACATATCAGTCAAAAAAGGAAGTGGGTAAGCTCACCTTCCTGGTGTACCAGGCCAGTGGCACGGTAGACATTGAGGATGCCATTATTATGAATTGGGTTTTGGGTAGATTGACATCAGGGGCTGGAAGTTCAAATGCACTTTGGGGTGAGTGTTACTAACATGCATGGCAGTTGTGATGTTCATACACCCAGGAGAGTGGGAATGAATAAATGCTTGAAGTGGATCAACCCTAGATTCTTCGAATGAGATGTTTGCTCTCAACTACATTACTGCAGGGGCCATCCCTTTTGAATAGCTGGTAAGCATCCTACATGTTATGAGCCATAAACATATAATTGGTTTGCTTATCCCAACTCTGTCACTCACGTTGACACACACTCTGGGCTCAGGCATTCAATTCCCTGGGAGTGTGTACCGTTTGAAAGGTATGTAATGTTTTTAGCCGTACGGATTCGGCAGCATTCTGTAATCATATTTGCTATCACTACAGTAAACTCCTTTTCTGGCTGGTGATTGGAGAGAACCTTTTATTTCTGTACGCCCTCTTTATGGCGCATATATTGAGAAGGGAAAGGTATTAATGCCAAATGAAAAGAAGCGCCATCCCCAGCTTGAACACAATGACGTCTTTTCATTATTAAAAGGTGGCTTCACATCAGGTTCATTTCTCTTCCCCCACCCCCATAGTGACTAAGATGAGACTAAATTGCAGGGCTCCACAGGGATTTCACTGCACAGGCGTGGGCCACTGATGCACTGAGAACCTGCAGCGTTTCAAAATAAATTATTGTGCTTTGGAGAAATCCATGTTGATCTCATTTGTTGTACTTGAATGGGGCTGGATGGGTTACACGCTCCCATTTACAGCATGATGCAGCTAGTAATATCCTGGAAAATGAAATGGAAACATAAACAAGCATATAGCCCGCTTTAGAGAGCCAGCAATAGCCAATTAACAGAAATAACCTGACACACTGCAGGCAGGAGAATTGAGAATGGAGGTTGTTAAATGGATGTACTTATTCAATTAAAAAACATGTACAAAGTCATAACTGCTGTGGGCTCCATTATTTTACACCAATTGCTCCAGTTCTCGTATCCCTCTAATAGCTTTCTGTGTCATGAACTGAATAAATGAAGTGTGCGTCCGGACAGCCACAAATCATTGTGTGTTTGGTGGGGAAGGAGTGCTGGGAGTTGTTTGCATGTTATTTTTGAGTCCTTGAGCAGTTTTTCAGTTGCTTTGTGTGCTTGTGTATGTCTTGTTTTTTTTAACGGGGCTGTAGTACAGACTCCTTTTGCATTTATGTATGTTGATTTTTATGCTGTATTTAAATTGGTTAACAGTAAGAAAAGTCTCATGAGATGTTCCATCCCCATGGAGGGAGCTGCTCCCTGCTTAATTGGCAGGCACACTAAGGACATAACACCACCACCCAAAACCACAGTGGTAAGGTTCCTAGAGACAATTAAACAGAGGGGCTCAGATTTCAAGTGAACTTGATGCCAAATGCTCTATTAGTCATCAGAGAGACACAGTGGGCGAGGCAGTGTCTTTTATTGGACCACCATTGGTGAGAGATGCAAGCTTTCAAGCACACAGAGCTCTTCCTCCGCTCTGGAAAAGGATCTTCGAGCATCACAGCAAAATGCAATGCAGAACTCATTGTGCATGAGTAGTTAACGCATATTGTAAGGGATCATGTCCTTACTTCTTATGCCAAACCATCTCTTCTACACTACCATTTGCTGTGACAATAGACATTCCTCTCCCCGACCCGAAGAAGAGCTCTGTGTGGCTTGGAAGATGTTACTTCACCCTCCTGGTCTCTGACGTAATTTGGGACTGATCCAGCTACAATTTTAAGGTTTCTGTCTTCCTCTGCAGTATGGGGGTCTGGGTCACTTGCAAGATTAAACTAGAGCAAGTGGTGGGTTCTCTGTAGCATGAAGTCTTTAAATCATTATTTGAGGACTTCAGTAACTCAGCCAGACAGAGGTGGCTGCCGCTGGCCATGTGAGCCGCCCCTCCGTCCCCCCCAGCCCTGGGAAGGGCCAGAATAACCCCCTTCTGCCCTAGGCCATGCCTCTCCCTGCTCCTTTCTCCTCTTCCCTCTCCACTCTTTTCTCCTTTCCCCCAGACAAGGCGGCCCCGGGACTAGCCGGGCCAGCGCTGGTAGTAGGGGTCCACCCACACTCAACACTCAGTGGCAGGGCATGGAGCAAGGCAGCCCCAGCTGGTTTACTCTCTTAGCTTCGTTGCTTTGCTCCTGTCCCCCAGAGCGGCATGGCCAGGAGAGCAAAGCCTTGCTCTGTTTTCCCAGCCACTGCTGGTGAGCACGGAGGGGGGTGGATCCCTCCTGTAGTTGCCAGCCCCTCTCATCTCCTGTGGTCCCGTGATAGTTCCCCTGCCACCTGCTGCCCAGCCCTTTCAACCTATAGTTTTTGGGGGCATGTGCCTCCCCCACCCCCATACATTGCCCCTGCAGCCGGAGATTATGTGTCTGTTACAGGAGTGGGTGGTTGAGGTCCTGTGACTTGTAATGTGCAAAAGGTCAGACTAGATGATCATGATGGTCCCTTCTGGCCTTATAGTCTGAGTCTGCACAGCACGCTATTATTCCTCAACCAGATGCCATAGAGAATACTATATTCTCCCACAATGGTGTCATGCAGGGCTGATCAACATGCACGTTTTTGCTACGTCCTATAATTCGCCCCTTTGCCTTTATCCTGGCACTTGTACTCAGACCCCTGGACTCATTTCACAAAAGCAGGTGGGAGATAAACATCCAGAGCACAGTGCTGCCTCTGCAGTGTTACCAGAGTGGTGTACTGTAGCCAGAAAGGAACTGGAGCATGCTGGCCGAGTTCGCCTCCAGTGAAAAAGTCCAAAGCCCCCGATGAAGGGAATAAGCCAGAACAAGAGTGCTCTTGTCAGCAGGCCCACTGATGAGTGGAAAGCAAAGGGGTCAACTGCCCTGGGGTCTGGCAATTCATAAGGACCCGGGGCTCCTGGCCACCAATGCAGCAGCAGCAGCTGGATTCCGGGGCCTGGTAAATCCCCACCAGAGTTCCGGGCAGCACTGAAGGCCTGGCAGTGGGAGGTTAGCCCTCAACTCTGCCCCTTCCTTCTGAGGCCCCGCCCCTTCTGGGACCACGGAGCCAGCCCGTCCCATCTTGTCCAGAGGCCCAGCTTCGTGGTCTGGAAGGGGCAGGGTATTAGCAATTCTGTCAGCCCCCCTGCTTGTTAGGCAAGCGTTAGGGGCAGGATTGCTGTAACTTATGTTGAGGTCTCCATTGGTCGCTTCCTGGCCCAGGATCTGAGCAAATATAAAGGAAGCTTAAATCATGTTTGGCCCCTCTGAGCTTCACATGCTGTGTTGTCCCTCAGTAAGATCCTCAAAGTGAACTGGTGGTCTAGAGGGGAGAGACTCCCTAGCCTGGCATGGACCTCTGATGTCAGTCCTCCAAGTAGTATCAGCAGAGTCAGAATTTGGTGTGGGCGATAACTTAATACTTGTCAGAAAAGATCATCTCACTTGTCCTCAGCCAATTGAGCAAAAGAGGGGTTTCAGGAATTTCTCCTCCCGCTCCCTGTAACCTTGCAATGAGCAGTGAATGAAGGGTCGGGGAGAGTAGTGTTAAAAGAGAATCACTGCCTTAGCAATGGCAAAATACTTACCACTCTTATTATACGTACAGCCAGGCACACACACACAACCAGAGCTGGCATCCTCGGCCTGCAAGAGCTTGACAGACTGTGTACTGATGCACAGATGCCTGCAGTCCTGCGTACTTGCCCTGCCACGTTTCTCGACTGTATCTCATTGTGAGTGACAGAACTCATGGTGCACAATAATGCATCATCCCAAACATCTCTGCTTCTGCCTCCCGGTTCATTTCTGAACATTATTTATAACACCAGGTATTTCAATTAAGAAAACTTGAAACTCAGTGCAGGGACTTGGAGTGTAAAATCCCATTGAATTGGTTAACCTGGCTGGAATAGCCTCTGCATGCAATGTGCCCGGGCTCGCCATGGACGAGGGCTGCTCCGAGCAGCTGGAGCAGCCCCTATCCACAGTGGGTGGGGAACTAATGGTGGGGGCTGGAGTTAGGAGTGTTAAATATCAGTTAATTGAATAGTCGATTAACCTCAAGAATTCTTATCAGTTAGTCAAATATTCTATAGTCCCCAGGCAGCCCCTGTCCGTGGGGAAGGGTTTGAATTCCCGGACTGGGCACGAGCAGGAGCTGCATGCCCGCCTGGCTCCTAATACACTTTAAATGCAGAGCCGCAGTGGGGGTAGGTCCTAGACCCAGTGCGACCCGTGACTGAGCTGGGCTGCTGGCCAGCCTGCTAAAAAATGTACTGGCAGGGTATGGGGGGGGAGGAGAACACATGTAGTCTGTAGCATTAACCTATAAGCTTTTTCTTATCGGTTAATCGACTATACTACCGTAGCCCTAGCTGGAGTAAGGATGATGATTACCAATTAACTGGTTAATCTTTTGCATCCCTAGAAGGAACCTGGGTTATTTTATGCTTCCTGCTGTGCAGTGCACATTTATGTATATAATACACACACACAGATATTTTTGGTACTTTGTGATGATTGATTGTCACACACAAAGGCCAGGATCACACACTGAGTCTGAGTAGTTTCTAAGTGATGCCTTCTGGGCTTCGTTTCAGGATCCTGTGATGTCCTTCTGAGAATAAACTCTGCTTGCTCTTGTCGTTGGGTGGCATGTGAAACTAATTTTCATCACTTGCCCAGGGAGGCCCGAGGCTCTCTATAATTCCTCTTCTTTGGCCCACTGTACACACACATCCTTCATATGCCAAGCATGTGAAATGTGCCTAACTTTCTCCAAGTTGTTTTTGTAAAGTCCCACCTCGTACAGTGAGATGCACATAAATGTCAGGCAGCGTTCCCTTGACATATGAGGGTAGGAGGCCCTTGCATAGTTGCCTTTAAGCTAAATATTTATCTTGATGACCTTCCTGTAGGTTGGCTTTTCAGTATAGATCATCCACTGGTGTAGCGGAGCTCTTTCAGCAGAGTTTTTAGGAATCCTGTGCATGAAGGCCAGGGAGAGAATGAGGATTGATGACAGATCAAATGGTGGAGGAAATATCCTGATGGCCTTGAGCTCTGCAAGTATAAGTACTATCAGACATCTAACAGACTGGCTAACCAATGCAATGGATTCAAACTGTGCGCCCAGTAAATTCCAGGGAAATGGACATGAGGCCAAAGCACCAAGCACTTACATGACTGTTTAAGACATCAACATGATGCCATTAACAGCAAACGTATGTCAATGCTGGTGGGATGTGGGGAGAGACAAGATAGCTACTGCAGTGAGGTTCTATTATTGGGGAGTGTAGAAGGCTGCGATTGACAAGTAGAGGTGACAATACTGTGTGCCTTGTAAATGGGGAAGACCCATCAGTTTCTAGGAGGTACCCCTTGCTTATGTTATGAAAATTGATGAGATGACTTTCACCTTGCTGGTGCATCACTCCAGCCAGCTGGGTGGATGAAAAGGCTGAGTCAATGGAAAGTGATTCTCCCAAAATAGTGTGTCAGTGAGTGAGAGAGAAGCGCTCTGACAATATGGAGAGGAGGTTGTTCATTGGGACAGGGATGTTGGGGTTGGAGTCTCTGCCAGCTGTGCCGTTGGCTTTCTGAATGGCTTTGCCCCCCTCAGGAACTAGCCTCTGTCCTTCGAGTTTTTTACTTACTATTTGCATGGCACTGGAGGTGCTTTACCTCAGATGCCAATTTCTTATGGTCATGACAGCACAGCTCCTCTAATTGAAGTGCAATTACTTACTTCAGTGCCCCATAGGCCAAATTTGGAGCTTCCTCCTCAGATGAAACCCTCCACAGACTAGAATGCAGGTTTGTTCTAAGTGAAGACATCAAGATTTGGCCCTTTCCTATTGTTCCAAGATTTGAAGATTTAAATAGCCTTGATGGGCGGTTTGCAGCTGGATCTGATTTCTCACTTGTTATAAAGTTTAACTCTGAGTAGTTCATATTAATTAAAACCTACAGGCTGAAACCTACCCTGGGAAAGGCAGGATCTGATCCTAACACAGTCTGATCAAGGCAGCAGGAGAAATTGAACAAGACTGTGTTTTTTTTTCCATATAGGAAAGCATGAGTGGGTGTGTGGCTTTCCTTTCCACTTGCTTAATTTAGTTATGCCAGTTTGTTTTTACGGTTCAGACTCTACTATTTGTGTGCAGTGGGGAGGGGATGGGGCTTATGAGACTTGAAAGGAAATAAAATGAAAAATAGACAGCTTTGCTGTGATGAATGTTGTTTGTAATTGCTGCACCTACCAATTTCCTCTTAATCAAAGACCACCTGCATCTTATTAACAATCAGCTAATCACATAGGGGCCTCTTAATTCAATCAGATGGATCATCAAAAGAATAATATACTAGCTGGAGAGAGCTTGAGAGCAGCGAGTCTTTGGAACTATAATGAGAGACTGATGCCCTGTGGGGATAGAAGTGGAAAGGGACATGTGGGAAGTGAATGACCTCCTATCAAGAGGAAACTAGGAAAAATAAGTGAGCACTAGTCAACTCTTCAGTGACCAAGGCCAAAGTTTGTTGTTGTTTTTTAATCACTTTTTTGAGCCTGGACTCTGATAGTTTATGTTGTATCATAGCAATGCAGAGGCTTTTGCGATATTGAAATGTAGTGTGATTGCTTTTTCTTTCCTTCGTGCACTTTTTTTGACAGATAAATTCCCTCCCCATAAATAAAAGGGTGTTTTATGGCTTACTGCTTTATGGGAATAGATTATCTTGATTTACGTCCCCTGTAAAAACCAGACTACACCAGTATTTCTGATGGCAGGCCAGCATGCTTCTTTCTAGAGCAGTTGCGGGTGAGTGTGGAGGAATTCAGAGAGGCGTGATTGAGTGTGACTAAACCAGCTTAATTTGCAGGAGTTCTACTTTGCCTTGGCAGAGGAGGCTACAGTCCTCAGTTAATACTTTTGCCTGTAGGAGAGGTGCAAAATTATTTTTCTGGTTATAAGAAAGATTATACACATGCTTGTCTATAAAAGCAGTGTCTTGTGGTTGGTGCTAGATGCTGGCAGTCAGGATTCCTGGGTTCTGCATTGACAATCCCATAGACTTGCATCCTACTATTGGACAGTTCTGCAAACCTTTCTTTGCCACACTTGACCTGTCTATAAAACTGAACAAATACAGTTGGAGCTGATTTTCAGAAGCAGAAGCTATTTCCTTTTGTCCCTGAGCCTGCAGGCCTAGCTCCAGCGAAACTCCCACTGAGGTGTAGATTTTTTTTTATTTTTTTTTTGAGAAAGGGTGGTAAATGAGCTTTGCTGGAGTAAGGAGTGTGAGCTTGGGCCAATAGCATTTTATTTCTGCCAATTTACAGAACTCCATGGAATCTGTGTTATCAGTAGATTTTCCTGGTACATATTATAGCTTAGATAGTGAACTATGTTATTTGAGTAACTGCTGGCAAATTGTATATTGATCATAATAGCTTGGAAGGCTGTATAGGATCTTCTTTCTACTGATGGCATCATAACATAGCCCTTAGTGATCATTTGTGTACCAATCTAAGCTGGCCCCCAAAATGGACAACAGAGGGGCACACAACCAGATAAAGATTAGTATGTCTGTATGGGCTTTGGAATAGCATCTTAAACTAGGTGTCATTCCTGCCACTAGCAAAAGAACAGATACTTGTAACTCATAATGGCGACCGGTTAACAGATGTTGGGTCCAGTGTCTCCACTGGTTGAGATATGCATAAACCCATAATCAGGAATCTATTGCACTAAAGAGGATCAACCATTCCTTCCTTTTATGCACCAACATGTTGTAGCTCATGCAAGTGTCCCACTAAAAACAAATACAGCGAGTGTTTTTATATGTAGCCCTTCATAAAATTTGTTGAAAACACTTGGCAGACAGCTAGAAGAGTCAGAGAATGCTTTACACAGCAGGATGTGGTGATTCATCCAGACGGGAAGAGGGAAAGAGAGAGAGGGAGAAAGCGGGCTAAGAGAAATGAAACTTGCAACATAAAGTATTCCTGTAAGCTAGCCCCAGGCAGAGGAAAATGGAGAGGGGCAAGAATGTGGAGCGGGGAGAGAAAAGGGAGTAAGTATCAACTTATTATAAAGTGAGATTGAAGTCAAAAGTATTCAGTGCCTTAGAGGAAAGGAGAGAATTCCACATAATGGGACAGTAGAAATGAAAGAATGCTATAGAGTTAGAAAACTGTGGAGAAGAGGGAACCGAGGGAAGCTACAATGGTAGTTTTAGATTTATACAAATCTCCCATCACTGGGTCTCCGAGACCATCCCCGACATTCAACACTTACCAAAAACCTAATGACATATTGACCAGTATTGCACTGGCACAGATCCCACCATTTCACTGTATTCCAAAGGCTGAGTTAACAGATGTCTGACACCAGGCCCTCTCCTCTGGCCAGGAAGGCTGGCTTTGTCAGCCCTATCCGGGTGGTGAATTCCAGCAGAAGTGGAATGTGTGGGGGAAGGGAGAGAAGGCAAGTTAAGAAGATATATTCTCAGATAGGATAGGGGAAAGTAACTTGATGGAGCATGTTGAAATTCAGGAGGGCAATTCTGAATTAAATCTACAGAGCACCAGGAAGCTACTGACGGTGATGAAGGACAAGGTGGTTCCCTAAAGAATAAAGATTCAGGAAATCTATATGAGTGGAGACTGGATGCGATTAGGACAGGAATAAGATAAGATTCTAATATTGGCACAGATCAGCATGTTTACAACCTGGTGGAAGGCAGCATATTTACAAGCTGATAGAAGGCAGCAGGCAAAAGAAAGGTTGGGGTCAGGGATTTCTGCCCTTATAAACCAAGTTACCATCAGAGCAATAGAATGCATGATATGGACGTAACTCAGATGTCTCCCAATTCAATACATTGAATAGCTAAAGACATTCCAGATTATTAAAAATCATCCGCTAGAAATGACTGAGCACCTCCCAAAGGCACAGCTCCATGAAGCAATCTTATTTTTATTGGAAGAGGGAGCGGAGCCTGTTTCATGAATATACAGTACATTTTGGTGTTGGGGGGGAAATGTCTAGTTTTCTTGTTCTTCTTGTTTTCTAAAGAGCCTTATTATTGCCTCAAGCCCATTATTATTTGTCTTCCGACCGCAGTACACTGACATCCTGCACAAAGATACTGATAACTGCTCATGGAGTAGCAGTTAATAAGTAAAACTATCCCAGTTACTCTTAGGCTGCCATTGACCGCCGGAAATTACTTCTTCGCTGCCATTTTTGGACAGGCAATTTTTGTTTAGAATGACGGTGGAGGAGAAAGAAAATAGATGTGATTTTTATATATATATAAATCACATCTATTTCCTATGACCCAGGTGGACATTGTATTATGGGGAGCCTCCAGCTGTGTAACTGAATGTTGTTATGCAGCTACAAGGCAAAATTAATTCCTCACTGAGAGGCTAACAATAGTTACTCCTTTGCGTGAGCCTGCCTCCTGAGGAGGGAAAGAAAAATCACATTTGCCATATTCTGGTGACACAAAGAAAATGTTGCTTTGTTTGTTCCAGGAGTGACCATTTTTTGTGTCAAATGTGAGAACTTGATTAAAAATCCTGTCAGAAACTTGTCAAAACTCGTCAGACACTTTGGTCTAGGTGAAGGGTTGACAGAGGACAGAACCAGCAGAAATACAGATTTTTTTTTTAAACAAGTCAAGTTGGCTAATATGCTTTTTGGTGGCTCTAGAGATGGCTTTAAAGTTCTCCAAAATGTGGAGGTTATGCTACTGCAGTACAGGCAGTCCCCGGGTTACGTACAAGATAGGGACTGTAGGTTTGTTCTTAAGTTGAATTTGTATGTAAGTCGGAACTGGTACATATTGTAGGGGAAACTCTAGCCAAACATTTCTCCAGAGCTCAGTTTTATTCTCCCACACCTCACTCTCCTCAGTCCTTTATTCTCAAGCTGAGGTGTCTGCTGAGAAAAGCCGCTCCGCGTCTCCCTGGTCTGCTGGGGGGGGGGGGGAGGCGCTAGCTTCGCGTCTCCCTGGTCTTCTGGGGGGAAGCAGCTAGTGTGGGGTTGCCTCACCCCGTTTGTAAGTAGGGATCTGATGCAAGTCGGATCCATGTAACCCGGGGACTGCCTGTATACAAAAGGTGTCTTGCAAATGATGTTCGCATGGAAGAAGGCAACAACATCTACATTCATGTAGTATTATTTACTGGACGCTATCCAGATATTAATGAGTTAATCCTCACAACATTCTTGGATAGGGTACATGAATTAGATAAGAGAATTCTGACTCATTTATTTCTTTACATGCTGGCATTACAATCGAAAGCTGAGACAGAGAAATTAAATGATTTCCTCAACATCACGCAACACATCCATGACAAAGCTGGATTGAAAAGTCAGGACAACCTCCGAGTCACAGGATCAGATTGCTCTGCCATGCTCTCTTCTGTATGATGGAACTCCGCTCTATAGATATACAGATATAACGAGTGCATTATCACTTTAGCTTGGTCACTGGATGTGTTATAGATGGAACCTATTAAAAGTCATTCTTACATGTACTGATCCACCATTTCAAGAGGAGTTTAAGCTGACAATTTGTACTTAAGATGGGTCTAAACCAAAAGCCTGGACCTTTTTCCATCTACTACTGAGCAGATTTGGGTTACTTTATTTCTATAGTGAGTTGAGCTGAAAACACAGAATATAGATCTCTAGGGAACTTCAGATTTAATCTAAATTGTACACCTTTGGCTCCTTTTTAGAATGTACTCTTTATCCCAACTGCGCCATTCTAGGTCCTTCTCCACAGCATATGTAGTAGAGTCTACATAGATTCTTTAGGTACCCTGCACCAGTGGAACTGATGGTTTCTGGAGGATGAGGGAATGGCTACAAGAATGAAGCATTCAGAGGGGCATCTCCTCCCCTTCCCCGAACCTCTTATTCTGTATTTAGTAGTAGTATCCGCAGCTTCATAGAATCCTAGGGTTGGAAGAGACCTCAGGAGATCGAGTCCAACGCCCTGCAAAAAGCAGGACCCAATACCAACTAAATCATCCCAGACAGGGCTTTGTCAAGATAGGACTTAAAAACCTCTAGGGATGGAGATTCCACCACCTTCCACCCTAGGTAACCCATTTCAGTGCTTCACCACCCTCCTGCTGAAATAGTATTTTATAACTAGACCTCCCTCACTTCAACTTGAGACCACTGCTCCTCATTCTGTCATCTGTCACCACTGAAAACAGCCTCTCTCCATCCTCTTTGAACCTTCCCTCCTCCCCTTTTCAGGTAGTTATAGGCTGCTATGAAATCTCCCCTCAATCTTTCCTTTTGTAGATTAAATAAACCCAAATCCCTCATCTTCACAAGGGAGTCATAAGTTGTTCATTCCTTGATGGTACAACCCTAAAGAACTACAGAGCAGTCAAGTCTCAGAGGGGTAGCGTGTTAGTCTGTAACTGAAAAAACTTAAAAAACAACGAATGGTCCTGCAGCATCTTAGAGACTAACAAAAAATGTAGATGGTATCATGAGCTTTTCTGGGCACAACCCACTTCTGAAGAATGGGGTCATGCCCATGAAATCTCATGAGGCCATCTACATTTTTTGTTAGTCTCCAAGGTGCTGCAGGACCATTTGTTCTTTAAGAGCAATCAAGGAAACTCCTTTACTTCCAAAGCTTTCTGACCCTTTTTCTCTTCCTTCAGGCTGGGTTCCATGTGCAGCGAAACTCTTTGCTGCTCCACCCCTGGGATGTTCCAGTGTCAGACTTGTGGTGGGGCCCCTTCACTCAGTGTGAACATAGAATAATGCAAAGCCAATGGAGTGGTACAGCGCTGTTAGCTGTGCAGTGCTACCTTAAAGAGTGCTAGTCTATGGGCTATGCATGGAGCAAAAGAGGGGCAGGGTAAATAATAGAGATGCCTGTAGGATGGGAGTATTTCTAAGCACTCAGAAATGGGCCTTGGTTGTTAGCCCCTTTTGTCTCTGTCTGACCTTGTTCATTACATAGCTTGGTGAAGCAGCCACCAACCGTAGGATGGTGTTCAGCCCAGCAGCATCACTTGTTCGGAGTTCAGCAGCTGACTCACGTCGCGTCTCCTGCCAGCTCTCCTTCTGAGCTGTGCTGTGTAGCACAAAGTCCAGGACAAGCAGGCAACTGTTATATTTATGACCAAATGGAGGGTTGTAAAAGCAGCACAGCAGGTAGCGTGAACACACTATCTCCAACAGTGACCAGATAGCAAGTGTGAAAAATCAGCACAGGATTGGGAGAAGAGGGTTATAGGGCCCATTATTTACAAAGCCCCAAATATTGGGCCTGTCCCTATAAAATCGGGACATCTGGGGGGGGGGGGGGGAAACTCTGCTTGATCCCTCCCCTTTCCCATGAGACTCCATCTGAAGATGGAAAACAGCTGGCCAGAGAGTAAACAAACAACTGAGCTAGAGCTCCTGTTACACCAAGAGTCAACAGACAGAGCTTCCCATTGGAGCTTCCTGATTCAGGGCTGCTTTCCCCCAGCACAGACTAGTACTGCATGAGACAGCCCTGCTCTTCCCGGCTCCTTCCTCTCCCTGCTCCACCCTGACAGGTCCTTTTCTTCCTCTAACTCCTGTCGCGCCTGGTGCAGGAGATAGCTCTAGCTTTCCAGTGTAAAGAGTTCCCTTTTCCAGGTACAATCTGACCTTGAGAATGTTGCAAACAGACTCACAGTAAGTCGGTGTCTGAGACCAAAACCAGAGTCCCCAGTTTCTGATCCTTTATCAAGTCCATAACATACTAGACCTTGCTTCCACCCTGCAAGCCGCATTCTCGTCCTTTTAGGTGCCCGCGTGGCTATTACATAGAAACGCAGCTGAAGAAGAAGAATGGGTGGTCTCTCTTGTCAAGCCTCCTAACTGGATATGCTTACCCGATCTTCAGGGGCAATCTCTGCCCAGTGGTTGAGGCAGGTGAAAACTCCTTCTTGACACAGGTTCCTGCTAATGGCCCCAGAGGGAAATTGCAAATCTATCCCCCGTGCTTTGGAGTGAGAACCAGTGTAGCTGAGCATCAGTCACTCTGTGACTGTGTTGTATTGAGCTGTTTGTTCTATCCTGTACCAGCTGGTGCACTGAGAAAACAGCCCAGTGCAGTGTATTTACTGCTTGTTGAGTGCTGCCATGTGGTATAAAACATGGAGACTGACAGGGTCCCCACCCCATGATTCTTCCATCCTATATCGGACAAACAATACACTTGAAGCACACGCTGCCCTGGATTACCACAAGATAACAGACAACTCTGTGGCAGCTCAGATTGTTTAATCACACTCCTGTCTATAGTGGATTAATGTAATTAATGTAAAGCTCTTTTGGACTGGGGACCTGTTCTTTGCCTGGCACTGCTCTCCATTTCAACAGTCAGACACACATGGAGCTATAAAAATGACACTGCTCTAGTCCCATTCATGTCCCTCAATACCACAGGAGTCCAACTCAGTTTCCATTTAGAGGCAAATTCCCTTCTGGAGGGTTTTTTAGATTACTAAGAACAGACAAGAAGGCCTGAGGTCAGGTCCGAGTGATAAATCACATCATGAGGAGATGCACCACATCAGAGGGCCATATAACTCCACATCCACCAATGTGATCGACGCCATCCAGTGCCAGCATGTCAGCAATGCCCCTCTGCTGTGTATGTCGGCCAAACTGGATGGTCTCTACGACAAAGGATTAGTGGACACAAATCAGATATTTGAAATGATAGCACACAGAAACCTCTTGGGGAATATTTAAACTTGCCTGGGCGCTCACTAATGGATCTAAACCTGTCTGTATTATTTCCAAGTAATTTCAGAAGTCCCCTGGAGAGAGAAACTACACAACTGGGTTTCATTCACAAGTCTGACACCTTGAATAGAGGTTTAAACAAAGACTAGGGATGTAAGCGACAAATCGACTAGTCGCTCCCCTCCCCCACTTGCTGCCTCTATCAGAAAGAGGTGGCGGGGGGGGGGAGGTGGAGTGCATGGGGGAGCCGGCTTAAAGGATGGGTCCCCTGAGCTCCAGCTCCATGGGAGAGGTCAGAGGCAGCGTTCCACCTTTGAAATATACAAGAGTCCCCACTGGGGACTCAAAATGCCCCCTGCTGGCCCTGGGCTCCACGCAAGGTTTCAATCTTTGAAATGCACAAGAGCCCCTACTGGGGCTCTTGTACATTTCGAAGGCGGAACGCCACGCGGCACTTCCGCCTTTGAAAAGTAGCCACAGCCGGGTGAGCTCTTACTACGTTTCAAAGCAGAAGTGTCCTTATTGACTACTTGAATAGTTGATGGAAATTCCATCGACTGTTCAATTAGTTGATTAATCTAATTTTAACATCCCTAACAAAGACCTGACCTGGATGGGCAGCTACTTTCCACATCCTACTGGCATAAAATGCTAAGCACGGGGTACTTAGAATACTTATAGCCCACTCTAATAGCCTCATTTAGCATGGGCACTCTTAACTGACAACATTTTTTTCCTCCATTTTTTCACCTTCTCTTTCCCTCCCCATCCCCTCTCTTTCTCTGCTATTTATTTGCAATCTGGACCCCTTTACTCCATTCATCTGAAGAAGTGGGCTGTGCCCACAAAAGCTCATGATACATACACGTTTTGTTAGTCTCTAAGGTGCTGCAGGGCTCTTTGCTGTTTTATCATAAGGAGAAGTGAAATTGACATGCTTAAAATGGAATGTGATCTCTTTAGTCTTTAGGGAGCAAAATTAAAGTTACTAATAGTAATGGGTTTGATCATGCCTTAGAGGCATTGGCTCACTTAAGGGGCAGAGCAGAGTCTTCTCACCGTAGGGAGCTTCCCAATGTGCAGAAAGGAGCATGCCTGCCACTCTCCTGCCAGGGGTGCCACATGCTGTCTCCTGCACTGCCAACCAACTCTGCTGGCCTGAGCAGACAGTGGGGGGGTGTCATGACTTTATCTCCTTCTTGTGAGGCATCTGGGCATTGGGAGGGAGCGCTGAGCAGCACGAGGACTTGCAGTTGTGCTTGGCTGCTGTGAAAGAGCCCAGGAAGGTGGGCTGAACCCTTTCCCTCCCCTCCACCTGCATCTGTGGAGCAATTGGACTTGATCTGGTCCTAAGTGTGAGACGTTGGCTGCCTCCCCTTTCCACTCTCTGACAGGTTTACCAGATGATGTAGATAAGTAAAGACGGTGAACTGAAGTGCTGAATGGAAAATGTCAATTATTTTTAATGGGAATTCTTTATTTAAGCATATTTAAAATTTCCTATGGCTTTTTATATGGAAAAATACAAACTTTGGCTGAAAAACCACCATTTGGGGTTTTAAAAAATGACTGCATTTCAAACGTTCATACTGAAAACATGCAGTCATTAGCGCTCCAAAAGCAAACTTCTTTCTGCACAAATTGCTTTCAGCCATTTTTGGGGGGGCGGGGCGAGGAGGGTGGGGACAGTTGGCCAGTTCATGAGTGACTTGATTCCTGGTGCTGATGTAAGATCTCTGGCACGTTCTCCAGGTAACGGAGCCTGCCCTCAAACATTACACTGCAAGTTAAAGTTAGGTTGCCAGCAGCTTAAGAATGTATTGTCTGCCTGCGGGGTCAGGCTCAACCATTGAGGGTATGTCTAGACTACATCCCTCTGTCGGCAGAGGGATACAGATTAGGCAGGTTGACATTGCAAACGAGGCAGGGATTTAAATATCCCGTGCCTAATTTGCATAAAAATGGCCACCACGTTTTTCTGACCCTTGCAGGAGGTATAAGGGATCTGTCGAAAAAGGCTTTCTTTCTCGACACATCCCTCTCTAGACTGCCACATTTTGCCAACAAAGTGCTGTCAGCAAAACGTGGTGGCCATTTTTATGCAAATTAGGTGCAAGATATTTAAATCCCTGCCTCATTTGCAATGTCGACCTCCCTAATCTGCATCCCTCTGCCGACAGAGGGATGCAGTCTAGACATACCCTGAGGGACTACACTAGCTATCAGGGCTCCATTCACAGAAACACACAAGTCCTTGTTATATACCTTGACTTTAGCAAGGCTTTTGATACGGTCTCCCACAATATTCTTGCCAGCAAGTTAAGGGATTGTGGATTGGATAAATGGACGGTAAGATGGATAGAAAGATGGCTAGAAGGCTGGGCCCAGCGGATAGTGATCAATGGCTCGATGTCAGGATGGCGGTCGGTTTCTAGCGGAGTGCCCCAAGGTTCGGTTCTAGGACCGGTTTTGTTCAATATCTTTATTAATGATCTGGATGAGGGGATGGATTGCACCCTCAGCAAGTAAGCTGGGGGGAGAGGTAGATACGCTTAAGGGCAGAGATAGGGTACAGAATGACTTAGACAAATTGGAGGATTGGGCCACAAGAAATCTGATGAGGTTCAACAAGGATAAGTGTAGAGTCCTGCACTTGGGACGGAAGAATCCCAAGCATAGTTACAAGCTGGGGACCAACCGGTTAAGTAGTAGTTCTGCAGAAAAGGACCTGGGGGTTACAGTGGATGAGAAGCTAGATATGAGTCAACAGTGTGCCCTTGTAGCCAAGAAGGCTAATGGCATATTAGGTTGCATTAAGAGGAGCATTGCCAGCAGATCCAGAGATGTCATCATTCCCCTTTATTCGGCTTTGGTGAGGCCGCATCTGGAGTATTGTGTCCAGTTCTGGGCACCCCACTACAAAAAGGATGTGGACGCATTGGAGAGGGTCCAGCGGAGGGCAACCAAAATGATTAGGGGGCTGGAGCATATGACTTATGAGGAGAGGCTGTGGGACTTGGGTCTGTTTAGTCTGCAGAAGCGAAGAGTGAGGGGGGATTTGATAGCAGCCTTCAACTTCCTGAAGGGAGGTTCCAAAGAGGATGGAGAGAGGCTGTTCTCAGTAGTGACGGATGGCAGAACAAGGAGCAATGGTCTCAAGTTGTGGTGGGAGAGGTCCAGGTTGGATATTAGGAAAAACTATTTCACTAGGAGGGTAGTGAAGCACTGGAATGGGTTACCTAGGGAAGTAGTGGAGTCTCCATCCCTAGAGGTGTTTAAGTCTCGGCTTGACAAAGCCCTGGCCGGGTTGATTTAGTTGGAATTGGTCCTGCCTAGAGCAGGGGGCTGGACTTGATGACCTTCTGAGGTCTCTTCCAGTTCTATGATTCTATGATTCCTTAAAGCAAAGTCATAGAAGTCAGTGATTATTTTTTTATTTTTGGTTGGTCTGGCCTTGGGAATTGGCAGTGCACCTACACGAGGCCTCTGACAGACTGATTTTCCATCCTGGTTCCTTTACATGCAGTACAGAAAAGCAAAAGAGGCCTTTCTAAAAGGTCAGGCTAGAGTACAAGACTCTAGGACAGTGAGGGGCAACCTAGGCTAGTGAGTGAGCCGCATGAGTGGCCGTTCTTCATCCCAATGGGACGCAAAATTGTTGTCCCCAAGATGGCTTTCCAGGCTAGGATAGTTTTACTAATTGTACTTGCGTCCCTAGAATTTGCTGTGTGTACCGATTGAACCGTAGAAGTGCTTTGGACGTGGACAGAGTGCACAGCTGTCACAATGTTGGTGCATTCTGTGCACACCTCTTTTCACGTGCCCTTTCTTTGTGAGCATGTCACTTTTGTAATAGTAGTAGGAAAAAAACTACGGACGAAACTCAGAAGAACTTGTGCGTGGACAATGGCTGACAAAATGTTTCATGGGCCACACACAGAATCCCGATAAGCTGCATATGGCCCTTGGGCTGCCGGTTACCCACCACTATTCTAGGCTGTTTGTAATAATGGACTATGGACTTGCCTGTCAGAAGCAGCCTCTGCTTTTTGTCTACAGGGGTCTCACTACCTGGTTTGCAGGCATAAACTTCATTGTCTCAAGCAATGGCATTTCCCTCACCGTTTTCTCTCCCACGAGAGCTAAGCCGGCTTGAGGCCTGCCCGTATCATGTGAGCATATGGAGAGGGTGGCAGTGGAACCCAAGGACAGTTGGGACAGATACACTAAGTGGAGGGATGTCTCATTTGGTTAAAAGTCCAGCGTTTAGCTCCGAACATGAGGATCCTTGTTTGCAACAAAATAAGTGCCCTGGCATGTCACATTGTTACACAGCATAGACACTGCTGAATTCCCAACCCTTGAAGCTGTAACTCGAAAAAATTGCTGACGTCTGCCTGAATGCCGACATCTCCTTAGCTGCATGAGCCTTAATATCACAGCTTAAGCTTAATATCTGAGCTTTCGGTGCTGCCAAATGCAAGCTGCTGTCACAGCAATTGGAGGCATCCTAGCTTTTAGCACACTGGCTTTTCAATGTTCTCCTTCTCTTCTCCCTTACATGTGCTAATGGTTCAGTTACTGATTTTTTTTCCTAATTGGCTCATGATTTTCAAGGTGGTCGGATCCCCCGGACTGTAATCCTGTCAGATATTGAAAACTAAGCAGTGTTGTGTGTGACGAGTAATTGGATGGTGCTGCCATCTTCTTTCCTTTTCGTTCCTCCTTCCTTTCTTCTAGAATAAAAGTTAGGATATGTTAAAGCTAAGAGTAGGCTCAGAGACAGCCTTACCGGCTCCTCTGTATCCTCTTTGCTGCTTTCTCCCTGTCTTTAACCCCCTTGCCTTTTTTTTTCTTATTGTGGTCTTAGAGCTGCAGTTAATTTCTTGAGAAAATCTCTTCTGTGCAACACTATCCCTTGTTTTGACTCTCTTTTGTCCCTGTGTTGTATTATCCTCCTCCTCTAGGGTAGATTCTGCCAACTGTCTCTGAGTTCTTTTCTTTCTCTTCCCCTGTTGGTGATTCTTTTTAGTTTGGGACCCTCTAAAGTGCCCTCCATCATAGTACAGCAGCCCATCTCTCTACCATACTCATTCACTTTCTCTCTCATTCATTCGGAATCCTTCTCCGTCCAGAAACAGGATTGCTTTAGTTCCCAAAGAACACCTCTGGTGAATAAATTTGGACTTGGACAAACTGACATTTAATGAGGTAGTCCTATAATTAATTGAACCCTTGGAGCTCTCATCTGATGTAGAGATGGGCCTGAGCTGTAATGTATTATGTATCAACTTTCACCCAAGCGGGTGGCTGGATCTGAGGCTTTGGTCTGGCTTGTTGTAGAATTTGTGTCAGGGTTCACTTGTGAAATTTGGATCCATCACACTTAATGATGGTAATACATTTTGCAAGGAATGTGAAACACTGTGCTTTGGGGTTTAAGTCAGTCATTTTAGATGCCAGGATGAGATCTGGTTGGGAGATTATCACGCATTTACCTTCTGCAGGGCCCTTGGACCATCTTCTGAAACATCTGGGGCTGACCCCTTGCCACAGGTGGGATAAAAGACAGACTGCTAGTCTGATCCATTCTGGCAATTCCTATGTTCCTATCTGAGCCCTCCCGGGTGGAAGGGATTTGGGATCAGCTCCTCCTTTGCTTGGTCAGTGCTTTGTTGGAGATGCAGCAAGAGTTGAGGACTAGAGTCGTGGACCTGGAAAAGGGAGGAGTCTTAGGTTTTGACAGAGTGTGTGAGAGGAAGGAATTAATCCCCATTTCATTTTTATCATTACTTAGCCATTCATTCTGTGCACCTGAGTTAGGGCCTGATTCAGCATCCCCTCAGCCTTTTCTCCCCTAAGTGGGATTAGGCTCTCATATCCTTTCTGATGACTGGACACCTGTGTTTTATTTTTCTTGAAAACTCGCTCTCTTTATAATGCTGCAGCTCCTACAGCCCAGTTCACAGCTCCCTTCTCTACAGCCTAGTTCATACCTCCCTACCTGTGTTAGGCACACCATGCTTTCCCAGGTAGACAACTCCTTGTTCTGCAGAAGTTGCATAGAAATGCACTGTTTTACCCCCGAGATGTGGTGGATCGCACTGTGCTGCCAAACCAGTGATTAAAGATTGATAAACCTTGTGCATCACATGCTGGAGCAGGAGTTTGAAGGGATGACATTGAGGGCTAACTGGTACGGACTGGCTTGCTCGAGTTCTCCGCAGTTGCCAGCAAAAGGGCAGGAGGATATCAAATCTTTCAGTATGTTTCTGGGTAGAGTGTTCAAGGCAGAATTTGCCCAAGGAGAGCAAGGGCAAGCACAGCGCCTGTCTCTCTCCTCCTGCACTTTGAATGACACTCTTTCAGTGTCAAAAGCAAGAGCTTGGAAGAGAAAATTTAATTTCAGCTTGGAACAGCTATTAAAATGTTACCCACTGCAGGAACGCTCTTTGAGGAGGACAACAGTTTTCATTCATGTGGAATAAGTGCTGAATAACGGAGAAGCGCCGTATTTCTGCAAAAGACAGTGGCATTTAAATAAAGTGCGGCTGTTTGAGGTGGAGGGCAGACAAACCCAAGCCTGCAAATGGTGGGAATGAACATGGAAACTGAACAGCAGCTTCCTACTTCTGGTTGGTGAGGAGTTGTAACGACCATCTGTGGGAACGTGAAATCAGGCCTCCCTCATCTGCTACAGTGGATACACCTGGAAATACTTCCCCAAAACATTCTGTCGTGCAAACCCTGCTGTTCAATCTCTCTCCTCTTATCGCCAGCCCAGGAATCCAATTTGCAGCTGTCTCCCCTGCCTCCCACCGCAATTTACCCTCCATCTCCTCTTGAGCTGATTCACATGACGTGCTTCTTCGGAGGCCTCTGGCCGTGTGTGAAGCATTTCAGCTGTTCATTTGTGGAAAGAAATGTGTCCCGCATGGTTTCTACACTCCCCGCCCCCTTCCTCTTAATGCTTTAGTCCTAGGAATTGGTATTGCCTGCTGTTGCTGACTGTTGAACGTCGGGGAAATTCTACATTCCCACCCCTTTGTGCTTGCTAAGAGCTTATGGTATGGTTACAGGCCCACTGATAGGGGGCAAATGGGGTAGTTATCCTGTGGCCCGGGGCTCCCAGCCACTGCCACTACTCCAGCAATGGTGGTAGCCAGAGCCCCAGGCCCTTGAAATAAATGGCCATCGGAGCCCTAGGCAGTGCAGTCTGGGCAGTGCTAAGGCCTGGCTGGGGGAGAGGAGTGTGGTGCAGTCCAGGTGGTACAACTGGCCAATCCCAACCTCAGCCCTTCCTCTCAAGGTCCCACCCCTTCCAGAAGTGCAGAGCTGCCTCCTCCCCTTGCCTTGAGGCTCGGCAAATCTGTTGGCCTCCCTGCCTTATGGTCAGGATCTGCAAAGTGCCTCTCTGAGAATAGCCCCTTCTTACTCAAAGGATTGTTTCCTGTGTTTCTGACTCAGATCTTGTTAACTTACTGACTAATATCTTTTTGTGGGACCAGTACTGCTCTGGGGTTGCCAACTGGGTTCTCTTTTGCTCATTCATCCTCAGCCAAACATCCAGCAAGTTCCACTTAAATGTGTCTCTGACTGGTGGCGATGAAAGGGTCAGGAAGATCAGGTTTTTCAGCTTCCAGGGAGAATTTGCCATTAGGAAAAAAAAAAAGCTTTCTTTGATTCATGAACAGAGCAAATGCTCTCTGAATGCCACTGAGAGAGAATGGATTTGAAGGTACACAAGGTCTCCTTCCCCATGTCAGTCTTCTGACTAGAACTGAATTGGTGTCTCCTTGCTGTAAGTCACAAATTACTGGCACCGATACCATTTTTACCATTCCTGCTGCCACCTCTTCCGTAGCGACGTGTGAACTGCCCTAATCGACTCTCGATGGCTTCACTTTGGTGCTGATAGGATCAGGCATTAGCCAGGAACAAAACCGGGCATGCTGACTTAGCACGGCTTTCTGTGTTGCTTGCATGCTTTGGGCACTGCGAGAAGAGGACAGATCCTGTTGATCTGCGGGTGGTTAAGGCGGTCAGAAGGCAGAGGGTGGGCTTCATGTAGGTCCACAACTGCCTCCCAGTTTCAGAATTCAGGGCAGGCATCTGACTCCTCCAGCAGCCGGGGCCTCACTGGCCTCCGAGGCCTGCCTTTTATACTCCTTGCCTACACTTCTGACTTCCTGTAAGATGGTGGAGTGGGGCGGAGCTTTGCCCACCAGAGCTCAGTGAGGGGCTCCTTCTGTCCGGGTTAGTGGGCGGCCATTCCGCCTCACTAGAGGAAACTTTTGTGCATCATTGACGAGGACTGGTTTGCAAAGGTGCCAAAATAGGGCCCTATTGGAAGGGAGGGGGACAGAAAAATGGGGTTTGGGTCTCAGAGAGAAGGGCCTCTAGACACTTTGCTTGTTGCCAATGGTGGGGTTGTTCAAAAACAGTAAATGCTTCCTTGCCATGCGTGGTGATAAAGTATTCTCTGTTTGTGGTCTCAGGAGAATGCCCATCTGGCACTGTGGACATATGCCTAGTTACACAGCATAGCCTGCTAACGAGGCCTTGAGAAACCTGGTTCACTGGCAGTGGGACAGAGAGCCTCTCCACACAAGGAAATGGAGAGAGCCTGAGACTCGGCATCTGGGGAAGGGAACTCTAGATTCAGCTCTGTTGGCACTGGCTGAAGCCAACGGAGCTGAATCTATACTGGCAGGAAAATTTGACCTGGTGGCTGTCTCTATGCAAGTCACATGAGGTACGTTTATGCTGCCATTAAAACCCCTAGCTAATCCTTTCAGCTGACTTGGGCTTGGGCTAAGGGGCTATTTAACTGTGGTGTAGATGTGTGACCATTCCATATCGCAGGGTGGTAGCGCCCGCCCTCCAGCCTGCACCCAAGTGTCTACACTGCAACTGAACAGCCACTTAGTCCAAAGTCAGCTGGCACAGGTCAGCCCCAGGTGTCTAACTGCAGTGTAGACATTTGCAGAACCTCCTTCTGCTTTTAGCTTTCCCCATCTGCAAACTGAGGATACTGAATATTTATCCTTCCACAGAGTGGCGGAGTGAGATTTAATTCCCTAATCTTTGCAAATATGCTGGCGATTGAAGATGGATCTGGCCCACCACAATATTTTGGGCCACCAATGTCCGGTGGTCCAGAACGATTCTCAGGCAGGCTCCCTGCCCGCTGTGACTCTGCATGTCACTCAAAATGGCCACCATTTGGGGCATGTGTGTGTGCGGCATACACCTGTTGGGGGAATGGAGATCTCTGTGCCTCACCCCTAGCACAATCCTTGTAGCTCCCATTGGCCAGAAATCAGCCAATGGAATCTGCTTGGCTTGTGCTTGGGGGCGCATGTAGCATGCAGAAACCCCCTTCCTGGGGTTTGCTGTGCAGAGATGCAGGTAGCCGCTTTGGGCAGCATCTGGAGGCACAATAGGCAGGGAGCCTGTCTGAGGGTCCCGTGGGGTTGCTGACCAGGAGTTGCCTGTGTTAAATGCCTTCCAGTGAGAGCAGCTGTGGCCAACCCATGGTTCGTGAGCCACATGTGGCTCTTGCCTCCCAAAAGTGGGTCTCGCAAAGCTGCTCCTGCGCTCCCCCCAGTCTCTCTCCCCCTCCCCACCGGCTCCCCTGTGCTTACCAGGTCAGAGTTGTGGGGTTTTAAAAATGGTGCCTAAGATGGCAGCCATCTTAAAGAGGCAGCCAGCCTCCTTTAAAAAATTGTTGTTGTTGTTGTTTTTGCTCAGCACTTCTGTTCTTGGGCCTTTTTTTTGTTTGTTTTGTTTTTTTTGCTTGACAATTCTGGTATGGCTCTTGACATTTTTTCCGCCGCTGTTTTGGCTCTCTTTGTTAAATGGGTTGGTTACCCCTGAGCCAGAGCCTGCACTTGACATCCCATCCCTTCCCAAACACCACCCCCTGCCCCAAGTCACAACCCAAACCCTCTGGTCCCCACCCTGCAGCTCTGATTCTGGTCACAACTCCTTCCCAGACTCTGCACATCCCCTCCTGCCCCAGGCCAGAACCTCCTCCTTCACCCAGAAACTCTCCCAGACCCCACAGCACCTCCTGCACCCCAATTCCCCTACCTAGAGCTCTCTCCTGCACCCCCTCCATTAAGATAATACAAAAGTGCAGCTCTTGACCGCTTACCAAATTCTTGGAGTGGTCCCCCATCAAAAAGCATTGCCCTGTTCTAGCCCTTGATTGTGGGTATGGGATCAGTGTGAAAGAGGGTTAAACAAAGGAATGGCAGCATCTCTACAACGGATCCACCACCGCCCGAGGACTCCCTAGTCAGCAGACCTTTTGGACACCTCTCCCAGAAGCCCTGCCACCTCGTTTCTGCTTTGCTTGTAATTACAACTGACAACAGCAAGAAACTCTCCCCTCCAGCATGTCAAGGATCTATTCTCCCATGTATCACCACACCGCTTCGCAGAGCTCCCCAGAAAGAGTCAGAAAGTGTAAATATTGCACAGAGAGTTGCATGTGGAGCAGCACTGGAACGGACCTCAGAAGAGGTGAGCTCTGCTCTCCACAAGCCAGGTAGCATGTTCTTCTTAAAACCCTCATATAAGAGAAACTTTAAAAAGTGATTACAGAAAATGAGAGTCCTTGGTAGGACACTCCGTCGTCATCGTCATCGTCATCATCATCATCATCGTCTTCAGTAACCATGGGCTCAATGCCTGTTGGTGTCCGACGCCTCCCTCACGATTTCCTTCCATCTTTCCCTGTCCAGTGTGGAGTGGCTTAGTTTCTGTAGACTAGCTCCACACCAATCTATTAAATCAACCACCCATTCTCTGTGGGGTCTGCACTGGGGCACATTAATAGCACAAATGTTCTTGCAAAGGATTGCAGAGAAAAGGCTTTCTTGTAAATTTTAGCTCTCTGCTTGCCTCTTGTTTTCCATGCACTTGGAAACCCAGTTTCTTCACATCAGGCAGTAAATCAGATTCTGAAAGGAAAAGCCTCTGGGTTATTCAGACACTGTAGAAAATAACGTTGCCGTACACCTGTTAGCAATCATTCTGTGAACATTGCTAATGTAAACATGGACCTCTGCTCTGAGGCACAATATGTTTGTTTAGGGGATATTATCCGTTTTGGTTGCCAGGAGTTCATGTGGACTTGTTTTCTTTCTTTCTTCGTCTTTCACACTGCACGGACTCAAGAATTCATCTAGTCTCCTATCCCACTTCCAACACAGGCAATTACCAGGAGGGTGCAAGACATGGTAGACCAGCTTTTCAAAGGTATTTAGACACCTACATGGGAATGCAGTAGGATTTACAAATGCACCTAAGTGCATTAGGCACTTGACTCTTACTGAGATCAATAAGAATTAGACACCTAACCTGCTTGGACTCCTACTGGGAATGTCAAAAGCAATCCACATCTTTAGGTGCCTAAATACCTTTGAAAATGTAACTGACTATATCTTGCCCACAATAGATCACCATGGAAGTCTAGGGTGGATAAAAGATTGTTTTCAACCCCAAAGCTAGTTTTATAACAACTCTTCTTTTAGCATTGATTTCACGTTTTGAACATCCCGAAATGTAAAGCAAAATGGAGTCAAATTCTCAGATGGGCCTGGTATCCACTAGATACTAGACACCGAGCCACTTTTGCCAGAAAGTTGAGGAAATCTGGCCAACTGGTTTTGGACTCCAGGTCTTTTTGGGAACCACAAAGAGCCAAGCACATAATCATGTAGCAAGTATGCAACACTTCTGCTTCTTGTGTTATTTTATATATAATCATTACTTTCATTCAGATGACCCTTCCTCCCCACAATATACTTAAAACCTAATTTTAAACAACTAGTGAAATATTTTTCAGAAAATACATTTTGCCAAAAAACCCCAAAAATTTTCAATCAACTTTCTGAAGCAAAACATTTGAAGTTTTTGAAAATCTTCAACATGTTTTGTTCCAAAATTATGGTGAAATTTCTCTTTCTCTCTCTACTTAAAACTATTTTAGAATCTTTAAAACATATTTTCCTCAATTCAACCTTTCTTCTCTTCTCTTTTCTCTCTTTCAGTGAAAAAAGGACATAACTTGTTAAGAAGAGTTGGACTTGCCCAACTAAAACAAAAGAAACAAAAAATGAAATTTCAACTGAAATGAGAAAAATCTTTCAATTTTTCATTAGACATGCTTAGCTATTGCAAGCACCCCTAGATAACAGATGATGGAATTAGAAGGATCTAACGTAATATTTGTTGAACTTCAGCAAGATTTGTTAAATTCATATCAAGAGAATAACATTTTTTAATAAAATTTGAACTAGACTAGGGAGCAATTATCAGATAATGAATTGCAAAGCTGATGTGTGTGTGTGTGTGTGTGTACTGTGTAGTCATATGGGCTAAAATGTTAAAGTTGTATATACAATAGCGATGACTATTATTTTAAAATCAATATAGAGAAAAGGCAGTGTCACAGATTTAGCCTAACACCTGTATTTCTCATGCAGTAAATATTTGTGTAAAAAAATCAATGCAGGAAGCTTACTCAGCAGTGTAAATCCTGTGTAATTATTGAGTAGAGAATTACAGTTGTCACGTATCGATTTTCTTCTGCTTCACCAAACGTTTCTGCTTTCCGAATATCTGATTCACATTCACAGTGCCAGCATTACAGACGTGAGACAGGACTGTGTATTCAAGTGACTCTGTACGTGTAAAGTGGCGTGCACACATACCTATACATAAGTGCAAAGTATATTCCACCTAAAAGTACTTACCCAGCTGGTTTGATAAGTAGAATCTCTATCCCGTGGGAAACGTGGCTGTGTCAACATTTTGTTTTCATCCTGAATAAGGTCAACGTTGAAATGTAAAATCTTTTGCAGATGGAAAGTTCAAAAGAAAAATTCAGTTTTGGAAATGTTGACGCTTTCTATTTTGGCTCAGATCAACGTTGAACTGCATGCGCTTGAGGTGCTTTGGGGGCTCATGGAAGGCTATTGTCTCCTCTCTTACTGAATCATGGGAATCCCATAACAGTATGTCATGGGAAATATAGTCTGGCTGAGCAGCCTTTCCCACTAATGCAAAAGGGAATATGGGATGCTGAACTACAACTCCCATGAGATGCCACCACATCAGTTCACGCCAGCACAAATTTCCATTGAATTGACTTCAGACTACATATTTCAATTTTGTTTCTACACACCAAAATATTCCAGTTATGTTCAACGTGAACTTTTTTTTGCTACAATTTCCTGGCAGAATTTTTTTTTTTAAAAAAAGCACAATAGAAAGACACTGAATAATCTATCAAAAAATGTTTTTGAAGCAAAACTCCCAGCCAGCTCTATTGCTGGCTTACGGTCACTCCAATTAAAATTAGAGAGGGATTTGAAAGGTGTTTCATATAAATGAGTCTGTATTAGGCTTTAGACAGGATGGAATTTTTACAGTTCTGACTTTTGGCAACCTCTCCTTGAAAATTTGCAATGCTGATGAAATTGACTGACTGACTTCTAAAGATCTCTGCCCTCTTGTGCTTCATTCAATCCAGTTCAGGGATGCAAAGGCCCTTTTCACTGTCAAATCCAACTCTTACCCAAGATGATTGTGATGGGTTCCGATCTGCAGGTTACTAACATTAATCGCTCCTCTGAAAAATGAGGTGTAATCAGCTGCCACGTTCTACCCCACAGGTGGCAGTAATTCAGAAAGAGGGCAAGGTAATGCCTGGCTACTGTCTTTAGGCCATTCTAATGGACTTTTAAGATGGCATTTTTCTCCAGCTGTATTGGTATGCTAACTTATTTTTAAGTATAGTAAAATAAAGAGCAGAATAAGGGATTTGAAAGAGATTAGGGATGGTTGTGGGGGGTTGAGGGGTCGGGGGCAGCGCAGCTGGCCAGAGAAGATGAGGGAGGAGTCAGAGGCAGCGCGGCTGGCTGGAGGAGATGCGGGGAGGGGTCGGGGCAGAGTGCCTGGCTAGAGGAGATGGGGAGAGCTGGGGGGTGGGGCTGTCGGGCAGGGGGTCAGGGCAGCGCAGCTGGCCGGAGGAGATGCGGGTGGAGGGGGAAGGCAGCACGGCTGGCCCGGGGAGATAGATGAGGGATGGGTGGGGGCAGCATGGCTGGCCAGGGGAGATCAGGAAGAGAAGAACCGGCGGGCAGGAAGCAGGGATGGCCGGGAGGGGGTTGGGGGCAGCAGAGCTGTTTGGGAAGGGTTGGGGAAAGCGGGGGGGGGGGGGGAAGGAACAGCACTGACCTGGGCACATGCAGATCCTGGGGCGTTGTCAGTCCCGCGCACGGTCCTGGGAAGCGCGAGTGAGTCCGGCTGCGGCTCCACCACATGATCGTGAGCAGGGACAGGGCTTCTCCTCCTCCCCAAGGCATCAGACGCAGCCAGGGCTCCCAGCGCCAATCGCACCCCACCTCCCAGCCACTGCCCCAGCTCCTGCCAGGCTTCTGTCCGGCACCCAGCCAGAAATCCAGGAAATACCGGACATTGCACATGTCCGGTATTGTCTGGAATTTTTTGGCCAGACAGAGGGCCCCAAAACTGGACTGTCCAGTAGAATACTAGACACCTGGCAACCCAAAAACCCAGATCCGAGCGGAGACTTACACCCAGAGCACTCTGTCCAAGAGCAAGAAGGCTCATCTTCGTTTGTACAGGATCAAAGCTTTGACTCATGAACATGTGATACTGGCCCTCAGCTTGTGAATGGTGCCCATTCTCTTCTAAGACGCCTGCTGATTTAGCCTCTCCCCCCAAACTGCTGTTTCATTACTCAGCAGAGACATTTCTCTCTTCCGGATGGCTTCAGTGCTTCCTGATTCTGCCATCGTAGGCATTCCAAAATCAGTACTATGTAACTCACACGCCTAGTGTGGTTCATTGTCCCAGGTAGTGGAACTCGGACCACTTACAGTGAGAGAGAACAACAAGGGAGCTTACAGCCTAAGCTGAGAGCTTGCTGGCTTTAAAGCTCAAGCAGTAGTGTAGAGGCTCCTACACAAAGCTCTAGTGGGCCCAGGTTCAAATTCTCCTGGTGGCGGTTACAAAGCAAGGGCTTTTCTGGAAGAGACTGGACAGGGGGCTATTTGAGCAATAAATGTGCTGACACAGAACTGATGGAATCCTGCAGCTGCACCCCATAGCATAGGAAGCATTGATGCTGCTCCTGGATGCAGCAAATTCCTCCTTACTGGCTTTCTCAACATCCACATCTTGCCTCCGTACAGACGTAGCCTCGGTCAATCCCCTTCCCTGTCCACAGCTCTGAGGCAAAAGCTGCTCAAAAGCTTAGGAATGGGAAGCAGAGTCCTCTTGATCAGGGGTGGGCAAAAGGGTAAGGTGGCCAGGTGTCTGGTTTTGAACTGGACAGCCCAGTATTTCAGCTTTCAGTCCGGGAAACAAATTGAGAAAATACCGGACATATAAATGTCCGGTATTTTCTAATTACGTAAGCTTTATTATTATCATGAGTATCAGTACGTGGTTGTGTATTGCTTGGTTGGTCGACACACTCACGCAACTACACAGTAGAGAGGAGTGGGGTGGGGCCGGGGTGGGATGGACTCCCCGAGGCCAGATTCTCCCATGTACCCCATCGGGACCAGACTCACCCATGCGCCACATCGGGACTGTGCGTGGGATGTGCAGCACCCCAGGATCTGCGTGCGCCCTGGCCAGCCCCACTTCCCGCTGGCCACACCCCGCACACACACACTCAGCCCCGCTCCCCCCAACCTCCTCATAGCCAGCCCTGCTTCCTGGCGACCAGTTCCCCCACAACCCCCTCACGGCCAGCCCTGCTTCCCGCCAGCTGGTTCCCCCCTTCCCTCTGATCTCCCTCGGTCAGCCCTGCTCCCCTCTCCTAGCCAGCCCCGCTCCCCTCCTGGCTGGTCTTCCCCCTCCCCCCACCGATTTGAGATTAAGTGTGTCCAGTATTTTTTTTTAAACTATCTGGTAACGCTACAAAAGTGCCTCTACAGGTCGGATCTGGCCCACCAGCCGGTTCCCCCCTTCCCCCCCCCATCTCCCTCGGCCAGCCCTGCTCCCCCCTCCCAGCCAGTCCCACTCCCCTCCTGGCCGGTCTACCCCCTGATCTGAGATCAAGTGTGTCCAGTATTTTTTTAAACCATCTGGTAACCCTACAAAAGTGCCTTTGCGGGTTGGATCTGGCCCGCCAGGCGGGTTGATCCATCCCATGGACGTCCTGCTGCTCCCCCATCCCCCAGCCAGTTGGGGCCTAGGGATGGGGGAGCACATGGTGCTTAGAGTCAACCCTGGTGATTGACTCAAAGTGCTGAGCGCCGGAGGTCAGGGAGCGAGAGAATTTGCGCTCCTCCCACCCCCAGGCCAATCAGGGCTTGTGGATGGAGGGAAGTGCACAAAGTCTCAGAGCAGGTTTCGGGATCAGGCTTCTTTGCTATCTCCCTTGCCTGCCCAGCTGACTCCAGCACACCCTGAGCAACTGCTACATCCCTGCTACCACCTGACAGCTTTGGCAAAGCAGCGCCTGGCAGGCTGGTGGCCTGAGCATCCCAAGAGGTGCTGCTCACAGAGGGCCCGACGGGCAGTACTCGTGGGGTCCCTGGTTGGCTCATGTGAGATACTTAAGCCTGGAGGGAACACGAGGAAGTAGAGAGAGAAAAAGTCCTTGAAAAATGCAACTGTGTAACTGCTAAAAATCCTAGCAGTTGCACGGTTACACATGCTGCGGGCTCTACAACAGAAAGCGCAAATAAGCTTTGTACTGCAGAGCCGGGCCACAGGGAGGCTGCACTGCCGGCTCTACAGCTGGCTTTGCAGGAGCAGGGCCGGCAGCCCCTGCCAGCCCTGTTGCCAGGGAGCCAGTGTGTAACCTGCGGTGGGGGAACCGGGTGGACCCACCACAGCCAGGCTGGGATCTGCTTCAGACCCTACTGGTTAACTGGACAACCATTTACATCCCTACCAAGAAGGTGTCTGTGCAACCAGTTGACTCCCCAGCTGGTTTCTATGGCAGGTCTTGCTCCTGTCTTCTTCCCATCCTGCTCCTTCCTTGTTCCTTTCCTGGCCTAATCCACTCCAGCTGTGCTCCCTGGTTTCTGACTCTGGCTCCATCCACTAGGCCTGGCTGCCAATGCCCTGGTGGTTACACAAACCCCATAACAGTTACTTAGCAGAGAGGACTTATAAATATTGGGCCAGAGTGCCAGTCTCCATCGCCCCAATGCAAATCTGGTGGCTCAGTTGATTTTCCTCTGTATTTGAAAGCAGATGTTGGCCTAGAGTCTCTTACATCAGAGCCCAGCAGGCAGCAGTCAATGGGACTGTTATTTTACAGAAGGAGGATGATTTTTTAAAAATGGGGAGGAGTGGAACAAAATTCTAGTCAGCTTTGGGATTTGTTCTAGCATCTCCAAAGGTCACAGGAAGAGAGCACCCCCTTTGTGCTGTTGTGCTTAGCCATATTGACTCATTAATCATTCATTGCAACATTTGTTTTCAAGTGTAAGGCTTTATTTTGATGCCCCATTGACATAAATAAGAAGAGGGTTTTTTTATTACTATTGTTTATTCCTTTTGGGAGAGTGTCAATAATCTCATAAAGAATTCAGCCCTTGTATCAATGCATGGGAACTTCCCACTGGTGAAGGAAACAAGTTTTCTTACAGTAAAATGCAAATTGATCCCAATTTTTTATCCCTCTCCTTCCCTGACAGAGCACCCAAACAAAGCTGCATCATTGCTCTATTGGTTTCTATGTACCAGTATATTTGGGTGTAAGCTGCCTGCAATGGGGAAAGCCAGGTCAAGGATGAAAATCCTTTACTAGTCCACCGTCTATTTAATGTCAGCTAAAGCCTCCCTCCTTTCTGTCAGTTACCCCTGCAGGGTCAGCTGCCTGGGTGCTCTATTAGGCTCAGTCATGCACTCTCACTTTGAGGAGGGAGCTGCTATGTTTGTTCCCATCCTGATAACATTCCCTGTAACTCAGTCACAGTCTAGTTACAGCTGGCACAGGAGCCTTCTCCTTTGTAGCCTTTGTTGTCTGGAACAGTTTCCTGCTGTTTCTCTGTGCCTTGCCCACCTCTCTGTTTAACTAAAGGCTGCAGCAGTGACCAGTCCAAGCAAAGCCAATCCAGATTATGGCTGCAGAGCTCCACATTGGCATCTGCCTCCCAGCTAATACACAGACCTGCAGTGGCTGTGGCCGAGCCTATTGCACTGCAGTCGTTTACGCTTTTCAGATTTCACCTGGAGACCTATCATGCCAGAGCCCCTTTGTTTTTCCTCTGGCTATTATTTAGCACTCCTTTCCAAACAGGGTCATTTAAACCAATGGCTCTCAACCTTTCCAGACTACAGTATTCCTTTCTGGAGTCTGATTTGTTTTGTGTACGCCCAAGTTTTATCTTATTTAAAAACTACTTGCTTACAAAAGGAGACAGAAAAATATGAGTGTCACTGCATACTCTTACTGAAAACGTGCGCCCTGTCTCATTTTACCATATAATTATGAGAGTCATTTGCAATATCAATATTGTCCTGATGTTTCAGTGTGTAGCATGCAGCACAGCATAAACAAGTCATTGTCTGTACGAGAGTTTAGTTTGTACTGACTTTGTAAGCGCTTCTTATGTAGCTTGCTGTAAAACTAGACACATATTTAGATGAGTTTGAGGAGTTTGGGGCTACATGTATCCCTGGTTGAGAACCTCTGACAACCTTTCACATCCCTAGTGGATACAGTTTAACTGGTTACCTAGTTAACTGGTAAGCATTACCCTAAACTGGTAATGGTTAATGGTCACTGGTTCTGGTTAATAGGTATGCGGGGAGTGGAGCAGCTCTCTGCTGCATGCAAAACCCCAAAATACCCTCTTCCAGGATGTCTCTGGAGGGGACTAAAGATCTGGCATAAATGCTCATTTCTATGAAGTGTAAAACCCGCTGTTGCAAGGGTAAGAAGTTGGAGAAGCATCCCTATCACCCAGCATTCAAGTTAGGGGCAGAACTCAGGTCTACCAACCCACAGCCTCTGTAGTAACCACCATGTAGCACACACTCCCTTAACGATATGTGACTTTATCGGTGCAATGCTCTTTTGCACTATCAACTATAAGATGGATAGAAAACTAGCTAGATCACGGGGCTCAATGGGATAGAGTAAATGGCTTGGTAGCTGGTTGGTGATCAGTATCAAGTGGAGTGTACCAAGGGTCGATTCTGAGGCTGATTTTGTCCACATCTTTATAAATGACCCAGATGGGGGGGTGAATTGCACCCTTAGCAAGTTTGTGGAAGACAATAAGCTGGGGAGGAGTGGTAGATAACTTGGAGGGTAGGGATAGGGTCCAGAGTGACCTAGACAAATTGGAAGATTGGGCCAAATCTGATGCGGTTCAACAAGGATAAGTGCAGGTTGGGGACCGACTGGCTAAGCAGCAGTTCTGCGAAAAGGGACCTGAGGATTACAGTGGACAAGAAGTTGGATACGAGTCAACTGTGTGCCCTGGTTGCCAAGAATGCTAATATCATATTGGGCTGCATTAGCAGGAGCATTGTCAGCAGATGGAGGGAAACTGATTATTCCCCTCTATTTGGCACTGGTGAGACCACATCTGGAGTATTGCATCCAGTTTGGGCTCTCTCCCTTCCTCCTCCCCCGACTACAGAAAGGATGTTGAAAAATTGGGGAGAGTCTGGCAATAGAAATGATTAGGGGGCTGGAGCACATGACTTACAAGGAGAGGCTGAGGGATTTGGACTTACTTAGTCTACAAAAGAGAAGAATAAAGGGGGATTTGATAGCAGCCTTCAAATACCTTTGGGTATGTCTACACAGCCACCCTAGTTCGAACTAGGGTGGTTAATGTAGGCATTCGAAGTTGCAAATGAAGCCCGGGATTTAAATATCCCGGGCTTCATTTGCATCTTGCTGGGCGCCGCCATTTTTAAATCCCCCGTAGTGCGGACTCCGTGCCCGCGGCACGGAGTAGGTAGTTCGAATTAGGCCTACCTAATCTCCATCCCTAGTGGTTTTTAAGTCCTGGTTTGACAAAGCCCTGGCTGGGATAATTTAGGTAGGGCTTGTCCTGCTTTGAGCAAAGCGGTTGGACTAGATGACCTCCTGAGGTCTATTCCAACCCTAATATTCTGTGATTTGTATTTAATGCATCTCCTCTCCTGAGATGACACTGAAAGCAAATACATAATGAGAGGCCTCTGAATATCTTAAATATTTTCTACAGTGCCTTGGTATGATGGACCTTGTCTACACACCCAAGTTGTATCACTTTAAGTATGGCAGTGTGGGGAAAGCACTACACCCGTTTAGTGTGGATGTAGTATAGTTGGGTGCAGGAAAGGGAATAAGCTACTGTGGTATAAAGCATCTTTACACAACTACAATTGCATCTAAACTTGTATCTTACAAGTTTTTTGTTTTGTTTTGGAGACCCACAGGCTGCAGCCCATTATTCTCGTTTTGATAGTCATGTGTCCAAAGGCAGAAAAACATAAGGCTGGCCATACCGGGTCAAACCAAAGAAACACCTCACCAAGTATTCTGTCTTCCAACAATAGCCAATGCCAGATACTTTAGAGGGTAAGAACAGAAGAGATAATCAAATAAGGCAGAACAGTGAGGCCAATGAGCCAGAAATACCGTAAGGCCGGTGATGTTTAATGGAATTGAAAGGCCTAAAATCTGCAATAAACATTGCATTCCCTCACAATCAAACAACAAACCAAGACAGGTTCTATTTCTTTTGACTTGTTCTGGGATGCCCAGGGAAGGAGAATATTTATATCCATCTGGCTGAAACAGGGTTAGCAAAATAAATCTTTTTGTATAAAAGCCTAAATATGAAATTACGCTGTTTCTAATATGTGGGCAGAACAGACTGGCAATGGACCCAATGGAGCTGGGCTACCTCCCAAGCAGCTCAGGCTACAGCTACACTATGACTTTTGCTGCAAGAGCCTATGCAAATGAAGTGCGGATGAGCATTTTCTCACGCTTCATTTGCATGCTTTCTTTTGTTCTGTTTTTTCGCTAGGGGTTTTTGCGCGAAAACAAGCAGTATGGACGTTACATTTTTGCGCAAAAAGTAAATGTCCGCACTGCTTGTTTTCGCGCAAAAATCCTTAGCGCAAAAATGGAACGAAAGAGAGTATGCAGATGAAGTGTGAGAAAATGCTAATCCGTGCTTCATTTGCATAGCCTGAGAATCTCTCTGGCCTGTTCAGTGAGAGAGGCAAACCATGTGCATAACACAAAAATAAAATATACGTCTGATGACATATTTTACACTCAGCTGCTAGGCACTCATTCCCACACAGCCTGCCAGAAAGAGCTGAAATAATGGAGTCAAGTGTATAAGAACAGACGCTTGTGGAACGGGAGTGATTCATTTCTTTATGGGCTGCAGTGAAGATAAAGATGGGGTGGAGTGAGGAAGCAATTACTGCGGAGAAAATTCAGTGAATTTTAAAAGCGCACTGTAAGTAAATACATAATACATTTTAAATTTCAAGCCTTGGGTGCCTTTGCAAGGACTCCCCCAGCCATGCAGCTGGTGCCTGGGAGAACTCAGAGCTCGCAGCCTCGCTTTGAAATATCTGGGAGGAAGCTCTGGGTTTTGGATGTCGGCAGGCATGTCTGCATTGCTTCTGGATTTCAAATTCCAAAATCCAGCTTGGTCAGAACAAGGAGCTTTGGCACTGGCTGGGAGACTGAATAAAATCCTGTGGCTAACTTCTGCTTTGCAGATATGCTGCTGTAAATCAGGAGTCACTTTGCTGAGAGTCATCAAGAGCAGAGCTTGGCCTTTGGTTGAGTAGGTATTGGGCAAAACTTTCTGCCACACACACAGGCTCCTCCTAGCTATAGGTCTTGAAGCACTTTACCATTATTTTTAACAACAATTTTCTTCCACTATTTGATCTGAGGAAGTGGGTCTGGCCCATGAAAGCTCATCACCTATTAAACCATCTTGTTAGTCTTTAAAGTGCTACATAGTCCTGTTTTTTGTTTTACCAATATTAGTTAAACTCAGCTGGCTATATCTCTGTGACATAGGTGCCGCCTCATTTGACAAACAGATAAACGGAGCACTGCATGTTGGGCACCTAAATGTAGTTGACTAAATGGCCTTTGACCCCTTTTGAAAATATAAGCCTTAAGTGATTCAGCAAATCTATGACACCTCTACACGAGTAGGATCCTTGCTCTGATCACTAGGTAATACTGCTAAAAAGGCATGTTCATGTGTACAATTGAATATATCCTACATAGTTTACACAGTGACTTGAGATGAGGGGTTACATCTCATCTGGAATAAATCAGTATTATTCCATGAAATTCCATGGCACAATGCTGATTTTTACCACTGAGGATCTGAGTATGTTTAGGTCCTGTTCATATTGAAAATATTTAGGTTTTTACTCCTCCTCACCTGCTGTTGGTCTGTGTTTCCTTCCCATGGATGACATCAGTCTCCTTGTGTGATAATGCATTGTCATACCGCATAATGATGCATCAGTTTAGGACACATGACTTGGCCCAAGATCAAATCCGTTTCACAGTTCAATATAGACGAAACAGAAGATTTCTGGATCATGGGAATTAAACTGTGCAGATTCCGATGCACTTTATCCTCCTGTTTTTAATGGGGTTGAACATGACATTTTTGAAGACTTGTAATTTTTTAAGTTCCTTTCATATTCTCACATTTTAGCAATTAATATATTCACAGGTGCCTGTGCTTTTTATTTTTATTTGGATTTAAGAGCAAGACAAAAACATGGTTCTAGACCAAACTCTAGGTGCTCCTGACAAGTATATTAAAGCACAAAACAGATATGGAAACTACCCCAGCCACAACCTTCACCCCACACAGAAAAAACTGACTAGGCATTACAGCAAAAGGAAACTTAAGAGTGAATAGGTACAGACAGTCCCCGGGTTACGTACAAGATAAGGACTGTAGGTTTGTTCTTAAGTTGAATTTGTATGTAAGTCAGAACTGGTACATATTGTAGAGGAAACTCTAGCCAAACATTTCTCCAGAGCTCAGTTTTATTCTCCCACACCTCACTTCCCTCAGTCCTTTATTCTCAAGCTGAGGTGTCTGCTGAGAAAAGCCGCTCCACGTCTCCCTGGTCTGCTGGGGGGGGGGGGGGCGCGCTAGCTTCGCGTCTCCCTGGTCTGCTGGGGGGAAGCAGCTAGTGCGGGGTTGCCTCACCCCGTTTGTAAGTAGGGATCCAATGTAAGTCGGATCCATGTAACCCGGGGACTGCCTGTACTCTTATAAACCATGTGTCTCAAGCAACAACACCCATCTCCACCAGCTTCTGCACTAAGAACATTGGACGAAGGCATTGCTTGGCTGTTTTCTGCCCAATGGGGGAGCATCTTTCAAAACGGAGGGGTGGAGGATGCTCTGCCCAGACTCCTTCATATTGGAAGGTCTGCTGTTTGAGCTGATCTCAGTTGTGGCCGTATCTGAGGTGGGAGAGGGCATCTCCCAGTACTCAGATCCTAGCTTTTTAGGACTTTATAGATCAGCACCCACATTTTGCAGTTCACCTGGAGAGTCACAGACCATAGATGTAACGTATTGACAAAGAGAGAACCCACTTCACCAATTGGGTTTTTTTAACAGCTCTGTTCCTGCTCTTTATTTTCGACTCACTCGTCAACTGTCTGTTTTGTGTAATCAGTATTCTCTGCTCAAGCAACAATCAATGTCTTCAAATATTAACAGTGAACTATGGTGTTGCTATACGGTCTAGTGGGCTTGAACATAGGACAGGAACTGTGAATTAAGATTCTCTGCTTGGCTCTGCCAGCCCAATTTCTGTGTATCCTTGAGACCGCAGTGAAGCTCAGAACCTAGCCTGGGTTTATGAATGCACTTCATGTGCATCACCTTCTTGCTTTTCTGCCCAAACAAAAGTGCATGCTCGTGTTTTCATGTGCACACCTGAAAATAGGCCTTCAATATATGAACTTGTGTTTTATTTTTAATCATCCATAAAATGGGATGATATTTACTTACCCGTCTCACAGGTATGTTAAGAGGCTTAATTATTGTTTGCACAGGGCTTTGCAACATTATATAAACAGTATCAATGTGATGTTGGGAACAGCAGGATAATTGTTTTAAAAATAAAGCAACGATCCAGTGTCGTCATACAAATTGTCTAAAATAAAGATAAGAAGGAAGAGCAGAGGAATAGAAGAGAGGGGAGCAAAACTGGAGTTTCTGTTAAACGCATCTCTTGGAAAATAACAAAGCAAATTCCACACATTATGTTGCAGGCGCTGAAGCTTTCAGCCTCATCTGGTGACTTATGAAGTGTTTTAAAAGATAATAATTAAATGAGCAGAGAGAGCTTTATTAAAAGAAGTAATTACAGGAAGCCACTTGGAGACAGGCAGCTTGTGTGATATGATATGGAAGACTATTGTTATTTACTGATATTGCTTCAGCACACACAGTGCACTCACTAAGCATGTTGAAAATGCAGAAGACGGTTCCTGCTCTCAAGGGTGTTTAATCTAGAAAGACAAGGATGGGAAAAGGGTGGGGAGAAGGGATGTGACATCTCCCGAGAAGGCATCAGGGTTGTAAATGTGCATGGTCCCACATTTTAATTTTTTAAGCTAGACACAAGGTCAGATCATGGAGCACTGGTTGTAGCATGGGGAGGACGTGGTCTTGGCAGAGCTGCTATTCCTCCATACCCAGTGGAGGGAATGGAGGTTCTACCTCCCAGTAAGCCCAGCAGCATGAGAGTGATCCTGATACAGTTTGTTCCCCCTCTCTCCTAGATAAACAAGGGAATTGGGAGGGTGACTATTAGTTTCAGGTAATGATTGGACTTGGCTGGGAACTTTTCATCAGGACGATTCTCGGATGGAAAACTGATTTTCTGTCCAAATGACATTTTTCATGGAAGATTTTCAATTGTACTGGGAAATATTGATTTTTTTCCACCGGAAAATCATTCCCAGCTTGACAGTTCCTGCACAGGACAGGTTGTGGGAAGTTTAGCCTGCTTGGCTTTGGAACAGCCTTCCAGGGCTTCCCTGCTCTCCACTTGCCCGGTTGCCAGGGCTTTAGGCCAGTGTTTCGCAAAGGGGTCTGCAAAACCACTTTGAGAGAGCTGCTAACTGGCCGTACCATTGTGTTTGTTTACTGGCGCCATGGCCACGGAGCCTTGCGGCTCCCATTGGCTGCAAATGGTGAACCAGAGCCAATGGGAACCGCAATGCTTTGTGGCCATGACATGGGTAAATAAATACACCGGCACAGCCAGTTAGCAGCTTTCTCAAAGTAGTTTTGCAGACCCCTTTGAGAAACGCTGCTCTAGGCAGATTGTGGAGTGTTGGAAACATTTTGAAAAGGTGGAAACAAAAGGCTGCTTTGCTGTTTTTTTTTTCTTTTCAAATACAATTTATGAATTTTCTTTCCACAAGAAATTCCAAAATTTTGATTTTACATTCCATTTGGGAACAAAAACTTCTTTGAAATTTTGGAGTTACCCGGTGGTAACATGAATTCTGGTTCCCAGCCAGCCCTGGCAATAATATAACCTGAAGTGTCCCTCTTTGTCTATCATCCTCCAACCCATCACCCGTTCTTACCTCCACGTGTCCTCCCTGCCAACCCATAACCCCCTCCCCTGTGTATAAAGGAGCAGTTCCCTCATCTTGTAAATAAAGGTTGCTGTAAGTTAGTTGTTAGAACATCTGTGGCGTCACATCTACAATAAAGTAACTAACTCTAATAGGCATTCTAATCCCTGAAATCATCTAGAAGAACATACATGCCTCTCCCACACAGCCATATTGTCACGCAGTAGGGTTTTGGATTGTTTCCAGGATTTCTGTTCTCCTTGCCATACTCGGCTCATTAAAGTAAAAATTACCACAGCCCACCACATTCTAGAAAGCTCTGTTCACAGTTGTCTCTCTGAGGTACTCATTAAAGTCAATGGGAGGCGTGTGACTTAAACCTCTGCAGGAGCCACTTTTAGAAATGGACATTTCTCATTTTAAATGCTTTTGGTGAAAGAATCACTCCCATAAATATAGGGGATGCTCTGTGAAGTTTTGCGTATGGAAAAATAATTTTGGTGAAAGGGAAGAATTTGTTCTCTCAAGGATATTGAATATGTGTGTAGGATGTCTGTGGGATATTTGAGTATATAGGTCTGCTGGCTATATACTTGATGAGATTTTCAAAAGCACTTGGCTTAGCTCTGACCCTCCTGCTAGGAGGAGAGTTAAGCCAACACTGAGTGGTTGTTGAATGCAAATCCCACCTGCTCTTGTGCATAAAAGAGAGTGTTTGGAGATATTCTGCTCCTGATAGCCCGACTTCATTGGTTTTTGTTTCTTGGCAGTACCACCTCTCTTTGTCATATCTTCTTCCCCTGGAGACCAAGTTTCACCTCTTTATGGGGCACCTTGGTCTCTAGCTGCCAGGGAAGAACTTCAGAAGTTCTGAGGTCATCCTTCACGTCTCTGTTTGTAGGATAAACCATGATTATTGTGCTTTTGCTTTCGTCTTTATATGCCTGTAGGTTCTTCCCCTTTCTACCTCTCACCTCCTTATGGGAAAGGGCTTTCCATATAGCTAAGGCAAAGTGCAAATTCCAAACCAAATAATTGCTTTTCCATAATCGACAAGTGTCTCACCATGCAACTGAATTACATTAGTCTAGGATAAACACACAGTTGAATACATAGGTATCCTGAGCACCTAGTGCAGTGATTTTTCCCATGACCCATTTGAAGAAAATTGTTGATGCCCACAAACCAACATAACTAAGTGTGTGCCCCAGAAGCAGCCAGGAGCAGATTCTAGCCAATGAAAGTGCGGAGCTAGTACTCAAGGCAGAAGCAGTGCATGGAGCCCTGTGCGCTCTTCTGTCCCCGCCCGGTCCCCGCCTTTACCTAGGAGCCAGGCCTGTTGATGACGACTTCTAGACGCAGCGCAGTCTGCAGTGCCAGGACAGGCAGGTAGATACCTTAGCACCCCCACTGATCCTCCTGCCGCAATGAGAACTGGGTCACAATCCATAGCTTGAGTACCACAAACCTAGCGTATGCGGAGAGCAGGCAATGGAGCTGATACAAATCATTGTCACTGACAACACGTTTAAGGGTGCCCTGGCAAGAGATCAGAGATCTCAGGATGAAGTCAGTTGGCCTGGATGTAATGTGATGTTATTTTTTAGCAGAATGATTCAATAAAAGGATGGCCAGCAGCCCCAGCGAGGTGGTGAGAGAGGCCAGAGAAACTGTTTCCCCTTCCCCCCCCAAAGCTTGAGCATGAGTTTGTTTTTTCATTAAATGTATCTGATAAACAACGTACATTGACAGCTCTGCTAAGGTTCACTCTTGAAAAGCTCCCTGGGAGATAACTAGTGGAAAGAACTTAGTAAGCGAGCTCTATATTGAGAGTTAGGCCTGGTGACAAGGGGGACAAAGTGGCTAGTTGCCCCAGCACTTGGCAATTCAAAGGAGACTGGGGCTCCCAGCTGCTGCCACTGCTACTGCAGCAGCCGGAGCCTTGCACCCATTAAATTGTTCCTGGAGCACCGCTCTAAGGGCTTGGGAAGACGTGGTGTGCTCGGGGCAACAATAAGGGCTAGGGATGTTACAGGCTAGTCGACTAATCAATAAGCAAATGCTTATCATATAGTCAGTCGACTAGTTGATTTCTCCCCTCCCCCCTTGCTGCCTCTATCAAATAGAGGCAACAAAGTGGGGGGAAGAAGAAGTACTTGAAAGTGGCAGCGCCGTAGAGCTGATCCTGGGATCAGCTGTGCGACGCTGCATGTGTGGAGCTCGGGGTCAGTTGAGGAGTCCCCAGCTGATCCCAGGTTCCGTGGAAATGCCACGCTGGAGCCTGGGATCAGTTGGGGAGTTCCCAGCTGACCCTGGCTCCATGTGGCATTTCAAAGCGGAGTCCCCCATTCAGAGGCCCCTGCTGACCCCAGGCTCCATGCTGCGGTGCCACTTGGAAATTCACAAGAGCCCCTGCTAGGGACTCTTGTGCATTTCAAAGCCGGCATCCATGTTCAGCCTGGAGTCAGCGGGACTTCCTGCTGGCCCCAGGCTACATGTGGAGTTCTGCATTCCTCCTTTGAAATGTACAAGAGCCCCGGCTACTGGACCAGTCAATTAACAGAGAGTTAACATCCTTACTAAGAACCAGCTGCTTTCAACCTCCCTCCTTCCCCCCTGATGCCCCGCCCCCTCCAGGAGCAGGTGCCACTCCTTACCCAATGAGCCATGAAGGCTGTTGACATCCATGATTGAGAGGATAGAATGTTTGCAGAAAGCAAACATGGAACCCATGTTGCTTACCTGCAAAGTGCCAATTCTAATTGTGCATTTGTCTATTTTTTATTCCTGTTCCTTTATTGTCCATGCAGATCCATTATATGTAGGAGTTCCTGCAGCTGTTACAGAGATTGTATACAGCTGGCTTTAGCTTTTTCCCCCCTCTCTGAATTTGGCTGTTGAGTAGCCTTTTATATATTGCTATCCTGCATTGATATCTGGCACTGCTGAGGGAAGAAATAAGCTTGTCTGTGGACATAAAGTGCACTGAGCCGATGCCAACAATCTTTAGAATTTTTAATTACCAAGCCATTCAAAACCTGTCACCTCAGTGAGAAAGATAATTTGACACCAGTTTAAGGTTTTAACATTTGCTCTTTGTACAGAGCTGAGATAGTTGATGGAATCTGTTTAATTTTTCATTGTCAGATGTTTCCTTTGTGCTCCTGTAACCGAGTGGGGATGCTGACCGCCAAGGAATACTGTCCAAAGTGGATTTTTGTGGTGTGAAAATTAGCTTTTTCTCACTCCTCAGGTCTTCCATTGAGAGATGAGCATGATCTACTGTTCTGAGTATAGGACTGGAAGAAAGGATGGCCTGGATTCTAATCCCACACTGACGCTAGCGCCCTCTGACACCATGGTTAAATTATTTCATCTCTCTGAGCTTCAATTTCTCCATTTGTAAGACCTCCCAGGGCACTTGGGGTATTACTCAATAGTATCCCTAAAATGCTATTTACAGTGGTTGCCATTAGCATATCAACATTTGTCACACCATGAGTTTTCATGACTAAAGAGAAGTAATTGTGCTACCACATCTCGTTTTCAGGGTGGTGTTTCTTATGTTGGGGAAGTTTCATTTGTGGGGAAAACAGATATTTCAGGGAGGCCAGTGTTGGTGATAAGTGCCAATATTATAGTTGTTCCTGGATTTTTGCTGAAGTTAGAGCTAAAAATACCAAAATCGTGCAAGAGCCAGTGGTTCTCTACTAATATGAATGCCAGAACCTAGAAAATGAGCTCCATAGACTTCAATTCAGGAAAGTATTAATGTGCACGATAAATGTTAAGTACGTGCTTAAGTGTCAAAATATTAACAGTATGTACCACAGTGGTACTCTGATCTCAGGTGGATTCTTTAGATACTACTATTATACAAGCTGAACCTCTCTAGTCCGGCACCCTTACGACCTCACCAGTGCCAAACCAGGGAATTTGCTGAACCACGGAACGTCCATATTGTCTAGCAGCATGACCAACATTTCCACTGCTTATTGGACTCTTGGAAGACATTTAGGGGTAAATTGGAGCTAAATAACAGCACAGAACACTGAGAGCCAGGCCAGGTGACTGTAAACAAACTATATGGAACCGCAGGAAACTTGGACACTATAACCATGATAAGTGGACATCCGACTAACTAAAATCATGCCGGATCATGGATGTTGCCGGACCAGAGAGTGTCAAATTAGAGAGGTTCAACCTATATAAATATTAGGCTACTTATTATTTCTATTGCAGTAGCAGCTGGGATTCCCAGTCATGGGCTGATACCACCGGATGCTCAGTGCTGAATAAACACAGAGCAAAAAAAACCAGTGTTGCCTCTGAAGAGCTTACACTCAGAGTAATCGTAAGTAACTGATGGAAGAAACTGTAATTCGAAAACTGATATCTGACAGCAGTCACCACCTTTCCTCCTCCCTCTCCTATTATACTTACTTGATTCCCACAGCTTTAATTTTTGGAATAAATATACTACAGCAAAAGATGCCTAAAGCACTGTAAGGAAAAGGGACGAGTATTTGCCTTTTCACTTTATGGTCAGCTGCCTTGAGCTCCAATTTCCTGATGCTATGCCAACTGGGGATTTCTGTAGCGAGAAAGGGCTTGCATTGCTCGTTGGATGAAGCTTGCTTGAATGCAGCAGCCTGCCTACCATCACAGATGAACATCATTCATATTTAATTCCAATTCTAATTTTGAGTTTGTACCACCGGCGTGGAGAGAAATCTCTGAGCAGAAACCATGCCTCTCTCCTTGACTGCATCTCAATTAGACACCTGCCACTGCAGTTTCAAGCTGCTCTCTTCTCCCCAAAGGCAGCATTTTACAAATAAAACACCCGGCCTGCTCCACCACTCTTCCATTCTCTAGCAGCTTAGCTCAACGAGTAGGCGGCGTTCTGGGATGGGCTACTGCTGCTGGCCATTGCTCTCTCTTGCTACCCAAGATAGCCAATAGGAGAGGAATTCAGATCATCTCCCCTCCAAACCATGCTATGCTGCTCATGCCAACAGGTTTGTAATGATTCTATCTTTTCGTGTGTCAATAGCATCACAAAAACAATGATTTTATGTCTAACCCATTTCTGACTCCACCCACGGAGCAATAAGGGCATCAATGAAGGCGCTGCCCAATTGTGTATGTTGTGTTTGCCTGTACGTTTTCCATGTGCATATTGAGAGGCTGGTTTGAGGATGGCTGAAAGTTTGGCCTTCAACCTAATCTCTTAACTACATCTTGACTTGTGGAACAACATCCCTCAGGGACGGGCCCTATGCTTGTAATGGAAGCCCTTGAGTTAGAGAGGGCTCGCAGACTTGACCTTGGCATGGGTTGAACTTGGTGGCATGGGTTGAACTTGGTGTCTCAGCAGTCCTTACACAAACTCAATCCCAGGGATGTCTCGTTTCCTGGTCATCACACAAAGGAAGCAAGCTCACTTTTCCCAGAACTGGAGTGACACATTTGACCAAAAAGCAGGAGAGTTTTCTATTCTTGTCTTTGCAGTGCGTGGGAATCAATATCTCATGCACGCAACCGGGGAAATGCAGGTTCCGCAAAGAGCACAGTGCACTGCAGCTGTTCCTTTTTTGTCAAAGGCGGGTTTGTAGAAGCTATAAATAAGGAGTGTGCCAGGCTGGCACGCATCTAAGAAGTGACATCTCAGCCATGCAAGTAGCCAGGGCTCAGTATGATGTAAGTCAACATTCTATTCCTGTTCCTGCCCAACGTGTTCTCCTGTCAACACCCTGGTGGGAAGGAGTAAACTTTGAAGGCTGCAAACCTCATTCTTGGTTGAATAGCGCACAGCACCTTGGTTGCTCTGCTCCAGCCCTGCCTCAGCTGGCAATAGATCAGTTGTTTTTTGAATGTATAGCTCGGCCTGTCAGTTTCCAGCTGACACACCGACATGCTGTGTGTTCTCGGGCAAATCATTTCTTCCTGTGCCTGGCCTTCTCCAGATGTAGAGTGGGAGTATTTGTTCTTTATCCTCCATGTACGCTACTTGGAGCATGAGCTTTGGATGAAATTAGGGATGTAAGAACCCGACTAATTGGTTAAACAATTGAACAAAATGCTTAACTTACTAAAAGGAGGGGGGGCAGGCAATGGGGCTGCTCCAGTCCAGCTGGGCACGCTGTCTGGACTGGCCCTACTACAAACAGGCTGGCCAAAGTAGCCCCTCCCTGCAGTGGACCCCCCGGGGCTGAAGCAGCCCCCTGCCTGCAGCGGGCAAGGAGTTGCTCCAGTTCCTGTCAACACCCTGGGGGGGGGGGAGGAAGAGTAAACTTTGAAGGCTGCAAACCTCATTCTTGGTTAAATAGCGCACAGCTATTACAGGTTAACTAGAAACCGTAAGCCTCACCCGTTAAAGATGCGGTTAACTGGTTAACCATTCCCATCCCCACTATAAATGCTGTGCATGCTCTCTCGCGCTCACTCGCTCTCTGTTTTGTGTCATTATTAGTGCTCTCATTACCAGGGGCAGATATAGGGCAGGGCGAGCGGGACAGCCACCCCAGGCCCCGCGCTTCAAGCCCCGCGCATGAGCCGTGGAAAAGGGGAGGCCCCGCGAAATTGGGCTACTCTTGGCCCCGCAAAATGGTCATCTGCCCCTGCTCATTACTATGGCTATCCAGACACCATCAATTCCATCTCCTTATTTCTCTTAGCCTTAGTGACCTATTCATTCAGCAGTTGATAGAACAGTTAAGCCTGGTGATGTTGGCCATAATATCTCTGTTTTGTGGAACATGCTGCACTTCTCTGCATGCACTATAACTCTGACATTGAGTACAGCCCATGAGCTGATGATTGAAATTAATATTTAGGTAAGATTTGATTAAGGCCCCAATTTAGGGAATCACTTAAGCACAGGCTCAACTCCTATTGGGGCCATTGCTAAAAGGTAACTTGATTAAAGCTAATGAGAAGTCCTGTGGCACCTTATAGACTAAAATTCATTGGAGCATAAGCTTTTGTGGGCAAAGACCACGAAAGCTTATGCTCCAATACATCTGTTAGTCTATAAGGTGCCACAGGACTTCTTGTTGTTTATGCAGATTCAGACTAACACAGCTACCCCTCTGATACTTGATTAAAGCTAAGCATCTACCTTAGGGATGGAATTATGCACATGCTGCAAGTGCCTTGCTTAATTGGGATTTAACCCTATCTAACATATGTTTTCTTTGTGTGCGAAATCCTTTGAAAGACGTGATACATGTATTTTAGCCATCACCCATCAAAAGAGAGTACAAACATGTCAGCCCAGAGAGTAACAGTGAAATAATGTGCAGAAACATCTGGTCACATGAAACATCTGCTTTTAGAGAAGCTCCAGAATTCTGGAACTCCTTTGACGCTGACCCACAGATGTATTTCTTTAAAAGTGTCTAAGGAGGGTTGGAATGACAAGATCTTTTGGGGGTTATGTGAAAACAGAAGGCACAAGTTAGATGGACCTATTGTCTGACCCAGTATGGCCAGCTCCACCAACTGGATGGGGAGGAGAGAGAAAGGGGGCAACTGGTGATTCAAAAGGACCTGGGACTGCCAGCTGCTGCTACTGCAGTGAATGCGGTGGCTGGAGTCGTGGGCACTTTAAATTGCTGCCAGACGGCTAGGAGGAATTCTCTGGGCAGTGCTGAAGGGCTGATTGGGGGAGGCCACCCCTTGACCCCCTTCTGCCTAAGGTGCCGCTTCCCCACACACATCTTGCCCAGGGGAGAAAAACTTTAAACCACTAAAGAAACTCTGCTGCCCAGAGATTGCCCCAACTCCAGCAAGGATTCTGACAGATGATTAGTCCTTCAAACCCCATGCAGACATTTTTCTGTGATTATAAGTTCGGAAAATGTTAGCTCAGAACAAGCACTCCCATTTATATGAGTCAGTGTTCCCTGTAAGCTGAGCATTTGGGTGGCCGCCCGGGAGAGATTTAGGTGCCAGGCAGCTGATTAGCAGCAGAGCATCCACAGTCGGCAGCATGTGTTTCTACTGATGGTGCACATCTGCACACGCTTCGATTCATATAACAAAATTTATTCCAACCGTGGATGGAAAATATTAGCGGGAACGTTGTTATGAGTCACACTTCTTGGGCCTTTGATCTTGGGACCCTGGGAACAAGTAATCAGCAGACAATTTTCTTCTCAGCACTTGGTTCCAAAGGGCATAACTAGAGGCAGGATTTACATTCACCTCCCCCTGGACACTTAACAGGAAATCCCCTTCACAGTTATTTTCCCAGAAGTTAATTCATGTCTGCCACATTGTTCAATATAGTTCTTTGATCAACCAGGCTCTCAATAATACATCATCTTTGCATTTAATACAATGGACTCCAAAGATACTTTAACTTAATTCAATAAGAAAGTGGCAAGGGGGGTTAGGCTGCATAATCTTTAGTCCCAGAAGTAAAAGTGCTGCTGCCTGAATGAAAACAGTGCTCTATTGCAATCACACCAACCTTTGTTTTGTTCTGGTTCTTTATAGGCCTGAGTCTAATAATCTTTATATGAAGTTTTAAAAGCCACCCTGGTCAGAAACTGATGAAATGAAGCTTAAAATACTTGGCCCGATTTAAAACCAACAATTGCCATTGTGTTTTGGATGCACTAAAAATTCACGTATTTGATTTTTTTTCTTGAAGGAAGTGATTTTTTTCTTCCACTCACAGTGGGTAATTCTGCCATAATATGTGCTGTTGAGAGCAATGGGGACTTTATCCAAGGAGGCGATAGGGTATAATTTCTAAGCACCTATATATAACTTTGATTATATAAATATACTAGAAGATTTTCCTGGGGTTGCTCATGTCTTGTCTTAATTAGATTTTGTTTTTCTTAATTTAAATCATTGTTTTGGGGTGGGGCTGATGATAAGGGGGTTCAGGGTGTAGGCTGCCCTGGGGACAGGGGACTACGCCAGTCCTCTCTCACTGAAGCAGCTTGGGGTCAGGTGAGAAGCGTATCTTCATGGCCACTGCAGCTCCAGTGGGCACAGCTGGGGGAAGAGTGCATGTCCCCTGACTAGGTGACAGGCACACAGAGAAACAGACACACAAATAGACAAACTCTCTGAAATATATAGTAGATAGCTGTCCCTTTCTCCAACCCTGTCATCTGCTGGCCCAATGGGGTTATAGCTGTCTGGGTCCCCTATCTGGCTCCTTGCTGCCCCGCTGTGGTCTTTCTGCAGCATAACTCCCTGCTATCAGACCTCTCCCTTTCCATTTTATGAGACCCAATCAAATTGCAGGCACATCCCATTATCCTGGCACAACTAAACCCTGACCTTACTTGGAAGAAGCTGCATACCAAATTTGGTGGTCCTCACTCTTACCGTTTAGGAGGAGCTCTATAATGAACTCCCAAATGGAACTCACAGGTAGACAGACAATCAGATGCACATTTCTGAAATATATAGTAAAATGTAAAGTGTGCTCAATAGTGTTACATATCTGAGTGCATAGAACAGCCATTATCTGGATCCAGCTGCCATAGGATATTTTCCAACTGAATCAATTTACATACATTCAATACCTTCCATGATGACAGGTTTCAGAGGGGTAGCCGTGTTAGTCTTTAACATTCCACCGGACTCCTTGTTGGTTTTGTTGAAACAGACAAACAATGCATTAGGGTATTGTGCAAGTGCTCTCACTGTTGCTGGATTTAAAGAATGTTCTCTGCAAAGACTCTTGAAAAAAAGTCCTGATATGAGTCCAGCAAAGATCAAACACGCACGACGTGCCAGACACAGGCCGAGCGAATGGATATGTTTCATTCTTTCCATTGCTGCTGTTCAAGTGGACTTCTCTGGGAAAAGTGGCAGACAAAAACAATGAGAGGAAGCCCTGACAGGAGAGACTGATTCTGCCAACCATACCCTGAGTACCACCTCACTTCACTGTGGGTACATGGGTCTCAGTGCCTAAGTGGGACGGTGGCTATTTTAAGACTGTAGACTCAATTCTGAGACTCATGGTGGTGTAGGAGGTTTTTTCCCCCTTGCAGTATAAATGCGCAGACACTGAACTGCAGGGAGGAAGGACAATGGAAGTGAATCTGCATGAGTGAAAACCGAGGGTTGGATTGATTCCCCCTGATGGGTGAGGCGAAGGGAGAAATATTCCCCTCCGCTTTTGTAGCTTAACTGGGGCCAGACAGAACTGCAGCCTCTGCATGCTGGAGAACATAGGTTCTACTTCTTCTCTACTCTTAGGCTTAGTCTACACTGCAAGGTTTTTGCACAAGAAGCCTTTTGCAGAAAAGATATTCTGCAAAAACTTCTTGCACAAAAGTGCATCCAGGCCTCAAAGTGCATCGCAAAAGCGATGTGCTTTTGCACAAGAGAGCATCCACACTGCGTGGACACTCTTGCACAAGAAAGCTCTAATTGCTATTCACAGACTGGTCATCAGAGCACCTGTGCTTTTGCCGATAGGGATTTCTTGCTCAAAAACCCCTCCGGAGCATCCACACCTGCATTTTTGCGCAAGAGCTGTTGGGGAGAGGAATAACTCTACTGGCAAAAGCCCTTTGTTCTGTTGATTTTCTTGCGCAAAAACAAGCTTGCGATATGGACGCTCTGCCAGTTTTTGAGCAAAAACCTTGTAGTGTAGACATAGCCTTAAAGTATTAAGTATGCAAAGGGAAGGAAGGCAGGATGCATGTCACTGCTGCCCTATACACTGTTCAGCAGGCAGGCCTTGTAGCGCGTGAGGAGTATTTAAGTTTTAACCTCACCTTACAAAGAGGCTATAGAGCAGTGTTTCTCCACTTTTTTTATGAAGTACCCTTTAAAAAAAAAAGTACCCCCAGTACCTACAGTTTTCAGACACCATTTTTTTTTTCTACCTTGCAACACATTTGTTTAAACGACGTAATCGTAGCCGGGCGGGCAAAGACATTTTTGGGTGTAAAAAGTACAAAAATAATAAAGCGCTGTAAAACTTGAAACAAAAATTCAGTTTTCTCCAAATTTCAGTTGTGTTGACGTACCCCCCTGACTTCTCTTGAGTACCCCTAAGGCTACTCGTACCACTGGTTGAGAAACACTGCTCTAGAGGAAGTGCAGAGGCTACTTCCTAGTAGATGTGTATGGGCTAGGCTCAGATTTTAGAGACTAACACAGAGTAAAGTCTTCACCACATCTGCCCTCCTGTAAATCACAGGCCACTGACACCATCCCTCATGGCCTGCCCAACCCAACAACAAAGTGATGCCAAAGCATTACAGCACACAGGAGCCTCTGTCACAGGCAGAGAAGAGTAGGGGTGGAGATGCACCGGCGCCTGAGACTTGGCAACTGAGGGGAAACAATTGAGTGAGTTACACCCAAGAATGCCGGCAATTGTCCCCGCCTGCGTGCTGCACAGAAGAGAGAAAACCCCTTAAGTTGCTGTCAATCTGACTTGGGAGGAAATTCCTTTCAGACTGCTGGGTTTATCCCATAGCTTGGGATCAGTAATAGTTGCTCCCCCACAGTCCCCTTGATGCTTCTGTGGAGAATGACAAGGTTTTGGGTTAGTGTGAATCTTCTCCTCAGAGCCTCACCTACCCCCCTGTGTTGCTCTAAAGACTCTGACTGTCACATTCACTGCAATGTCTGATGCTGGCCATGACTTCACAGGCAATGTCTCCTTTTGCTTCTCATCTTGGGCCAAACAAGCTGTCCAGGTTTAACAGCTGTTTTCGGAAAATGCGCGTCTAGATTGGCAAGACGCTTTTCTGGAAAAGCACTTTTTGCAGAAAAGTGTACATGGCCAATCTAGATGCGCTTTTCTGTAAAACACTACTGTGCTGTGTACACTGGCCCTTTTGCACAAAAGTCTTTCGGAAAAAGACTTTTGCCTGAACGGGAGCAGCATAGTTTTTCTGGAAAAGCACTGATGATTTTACAGTAGATCGTCGGTGCTTTTCCGGAAATTCAAGCGGCCAGTGTTGACAGCTGGCAAGTTTTTCTGGAAAAGCGGCTGATTTTCCGGAAAAACTTGCCAGTGTAGACACAGCTGGGGTGAAACAGAGGTAACTTACATATGGCCACAAAGGGAGAAATTTTTGGAGTCAGTGTTAATAAGCAGAAGATCCTGAAGTCTGCAAATTTGATACCATCAGTTTAGGATTAAACAAAGGCTGCAAATGGCTAGCCAAGTACAAAAGAAGTTTCTCCTCTCTTGTTGTTCACACCTCCACATCAGATGCTAGAAGTGGGCCTCACCCTCTCTGATTGAATTAACCTCCTGATCTCTAGCCTTATTCTGGCCTGCATATTTATACCTGCCTCTGGAAATTTCCACTACATGCATCTGACAAAGTGGGTCTTTGCCCACGAAAGCTTATGCTCCAATACATCTGTTAGTCTATAAGGTGCCACAGGACTCCTTGTCCTTTTGCAGATCCAGACTAACACGGCTACCCCTCTGATGTAGATGGTGTTAGTCCTGCTGTGAATGCAGGGGCCTGGACTTGACCTCTTGAGGTCCCTTCCAGTTCTAGTATTCTATGCTTCTATGTAGCATGTGCTCACATAGGGTACATCTACACAGCAGCATTATTTCAGAGTAACTGATGTTATTCCGAAATAACAAGGAGTGCGTCTACACAGCAAGCCTCTATTTCGAAATAATGTCGAGCTGGAGGGCGTCTTACTGCGACTCCTGTAGCCCTCATTTTACAAGGAGTGAGGGAAGTTGAAGGAAAAATGTTCTTCCTTCGATTTCCTGCTGTGTAGTCAGTGCCTAAACCCGAGTTAAGCTATTTCTGCTTACGATACACAGTTGACGTAGCTGAAGTTGCGTAACTTAATTTGACTTTGGCCCTGCTGTGTAGATGTACCCTTTTTGACCAGTTTCAACTACCAGGAAAAGCAACAAAGTCATTCTTGTTACTTTCTGATTTGAAAAGTAATCCTATTACTTCTCGGGATTAAGTCTTGAAAAAGCACCTTGTTATTTAAATAAGCTAAGTGAACAATCCTGTATGAAGGTTTGGGGAGAAAAGGCATCTCTTACACAGTATTTAATAGACACATGCAAACATCCTAGATCTTATTAAATAAGAGGTGTGCTGGTCCTTTAAATTTCTTGCTCGCTGACATAGGTGAGGAAGAGAAGGGAAATTTGTGGTCTGGATTTGAAAAGACAGGCGAGATTATTGTCTTCATCATGGAATGGGTGTCCCAGTGCAAATAGGGCTGCACAATCTGATAAAATGGTTTTCTAAATTGATATGCAACAGTATCGATATTTAGAATCATATTAAAGGTCCTTCCCTGTGGACTGCATTTGAAAATGCTATTTAAGTGTGTTTTGCTCTGGATCAATCTTAGTTTATATGCCTATCCAAGGCCAGGCCCCATTCAGGTTTGTATTGTGTTGGCTCCCATCTCCACGCAGTTAATAAAGTTTATCATCATCTCCTCACTTATGAATTCTTCAGGACAGCTGGCAAAGAGGCTGCTGTCTCGATATCACTGGGGCAGATATCAATAGAGTTTGAAAGAGCAAATAAATAAATAAATAGCTCCCTAGCATTGTCAAGCCAGCTTCATAATAATCCACCAGCAGCACCGGTAGGAAACGAGATGAATTTTCTAGAGCAAAAGAGAATACAAAAGACACAGGCAGTATATAGATAGATACTTCCTGGGGCAGTCATGTCTCTCTGGGTGTTTGTACAAGGTGTATGACAGGACTATCTGAGAAAGGAGTATGATTTATTTAGTAGTTTGCATGTCTATGTTCTGTTGAGCTTCTGACGTCCAGTGTGATCTTGTACAAAGTCATTTAAGCTCTCTTCACCTCTATTTTCCTATCTATAAAATGGGGATAGTACTTATCTGGGGGTATGAGCTGCCGTGCATTGTTTGTAGTGTGATCCAATGGACAGGGCACTGGGGCTCTGCTGAGTGGAAGTCTGTCCCCAGCCCTATCACAGACAGCTGCTGTGTGACTTCGCAGAAATCTCTTTACTCCTGTTTCCTGCATAGATGCCGACTCCCTGGGTGCTCCGGGGCTGGAGCATGGATGGAAAAAAATTAGTGAGCCACCTGTAGCCAGCTCCTACTGTGCCCTCCCAGCACCTCCTGCTCACTGGCAGCCCCGCCAATCAACTCTTCCCCCTCCCTCCTGCTGCATACCTCCCCGCTGCAATCAGCTGTTTCGCTGTGCGCAAGTGGCTCTGGGAGGGAGGAGCAGCAGCAGGGGGTGAGAAGAGGTAGGGCGGGGGTGGAGACTTGGGGTGAGGGCGGGGCCTAAGCAGAGCAGGGGGTGGAAAGGGTTGAGCACTCCCCTGGGGCCAGAGGGAGCCGACACTTATGCCATCCTGTGTGTGTCCTAGATTGTAAGCTCTTCATGGAAGAGGCCATCCAGTGATCTTAGATGAGGCTACTGTAACAAACAATAATAATGTAGAGTGCTTTGAGGGAGCTGGATGAAAGGGAAATATTAGTAGGAATAATGAGCATCTCCTTTCCCTATTCATTGATCGGTGGGGAAAAGAATAGTCCCCTTGGAATGAAAGGGACTGTAGATGGCATTGTGGCCACATTAATTTGTTCTGCAATCTGATTTCTCCTAGAATAATTGGGCTATCACAGCATTTACCAACTAATGAAAACCTATTTGCCGCAACAGCAATATAACAGGGAGGCGCACAATGAATTTTTCATCAAGCATCCATTATTCATGAGTCCCCTTTGTGCACGCATCGCTGTGATGGGTTTGCGGAGGACTCTAGCACTAAATCCTCAAACCTAACAGAGCCACACATACAGTTAAAGAGGCGCTTACTTCTGAAAGACCAACTGCAGGGCCCTATTTGCCACACTGAGTCCTCTTTATTTATTGCTGTTTGTTTGTGTTGTAGGGGAGACTGAAAGTCTGAGTCATTGACCAGAATCTGTGGCTCTAGGCCTTATATAATCAGACAACATGAAGACAGACGGAGCCAGGCAAGGGGCTGGGGCAGTTCTGTGCCCCTGGAAGGGGCAGGACTGAAGCAGCCAGTTCTCAACGCCATCCAGAGCGCACGGGTCCTTGCCCCTTTCTCTGCCCTCACAGGGTAGGCTAAGGAAGCTGCTGCCCCAATACGCAGCTCCCACATGGGCTGACAATGCTACTGGAGCCTCCTTCTGGGGAGAGAACGTTGTGAATGTCACTTTGAAGATGCAGCCCCTACTGACGGCCCTTCCCTTTCTCATCTTACTGGGCCACAGGCTAGATAGTGGAGTGACAAAAAAGACGAGCTCCACCTCCCTGCATCCAAATATCAGTCAGACCTGGCCCTGCGTTCTGAAGGTATCACCAGGTGAAGAAGTACCAGTGCGGGGGAGCATGTGCAGGTACGTCCCAGGGCTGGAGGGAGTGAGACTCTTTACTGCTCCAGGAAAAGCTCTGGGAAGGAGCCAGAGATGGCAGTAATGCCCAGCAGCTGCATCAGGGGCACAAGTGAGGGTGTAGCAAGCCCTTTGGCTCCCCCAGATGCATAGAGCATCTTCATGCACTGTTGGCCCAAGTGGGGCCCTCAGCCATGAACTGAGTCCCTCTCTAGTAAAATACGCTAGCTGTACATCTTCTGACCTCCATTGTTAGGTTGCTGACTAATGACAGTGCTCCACATCCAAGCGCTTAATTACTTCATTTTGTGGAGTGGGCGGCTGGGATCCCAGACCGGTAATTTACAGAGCAGAAAAATTAAAAGGGGGTTAAAGCTCTGATAGGGTTTATTTACATGCTGCCGGGGAGGTTTGTGTGCGTAGAGTGGGGGGTATATTTTGATTCCACTTCAGCTGCACATAAATGTCAGGAGGCGGGACTAAAAGCAGCACAGGATCCCAGTGCACATAAAGTTTAATCTGTGGCTTCCGAAGCAGATATGTCTGAGGTTTTTGCTGAGCGAAGAAACTTCCTGGATCCGTCTGGAGAAGGTGCCCTGTCAGAATTACAGGCTCAGTACCTCCCACGCAGAAACCACATCGGTTACTAAAATACTGGATTCTTCTGCATTAAGAGTGGATTAGCCATTGCCACGGCAGCAGCTACAGCCTGTGTGTTTGGAAAGGGGATTTACAGACTTGATGGTGCTTAAACCTTTTGACCTGCAGTATGGCCATCAAATGCTCAGCCTCCGTGGGGACTTGGGGAGCTACTCCTAGGGCAGCGGCCCATTATATGACAGATGATTACAGAGTGTGAGAGCAACAGGGAGGGTTGGATGCAAGTGTCTATATATGTAAGGTAAGAGGGATTGTCCAATGCTTGGGCCCTGAGCAGGATATTGAATTGGACAGTCCAGAGCTCCAGGGCAAAGGAATCATCACAGAGTCCAATGGGAAGGCCACTTGAGTTGTTCCTGACTCTGCAATTGACTCACACTGTATCCCATTCACTTCATCTCTGTGTGACTGTTTCCCCAATGGGGATAACAATTACAATGGGGTGGGAAATGGTTTTTCTGTCCTTTGAAAATTCTCAAGAGGCCAAAAATAATTCTGATCCTAAACTGAGATTACAAAGTCAAAATCCTGAACATTTTTGTGAATTGAAAATCTGAAATTTTTCAAAAAGTGTCAGTTCAGTTTTGACCATTTAAAAAAAAAAAGAGTCCGGTTCGCTTATATTTTGAAACAAAAAGTCATTAGAAATGGGACCTGAATTTTTGTTGTTTGTTTTTAAGAATTTTGACAATTTTGAAACTTTTCTTTAAATTGTTTTGAGTCAAGACATTTGTTGCAAGTGAGCCTTTCTTACCAAAGGTTTGTTTTGATCAATTGGCATCTTCCAACAAAAAATGTTTAATTGCAAAATCCCAATTTTTCAATTGCTAGGTAAGTCCTCAACATTGTTATTCTTTATCACCATTTATTATTACAGGAAATTATGCTTTCCTGTGGGAGAAGGGGATCATGTCATTGTTTTGCACCGGTGTCTCATCCTGTTAAAGTTAAAAGGTAAAGGGCCATTGGGTAAAGTTAGCGAGCTGGGCATTAAAACGGGTAAGATCCTGTTCACAGGGGGAATGCATATTGCTACAGGGAGAAGTTTTATATTGTTTCAGAAGAGAGATGTTCTATATCGAGCTAAATCACTGGTGGTACAGCACAGAGGGTGTGGAGAAAGTGTAATGAGGCTTCAGTGCCGACCATACAGTATTATCTATTGCAGGGCTACTTAACTTTGGAAGCCCCTGGGTCCACAATGATACTCACAGCACAAGCTGAGGGCCACAACTTATATGTGTTTGCATATATATGCAAATGGATGATTTCACACTGATGGGCATGAATACAAAGCACTTCCCACAATGCCCTAGCGCTCCAGGCACCTCCTCCCTGGGGGCTAGAAACACCAACACCCTGTACCCATTTGTTCCAGCCAGCCAGTCCGTTTGTGTCTTTCAGTGCTCACCTTGCCTGAGAGACACCTCGCCGTTGTTGAATGTGTTCTCAGTGGAGGCCACGTTCAAAGGATCCCACCTGTGGGCCGCATGTTGAGCCCCATCTAAACCTAAACCACACCATGGGCTGTATGTTGAGTAGCCCTGGTCTATAGGAAAACACACTGTAAAGTACCACCAGGGAGAGAAACCAGCGAATTCATGTAAATTGCAGAGACTTCACTCTGTCCAGGCTTTGTCTCCCTCCTCACTGCAGTGTCTGAGGGCTACTAGACAAATAATTCCAGTATAAGGATATTATTAGGGGGTGTAACTTCCCCCCTGATAATAGTTAATATTGTAAAAGCCTTAGAATGGACAAAGTTATACTTGTACAGTTTATTTTGCTTACCAAACCAGAATAAGCTGTCCCACTAAAAACACTCACACTTCTATAGCTGTATCCATATTATGGGGGTTTTGAGGGGCTTGCCTCTTTAATGACATCAATATAGTTAAAGCAGCAAAACTTTCTAGTGTTGACAAGCCCTTAAAAGCAGCCTTCTCCAGAAAATGCCAGCACACTGAATAGCGCTCCCCTCGAAAGCCTGTGGATCCTCTGAGACCTGCATACTACACCCTGTACGTGCTATTTTTTTTTTAAACCATAGTTGTCTCCTTGACCTTCTAATCTAAATAATCGCCCCACTCGGATGCTGTTCTGTCGGTAACTGAATGCTTGGAGATAAACGTTCAAGCTTAATCAGAAAAGGTAACGAGTTTCTGTGCAAATGTCATGTTTTCAGGCACCTATTAAAGCTCTCTTCCTCAGATGAACAGCTCATGGATATGGAGGCATAAGGGTATCCTGTTCGTCTGGCTATTTCTCCTCTAATCAGACTTGTCCTCCTGCTGCCCTTTTAGTGTGATAAGTCCTATTCTCCTGTCCTGTGCTATTTATGGGAAGAGTATCTTGGGCCAGACATTGGCACTGTCGAAAGCGGAGGTGGAAAAATGTTAGAGGCACAGGGTGGATGAGGCAATAACTTTTATTCAACCAATTTCTGTTAGTGAAAGGAGCAGGCTTTTGAGGCACACAGAGCTCGTCTTCAAGTCTGGGAAGGGAACTCACAGCAAAATGCAAGGTGGACACGGTTATTCAACATGAGTAGTTAGCACATGTATCGTAAGGGAAGAGACAAAGTAGCGTGACCTGTTACCATCTCTGCAGTCGTAGGACAGAAGGAGGGGCTAATGGGCTATACCACTACATAGCCTATGCCTATGTCTGAACTGCAGTTTGAGCTGGCATATTTTACATCACTTAGGAGTGTGAATTCCCTCATGTAAGTGAAACAGATTATGCTGGCATAAGCACGCGTGTGTACAGCACGACGTTGGCAAGAGATAGCGTTGCCAGCTTTCTAACTGCTGGTAACTAGACCCCTGAGACCCTGTCCCATGATCCACCTCTTCCCCCAAAGCCCTGTCCCATATCCACCTCTGCCTTTCCCCTCCCAAGGTCCTGTCCTGGTTGCTTGCTCCTCTCCCCTCCTCCTTCCCCTGTTGCTTGCTGGATCATTTCCACCTCCCCCCACCTCCATCAGCTTTGGCCTGGGATGCGAGCTGCTTGAGATAAGTGCCATCCAGATTCTGCAGCCCTGGGCCCCCTTCCCCAAGATCCAAACCCCTGATCCAGACCTGACCCCTCTCTCACCCTCTGAACCACTCAGTGCCCTCCTGAGCACACTCCTGCACCCTCAGAGCCTTCACCCTACCCTGCAGTGCAACCCCCTGTCCTAGTCCAGAGCCCCCTTCCACACCCTGAACCCCTCATTTGGGGCCCAACCCTGGAACCCCCAGCCCAGAGCACATATCTCCTCCCACAGCCCACACCCCTGCCTTAGCCTGGAGCCTCCCCGTACTCTGAGCCCCTTGAGTCCTTCCCCAGCTGGGAGCTCCTTTCTGCATCCCGCACTCTCATCCCTGGCCCCATCGCAGAGCCCACACCCCCAGGAGGGGCCCACAGCCCAGCCCCCTGAGCCAGCCCAGTGAAAATGAGCAAACGAGGGTGAAGAGGGTGGGTGATGGGGGCGGGGATGCAAGCGGGGGATACGATATGGGAGAAGGGGTGGTGCATAGGCAAGGCCATGGAGGAGGGGCAGGATGAGGGTGTTCGGTTATGTTAGAGTAGAAAGTTGGCAACCCTAAGGCAAGGCAGGTTACGGTGACCAAACGATATACATGACTACACCTAAAATTTTGCTCCTGTCAGTGTAACTGCCCCACTAGGCCAATTTAGTAACTGCCATCTTCACAACAGGCATAGAGTCAGTGTCCGTGTGGTTAGATCGATGCAATGTCAGGGTAGATTTCATTGCTTACATCAACTGTTATGGGCTTTCAGACACCGTCATGCAATGCACCACACTGACAGTGCAATTGAGTGTTTCTGGGGAAGGTGCACACTGCAGATACCAGGAGCAAAGTGTAGACATGCCCAAGTGATGAAATCGCTGCGGCGGCTGTATGCCAACATAAAGTCTGGTTGATCTAATTTTATAGTGTAGACATACTGTGAGGTCTTATACTTAGGACATTCTCCCTGATGTGGTCAGGAAAATACACAGGCAACACATTTTCTGTATGTATTCGATGATGTTTATCTCTTACAGAGAAGTGGTCAGTGTATTAGTGTGCAGCTCACATTAAGGGTATCTCTTCCAAAGGGCTTCTTCAGTTAAACCACTAGATCTTTGAGGGCCAGGCCTTTAAGAAAGATGGAGGTTTCCCTCTTGCCATCACAATTATCCACTTCTGAACTGGTGCAAACCTGGCTGTTTACATCTCTTAACTACCTGGCATTGGACCCAGACTAGAAGTTCCACTGATTGAAGGAGTAAGTGGTACTTACCTAAAGGAAAACTGGGCCTCTGCCTTTTGGAAGGAACCCCCTTTATTTGTGATGGGGAAAATGTGACCATGACTTTGAGAGTGGGTAGTCAGGAAAGCAGAGGATGAAGGAAGGGATTATCCTCTGGGCTTTGATTGAAGGCGCTTTTTGGAGAAGGAGAGGGAGGAAGAAAAAATTCGATTTGACTGTAAACAAGTGCAGAGGGTGCAAACTTCTAGCATGCACAAATATCTTTTTAGTGCAGAAAATCAGACAAATATTTAGGATTAGAACCTAAATCCAGCCTCAGATATCTGGTAATCCCCCCAAATCTTCCCATTTTTAGGCCATTCATTTCGCTGTAAATAGCTTCTCTTTGTGGTCATATTGTTTATGATGTAGGTCACTACACAGTGCTAGAGTCCTATACCTGCTACGAGAGAGACTAAGCAGTTTAGAGTGTACCTTCCATGCATGAGATCTCAGCATATCTAGCTGCCCGAAATGGTGTAATTACTCTGGATTGTTTTTTGCCATGGCTGAGGCCCTGTGACACCTTGTGTATCCTAGTGTGGGGTGGAAATGGCACCTGGTTGAAACAGATGATGGAGTTGGGAGAGCTATGATATTCATGTTAGATATAAGAAAAACAGGTGTTCACTGTAGAAATGTTACCAACAATGTAACAAAATTGTCCGAGGAGGCTGTAGAATAGATTTCATTGGCTGTGGGACTGATCGCTGTCCTTGGCCGTCTCTTCTAATGCAGCACCTGCCAAAGAACAACAGACCCCTGACAGCTCATCATCATCTATTTATATCACTATCGTCGTAATAGCAGCAATCTATCAAACTTCCATAGACTCATTTGCACGTGTCGTCTGCAAGAGGAGCTGACCCTGTGGAACTTCTCTCTGGGATTTCCCGCATCTGGGCTCATGTGTTTGTACTATTGTTCTTCTCTCCTTGGAAAGGAAATGAGGCTTTAGGATTGGTAATGAGTTAGGACTGTGAGACGAGTCTGCTCATATACCTCTCCCCGTCTTGACATTTTGTGCAGGGAGACCTATTGTACTGAACTCCCCTCAAATGTTCCTCAGGTCCCTTTGGCTGGTTGAAGCGAAGTGTACTTTAGAGTGTTCATATTCCTTAACGAGACATGGATAGGTAGACCCAGTGGTTCTCATCGAGCGTGTATCCATAGATTCCACCCCGTGGTGAGAGTGTATCGCTTGAGATCTGTGGCAGAATGTCTACTGATCAGTGGAAGCAGGATCTGGCCTGTCTCTGAGGGTGTATCTACACTTGCACCTTCTTTTGAGAGAGGAATGCAAATGTAGAGATTCGAAATTGCAAATGAAGCCAAGATTTAAATATCCCATGCTTCATTTGCATATTCGCGTTATGGCGCTATTTCGAAATAGCGCTATTTTGAAAAAAGAAAATCTGTCTAGACATGGTTATTTCGAAAGAAAACCTTTCTTCTGAAATAACTGGTAAACCTCGTTGTAGGAGGAATAAGGGTTATTTCGGAAGAAGGTGCCTTTGCCACTGGTGTGTGCTCTCTCTCTCTCTCTCTCTAACTCTACTGCAGCAATGACATTTTGGTAGAGGCTAGTCATGAGGGCCAGCACTGGTGGTTCTTTATGCTGTCGTGTTTTGCCTACCACACAAGGCTGCATTGGAACATCACAGACTTGGAAGCTTGTAATTGCACTAGAGAAACAGTGCAATTTGGGTCGCCAATTTAAGTTCAGTAAATTAGCGCAACTTGACAGAACCCTAAAATCATGGCTCACGTTGCCAACGTCTTGTTGGTTTTAAATTTGTAATGGAAAAAAATATTTTAAAAGAAACAAGACCCTCTCCTCCCCCCACCATGTTTGGGCCTTGCGCTTTGGCACATCTGGCTCATGCAGGAGAACCATAGAGTCAACATTAGTCAAAGCAGACTGTCAGCAAGAGTGCAATTGTCATGGGCACAGGAACATTTCATAGAGCAGCCCTGCTAACTGTCAAGGAGGGCTGGGCATTTCTGCTTATCCATCTGCCACTCCTTTAGTTGTCCTCCCATCTCCACTCCCGCTCCTCCTTGCACATGGCTTTTTGCAGTCCTGGATGCTTCTCTTTTTCTTTGCATCATTACTCTTTAAAGTTGCCCCTTCTGTCTCCAGTGCTGGCGTTGGCTGTCAGTTAATGCTGTAAACATGGTGCATCAGTGCTGCTGAACAATTCAGCCGGTGCCTACAGAAGCCATTCTGACCGTGGCCTTTCAGTCTGTGACTGCACGTCAATATCAGCTGAGTGGCGCACACGCCTTTAATGGACAGTGACATCTGCACAAGACAGAGTGATGATGGGACCCCTTCACCTTGCATGACAGGGGAGCTGTGCCTCCTTAATGATGAATTTCGCTATGTGCAGATATCTTGTTAGCTCAACAATGGAGCTCTGGTATTATCAGTGTCATACTGAGAGATGGCAGCATTTGAGAGAGATGTTCCTGCACGTGTGATCCTGCAGGGGAGACTGAATTTCTTCACTGGTAAAATGCACCTCAAGTAATCCTGTCCCACAGACTTTCTATTACTGAAGTTATCAGCTTGCTTTATTTCCAAGAGGTAGATTCCTCTTTCTTCGAGCTTGGATGGATGAGTTGCTTGTTTCTCAGTGACGGGAGTTCTGGCCCACCGGATGTGTCCAGGTGTTTACCTGTAGCTGGGGATGTTAAATGGATGTTACTGGTTAACTGTCTTAACTCAGGGCCTGCCACCTGGCCCTGCCACAGCTGCGACCATGGGATCCTGCTATAGCCATGGGTCCCGCCACCAGTCCTGCTGTGGTCATGAGGTCCTGCTGCCTGGCCCAGCAGCCCCTCTGGCCCAGTGTGGCTGTCCGCCACCAGAATTCACCAGCATGGGCTGGTTAACCAGTAAGCATATAGGTAAACTTCATAAGGTTTAACTGTTGAATTGTTTAACATCCCTACCTGTAGCATAGGATTGTCACTGAAGGGTGCACATCCTCTGTGGATGTATGTGGGTCTGGATTTTTTTATACTTTAAAGAGATGCTGTCACAGTAGTACCTGCAAGTTGAATCATCCCGTCTACATATGCAATCAAAGCCAGTCGCGCTCACTCGGCAGACTTGAAAAGGGACCTAGAGCTGAAGCCGTCTGTAGGTGCTGCTTTGTTGTTCTCTTGGGTAAACCTGTCAAAAAGAGCTGTCAGAAAAGGGAACAAAAGAACGAGTGTGGCCAAAAGTGCACAGCCACACAGAGTATGGTTCATACATGCACACGCAATATGCCGTACGTAGGGGGGAAAAAAGCCTTTTGGGTCCTTTTTCAGGGGTCAATCTTTGGTTTTCTCTGTTGCTGTGGGGCTCCATTGGGGAACTATTGTGACTTGTTTTCTGATTTCACATACTAACTCCCACAGAACACTGTGGGTTCAATGAAAACAATTAGCCTGTATTGGAGATTTATTGCTGCTTAGCTGCCTTGTGCTTCCATGGAACTGCTGTGCACATTGACGTTTCCATTGATATTGCGGAAGTTCCTATGGGCCATGTTTTGCCACCCGTAAGAGTTTAATTGATTTTAGGTGGGTACTGTTCTTTGGCTAAGACAGTGTTTGTCATCAGTAAATGTGGCAATATCTTGTCTTCTGTAAGAAGAGCAGGAAGTTCTCAGAACTTTCTGCTTATTCTAATGCTCAGGGAAGACACATTTTCTTGTCAAAGTCATGGCATATAAACTATCTATCCTGAGTAACATTGAAAACTCTTAGAGGCAAGCAACATCTGAAATCTGCATTGATACTCAGGACTATAGCTGGAGCATTTTTCATTCCAAAGGAACCAAAGAGCTACCATACCGTTGGCCACAGGGGACTGCACACATTAAGCTAGATAGATGAACAATATTGTGTGTGGGGGGAGGGATAGCTCAGTGGTTTGAGCATTGGCCTGCTAAACCTAGAGTTGTGAGCTCAATCCTTGAGGGGGCCATTTAGGGAGCTGGGGCAAATCTGTCATGGATGGTACTTGGTCCTCATGTAAGGGCAAGGAGACTGGACTCAATGACCTTTCAAGGTCCCTTCCAGTTTTATGGTATATCTCCATATATTTATTTATCATTGATATTATTCTTGGGGGTTTCCCACATATTTGTTATACATGTACTCAGCACCATTTTTATGGCACAAGTTTGGCTTAACATTATATTTATGCTGCAGTTAAAAGCATTGAAGCCCTAATACAGTAGCCATTATTGCTCTGAACCCAGCTGTCATGATCCCAAGATCAGTAGCTACAGCTGAATTAGTTTAGATAAGATAACCTGAATTTTTGGAGGTTTGTTTAAAAACATATTTTGTGCCCCCCCTCTCCAACTTCCTTATTTATTTTTTGTGTCTGCCTATGCACATCTGCAGTCCAATTGAGCTTGGAACAACCCAAGTACCATGAGAGAGGTTGTAGCATTATGATCATTATTTATTTTGGGAGTGTTTACTCTAGTGAGATTAGGGCCACATTGTGCTGGGCGCTGTACACATCCATAGCAAGAAACAGTCCTTTTCACATAGACTGTACCATCTAAATAGCCACGGGAAGGGAGGGGTATCACTATCACCATTTCATTAATGGAAAATCAAGAAGCTCTGGGCACATCTATATTTACTGGTGAATCAACGCTCTGCAGATTGATCTTCTGGCTTTCCATTTAGCGGGTCTAGCATAGACCTGTAAATCAAATGCTGAGGGCAGCTCCAGCTGGTGTCTGTACTCCTCACAGTCATGAGGAGTAAGGGAAGCTGATGGGAGTGTTTGCTCCTGTTGGCCTCCCACTTTGTGGATGCCGCCAAGGCTCGGCTTAAGGTAAGCCAACTTCAGCTATGTATTTTACATACCTGGAGTTGCATACCTTAAAGCCAATCTTCCTGGTCCAGTGTAGATCAAGTGAGAGATATGAAGTTCCACAAGGAGTCTGTGTCAGAGCTGAAAATTGAATCCACAGCTCCTGAGTTCCAGTTCAGGGCCTTAATCCTGAGACCATCCTTCCTGTTAAATATCTCCAGCCACAGCAAAAGCAAGCCACATGTATCCACTTTCCACGAAGTTTCTGTTCCAAACAGTTCAGATTGTCTGGAATTGTTGCAGGGGCCAAGTCTCTGGAAGCTTCTGTGTTCTTACCTTTCTCAGCTTCACAAAGCATTCATCCCCGACACTACCTTGTGGCATGGCCTCTGCTGGCCATTTTAGAAAAGAATGGATGGAATGTGTATATGGATGGAATTTTGCTTCATGCTATCAGCTGGTAATTGTGGCTTCAGTCTGTAGCCCGCTCATGGCTTCACTTCCTTGCCTCTTTCCTGGGTAGCAGAAGTTCCCAAACTTACTGTTGCTGCACCCCTCCTCCCTTCTTCCTCCACAAATTCCTGCCCTTCAGGGTAACTGGGGGGAGCAGGCAGCAGCTCACACTTGTAGTGGTGGCAGGACCTGGCTGACTCCATTCCTAGGGGGGCCCATGGAGTGCAGCTGGAACCAGGGCTCCTTGCACTCCCTCCCCTCTGCCCAGAGCTTCTCATTCAGGCGCTAGAGAGTTTAAAATATTTGGGCTGTCAGCCTGGGTGAGAGGTAACTTATATTTTTTACAGGTACTGTTGTATTCCAAGTCCCCCACCCCCGTGCTCCACGCGTGTGATAGGACAGTCCCTGTAAGAAATGTAAGTGTGGGGTGGAGTGCCAGGGCTCAGAGTTGAGGTATAGGACAGGCGGTGCAGGAGTCTCAGGGCGGGGGACTGGAGATGTGGGGGGTGTTCAGGAGTCAGGGTTGGGATGTGGGAGGGGTTCAGGGGCAGAGGGTTGGGGGGTTGGGATGGACAGGGGAGAGAATATGTGGGAAGGCTTGGGACCAGATAATCTTACCTGACTGGTGGATGGATCCCTGCCCCGATGCTCCTGTTTGCAACACCCTTTATGTTCAATTTAAACTTTTTCTTACTTTCAATAGGAAAGCGCCGTGCCCAAGATGGGTCCCAGCATCAGGTGACATGGTCACATGTCTTGGTAGGACCCACCATAGCTCCTCTTCCCACTCTTACAGGGGAAAAACAAGTCCATTTACAGTTCGTTGTTTCCTTCCCATCAAGATCCTGAAGTGCCACTAATGGCCACAACTTAGTGACACAACATTAGTAATGCAGGTTAATACTCCCATATTTCTAACTTCAAAACAGGAAAGATACATGCACACAAACAGGATAATCACATTCAGTAGATTACAAGCTTTCCAATGATACCTTACATGAGGCATTTCACAAAAGCATATGCCAGTTATGTCCTATTCATAAGCATATTTTCATAAAGCCTATAGCATACCCCATGACATACAGTACCACTTTATCATCATCTTCAAAATGTGTCCAGGATAGTGACTCCTGCCCAAGGAATGGAAGATGCTGATGCAAGGTGGATTACTTCAATACTTCACATTAATTTGGTCTCCTGGAGGAAAAAAATCCATCTCACTAATTGGGTGCAGTATGATGCTGCGAGGTTCATTGAGAAAAACGTTTGAGGAGATTTCACAAAGTCTGGTCCTCCTGAAATGGATGGATGCTCATGTTGTTGCTACTCAGTTTCTAGGGCCAGGCTGGTTAGTTTGTACACAGCCTGTGTTTGGAAAGCAGCACTACCATGGTGGGAATTCAGGAAGGGACTGTTCTCTGCAGGCTGGTGGGAACAGATTGTTGGAATCAGTTTTCTGTGGGAAGCTTTTCAATCTCCTGGAAAGGGAAGGCTAAAATATGGTTAGTGTTACCCACTGATAGACATCTTCCATAGGCAGGGAATCCAAGGCCTGGGGGACAGATTGAATCTGTAGTCTTAGATGGATGAGCCCTTGTATCCCTCTTACTTGCTGGTCCATTGGATTTTAGTAGTCTTGTGGCACCTGAGGGTGTGTCTAGACTACAGAGTTTTGTCGACAAAAGTGGACTTTTGTCGACAAAACTATACCTGCGTCTACACTACCGCTGAGTTCTGTCGACATAATGTCGACAGAACTCAGCAGTTTTGTCGATGCTGGTAAACCTCATTTTACGAGGCATAACGCCTTCTGTCGACAGTTCTGTCGACAGAAGGTGTTATTGCATGTAAACTGTCCTTGCGTCTACACTGCCATGTCGACAAAGCAGCTTGCTCTTAGTATAGACGCTCTTTGTCGACAGAAGCTTTGTCGACAGTATCTGTCAACAAAACTCTGTAGTCTAGACGTACCCTTAGAGACTAACAGAAATATCATGTGCTTTTGTGGGTAAAACCTACTTGATCACATAGAATTATAGAACACTAGAACTGGAAGGGACCTTGAGAGGTCATCAAGTCCAGTCAAGTCATAGCAGGACCAAGCACTGTCTAGATCATCCCTGATAGATGTCTATTCAACGTGCTCTTAAATATCTCCAGTGCTAGAGATTCCACAAACTAGCAGTTTATTCCAGTGTTTAACCACCCTGACAGGAAGTTTTTCCTAATGTCCAACCTAAACCTCCCTTGCTGCAATTGAAGCCCATTGCTTCTTGTCCTATCAGAGGCCAAGGAGAACAATTTTTCTCCCTCCTCCTTGTAACAACCTTTTAGATCTTCGAAAACCGCTATCATGTCCCTTCTCAGTCTTCTTTTTTTCTAAACTAAACAAGCCCAGTTCTTTCAGTCTTCCCTCATAGCTCATGTTTTCTAGACTTTTAATCATTTTTGTTGCTCTTCTCTGGACCCACTCCAATTCCTCCACATCTTTCCTGAAATGTGGTGCCCAGAACTGGACACAATCTTCCAGTTGAGGCCTAATCAGTGCAGAGTAGAGCGGAAGAATGACTTTTCGTGGCTTGCCTGTTAATGCATCCCCGGATCATGTTTGCTTTTTTTGCAACAGTGTCTCACTGTTCTGATATATTTTGGTTAGTCTCTAAGGTGCCACAGGACCACTTGTTTTTAAGGTAACAGATCAACATAGCTACCTGTCTGAGATTGATTTTAATATTTCTTTTGGATGGGCTGTGGAGGGTGAGGTGGGGGAGGATTCCTGTACACCACTACAGCACAACACCTGCTCCCTGGGAGAGTCCAGCAAGCAGGGGGTGAAGTGTCTGACTATTGTGAAGGCAGCCAATGGGTTCCGCAGCTTGCTTGGAGTTAGAGCTGCTAGACTGGTGGGGACAGTAGCAAGGTAACCACTTCCCCACCAGGGGTGTTTTAGGAAGTGCAGGGCATGGTCATATTGCCATCATTTGGGGCACTGCCAGGAGAGCAGGTAAGAATAAGACCTGTATTTATCTGCTGTCCCAATGGTGTCCAAAATGTTCAATGCCCTAAGCAGCCACGTTGGCTGCGTATGCATAGGGACGGCTTTAGCGGTTAACCGGTCTGGTCTCCTGCTATGAGTTTTTCAATTCTTAGCTAATGCATGCAGTTTTGGCAAGACCTGGTATTTGGCCTGCCAGCATCACTCATTCAAAGACAATCAGTGGGGATGATGTATTTGAAAACCTAACGGCTCTTTAAAGGTCCCATTAAAATGCTGGGGAACAGCGAAGGCAGCAGTCCCTTTGTGCACAGCACCTGTAGTTCGTGTCGGATGGAAGGCTTCCCATGGAAGCATCTGAATGACGTCGGAGTGATGGACTGGATCTCGGAAGACCTGGGTCAGTGGCAACAAGTGTCAGAGGGGAGCTAAGTTAATCTGTATCTGTAAAAATGAGGAATCTAGTGGCAGCTTAAAGACTAATAGATCTATTTGGGCATCAGCTTTCATGGATAAAAACCACTTTGTCAGATGCGTGCCCATGAAAGCTGACTCCCAAATAAATTGGTTAGTCTTTAAGAATGTATCTACACTGCACCCTTAGCTCAGTAGCTTATTTCAAAATAGCTTTTTATAATTTGATGCTGTCTGTACAGCTCCAAATTTCGAAATAAAACGCTATTCTGAAACGTTGCTTAATCCTCGTGGAACGAGGTTTACAGGGACATCGGAATAGCGAGCCCATTATATTTCGAAATAACAAGCTTGTCTGAAAGATGCAGATTAGCTATTTCGGGATACCAGAAGTATCCCGAAATAATGCTGCAGTGTAGATGTTCCCATAGGTGCCACAGGACTCCTCGTTGTTTTGGCCCTGCAACAGATGTAGGCAGTGCCTAGTTTAAAGAGTGCCACATCTACTTCGAAGAAAACTCCCCTGTGGAAGCAGGCCTGCTTGAAAACAACTAAGCCTATTTCACAACCTTCTCCTTGGATTTAGAGCAGAAGACCTTGACCCAACTTGACCAAGCACAATATGTGCTGCAAGTGGGTGTTTTAATTCTGGCTTTTTCTCTTATCTTTGTCCTCTTTACACCATCGAATCAGAGAAATTAGAGCTAGGAAACATATATAACATTATCAAGTCTGTCCTCCCAGGGCTGAACACAAGAGTATTCCCTATAGAATACTTTCTATTGCTCTGTCCAGTCAAGTTTTAAATGACCCGTTTGATGGGGGGCCCTGTGGGAATCTGTTCCACAGTTTAATAGATTGTGATTGACAAAAGCGTCCTATGGTTAGCATCCCCTGGGAGCTAAAGCAGGGATTACTCACGCTGATAGTTTATATCCAAAGGAGAATGGATGTTAATTTAAAACCATTGTTTAAAAAAATATATTGAAAGTGATTTTAGTACTTATGAGGCCTGCCAGATTGACAACCCTGGAGAGTGATTTTTCTCTGCCCTCAGAGCAGGGACAACAGAGAAATGATCACCCCACACAGTGAGTAGTTAATGCTACAGTGCCTACCACCTGCCAGTCTTCCTGATCCCAGACCTGAGGTGATCACCTCTAGGGGTGAACTCACTGTTCATATCCATGCAGATTCTGGGCTTTGCAGCTGCGAAGTCCATCAAATGAGGCCAATTGATGCTGGTTTCAGGGGGAGGAGGAATTACTCATGTGGATAGCCAATCACTGGGGACAGGACTGAGGCCCGCCAATTCATTTTATTATAGATTACTTAACAGCTGTCAGATGATAATGACTTGCAATTTAATGACCTGATTCCTGATTAGCAACTGTAAACCTCTGTACAGTATTGCATAATCCATGGAGCCATCTCAGTCCTTCAACCTCCGCTGCTTCCCCACAAAAAAGTCTCTTTTCAGAGCAGCTGACGTGTACCCTTCAGTTACTTCTCCCACCTTTTTTTAAGGGCACATCTTTAAAATGTTCACCTGTGCAATCCTATATTCTAAGTGTCTTTCAATGATCAATCACAGACAGATTCATTTTTATGGGAAAAAAGCTTTGCCTGGGACATGCCTGCCGGTTTCATACCAGTCATTATTTCTGTATGTGTTTCAGTAGATGTCATCCCACTTGGTTGCCTCAGGGGAAAAAAAAGTTTTCTTTCTTTGTTTTGTAAACTTAATATATCAAATGAAAAAGCACTTGGGTACTCTTCTTTGGCCACAGACTCGACCCTTAATATATGATGAATGGTGTCATACTCCAGGAGTAAGGTCCCCTCAACTTCATGGACTAGTCTTGGAGAAAGTTACTACTCAGTGAGTAATGGCAAGAAGAATCTGGCCTATCTTAGTACAGCATAGAACACCTTTCCTCTCAGGATCTGAAAACTCGTTGAGTGTGAATGAAGCTGTTTGTTACCCTTCTGAGGTTGATGTAATAACCACTTCACATAAATGGAAACAGAGGCACCGAGCACTTCCATGACTTTTCCAAGGTCGTGCAGTGAGTGGTAGAACTTGGAATAGAACTCATGGCCTTAGCTGTCAGGCCAGATTTTGGGTCTGAAACCAATGGGAGTTAGATGTCTAAATACCTTTTTGTAACTGGGCACTGCTCGTTTATGCTAGTCACTAGATGCCATCTATAGTGTGTGGGACAATGTTTTTCATGGTGTAACTCCACTGAAGCAATGGAATTGCATTTTAAATTAATTTAATCCCTTTGTCAAAGACTTGAATGAAAATATTTATTTGCAAAATGGGCTAATGTGGATCTCTTGAATGTCTTTACAATGCTCTCCAAACGATCTCTCCTATGATGTACTACACATTTTATATTACAAAGTCTATTTACAAAACAAGCCAACATTATACATTTATCCATAACACTTTTGGGTGCCAAATGTAGTAATTGGTGAAAACTCTTTTTGTTTTATATTTCTGGATTGTAAAACAAAAACAAAAAAATGCCTGTAATGTTACAATTGCAGCTTTTTTTGCAATTAATTTCCTAGGTTTGTTTTTGAAAAGCTAAAAAGAAAAAATAATCCTCTAGTCTAATAAGTGCCTTCCATCAGCCTGTCGCCTATGTACTGTATATCTAAAACCGTATATGCTACTGGTAGAATGTCCTGGTCACTCTTGAAACATGAAGTCAAGAGTGACAAAGCTCATCGCTATGGTCCAGAGCAAGATCTCTGCAGCAGCCTCTCTGAGAAGATTTTATAGATCTCTGATTTGTATCCTCACAGACTGAGTCATCTGCAAGAGGAATGAAAGTGTATTGTTTCTGACATTTTTTCTGACATTGTTACCTTGACATTTCTCTATCCCACATTGTTTTCCTACTCACTGACCCACAATATCATAACAGTCTGGATCAAAGGCTGCAACTAGCCTCAAATTTTGTGCTCTGATGAGCCTTCACTTCAGTTTAGGTTAGTGAACTGTCAAGTAAGTACCTGCCTTTAAAAATCAGAATGTATTAGACAGACATCACTCGAATCCTGATGACTGGGAAATCATAACTGAGGCACAAGGCAGGGCTCTGTACTGCTGCTATTGCATTATTCAAGAGACAAATCAATAAAAGGTTCTGAGCTTGGGATCATCCCATGTCCTCTTTCTACCTTTTAAGGAGGTTAGCTGTGTAAGCTTCTGGTCACCAACCTGGTTGCTAGTCAGCTAAGAACTTAATAGAACTAGGTGGGGAGAGGGACGAGTTGTGTTCCAAAACTGCTGAGTTGTCTGATCTTTGCTAATGTCTGGGTGCATTCAGCTGAGTTTTGGGGGTGTTATAAGAACTCAGGCCAACCTAAGTGTGCTGTTCGACAAGATAACAATGCAAAGGACAACAAGATAGCAATGCAACGGACAGAGTGTTGGAGAGATACAACTCCTGAAAGTCGCATCTGATGCTGCAGATCCATGACGTGCCTGCACTTGGAGATACCAGACACTCTGGCGTTCCAGTTGTTCGGCATCAGTTTTGAAAATGCCATTCATTCAAGGTGTGCGGAGTGCTGCAGCACTGCAAGGATTAAGGTCTGATGCCTCCCCATGCTGAGTGTTGTATAAAATAAAGTGCTTCCTGGAGAACGGCCGAACACATTCACCTGCAGTGACAAAAAGCAGATTTGGCAGTGTGAGATGCCTTCGTACTGGAACACTCACTTGCTCGTTGCTTAATTGGTAATGAAAGCGATGCTGGGGCTCAAGCAGTTTTTCTACATTCATAACTGATGTGCCAAGCCAGAGATGCAGGAACTAGAATTGCCAAGCCTAGTGATGCAGTCCTGGCACAAGTTAAGCGATGTCTCCTGGCCATAGCACTGTGAGATCACCTCTCAGACAGCAAAGGATGGGGGGCTGGCATGGGTCGCGCTATCATGCTTTAGGAACAGAAGGAATGGGGGCTAAAGCTGGGGACAGGGAGCTAGCCCTCCTGGGCTCTCTCTCGACTCTGCCACTAACTCTTTGTTTGACCTTGAATAAATCACTACATGCTCTGGGCCCACCGCTTCGGTGTGAGGGAGACGCAAAAGGGGCAATTGCACCAGGGCCTGGAAATTCTAAAGGACTCGGTTCTCCCGGCCACTGCTGCTGTTACAGTGAGAGCGGAGGCAGCTGGAGCCCAAAGCCCTTTAAATCGCCACTGGAGCGACCCACGACATGCTCCAGATGGCTCTAAAGGCTGGAGGGGGCTGACAGGGCGTGCTCTGGGTGGCGCTGAGGGCTGGCTGCCCCCAGCCCCACCCCTTCTGGGAGTACAGAGATGCCATCCTCCCATCTTGCCAGGGCCCTGGCATGGCTGTTGGCTCCTTTGTCCGTGCCTCACCTTCTCCATTTGTAAATGGGGATGCTCTTTATTCTGACCGGCTTCCTGGAGGTGCTCTTTATTCATTCAGATTTATAAAGTGCTCTGGAATCATGCAGTGTAAGGTGTCAAGCAAGTGAAAAAAGCTATCACTGGGCTAGATCCTGCAGCTCTTTCCAGTCAAAGCTCCCTTTGACTGCACCATTATTATACTTCTGTGTGGATGTGAGCTCCTTATGGGCTGAGCAAATTATGCTGCTCCTTCCAACTGACCAGTCTGCTTGGCTCAAACGGAAACATTGCATGCTGGGATGTGTAGTTTCCAAAGCAGTTGCAGAATATGGTGTGGAACTTCCCAGCTTGCGTTTGGCCCATGGGTCACACTTACAAAAGGAGACTAGATAAAGGAATAGAAAATACTCTGTAGGGAATCTTCACCCACTGGAATGAGGAATGAATTAGTTAGGACCGTCTCTGACTTTTGAATATTTCCTCGTGCAAAAGAATCGACTGATGTGAGGGGTTTCTTCATTACCATTGCCCTTTGGACATGATAACCCCCAGAAGAGTCCCCACCCTGCCATTGGGCACAATCTGCCTGGCATTAACAAGGGCTTGGGCAGCCCACCAGGCAGGTAAGAGTTTTTTCACCTCCGCTTCAAAGTTACATGTTGCTGCTAGCACAAAAAAGTAACTTCAAAGCACACGGTATATAAAAAAGCAAGCAAACAGGATACAAATAATAGAAAGAGAAGAAAGCGACCTAAAGAAGAGCTTTCTGGTAGCATATCTGTATTACTCAGTTGCTTCACAGGGCAGGCTCTGTAGCAGTTCATGCAGTGACGTGCCTTTGATTCATCTTGAAGAGTGGGTTATTTCAGCACTCAGTTATTTTAGCAAATGCAGTGAGAGCACATATTTACGTGATGGGATTGTCACTCTCCCAGTGGGTAGCTTGTTGCTGGAAGAAAACAATTACTCATTGCTGCTGAATTTTTCCAGTCTACTGGAATAGCAGAGATTAGCCTACAGTCGCCATTTCCATTTCTAAGACATAGTACTGTGTCATCTTCTCACGATGGCTGTAGCCTGCTAATGTAAGAGATGGACTCCGGGGCTGCATGGCTCATTTCCATCGTGTAACACCAATGGTTCTATGAGAGACCATTAAAAGTGCTGAGGTGCAGCATCAGATGCTTAATAATAAAAATAAAGGAGAGAAAATAAATATCCCCTGTTAAGCTTGGATGAAAGAACAGGCTACCCTAAGAAGAGTAGGACCTGTCCTATGTCATGATGCATGCTTTTGGGGTCCTTTGCATCATCATCATCTCTTTCATCTGCATTCAACAACAACCTTCCTAGCCTGTCACGGTTTTTCTCCTAGAAAGACAAACGTGGAGTCTTAACCCTACCCAAGTCCCAGCAACAAGCAGTCCTCCCTAGCAACTACTTTTTCACCCTCATCCCACTTCCAGGTGCCAAAACCTGTCCAGCACAGTAGTGTCAGGTTCACTGACCCCTTTCCCAATTGCTGAAGGCTTATTATGATTCACAGGGTAAGTTGCAGTTGTCTGCCTCAGGCCATGGCTACACTAGGAAATTATTTTGGAATTAGTAAATTTGACTTAACTCCTGATTTAATAAAATCAAACTAGCATATTCACACTACAGGGAAGCCTCAAAATCAGTCTGATGAAGGCTCTGTTAATGTGGACGCACTACCTTGGATTTAAAGCCCCAAGAAGCATTGGGGAGTAATTAGTTTGAATGACTTTGGGGAGTAGTGACTTCAAAATAGCGGCACCAGGGTTTGCACACTGCCGCTCTTTTGAAATAACTATTTCGGAATTAGCATTACTCGTGATGAAAAGCAGGAATACAGATTTCAAATTAAGTGGTAGTGTGGACGCTCTGCTTACAAATGTGGGGTTATTTTGAAATAAAGTCCTAATGTAGACCAGGGCTCAGTTCTCTACCCATCAGACTTCTCACAGGACCTTGCTAAAGCAATGACGGAGTGCTGGACAAGGTCTGCAACTGGACTGGAAACCAAAAGGCCTTTGAGCAGAAATTGGTTTCTCACTCATAGTGTGTTACCTTTGCTGTTGCTCTGCCTCGCCAAGGAATACCATATTGATATAAACTCTAATTGTGTGTGAGTGTTTATCCCGGAGGGGCAAACAACCAATGGCAGCAGTAGATTCTCTACCTCTTCGTTTCTTCAAATAAAGGCTGAAAGCCTCTCTGGAAGATGAGCTTTAGACAAGCATAAGTTTTGGGGCTCAACAGAGGAGTGAGTCGGAGACATCGGCCTGTGCTGTGGGAGAGGTCAGACTGATGATCTAATGGTCCCTTCTGGCCATGGGCGTCAGGTAACATAGGCAAGGGATGGCATTGCCTTTCCAAACCTGCTAACACTCCCACCATACAGGAAGGCTGAGACAGTGGCGCAGCTGCCCAGCCAACAGGCGCTCCAGCCAGCTGGGAATGCTGGGACTGCAGTTCAGCTGCCCTGCTGACCAGCACTCCAGTCAGCCAGGAAGCGTCGGACTCTACCACCCACTGGGAGAGGGGAAGCAAGCGGATCTGGGATGCTCTGGGCTGGGGACAGTAGCCAGGGGCGAGGGCTGGCCACTGCTTGGCTCCATGGGGAGCGGGCTAGTTGCAGAAGGGACGGGGCCTCAGGTGGATGGGACGGTTCTGGAGCTTGCCTCCCTCAGCTGGGCGTTCACCCATCGCCCATGCTTTTAGCCTTAAACTCTGTGAAGCTATCCATGGCCAATGCTGTGGCATGAGGAGAGTTGTTTTCTCCTAGCCTGTTGCCAGTAGACATTTGGGCTGCATAGAAAGGTGTGAGGTGCACTGTGACTTTTTCACAGGCTGCTTTGTCACTTGTAAGTAAACCTGAAAGAAAAGCCACGAGGCAGGTCACGGAAAGTAAGCATATCTCACGTGAGGAGGGTTTCACAGACAGCTGGTTTGAAAGCACCTGAAGCGCAAACGCTGCATGGTAGGGTTACCGCAGCAACTGTATCATACTGTAGTGCTTTATAGCCAGAGTCCCCTGAGAAATTTCAGACTTTTTCAAGCATGCTGTTACAATTGTTCTGTGACATTTGAACCGACCTGTCAGCAACCAGTGCATCATTAGAAATGCAGCCAGCCCACGATGTAGAAGAAAGAGAGGATGGGGAAGTCTGCCTTGTGCAGCTCCTGTGTGAAGGTAGCAATGCTGGGTCAAGTTACAGGAGCATCAGAGAATGATTTATTTATTTTTTTACGTCTCAACAATTCTACATGTGTGTGCATGGGTGTGCACATACACCCGCCCACGCATGCTCTCCCCCTGCTTGTGCTGCACTTTCTTTAAATGTCACCTTTGCAGTTTTCGGTCTCCTTTATGTAAAAGAAAAAGGGAAAATTATCCATAGTAAGAAATTGAGGCCCAGGTTTTAAAAAATGACCAGTTATTCTGGGTGCCTCAGATTTTGGGTCCCCAACTTCAGGTATTTGAAAGGTGCGTGATTTTCAGAAAGCACTGCATAACCTGCCCTTAGAAAATCTGGCCTCTAAGATATCTTTCCAGTTGGTCTCCCAAGAATTAAGGTTTCTTGACACTTGAAAATTGATAATGCCCAGGGCTGCAGTTAAAGTGGTTTATTCTGTTTAGCTTAAAAATGCCAAATACCTAGAGTGATACAAGGCTCGCCCTTCAGTTTGACCGGATTAAGGGGAAACCAAACTTCTCTAACTTTCACCTGTGCCTATCATGCCTCCCAGCAGTCATGATGAAAATCTCTCTAGTGACACCAGCAGGAATCTGTTGTGACCTGTCTTCTTGCAGGATTGGTGACCGTTATCCACTGATAAAAATGGGCAGGGAAAAATTAAATTCCCTGCTTTCCTGCAGTGGTACCTGCCTGTTGCTCTGTAAGTCAGATACACAGCTACTGCCTCTACCAGATTCTTCCACAGCCCTTTAACCGCTAGCACTCTTTAGAAGTCTAGCTATTCCCAGTTTTGTAAGTGCATAAATTGAGGCAAGGTGAGGTGAATTTACTCACCCAGGTCACACAGTGGATCAGTGGCAGAGCTCGGAATAGAAGCCAGTTCTCTTGACTGCTAGTCCCAGGCTCTGACCATTGGACCAAACTGCCTCTCTATGCACTCTGCCCTGAAATAAGCTTTAGGGTGATCTTTGTACAGGATGAGGGCAACCCAAGTGCCAGCACGATTTAAACGCACACACAGCTGAATAGAAGGGAATGGGTACCCGTGTTCCCTGTAAGCTGAGCACTTGGGCAGCCCCCAGGAGAAATTCAAATGCTACCCACCTGAATAGCAGAGCTCTGGCAGCATGTGTTTCTAGTGGTGGTGCATATACACACATGCCTCAGTGCACATAACTACAGTTAATCCGCACATGGATGAAAAAAATTAGAGGGAACAGTGTAAGTGCTGAGGTTCTAGTCTGGACATTGAAAAGTCTGGCAATTGCAGGATCACTGGATCCGTCTATAAAATAATTGAGCCAGACCAGCCTTTAGAACTCCAAAAATAGACATTTTAAAAGTATGTCATCAAAGGATCACACCCTCCATATGTTATAAATACTTTGGCCCTTCCTTAAATAGGGGCATCGTTTGCTCTGGGACAAGAGGGGCAGTTATCCCCTCCCTGTGACCTGGCTTTGTTCCCCAAAAACTTTTCATAGGTCCATATACTTTACTTTTTGCCCCCTGCAGAGTTTGCAGGATTTAATATAATTGTATATAACATTCTGTGTGCCGACACAACTTCCTCGCAACTCCCCCCTCCCCAGATTTTTCTGAAATGATGCCTGAGTCTTAACATTTCTCTCCCGTAGCTCTGGCCAGCCAGATTTGCACATGCTTCTGAACTGTATATACATGTGCTAGAAAGCAAGCCACATATCATAGCATAACAGCTGCAGACCGTCCTGCTGTGTCAACATTGCTCTTCTCCATTTCTTACAAACTTTAATTTTTCGACCCACGTATATCTCCATATCCGCACAGACCTGCTCTCTAATCTCCCTTTTGTTCCTGGAAAGGGCTGACGTCTGAAACACAAAACAGAAGCTCGCAAAAGATGTGTGTCATGCTGAGGAAATCAAACCCGCGATGTTCGGCATCTGCCTTGCATTTGAGGGTTATTCTTGCCTTGCGTTTGGAGTGTGTGTGTCCCCCCTCACATCCTTGTCTCCTGCCAAGTGGAGAGAGACCACCCTGGTGGATGCAGTTACAGAGATTATTCATTACTGGGAGCACTCACTGTTAGGTTAGAACTGAATGTTTTTTCAGTATGGTGGTGGGGTCGAAATAAATCCTGATATGGCTGCTGGCATCAGCTTAATAGGCCTAGTGCTCACATGCCATCTGAACAGGGTAAAGGGCATCCTTTTTGAGAAGGCTATTTTTGGAGGTTACAGACTCTGCCTCTTCCATGTGCTGTGCAATTTATAAAGAGGAATACTATCTAGTATGGCTCTTAGATGGGATTTACACCATTCCCGAATGGTATTGTTTGGTTGAAAGCATGTTGGGCATTACAGAATAATACTCTCACGCTAATCGCATTGGGTTTCTCCGTGGCAAAATCGTTACCTTTTAGTTGCATTATTTGGTTGTTTTTCTCTTTTTGCTATTCTTTATCCTGCCTGGGCTTTTGCTGGGCAGTGGCTCAGCAAATAAGAGTTCATATTAACAATGACTGAGCAAACCACATGTTGGTTGAGCCATGGCAACATTTGCAGGGCAATAGAGGCATTCGGAAAAAAAATCAGTGGCAGGGTCAAATGGCAAAGTTAATGGGGTAACGTGTAACCCCCATGGGAAGCCTCAGCTACAAAACTGAGCTCAGCACTTCTGCTCCTCAAGACCAGAAAGAGTGAGGGTGCCATCGAGTGAAGCTGCTTGTGTCTCCTGACTGAGGGAGAGGGAAAGGACGGGATTGTATATCCAAACATCTTGCTTCGATCCGCTGTCGAACCAGTAGTCCCTCTCAATGTTAAGCTTCAGCCACATTTCTTTGAAGACATGAGCTGGCAGGTCCACCCTCTCAGGTGAAAGCTGAGCATTGTGGCAGTCAATGGAAAGGACAGAGGCTAAGGGAAGGAAGAAAAATTGAGCGAGCACCTGTTCCCTGTAGGATGGAGACACGTAGTGTTAACAACCGAGTTCTCTGTGCAACTTTGGTAGTTGGTTCCCTCAGTCACCACGCTCCCGCCTCATGTTTGCGTAAGAGGCATCCCAGCTCTAAGAATTTGGGCCAGAATCTTGTTGCAGACTTGAGTTCTTTTGTTTCTGTGCATTCTCTTGTTCCGGTCCCATCCCACGCTCGATCACTAGGTCCTGACATTGACCAGCCTTGGTTGATTGGGCTAAGGCAACACCATGTGCCAGCAAGAACTATGGTGTTCCATTAAGTGGTGAGGAATCACTGCCAATATGGAGCAGCCATGCTCTGGGCCCAGAAACAGAGCAGCTCACATCCACCTCAGGGGTCTGCTCCTCAAGGAAACGATCTTTTCCAAATCCAGAGCATGACCATGTACAACTCTCAGTTCTGCTATCAGTGACAGATCCACCAGGGGGAGGGAGGAGATTGAGTGGAAGGGGGGAGGGTGAAATAATTTAGTTTGTTTCATTTAGGGTTAGTCTACCTACAAACTGGCTGAAAATTCCATTCGGTATGGAATTCACTCTGCTCTTCATGTGCATGTCTCTATGTGTTTGCTCTCATTGCGGAATAAAGGTGTCCTGTTTCATTTCAGGTAGCCAGCTTTATAAACACTCGCAATACTGACAAAACATGAAGGAAAGCTGACATAGCTAGAGGTGGGCGAGGAAACCTGAATATCTGTGTCACAGGAAATGTCAGGATTTTAAAATGTTTTTTTTTCCCCAAAATGGAGCATACACACATCAATTCTAAATTTCCAGCTAAATGAATCAAACCAATATAGATTATATTATACGAGATGATTTACCTGGCGCTGCTTGGGTCCTTAATTCATTTTTGTTTTTTAGAAAATAAAATGAAAATGTCCATGCTTCATTTGAATAATTGCTCTGGGATTGTGATGGGGATGAGAGATTTAGTAGGCAGGCTGCCTCAGGGAGAGCCTACTCCAACCCACTGTCCCTGCAGCAGTGTGGGGCCAGATAAAAAGCACTTCTTCATGGCCACTGCAGCTCCAGCAGGCACAGCTGAGGGAGGGATGCGTCATGGGGAAAAATGAATGGGTGCAAAGCACCCACCACTTGCAGCCTCTCCCCCTGCACCTCTTGTGTGCCAGTGGCCCCATGCTTACCAACTCTTCCCCCTTCCTCCCAGCACTGCTGGAGCATGGCAAACAGCTGATTCCCAGTGTTCAAGCTCCAGGAGGGAGGGAAAGGAGTAGGGTTGCCAAGTGTCCGGTTTTGAACCAGACAGTCCAGTATTTGAGCTTTCTGTTCGGGAAACAAATGGAGAAAATAGAAATGTCCAGTATTTTCTAAACAAGATGTAATGTAGATTGTGATGTCATGTCAAGTGTGTCCGGTATTTTTGTTGAAACCATCTGGCAGCCCTAGAAAGGAGTGGGGTTGGGACATGCTCAGTGGGAGGAGGTGAGGCAAGGGTGGAGTGGAGGTGGAGCAGAGGCAGAGGATTTGTGGAATGGTGGAGCTGGGGAGCAGGGTGGCCCTGGCGGGACCCCATTTTACCTCCCCTAGCCCAGTGCAATAGACCCGTTCAGTCCTAATGTTTCTTTCAGTCCTGTGTGTACGTATGATTGACTGCTGCTTAGCCATGCTTCAAAGAGTCTGCATCACAACACGCAGAGAGCTAATACTGCCTGGGAAATCCCACTGGGAAAAGAACTCTAAAGCCGCAGCACAAAGGTTTCTAAAGTTACTTAACAGACTTTATGAAGTGCTATTAAGCCCCATAAAGGAATTTGTATTGAGCTTGGACTTTGTTTATATTGAAGTTGGTTGCTGGCATACTTCCTTCAGCACTTGTGTGCTTAGCCAGAATGTTTATGGGGGAGAAGTGGTTCTTGTATGGCTGAAGAATGCCGTCTGCCTTTAAGGTGTATATGTGTCTGTCTGACCTAACTTTATAATCTCATATTTTAAGGCACCTATTGCGTTGTTATCTCTGTACCAGACATGGTTAATTACGTAGACCAAAATATGTAATAGTAGGTAGCTCTCTAGTCTAGCAGAAAAAGGCATTTGTTGGATGCTGAAGCTGGAGAAATCCGGAATAGAAATAAGGTGCACATTACTAATGGTAAGGATAATTAACCCCCTGAATAACTTACCCCAGGGATGTGACAGATTCTCCTTTACTTACAGTCTTTCAATAAAGACCAGATATCTTATGCAGCTCAGACTAGATGCTTGCAATTTTCTCTTCTGGCCTTAAAATCAATGAATTCCCTAGGCTGCTCACTTTTCTCTGCCTTCCCATAATTTCATTGTTTTTGCAATGGATAAAAAAATCATAACTGGGGAAAGATGTTAGTAAAAAATAAAAGTGAGTCTTGCATTTCAGCCTGAACAGTCAGGGGTCGGCAAAGAGTCTCACAGAAGAGAACTTCCACTTTGGTGTCTGAATTCCCATTCACTTCCCCTAGATTGCCAAGGGGTTCTGGTTCTTTCCTGTTGTGGTTTTGCTGTGTTGGTCTGCTTGTGATCACTCCTTCTCTTGCAGGTCTCTCTTCATTTTGCATGCATAAATTAGATCCATCAAGAGAGTATGGAAAGTAGAAAGAGGGACAAGTCCTCAGCTCCAAAGCTGGATTAACCCCCCAGTCCTTGCTGTGAAATTATCTGAGGAAAAAAAAGGTTGATTCTGTGATGTTTGAATGAGGCAGGGGAGGATCCATTCAGTTGGCTGAAGGCTTGAGTTGCACAATGTTGTCACACAGACATAACTGAAACCCCTTTCTAAGGTCCATGACACTTCACAGAAGCTTTTATCATCCCATCAGACTATGAATGGATGGTCTGAGTCCTGTCAGGACTGGAAATGGGCTTATTACAGCACTAAAGTGTATGTCTGTCATACCTATGTAATCCACACACCCTGCTGATTGTGGTTTACTGTCCCATGTAATGGCACTTAGCCCACTTACAGACAGAAAGGAAATGAGTTTGCTCTACAGCCTTAACTGAGAGCCAGCTGGTTTTTAGCTCAAGCTGTAGCAGCTCATGCACTAAGCTCCAAAGGTCCTGGACATTACACAGTCTCTATCACCATTGTATCTAAGTGCTTCACAGTGTTTAATGTGTACTCAAAACACCCCTGTGAGAGAGGGCCTTGCTATTATCCCATGTTAGTGATGGGGGAACCAAGGCACAGAGAGGCTAATTGACTTGTCTAAGGTGATTCAAGTCATCTGTGGCAGAGCAGTGACCTGAACCCAAGTTTGAAGCTAGTGTCCCAATCACTGGAGAATCCTACCTTTGTGAGAGGGGCTGTTTTTGTGATGTCTCCATTACAGTGGGAGTCGGAGGCACATAGCATCTCAGAAATGGAATTTTTTTTTTATTCATCTCAGCTTTGCAGCACCAACAGGATCAGAGATGTGTCTGAACTTTGGGGTGTTTAAGGGAACCAAGCAAGCTTTGAAGTTTCCCCATCACAAGCTGTATAATCTGGCAGCTGCTTTCACTGTCTGTTCCAAAGGCATTTCACTGCTGGCAGAAACAAACTGGTTTGGCAGATTAATTAATATGATTCGCCCAGGTAGTTTTTACATCCCCCTGCATTAATTTCCTATTGCTAATGTTAGGGTGAAGGGCTGTCTTGGATTATGGAGACTTTCTAATTTGTTAGGAGAGTCCCTATGTTCTGGCCTCGCTTACTGAGAGAGATTGACATGGACAGTCCGGTATTTTCACCTCCTGTCCGGTAAAAAAAATCATAAAATACCGGACTGCTAAAATGTCTGGTATTTTCTGATTTTTTTTCCCTGCCAGGAGGTGAAGATATCAGACACCTGGCTACCATATGACACACTCGGCAACCAGGCCCAGCCCCCGCCTCTTCCTCCCCCAGGCACCTGGACCCTCGCCCCGCTTACCTGGTTCCACAGGGAAGCTGCCTTCTGGCTCTGAAGAAGAAAACAAGATGGCCACCAGCAAAAACCCTAAAGACATTTCTTAAAGGGGCCATGCTGTTTTAATGCCGTTTTATTTTTTGTATTTTTTTTTTTGCTTAACTCTCGGAGACCCTTTTTTGCTCAACAACTTTGGTCTCCCCTTTATTTTTCCCCAACAGAATTTTTACCTGGGTGTTTGGTTGTTTTGGGGTTTTTTTTGGGGGGGGGGGCGCATGTTCAGTATTTTTGGTTAAACCATTTGGCAACCCTATTTCCAGTAAAATCACAGCCTCTCTCTGAGTCAGAGAACTGTTACCTAAATCGGACAATGGGCTCAACCCCCAGTCACTGTTACAGAGAGAAAGGAAATGAGAGGGTGCAGAGCCCACTGCTCAGCTATATTATGTTGACGTTGAATTTTCACCGTAATAGTCAGTGATCCCTTCGTACGATTGCTATCTCCAGTTGGAAAATGGGCCTGATGTCTTTTGCTGTAGAGGTGGCCATTTTATTGATACCGGCCTGCACATCCCAGCAAGTGCCCCAGACTTACCCAGCTCTCAAGATGCTCTCTCCTTGTTGGATTGTTAATTTGTCATCTTTATTATATTTCAGACACTTAAACCATTATTTTTAGTGATTTATTCTTCTTTGTAATTAGGTGTAATGGCTGGAATAGCTTTTCGATTACAATATGTTTCCCGTCAAGGCTAAGACTGCAGCCAAAGTTAGGGATTTTTATTTTCCCTTGTATCTCTGCATTTTTTAGTCTGACTCAGCTAAACAGAGGAGAAGGATCTGAACGTCTATGAACTTTGGGGATTTTGAGATTCAAACTTGGGTGTGGAAAGGGAGTTACTGAATGAGGTAACCTTTAAAAGCTTTAATAACAAGGAGACTTTTCGGCACATATATAACAAATATATATGGGCATTGCTGGCCCATGATGGTATATGTCACATTTGTAGATGTGTGGATTCCTATAGTATTGCTACTATGCCATCATGGGCCAGCAATGCCTCCCTTCCCCCCCCTTTCCCCCCCCTCCTCCCGCCATGCTCAATGACAAAACCGGACTGTGTCTGTGCAAAAGAATAAATGGTCACAAATCAGCCATCAAGAACAGTAACATTCAAAAAGCAGTAGGAGAGCACTTCCACCTCCCTGGACACTCTGGGTATGTCTACACTACTGGACAAAGTCAAATTAAGGTTACGACCAGACTACATGCCTCCGTCACCAGAGGCATGTAGATTAGGCTACCAGGCATAGGAAAATGAAGTGGTGATTTAAATAATCGCCGCTTCATTTAAATTTACATGGCTGCCGCGCTGAGCCGATCAACTGTTTGTCGGCTCAGCGCGGTAGTCTGGACGCGCGGGTGTCGACATCAAAGGCATTTGTCGACCACCCAGGTATGCCTCCTGGGATGAGGTTTACCTGGGTGGTCGACAAATGCCTTTGATGTTGACACCCGCGTGTCCGGACTACCGCGCTGAGACGACAAACAGCTGATCGGCTCAGCTCGGCAGCCATGTAAATTTAAATGAAGCGGCGATTATTTAAATCGCCACTTCATTTTTCTATGCCTGGTAGCCTAATCTACATGCCTCTGGCGACAGAGGCATGTAGTCTGGACGTACCCTAAGATAGGCAACATCAGCTACGTTAATTGTGTAGCTGAAGTCGAAGTATCTTAACTTGGCTTTTGGTGCTGTCCACAGTGCAGGAAGTCGAAGGGAGAACACTTTTCCTTTGACTTCCCTTATTCCTTGTGAGAGCAGGGTTACCGGCATTGACTGGAGTGCCCCTCTCACTTCGAATTAGCTATCTTAACTAGACCCGCTAATTTGAACCCTGGAAGATCGAAGGTGGCAGCTTCAATCTCCCTCTGCAGTGTAGACGTACCCTCCATAACAAACTTTGCAAATTGCCATAGTTGAGCAAAAACATTTCAAAACCAGACTGCAGCGTGACACTGCAGAGCTGGAATTCATATGCAAAGTTGACACTATCAGACTGGGTCTGAAGAGAAACTGGGAGTGGCTAGCTCACTCCAAAAAGCATTTTTCTGCCTTTTGGTATTCACACCTTCTCATCAACTGTTGGGAGCGGGCCACATCCACCCTCATTGAACTGGCCTCATTAGCACTGGTCCTTCGCACAGTATTGTAACACTCCCATGTGTTTATATCCCTGACAAACTGAAATTTCCATATCGTGCATCTAATGAAGTGAGCTCCAGCCCACGAAAGCTTATGCCCAAAGAAATATGTTAGTTTTTAAGGGGCCACAGGGCTACTCGTTGTTTTTGCTGAAACAGACTAACACTGCTGTCCCTCTAAATCTAAAAGCATTGTGACTCTCAGTGTTGGGTAGGGTTGGATTTCTGGCTGGTAAATCTTACTGTTGAGCAAATGACAAGTTTTTTTATGAAAACACTAGGAATAAGAGACATGCCAGGATGCTGAAGTACAGGATTTATCCACTGCGGCAGCAGCCCTTGGAGCAGATTATTAATACTTTGCGCAGTCTGCCACGGAAATGCTGTGTTTGGCTGGAGGATTCTGATAGAATTGTCACAACCCCATTTGATTGTGTTTTATGCTACAGCAGCCAAAAAAGGGGCTGTTACTTCCGTAGTATCACACGTGATGAGGACTTGAAACAAAGCTAATAAAGTTACTTACCAAAAATTTATATTGATGTACATTTAAGGGGGTAGTTTATGGTGGTATTATGCACCATGTACTGAGTAATAACATGAGAGGATTCAATGATTCAAAAGCTAAACTGGCTCCTTATTTTAAAATACTCTTTACAAAGATGCTGCAGCTAGTATTCCAGCCATGTTCACACAGACTAACTCCCTGGTGCTTTCTTCAAACTCTTCCCTTCTGCAGCCTATGCTTTCCCCTCCAAGTTCCATGTAGGCTGCCACAATGGTGTGGAAACAAAATGAGGGCTCTAAAAAAGTAGAGCAAAATCCTTCCTGCCCTTGTCTTCATGAATCTTGCAAAGGGGGAACAAACTGCTCCCGTCCACATGCGATTATAGAACTATCATTCTGTTCTGAAGCTGTGTCGGGACCTGCTTGGGTTGCCATATGCACTTTCCTGCTGCTTTACAAAAAGAGTGCTATGTTCTCCCACTGAATATTTGCTGCCACAATCAGCATATACAATCCATTAAGTTTTAGTTTGCAGAACCAGACTAGATGGACCATCGGTATGTTAATTCCTATGTTCCTATTCTGCCCTAGTCCAGACGAGGGTATTCCAGATTCCTAAGAGCATAGCCTGTGTTCTGGTGAGATTTGCAGATAACAGAAGTTCAGAAAAGCTTCCAATCATTGGTGTCAGTTCTGCCTGACCCTCTCACCCTTCTATGACTTGGTCATCACTGGTAAGGTTTTGCTTGGCCCCAAGTCAGAGTAACATTGCTAGGCAGTTTGTACTATTCACTCCTTAATACCTCATTTTCACAAGGAGTAACTCTTAACCTGGGTTGGGCAATATTTTTTGATGGGGAGGCCACTCCAAGAATTTGGAAAGTGGTCAGGGGCCATACTCTTCCATGATATTAATGAAGGAGGTGTGGGGTCTGGGATGGAGAAGGGAGCTTGCGGTAAGGAATTGGGATGCAGGAGAAGGTGTGGAGTCTGGGAGGGAGTTTGGGTGAGGAAACCAGTTGTGACCTGAGACAAGGGACTAGGTTGCAGGAGGGGGTGCAGGGGTTTGGGTTGTAACCTTGGGCAGGGGTTTGGGGTACAGGAAGGGGTGCATGCGGTTGTATTGTGACCTGAGGCAGGGGTTTAAGGTGCAGGATCTGGGAGTGGGTATGGGGGCAGAAGGTTTGGGTTATATGGAGTGGGGGAGCAGAGGGTTGGGGTGCCAGAGGCAGGCTCTGGCAGGGAGACTTACTTGCTTAACTTGCATTCAGCAGTCTTCTCAAGCAGACTCCCTTCCCTGCCTGCTCCACCCCTACACTGGCTGCAGGGGCCATGTGGTCTGAATAGCTGTGAGCCTGCGGAGGATGGTACTTTGCAAGCTGCCTGTTGACAATAGGCAGTGCCCATTGGCCAGTTTCCAGCCAATGGGATTGTGCTGCGGGCGGGGGCAGCATGTGAAGCCTTTCTCCCCTCTTCCAGGCTCTTAGCTATTCAAACAGAGCTTGCAGCCACTTTTCTCTGTGGCTTATGGGGGTCAGGTAGGGAGTCTGCCTGAGGCCCCCCAGTGTGTCCAGGAGCCTGATCTGGTGGATTGGCAGGCTGGATGTGGCTTGCGGGCCGTATTTGGCCCAGGACTGCCGTAGCCCATGCAGCCTATCACCCTCTCCACAACTGTGATGAGTGGGGTTTATACTATGGAGCAGAATCTTCCCCCCTTAGGCAACCCACAGTCCCACCAAACCCTCCTTTTCCCAGCCTCTGGGGAATCTGTCTTCTGCAACACCCAAGAGTGAAAACTCGGAGGCTGCAATTAGCAGCACTTTTCTCCACCCCATTTTGACACCAACGTTGCCAACTTCTGCCACTCTGAGATGGGCTGCAGATGGAGGCCTTGGGACTGTACTAAGAGTTAATAAGAGAGCATTAGCCATGCCGAGAGCCGTGGGATTTGATGTGCTTTAAAGATGCTTCAGAGGCACTTCATGTGGGAGTCTGAACGTTTCACATAGAGCTGGTCAGGAATTTGTAGTTTGCACAAAATCAAATTTTTGTGCGTGGGTGTTTGGAGGGGGGAGAGGGAATCTGCTGGCTTTGGAAAAGAGAAGGAATGATTTTTCTTGGAGGAAAATCAAAATAAAATATTTTGGTCTGGGGTCCATTCAGCCTGAATCGGAATTACTAGCTGTGTCAAAATGATCCAAAACATTTTTTTCATATTAGGCCAATAAACTATTAAAGCTGCATTTCCATGTCAGTTCATGACCTTATGGGAATTTTATTTCAGGCACTCATTCTGTGCTGTGGCCGGAGCTCCCTGGAGGACTGCATTTCCTATAATTCAGTGTAGATTTCCTTCTGATCCTGCCTGAGTGATGCATCATGGGAGATTTAATCCAGGGAGCCTAGTGGATAGGGCGGAATGGGAGCATCATGCTGTAACCTCCATAAGGCAGTGCGCCAGGGTGGGAAAATGGAGTAGAATGCTTAAATGACTTGGAATGAAGTGCTCTGGATCATTTCAACAAGTCAAAAGTTAAACATTTTGATTTGGGAAACGTCAAAACGTGTTTATTTTGATCAAGAAAATTGAAATGATTTTCACTGCCCTTTCCAAACTGACTCTTTTTTAGAATTCTCATTCCAGGAAAAATGTCAATATTTCAACTCTTCATCCCGGTTTGGAACGCATACGTACGTCGAACTGTCAGAATTTTCCACATGATGGAAATTCTGAACTGCCCACAACTCTAGTTTCATGCAAAGAAATCAAGGGAAATGACTTGAAGTATGAGTGACTCATCTGCCGGTTAGGGGGAGGGGACTCGTGCTCAGGGTTATTTTGGGGAGAGGGATAGCTCAGTGGTTTGAGCATTGTCCTGCTAAACCCAGCGTTGTGAGTTTAATCCTTGCAGAGGCCATTTAGGGATTTGGGGCAAAAATTCATCAGGGATGGTACTTGGTCCTGCTGAGAAGGCAGGGGATTGGACTTGATGACCTTTCAAGGTCCCTTCCAGTTCTAGGAGATAGGCAATCTCCATTATTAAAAATTCATGGGCAGCATATTTTTGCTTGAACACCTTGATAAATAGGCTAAATGAAGACGAGAAACCAATGGAAATGAAGAGAAGGGAAATAAAAAGATGGCTTAGTTTGTGTACAACTTTGGGTAAAAATCCCCTTATATTTGTGTTCAACTCCTAAATATCTAAATGGATACACTCGCTCAAGGATTAAATTCCTGTGCATCAAGCAGTGAAAGATGATTATTAGCAGACCTACTGGATGAGTGAAGTTCTCACGTGAACACGTCTCTGATGCACTGATTAATGTCAATGGTGGATAGCAGACCTTTTTCATGAATCCATAATAAAGGAACACATCTCTATACACATGTCACAGTCACTGCTTACAAGCTATGCCACTCTGGTACCTATGCTGTTGATGAGGATCTGATCCCAAATCTTGTGGAGTGCAGGTATTAGAAAGGTGTATGTAATATAATTTCGTACACACCTGCCTGTCTGTTAGAGCTCTTTTTAATAACCCCATGAGAAACAAAATACAGGACTATGTAGCACTTTAAAGACTAACAAGATGGTTTATTAGATGATGAGCTTTCGTGGGCCAGACCCACTTCCTCAGATCAAATAGTGGAAGAAAATTGTCACAACTATATATACCAAAGGATACAATTAAAAAAAAAAAAAGAACACATATGAAAAGGACAAATCACATTTCAGAACAGAAGAGGGATGCGGCGGGGGGGGGGGGGGGGGGGGGGGGGGGGGGGAAGAGAAGGAAGGTAAATGCCTGTGAGTTAATGATATTAGAGGTAGGGAAGGGTAGATGTCTGTGAGTTAATTGTATTAGAGGTGATAATTGGGGAAGCTATCTTTGTAATGGGTAAGGTAGTTGGGGTCTTTGTTCAGCCCCCCCGCGGAGAGTGTCGAATTTTAGCATGAATGGTAAAGAGGATTCAGAGGATTCCCTTTCAAGTGCAGATTTGAAAGTCTTCTGAAGTAGGATGCATGTGATTAGGTCATTGAGACAGTGTCCTTTCTGGTTGAAATGGCAAGAAACTGTTTTTTCTTTGTGATCCTGTCTAATGTCTGTTTTGTGGGCATTGATTCTTTGGCAAAGTGTCTGAGACGTTTGTCCAATGTACATAGCAGACGGACACTTTCGGCACATGGTAGCATAGATTATATTTCTGGATGCGCAGGAATATGTGTTCTTGATCTTATAACTCACTTGGTTAGGCCCAATAATGGTGTCAGCAGAGTGAATATGTGGACAAAGCTGGCAACGGGGTTTGTTGCAAGGGAAAGTACCAGGGTTGGTATTAGTGTGGTATGTCCTGTGGTTGTTGGTAAGAATCATCTTGAGGTTAGGTGGTTGTCTATAGGAGACTATGGGTCTGTCTCCCAGAGCTTCTTGGAGTTTAGTGTCCTGTTCCAGTATAGGCTGTAATTTATTGATAATGTGTTGGACAGGTTTAAGTTGGGAGCTGTAGGTGATGACAAGTGGTGTTCTATTGTTGGTTTTCTTGGGTCTGTCTTGTAGTAAATGGTTTCTAGGTATTCATTTGGCTCTTTCAATTTGCTTTTTTATTTCTCCGGGCGGGTAGTTGAGGTTTATAAATGCTTGGTAGAGATCCTGAAGTTTCTGGTCTCTGTCAGTGGGATTAGAGCAGATGCGGTTGTATCGAAGGGCTTGGCTATAGATGATGGATCGTATGGTGTGTGCTGGATGGGAGCTGGAAGCATGTGAAACAGTAGTTCCAGAGGAGGTTTTGTCTGTTGACCTTACTGTGCAGAAGGGGAAGTGAATGGAATGGGACCATACTAGTTATTCTTTGTTAGTTTTAAAGAGCAGCTGATCTCTGTGTCTGACACCTCTGGCATTATCAAATACATGGGCACTGTGCTACCTCTTCAAGAATTGCCATTAGAACAGTGGCTGTGATTTCAAGCTGTTGCTAACTTGGTGCTGAATGGCACTGAACACCTGTGAGCCATCTTCAAGTGTTATAAATTGCTGTTGCTCTAAGTTACTGGAGCTTCACAGATTCGCACTGGCCCCAGCATTGCTAGGAAAGTGTTTCCTTGAAATTGGTCCAAATGCCCAGGGCCCTCTGCTGTCATCACAGTTATCCCAGAATGCATCTTGCCATTTATTTCTGATAGCATGCAGGGTATAAAACCAAAGCAACCTTAAACAAATCAAACAAAAACAGGAGTCAAAGTGTGCTCTTGATGCCACCAGTGAAAATCAGCAACGTTTCTCTGGATTCATACTATTGTGCTCCAGTAGGGTGTATGCTACTTATGAATTGAACAAGTCTGAGCCACCAGTATGCCCAATAAAGGAAGTTAGGGTGCATGGCAGAAGGAAGCAGAGATGAGATCCTGGAAGCCTTACTCTGACATAATTCCTGCTGCTGTCAGCATAAATTCTGCCAAATTAAGGGCTTCCTGGTTTGGTTTCCTGTGCATGTGTAATCCACACACCTACGGTGAGCCTAAACTACATGGCTCCATCAATGGAGCCATGTAGATTAGGCTGATCGGCAAAGGGAAATGAAGCCGCGATTTAAATAATCGCGGCTTCATTTAAATTTACATGGCTGCCGTGCTGAGCCGACAAACAGCTGATCAGCTGTTTGTCAGCTCCGCGCGCTAGTCTGGACACTCCCACGCCGACCTGAAAGCCCTTTATCGACCTCCCCGCTATGCCTCGTAGGATGAGGTTTATCGGGGAGGTCAATAAAAGGCTTTCATGTCGACAGGGGAGCGTCCAGACTAGCACGCTGAGCCGACAAACAGCTGATCAGCTGTTTGTAGGCTCAGCGCAGCAGCCATGTAAATTTAAATGAAGCTGTGATTATTTAAATCGCGGCTTCATTTCCCTTTACCAAACAAACAAATCTATATGGCTCCGTCTACAGAGCCGTGTAGTTTAGACGTACCCCTAGTGTGGTTCACTGTTCCATGTAGTGGCACCTAGACCACAGCAACAGTTAAGACCAAAAGACCTCTACAGGATGGGCTGGGAACCAGCTGGCTTTTAGCTCAGAGGGTAGAGGCTCCTATACTCAGCTCCAGAGGTCCCAGATTCAAATCCACCTGGTGGCGGTTATATGTGGGCTGAATGAGTCAGGAGTTCAGTGTCCTAGACCGTGGTGAGGTTATTATGCCACAGTCCACTTACTTGGTGATAGGTTTGAATGTCCACAGAGATGTTACATCAGAGTCCTAAGCTCTTCTTCGAGTTTTTTTTTCTTCTAACCAATCCGAATGCCCAGGGCTCGCCAGCCATGCGGTTCTGCGAGCTGAACATGCGCAGATCATGCTGCGCATGTGCAAATCGCGCGGTGCCGGCTGTGCCAGCTTGTAATCTACTTGCCATGGGTGAGTAGATTACATGACTTGTCGAGCCCTGCGAATGCCCCTCGTGTGTGTGTGGCTCTAATCCGAACATCCGTGTAAAATCACTGGCGTGATGCATCTATGCACTACCTTCCTGCTCTCCTCAGTGGTTTCTACAGCCTCCTTGGCACATAACATTCTAGTTTGTTCCTCTGCCCACTCAGCTGTATCATGCTTCCCCTGCTCATCATGTGCTCTTCTCTCTCTTACCTATGTTGTTACACTGTCCTTGCAGGATAGAGTAACTCTTCATCTGATGCGAGCTGAGAGAGCCGCCTTGTAAGCTAAGACAGTGATGGTCTGTTATCAGAAGGGCGGTCAGTATTTTGGGAGTAAAGATTAAGACCAGATTTGGCTGTCCCCCCAGGAAAGGGGAACCTGCAATATACAAATGGGCTGTGGCATGTTCCAGTGGAATAGTGATAGAAATGTAGCCGTGTTAGTCTGGGGTAGCTGAAGCAAAATGCAGGACAATGTAGCACTTTAAAAACTAACAAGATGGTTTATTAGATGATGAGCTTTCGTGGGCCAGACCCACTTCCTCAGATCAAATAGTGGAAGAAAATAGTCACAACCATATATACCAAAGGATACAATTTAAAAAAATGGAAGGTAAGTGTCTGTGAATTGATGATATCAATTGCAGATATCATCAATTCACAGACACTTACCTTCCTTCCTTCCTTCCCTCCCCACCCGCATCCCCCTCCTGTTCTGCAATGTGATTTGTCCTTTTCATATGTGTTCATTTTTTTTAATTGTATCCTTTGGTATATATGGTTGTGACTACTTTCTTCCACTATTTGATCTGAGGAAGTGGGTCTGGCCCACGAAAGCTCATCATCTAATAAACCATCTTGTTAGTCTTTAAAGTGCTACATTGTCCTGCATTTTGTTCCAGTGGGTTACTGACTGGCAATCCATGGACGTACCTACAGAAACAAAACAGACACCAGCTCATGTGGGGCCTGCAGCACTTGGCACTCATCATCCTGACTTTTACCTGCTAGGAATAAATCACTCCCCTTTATGGGGTAGAGTGGAAGGAACAAGTTGCCCATTTCACAGCATGGAGCACAATGCGAGCTGGCTTCCCTGTTCCATCCAGTAGAGGGCAGTAATACACAAATACATACGACCACTCAGAGCAGCGATGGGCAACCTAGGCTAGTGAGTGGGCTGCATGAGTGGCCCTCCTTCATTTTGGTCGGTTGCAAGATTGGTGTAACTAAGAGGGTCTCCTGGGATAGGGTAGTTTTGCTAAATGCGCTTGCGTCTCTAGAGTTCGCAAGGTGCGCGGAATGAACCGTAGCAGCACTTTGATTGCTTTCTGAGTGTGTCACTTTAGTAATACTGGTAGGAAAACAAACGATGTGGATAGAAACCAGCGGAACCTGGCAACCCTGCATGATGGCAACAGTAAACAAAATATCTTGCAGGCCACATGGACTGCAGATATGCCCATCCCTGACTCAGAGCAATGCTTTCAAACCAATACGGCAGTGTTTCCCAATTGGTGCTCTCCGCGGAACCCTGCGGTTCTGCAAAGAGAAGGTAAGGGCTTCTCAAGAACTTGGCACTCTCCTACCCCCTCTTATAGAGACAGAGCCTTTTTTCGCTTGACAAATTGGGGTGGGACTCAATGGTTTTTTGTTTTTGTTTTTTTTTTTTGGACAGGTTTAACCCTGGCAATCCTAGGGGTTCCTTGAAATTCTTTCAAGCTGAAAAGGGTTCCGTGGCCAAATAAAACTGGGAAACCCTGCAATATTCATGAGGACCCTATCAGCCAGAAGCACCAGGCTGGGTAGCAAGCACTTTAGTACTGAGAACTTCTCTCCTTTTCCATTCACACTGCAGCCAAATGTGGATTTGCTGACTGGGTTTAAAACAGTGTTACATTGCTTCAGCCAACAATGAAGGTGCCAATGGTTCTTTGTCTATATAGTATCTGGTGTTAGTTCTCTTGCTCTCTAATTGCCTACTAATGGTTCTTATCTGCCTCTTTTGACTATCCAGTCTTTAGGTGCTTATAGACTATTTGCTTTTCCAGCTCCGCTTTCATTTTTATACCTACTGCCTCTTCTTGTCCCCCCCCTTCCCATTTTTTTCCTTCTTCCCCTTCCTCCCCGCCTCCCCTTCTCCTTTATTTATTTTAGTTCTGGACATCCAACACTCTGAATAAGTAATCTAAATAAGTGGGCTGTGATACCATCTACATATTTTATTAGTCTTTAAAGTGCTACCAGACTATTTATTGTTTTTTAAGTTTATCCTGTACAGACTAATTCAGCTACCCCCTGAAACTTTAAAACCAGTTTGGCTGGCCAGCCTGGTGAGGTGTGAACTTTGTTCAGCTCTGGGGCCCTCACAAGCAGAGCAGAGAGTAATGCTAGTGCTAAAGTGGCCTGACACATCTCGTTATAAAATGCTGCTTTTCAGTTGCTTATAACTTGGCCAAACTTACATTATTTTGGCTGAAGTTTCCCATGCCTAGTGTCTGCCCTTGCAACATTGAGGCCTCTTATGCGTATACATTATTAGGCTTTAATTACTATTTTTTCCATCGTACAGCCAATAATCTATCTTTTCCCCAAGCCAGTAGGCACTGTGAGTGAAATTCTGACTCATGAAAGTTTAATCATTGACTTCAATGGGACCAAACGTTCACTCTGAGTGCATAATGGAAGAGATACATTTGTTGGGAACAGGTGGCAAGGGAAAGAGAGTGTGCAACAATATGACCACAGCCCCTGTATTACAGCTCCGTGAAACAGAATGGACAGTGAGAGCAGAAAGTCCAAAGCAAACACCCCTTCCCGAATTTTCAGGGCAACAGAGGCCAGATTTGAACCCTGAGATTGAGACCTTGCCACTACAATGGCTGTAAGGTTGCATCCAAACCCAGAAGGGGTCTGTTTTCTGGATCTGCCCCACACACACCAAACTGACTGAAACCTTGCGAGATCAGCTGCTCCCACGAGTTTGCCACTTTTCTGAGCTATAATCTCATGAGTGGCTCATGAGTGCTGCTGAATCCAAATGTGAACCTAACATTTCATCCGTGTTCACTCGAGTTAGAAGCTCTGATGCCTACGCTGGACCATAGGGGTTAGAAAGGAAAATCTGTGCTCTGATTTCTGAAATCTGCACCCCCTGCCACACCATACAGAAGTTGTGTTAGATTGGGGGTGGGGGGAAACAAAGTATTTTGCTCCCCAGAACTATTAACTTGGGTGGAAGCACTAGTGCAGAGCAGCTTGCACTATTTATAACATTAATGCAACTACTGTGAAGCACAGAATCATTTTGGACATAATCATCAGCTGGTGTAAATCAACACAGAGACACACAGTGGAGCAGTACCAATTCACACCAGCTGGCCCTTGCACTTGTTTTTGTCGTATAAAAGTGGACAGAGTCTGTGGTTTCCGTTATCTCGAGAAACACTGAACCACAAACCAGCGTGTGCGTTGTCTGACTAGCGTCTGAGCAATAATGCTTTCTTCCTCCAGAGCTACCTTGGCTCTTTGCCCATGTAATTAAGTCAAACCGAATAAGCAACACGTGCCTTGACTGTGCCATGTGGCCACCTATTGTATGTCTTACAATAGAGCGTCTCAGGACATGTGGGTTAATTAACATCTTTTAGGGCTCTGAATAATAGATAATGGTGCATGGGGCTTTAATGGGTTAGTCTCTAATCAGTTTATTAGGAGACAGATGAAGACAACACAGCAGGATCATATTACTCCTGACTAAAGCCTTGCAAAGTAAATTGCATGGCATATATTTGAAATTTACCAAAATGCAATTGCTCTAAAAACTCACTAGTATTCATTTCATTGAGGTCTGTTTATAGGGTTTTTTCTTTTTTTTTTTTAATTGACTAAGATGGAGAACTATTGGAAGGAGATTCCAGCCCTATTTAACCCTTTACAGTGTCTTGCCCCGGTCAACCAAATTTCCCTTTAGTCTAATTAACATAACTGTCTATTATAATTAATTACTTGCAAATGGCAATATACAAATTGTTAATGGTGGCCTCTTTTAGCTGTTCAAAATGACCTAAGCCCATGGCAGTATAAGGAAAGCATAAGAGAGCCAAACACAAGCAATTAAGCTGTCTGCTGACCTTTCAACCGTAGAAACATGGACACCTGGGACTGGAAGGACCTCACTAGGTAATACAGTCCATCCCATTGCACTAATTATTATCTAGACCTTCCCTTACCTGAGTTTTCTAACCTGCTCTTAAAAACCTCCAATGACAGAGATCCCACTCTCCTTAGGTAATTTGTCTGCGTATTTAACTATCTTTTACCTTTAGGAAGTATTTCCTAACGTTTAAGTTAAATTTCCCCTGCTGCAATTTAATCCCATTACTTCTTATCCTGTCCTCAGCAGATAATGAGAACAACTTATCACCCTATAACAACCTTTTATGTACTTGATGAGTGTTATCACATTTCCCTCCACTCCCACAATCCTCTAGTCTTCAGACTAAACAAACCTATGTGGGTTTTTTGTTGTTGTTGTTTTTTCAATCTTTTCTTGTAGGTCATGTTTTTGTTGCTCATCTCTCGATTTTCTCCAGTTTGTCCACATCTTCCTTAAGTGTGGTGCCCAGAGCTGGACACAGTATCCAGCTGAAGCTTTCCTAGTGCTTAGGAGAGTGGAAAAATTACTTCTGACATCTTGTTTACAACCCTTTTGCTAATATATCCCAGAATATTTGCTTTTTCGCAATGGTATTACATTGTTGACTCATAGTTTGTGATCCACTATGAGTCTGCAATACTCCTTCCTGTCATTTCCCCTTTTGTATTCATGCAATTGACTGTTCTTTCCTAAATGGAGAATTTGTCCCTATTGCATTTGTCCCTATTGCATTTCATCTGTTTATTTCAGACCATTTTGTCTGGATCATTTTGAATTCTAATCCTCTCCCTCAAGGCACTTGCAAGGCCTCCCAGGTTGGTGTTGCCAACAAACTTTCTGTGTGTGCTCTCTGGCCCATTATCCAAATCATTGATGAAGATACTGTACAGAACTGGACCTAGAACCTATCTATGAACAACCTCACTCGATTTGCTCTTTCAACTCGATTGTGAACTCTAGGACCTATTCTCCTGGTGTGCTTTTCCAACTGGTTGTGCACCCACCTAGTGGTAGATTTGTCCAGCCTATATTTCCCGTCTTTGTTTAAGAGACAGTCATGTGAGACATTAACAAAAACCTAATTAAAAGTTGAGCTTTTGCTGCTTGCCCCCTACCCACAAGGTTTATCGCCATGTTGAAGAAGGATATTAGATTGGTTTGATCTGATTTGTTCTTAACAAATCCATGTCACCTTATTTCTTCTAAGTGTTTACAAATTATTTGATTATTTGGTCCATTATCTTTCCCAGTACTGAAATTAAGCTAACTGGTCTGTAACTCCTAGGTTGTCTTTAGTCCACTTTGGGGATAGAAGTAAAGATATGGATAGAATGGGAGGGGGTGGCTGCTTGAGTCTGTGATGACATTCCACTCTGCTCGTCTGAGGAAGTGGGTTTTGCCCACGAAAGCTCATGATTCTACCTATCTGTCTCTAAGGTGCTACGGGACTACTCTTTGTTTTTTTAAAGTTACAGACTAACACGGCTACCCCTTTGAGACATCTGCATCTGTATTTTTCCACTGAGCAGAAAACAGGTGAGTACTGGAAAGGATTTAATAGTCTGACACTTTTCCATGCCTATGCCATCTCTAAATATCAGAACGGCCGTACTGGGTTAGACCAAAGGTGCATCTAACCCAGTCTTCTGACAGTGCCAATGCCAGATGCCCCAGAGGGAGTGAACAGAAAAGGTAATCCTCAAGTGATCCCTCTCCTGTCATCCATTTCCAGCCTCTGACAAACAGAGGCTAGGGACACCATTCCTACCCATGCTGGCTAATACATATTGATGGACCTAACCACCATGAATGTATGAAGTATGTAGTTAAAGTCCTGGTCTTCACAGCATCCTCTGGCAAGGAGTTCCACAGATTGACTGTGTGCTGCATGAAGAAAAACTTTCTTTGTTTGTTTCAAACCTATTAATTTCATTTAGTGATTCCCGAGTTCTTGGATGTGCTGTATCATCCTTTGTATACATTCTATTGGTATTGCTTTCCCTACTCTTCCTGGTCTATGGAATGTTATAGAAAAGCTATCACACAACCATCTCCTCCCCCTCCCACCCCTGCTTTGCCAGTAAATATTTTAGCAGGCTGGCCAGCAGCCTGGCTCATGCCAGGTCCGGGAACTACCCCAGCTGCGGATCTGCATTTAAAGTATATTAGGAGCCAGGCAGGCAGGTAGCCCAGCTCAGTTCCGGCTCATGCTGGGTCTGGGACCTCAGCTCCCATCCCCTCCACACCCTGACAGGGGCTACTGCCACCCTGTGCTGCTGCCTCTGTATCAGAGGCAGCAGCATGAGGCAATAGGCAGCTGATGCGTGAGGGGAGCTAGCTATTAGACTGGCTCCCTTTGCGGATCAGCTCCCACCTGGCACCCTGTGCTGCTGCGCCTGATAGAGGCAGCAGCACGGAGTGGCAGGCAGCTCCTCAGGAGTGGGGCTGGAACGTCCTGGCTGCCAGCTCCACTCCCAGGACCTAGAGAATAGTCGAGTAACCGATAAGAATTCATGAGGTTAATCGACTATTCAACTAACCAATATTCAACATCCCTAGTATGGACTGGGTCCAACACTGCTTAGCTTGAGAGCTGATTGCATCTAGCCAGGGTTGCAAGAAATGTAATAATGAGGTAGTTGCAAAGGTAGCATCGCTCCATCCCAAAAACTAGGCAAGGATGCAACAGGTGAAGTGTGAGTCTCGTTCCTTGTTCTAGGGCAGTGAGCATAATACAGAGCAGTCCTTGGTGACTCTTGGATTTGCATTTGCATCCTAAATAACTCAAGCTTTTCCATCTGTGAACAAGTTAATTTTATCTTTCTTGTCAGTGGGATTCTCCAACATGAGGAAAAACAAGCCATCCGTGTCTGACCGCAGAGATCACTGGTTCCCAATAGGGATGTTAAATTTAGATTAATTAGCTAATCGAATAGTCGATGGGCTTTCCATTGACTATTCGATTAGTTGATAAGGGCTCCACCACCTTTGAACTGTAGCAAGAGCCCTGTCAGGCTCTTACTATAGTTCAAAAGCGGAAGCCCAGCGGGGAGCAGGGGCCAGAGGGGTACTGGCCCCGCGCTCCCTGCGGTGCCTGAGCCTTTGAAACGTACAAGAGCCTTGTTTGGACTCTTGTACATTTCAAAAGGAAGCCCCACAGAGACAGCAAGGTGTGGGGAAGCAACTAGTTGGATAGTTGACTAGTCGCTTACATCCCTAGTTCGCAATTAAATGTCTACTTGCCACCCCGTCAAGTTTGTACCAGCAGCTTCCAATTTTTCCTCATGCATCTCCCAGCCCTCATCTTACCTGGATGTTCCCCAAGTGGTTCGTTCCGATTCAAAGCTAGGCGGCAATGCTGGCGTGACTAGGATTTCATCACAAGTGCCCTGCTATGGCAACTCTGCCATGCTATCCCTTTATTCGTGGGAGCATGATGGGGTCAACACCAGAGACCGTGGGGAGCCTGGCTGTGCACTTGGAAAAGCAGGCAAATATCCTCAGCGCCTCTTAAACCCCCCTGAGCAACAGATGCCTTCCTGGTGCCCATCTGAGCCTCAGCATCCTCCAGTCTGGTGGAGGTAGGAAACAAACTTTTATTTTTATTTTGGTTGCTTTCCTCTAGTGAAGCACGGAAAAGGTGCAGCTGGTTGAGTCTGTGTCCACCAACGTGCCTGTCTGTCTTGCGGCAGTGTGTCATCAGCCACAGTCCTCCTGCTAGGGAGCAGCGGTTCCGACATCCCTAATCTGAGTGTGTCTACTTTGCCCTCTGGTGGCTGCAGCTTACAAAGCCTGTGTCAGCCCTGCTACTACCGCATGTATATGAGTATTGAGTAGGGACCTGTCAATTAGCAGAGGAAATGTGACTGTTCCTACTGAGGGTCCAAAGAGAAATGCATTCCCCAAGTAAGGAGGGGGGCTAGGGATGCGTTCAAAGGATTTACAGGTTAGAGAGCACAGTTTAATTTTGTTTATTCCCCTTACTCAGAGCATCTTTGGATGCCTCGCTCTCTCCACACGTGCTCCGCAGCCAGGCAGCCCAGCCAGCTGACACATGAGACAGCAGCCTGTAAGCCTGTGCTTGAAATCCTGGTGCTCGCTGGTATTATCAGCATGCACCAGGCTCCGTTCTTGAAGGGTTTTAATGAGATGAGTGAAAGTGAGACACCTCGGTCGTGACAGCGGGAGAAGAGGGAAAGAAAGGGAGAGACACAGAAGAAGGGAAGGCTCCGCTCAGCATTTCCTTCCTTGTGCGTGTCTGAATAAAAAATCTGCAGAGAAGGTCTGGCAGGAACAGAGCTGCCGCAGCTGACAAGAGCAGCAATGTGGCCTCTGGCACCTGTCTCTTGGTGACACAATTGCAGAGGTGAAACTCCAAAGGACTGTCTTGCAGCACGGTCCGCTGTCAGGTTACAGCAGCCGCTGTGCTGTGCAGGGTCAAATGCCCGAAAATGATCATTGACAGACGGTCCCCATCCCCGTACTAGCACTTAATGGGCCTTATCCTGTGAGGTGCTGAACATCTCCTGAGCTAGCGTGCTCCACTCCAAGCGAAGTCTCTGCAAGTCGTGGTGGCCCAGCGCCGTGCAGGATCTGATCCTTAGGAAAGCAAAAATTCAGCCCTCTAGAAATTATTACCAGCAAATTAATGAAGAGTTAGTCAGCTAATGGTCCATGACAAAGCCAAGGGCAGTCAATGCTCTGACAAACGGGACATTAACTGCTGCAGTGACCAATTGCCCTGAGATGACTGAGCCTCTCACACTGACTGGGAAGCTGTGTGTTTTAACACAGAAACAAATGGCCCAAGTGAACCTGCAGCAGTCAGCTTAAGTATTAAAAGTGAATGAGGTAGTTTTATGCCATTACAGGCCCCTCTTCCAGATCGGGCATGTGCCTCGACTGTGGCCAAGCCTGCAAATGGCCAGTGGGGGTCGCCGTGCGTGCACATTAGGCATGGGATTGCGCGTTTTGGTTTTGGAAGTGCGATACACGGTGTCTGCCCTTGAAAATTAGTCCCTTGGTGACTTATCAGTCCCTGATAGAGGACACAGGTGCTTGTGGGGCTCCTGATACCACACTGAAAGCAGCTGTGTGGACAGTGCTTTGAAGTTGCAATTCAGGGTGCAGCTTGGGTTCTGAAGCCCATTCCCTTTCCTTAGGCTTCTAAGTGTGAGCTCCGGCCCAATGACCACACGGCTATTTTTAGTGCGGAGGCCCGCACCCTAAGTCTGCCGACCCAGGCTTGGTGGCTTGCTGGCACGGGCTGTGTAAGGGTACCCACTGAGGTCTGTGATTGTTACACTTCACATTTCTATAAAGAGATGGGCCTGAATCGAAACCCTGTAAATGCCCCGAACGTAAGAATTAGCAGGCTGGATCTGTGCCCAGTGGCCTGTTTCTGAGAGTGATGAGTTCCCGATTCTCCCGAGGAAGGTGTAAAAACCCAGTATGAGCAGATGTGTGGCAATCTGCCCCCATGCTAGGTCTCATCCTGGTCAGCCTTCAGTGTGGAAACATGAGGGTTAATATCCAGAATTTATGTTGTCATTAACAGTGATAACTCTGGATATTCTTGCTTTCCATATAAATGTCCGATCTCTTTTAAAATCTTGTTAAGTTCTTGGGTTCCGACAACTTCATGTGGCAGTGAGTTCCACAGTCCAATCACAAATTGTGCCTTTTCTTTTTATCAGTTCTGATCTGCCCTCCTTTTAATTTCACTGTGTCCCTTTGCTCTTGTGTTATGAAACAGAGAGAACAGATACCCCCATCTAACTTCTTTATAACTTCTGAGGAAAGCTTTTAGATGCTGCCTGTTTTGTTCCCATCTCTGGTGCCCAAACATCTCGCTGAAGGATGTAAAATTGTTTTTCAAACAGAAGGAATGTAATGTAGTCCAATCACTAGACTGCTGAGCTGAGAGTCAGAAGACCTGACTTCTACTGCCACCTGTGCTGCTTGCACATACTTGGGCAAGTAAATCGTGTAGCTAAGTTGCCCTTATCTTAAAATTAAGGATAATGGTAAAAAAAGGGAATTCCTGTGGCACCTTAGAGACAAAAGCCACTTCATCAGATGAGCAGGGATAATGATAGTTACTCTTGGTTGAGACCAGTGGATGAAACATGCTATATAAAAGTTACATCTTACAGTAGCTCCTCTAAAGCAAGCAATGTCACTAGAGGAGGAAATTGAGGGATAGAAAACGTCAGTGAATTGTCCAAGATCAAAGTCATTAAAAGAGCTGAATATGGAATCCCAGAGACCTCATGCCTAGTCCTCTGTTCTAACCATTAAATGGCTCTTTCTTATTCACTATGGAAATTGTAAGTGTCTGACTTTTACAGGTTGAACTGCAGCCTGGTGGTGTACAAAGCAGCACACTTACCCTGGTAGCTTCTACTGTTCTGTGGTGTTGTTTAATTCATGACAACATAACACCCTGCTGTTTCTTAACTAGCAGGGCTAAAGGGAGACAGGAAAGGAATTTGCATTCCTGGCCAGAAAAGATTAAACAGGACCATTTTGCAGGGAAGAGTCTGTGCATGGTAATTTTTCCTGAGCTGCAGCATCTCATTCAGATATGTTACTATCTCCCTTTGTCTTCTCCCTGCAGATTATACACCAGCCATGCAACATGCTGCCTAAAGACCAATAACAAATCATGAGGATCAAGTGTTAACCTTGTTGTATCATGCACGCAAAGTAGTAACAAACTCCAACAGGCCTTTATTTAACAAAGGTGAAACCTCTTAACAAAGCTGCTGCTGCTCCCCTCTGTAGCTCTCATTCAGGCCTGGCCCATCTCCTCCCCCCTCCTTCCTGTTTCCTGTGCTTCCAGATTCCTAACAACCAGTGCTCCCAGTTCTAATAATTACAAGCAGCATCTAAAACACCACAAACCTCTACCTGCATTATGATGAACAGTTTAGATCTTTGTATTCAGGGTTAACTGATGTTTTGATGCAAAAAAGGCACCAAATCCAGCGTGGAGTTGAGCTGGATTTGGCTGTGACATCACAGGATCTGTGATTTGGGGCTGGAGTGACACATCTTCCATAGCTCAGATAGCTCAAGCTTCTTATGTTGACGCATTTGAGAACCTCTCTCAGTGGAGAGAGAAACGCTTGTTAGCAAGGGTGATAGTTTTAATATAGAGCAAATGTGATATGTGACCCTGCTGCATGCAAATAATTTTCCTCAGGCAAATCACATCTTCCCTGAACTACAAAACTCAAGATCTGGATCATAGTCTGGGAGGAGAGGGAGTGTATTTGGCCCTGTAGTTTTGCATTCATCTATTAGAGAAATATGGTCAGTTGCAAAATTTTGAATCTGATGGAGAATTAACCCCAAGAGTGCTTGGATCTGGAGGACTGGTTAAGGCTCATTTCTAACCTCGCCTTCTCTCTTTCATTTTAAGATACTCTTGTATTTCTCTTGTGGGAATGAACGAGCATAAGTTTCATTTTTTCCTCTTGTTGCCTGGACCCATGTATTGAAGGCAGCACTGAGAGTCTGTAGGCACTCATCCCTCAGCATAGCCACCAGATCTCTGGGACGACAGGGGCATGTATGTTTAGATATGTGGTTTTCTCACAGGTCCCTCTGCTCCCTAAGCCTGTGATGGTTATCTATTCGTAATTGCATTTTCAGGGGCGTATGTGATCTTGTATCATTCACTGAGGGTATGTCTTCACTACATCCCATGAGGTGCCCAGAGCTTGGGTTTCAGATGGAGCCCAGAGGCCTACACTGTAATTTTACAGCCTTATGGCCTGAGTCAGCTGGCATGGCCCAGCTGTGGTGCATATAGATAGGGTTGGCAGGTGTCCAGTTTTGAACCAGACAGTCCAGTATTTGAGCTTTCTGTTCGGGAAACAAATGGAGAAAATAGAAATGAAAAAATAGAAATGTCCGGTATTTTCTAAATAAGATGTTATGTAGATTGTGATGTCATGTCAAGTGTGTCCGGTATTTTTGTTGAAACCATCTGGCAATTCTATATACAGAAGGGGCTGTGACTTTGTTGATTGCCATTTTTACCTCATTGCTCGCCTCTGGAACAGAACTGCCAAGAAAAAAGAAGTACCTGATAGGAACTGGGGTTGAGCTGTGGCCTGACAAACAATCTGATTGTCAGGGAAACATTTCCCCCCCCAGGTAATCCATCATTGTGAGCTGGAGGAGCCAGATGCTGTAGTCAGCATGTGGATTGAACTCATAAACACCCCGAAGCAGCGACTGCCGAACCCTGCCCTTCCTGTGGGAGTTAATAAAGGGGCGGTGTGGAGAAGATACACTCATCTATATCTTCCAAATGGCACAGGGTACGCATAGGTAGTGCAGAATCTCTTGTGGTGCGGCCTAGCAATGCAAAGGGTTACCTGGTTACCTGCATGCTTATTGGGGGCACGGTTAACCGATGGCCCAGCCCGATGGAACAGCCCCTCCGTCCTTGGCGCAGTGACCTCGGCCCAGCCCGGCCAGAGCAGCCCCCCACCATGGGATCCCAGCTAACCAGTTAACTTTTTAAACAGAATTTTACATCCCTAGTGCTGCCCTGGCAGCTGGAGGGCTCCACACTTCCCTTCCACGCAGGGAAGTGTGTAAAGTGCACTATGTGGCCCTTACAGTAGCCCCTGAAGGCTGTCAAAGCACTTCATAAACTTGCTTCTAAGAACTCACACGGTCCTAACTGCAAATCGTATTCAGAACATCCGCAACCTGAAATCTCCTCACACGCATGCGGTCTGCATCCTAAAACAGTCACGAATACAGTGCAGAATCAGAAGGTCAAATACTGCCCTGACGTGCCTGGCATAAACGGGAGGCGAGGCAGATGGGAAGTTTGCTTAAAGTTACATTAATAGTTCTGCTGATGGCATTCCCACTGAGGTCAATGGCACTTTCCCGCACAAGAGCAGCTGCAGAATCTAACACTCAGTATGTAACATTTTGCCACGTGCAATCGTCAGCAGATGCAGATGTCTGGTCTCCAATAACTCACAGATTTAAACAGTCTCTTGCCCAAGATTTGGGGGGAAGAACAAAGTGGAAAACCAGGAAATGCCTTGTGAAGGTGGATGTTCTCTGGGGTGGATGTACGAGAGTAGGGACGATCACAAGATGATGTCATCAGAGGGTATGTCTACACTTGCACCCTCTTTCGAGAGAGGGATGCAAATGCAGCTGAGCAAATTTGAATTTCTGGAGCTTCATTTACATAATCACAGACTGCTGCTATTTCGAAGTACGCTATTTTGAAATAACAAATGCTGTGTAGACGCGGTTATTTCGGGGGAAAACCCCTTCTTCCGAAATAGCGGCAGTCCGTGATTATGCAAATGAAGCGTGGGAAATTCAGATCCGCGCTTCATTTGCAATTTTGCACAGGTGCATTTGCATCCCTCTCTCAAAAGAGGGTGCAAGTGTAGACATACCCAAAGTGTTTTCTGCAGCTTTGGCAGTGTTGCCTAGTGACTATAGAGCTGGACTGGGATTTAGGAGATCTGGATTCTATTCTCATCTCTGGCATTAGGCTATTAGATGACCTTAGCTGAGTCTGTGCCTCAGTTTCCCTGTCCATGCAGTGGAGATTGTAAAGCGTACTGACATCTACTGATAAGTAACAAAAAAACAGCTGTAGGAATAAGAAGTTGTGGTACTAACGTGCCATTTAGAGGCCATCACATGTTCTATCCTTTCCTCTTTAATCCGGTGTGCTTCTTGTCTGTTAAGACTGCGTGCTCTTCAGGGCTGGGATTGCGTCTTCCCCTGTCTGCATAGCACCTAGCACAGTGACCTCTCAGTTGGTCTCTTAGGAACACTCTGCTGCAATAAAGGCATCTGGAGGCATATCTGAAGGCTTGGCAAGGTGCCTTAGTTTGAGAACAAAGGAGCAATACTCGAAGGTAGCATGGCTGATTGGAACCTTCCTCCAGCCACTGACTTGAACACAAGGCTCTACAAAAGAAATGTCAAATCATTCACATCATTCTCAAGGGGCAGCCAAGTTCCCTCTCCCGCTGACGCCCCTGAGACTTTTGCCGCTTACTTTGGTGGAGCTCACAACATATGTGTCAAAATGCTGGAATTGTAGCAAAATGCACATTATAGATGCCCTAAAATAATTCTCCAGCAGACCACGAGCCCAGAGTTATTCAGTCTGAAGGGTCTTTCACTTCTCATCACCACCTCTGACTAACATCAAGAGAAAACTATCAAATCCATCAACCACCCACTTTTGATAAGTGTGCTGTCAGCAATTCAGTGGCATCTCAAATGACAGGTGATCAGAGCAACAGAGATTCCAGCAATGCTACATTTGATGTTTTAAGCACAGGGCTTGTTCTTATCAAGGACATTGAACTTTTTGTCTGGCTTGGAAATTTCTACATAGCCCTAGAGTTGTTCAAAGTGCCAGTTGTCATGGCTCCTTCCACACTCTGGCATGATAAATGCAGAAGTGGGGGCCAGCAAGTGTACCCCAAAGCCTTATCTACCAGGCTTTGGTATCAAACTCCCCCCAAAATCTTAAAAACCTAGATCTTAGGAATAAAACTTCCGCTGCCACCACCCAAATGTTGATAAAGAAATCAGGGGAAAGATCATTTGGGAAATCTTACCCCTAAAATGAAAATCAAGGCACACAATTAACCACTGCCAGGTTAATAAAAAGAAAAGAAAGAACTTTTATTATTACAACAATATTCCTGTTGCAAACATAATGACTAGATAGGGAGGTAACAAAATATACTCATGGAGAAACTCCATGGGCCTAGAACTTAGTTACAAAGAAAAGCCAAAACATCTTTTAAGCAGTGCCAGATCTCAGATCCCATACCCAATCCATAAAACAATAAAACCTAACGAAACTACCTAAACTTTACCCTACTTACAGAAAATGAAGAATGGTGTCTTGGAGAGAGAGAGACATGCTTGTCCCTCTCTGTAGCTGCAGAGAACTCTCCCCCTCAGAGACAAAAGGGAGAAAGGAAAAAACGCAAATTCCTTTGTCCCAGTTTGAAAAAATCCCACCTACATTCCTACTGGTCACTCCACCTGGCTAGGTGTAGTTAACCCCTTAATCCCCAGGCTGCTGGCTAACCCTTATAATCATGACACCAGTATTAATGAAAGGGCTATAAAGATTTTGTGGAACCCTGGGCTACTGAACAGTGTAGAGCTGATGTAGGCCGAATAAAAGGCATTCTCTTGCACAGAAACAGAGCTCTGAAGCCTGAGTTCTCAATGTCAGGAGCTGAGAGAGTGTAATGATGTTCTGAGTTGGGAAGAGGTTCAGACATTATCCTCCAGTTTCATACTTTGCTTCTCCCTTTGTGTTTTCACTGCCTACCTGATCCATTCTTGGAGGAGATCAGAATATGCTCTCCAGAGTTTGGGGGCAAACCATACTTCTTTGCAGAATCCTACCCACAGTAATGCCAGCCGAAAGACCGAGGTCGGGCAGAAGATAGACAATAAACTTCTGTATTTAAGGGCCTCGCTCATAAGACGACAAAGCGGAACAAAGTATTGGATGTCACAAAGTGATACTCGTGTATTACGGCAGTTGACTTCCTACCCCAAAATAGGTGGATAGAGGAGACTCATTCTTGGCCTGTACTCCTCGGTTAGGTTAGGTCTTGTAGGACACATCAGGAGGTTTAGCTCTTCTGGTAGCTGCCTGACTATGTGGTTTTCTCTACCACCCAGGACAAAAGAAGGGAGGGGAAAAGTGAAGTGACTTGCCAAAGTCGCACAGCAGATTAGTGCCCAGGGGAGAAATAGAAGATAAATCTCAGGCCACCACTCTGTCCACTGAACCGTGTTCTCTCTCTGAAACTGGATCCAGTCACCTTGCAGATGTGGGGTTCTCAGGCCTGAGTTGTTTTGTGAGCTAACAGAACTTCAGCAGGCCACCAGACTATCCAGTACTCTGAGCTGATGAACCGTTGCATTGTCCTATACATTGCTCAAGTGTGATGCAGTGCACATCACAAACACTGCACTGTGACATCAACACATTTTCTGGTGGTGGTTCTGTGGCACAGAACTTCCTCTGTGTACTCTCCACACCCACAGTCCCTGGAAGGCAGGGTATATTTCTTCCTTCTGGCTACTTAAAATGAAGGTTCAGTCTGTTTTCTCTTGTGTGTCATTGCTCCACTTGCTTTGCAGGAGAAAAACCAAGCCAGATGCTCACCCAAGGCATCCTCTCTGTTAATGTTAACATCGTTAGGGCTCTAGATTTGGGGGTCACTTACCTACCTCCTTAGCATATTGATGTGGCTCATTTGCCAGGACTATCTAGGTGCATTTCCCATAGTTGTTTCCTTGCCATCTTCGGCAATGGTGCACCTTGGTTCCATTGGGGATCTCGGGCAATGGTGCACCTTGGTTCTTCATATTCACTGCCTGTGGTGCATAGCACTCTAGTTTCCTGTGGGTGGTAATATTAGATCACAGTTCAGCTGTTGAGTTAGCCTGTGGATGCTGGCGGGAAGAGGTGGCTTGTGATATATAGGAGGCCAGAGGAGATGGTCTAGTGGTTCCTTCAGGTCATGGACTTTTAATAAAACAAATTACCGTAGTCCTCTCTGCTCCCGCTGAAGTCCGAGCGGGTCTCTAGAGTGAAGAGATTCAAACAGCACTTCCTCTTTTTTCATGCCCCTCTTCCAATAAACCTCTTGTGCTGTGGCAGCCTTTTAGTTGTGCTCTATGTAATTGTCTGTGCACCGAAAGGAGACCTGCTTTCCTCTTCCTTATTCCAACTAGTGCCACAGGGCCTGTGGGCATTTTACTTTCCAGAGTGTGATGGAGGAGACATGAGCCAAGCTGCAGGCATGCTGTTCACTCTCTCCTTTAGTGAAATGTGGCTGTTAGGGTGTGCATTTCTTCACAAGCAGGTTCCACGCTTGTGAGCCGGACAAAGGCTGGATTACGTGGATTAAATGCCCTACTGTGCAATCATTGTGGAATGCTTGAATTGCCCCTTACAAATAGGATCTGCATCTGCCCACAGGGATTTTATTTTGAAAATATCCCAGTCATTGCAAAACCATCCAAATCATTAAAGCATCTGTTCTTGAGAGTAAGCTCAAAGGCTTCTGTCTTTTGCCAACAGAAATTGGTCCAATAAAAGATATTCTCTCATCCACATTGTCTCATTAAGAGCAATAGTGGTTTCTTTACAGACAGGACCAGATCTTCTCCTGCATAACTTGCCCTCATTATGCCTACAATCTACATAAGTTGCTAGTTCCCTATTTTTGCATAATTATCCATGTACATGTCTGAAAATGATTCCCTTGCAAAAAGACTAGAAAGTATGGTATTCTGAAGACGCAATCCTGCATTGTCTGGAGATTCAAGTAGATATGATGTAATAAGTCTTTTCCATGCACATTTTGTATGATCCTGTGTGAATAAGACAGTGATTTCACTATAAACTTTGCTAATGAAGTCAGGTGTCAAACTAGATATTTGATTTGGTTTGATCTGATATTGCACACTGTATCCACTAAGTAATCACATGCCCTCCAATAATGTTCAGAATTGTTACTAGCCCATTATACAGTGGCTAATGGTCAGTCACAGAGAGAGAAACCTGGTTTTCTTTTGCCTAAATGGTAAAATGTAATATTTTTCCTGAGGGCTTTAATTTCTTTACAGCAGATGATAAAATACATCATCCAATACCCAGGCAATATCTTTAGGAAGCATATTTCCAATTATAATCTCATTTAAGATGTCACAGAAGTGTATGTTGCCTTGTTGAGATTCACTGATGTACCATCATAGTTTGTCAGAGAATGTTCATAATATTTGCAGTAAGTTCAAGGAGCTCTGACTTGTCGTTTTTTCTTGCTTGAACCACTGTGTCCCTCTACTGCATGGGTTCCCAAACTGAGAGGCGTGCCCCCCTGGGGGGGGCGTGAAGAAATTCCAGGGGGGGCGTGAGACGACCCAGCCTCCCCTTCATTAAGTTTTGCTGCCCCACTCAGTCCCCTTTTTTTTTCCTCAACAAGTTTTGCTGCTATTTTGGGGGGGTGGGGCGTGATGTTTTTTTCAAAAATCCAAAAGGGGGACGTGATGCCAAAAAGTTTGGGAACCACTTTGTTACCAGATTTGCCCGATACTCTGGCGTATGCTCATTTATCAGGGTTACTCTTATGGGACTGGGGGAAAGGTAACAATTCTATCAGTGTGCTGTTGGTGCTTACTTGTGCCCTCATATGGAGCTGAATTCTCCCTGCTGCTAATTCCCCCTCCCACTGGAGCTCTCCTGCAGAAACTAGGTTCCTCAGGATGGGGTTCTTACCACCTTAGCAACACACACAGACACTCACACCCACTAACAGAGCACGTCTGAGAGGACTGGGTACTCAGCACTCACAAGCTGACCCCCTCATATGTCCCTGGACTCAGCTGGCTGGGTTTCACAGCAATGCCACACTGCACCCTCATGTGCCTTTGGACACGGTGGGCTGGATTAAACAGCACTTTAAGCTGCCATCCTCATAAGCCCCCAGGTTCAGCACCCCCTACCCCCACTCTCACACCACAGTCATTCACCGGTAAACCACACGATGAGCAAACCCCACAGGACTGTGGGCACTACAGGGATCTTCAGCTTGGGTACAAGAAGCGTTGTTGCAGAGCGAATGGGGAAGCCAAAACAACACCCCTTAAGGAAGAGTGAGCGAAAGAGAAAGAAAGAGAGAAGCAACCAGCTTAACAATGAAAGTGATTTATTTCTGAGTAGTGAATAGATATAAAAAAGTTACAATATTAAATCTAAATTGAAACTGATTGCAAATGTTAGGTAACCATATAACAGTTTACATAGGGCAGGGTCAGGAGGCTGTGCTTAGAGGTAGTTGATGGGGGAGAGAGAGAGAGAGAGAGAGACCTCACCACTCCACTCCATTCCATGGAGTTTGCACTGATCAGGGTTGCCAGATGATGATGGTAGCCGGGGGTCCAGAGGGCAGGAGACAAGCAGAGCAGAGCCCCCAGCACGATCAGAGAGGAGATGAAGAAGTCTCAATGGAACTGATGCAGTTTAAATCCAGGTATCAGAACAGCTTTTCTTGGGGCAAGGATAGGAGTTTTTATAGGGATAGGACAAAGAGGAGAGACAATGGAGACTGATCACCCCTGGTTATGGGTGATGTTCCTTGAACGAGCTCACAATGCAACTAGGCAGTTTCAGTATTTTAGATGTCAATAGGATCGTTACTAGAATTGGTCTGATAATGACTAATTTGGTTATGAACATGCCTGGGTTCATTAGCATCTGGAGTTGAGATTTCCCATCAGGCAGTGCTTCTCTGTTTTCGGTATCCCCTCGTTCACTGCGGCTCCTGCCTTGGAAGAGCTGGTCTCCATTCTGTATGCTAATGAGTTGCATCTTCAATGCAGATGAGGCTGGGGTGTTTCCTTAATTAGTTTAGGTGTGTCTTCCCTGGTCTTTTCATTGCTTTGTCTGATTCTAGCAAAGGTTTAGGGGAAGCGGGGGAAGGATGGTTTTCCATGAATGTCACTCCTTGACTCCCAAGAGCACAGGGCTGGTAGGTAACAACTTCTCTACTGGATGGAAAACAGCAGACTCACACAACAGTGTCGCGAGAATCACAGGTCTGATGATGAATACCCAAGGGGGGAAGGACAGAACCAGGTGGACAGTTTTATCAAATAAAAATTATTTATTTATGACAGAGGTGAATTTATAGTATTTATTCTAAGATTTTTAATAGACCGTGTTAATAATGAATTTACAGTATTTATTATATTTATTCTATGGCTTCTAGTAAAACGTGTCAGAGATATAAGGATGGGAATGTCAAGGGGAATAGTCTCTAATCTTAAACTATCCAGCTACAGTAATTAAATAACAGTGATAACTACAAACTCTTATGTACTACCCAAAAACAACTACAACACTAAGCTTATACAACAGGAAAAAATCAAATCATACATACCAACTTACACAGCACACGGAACATTTCACAGATATCGGTTCGGTTGCGAAGGCCTTGGTTACGCCCGAGAGTCGGGGGAGGTGGCTGGTTGGTTGATCAGGCCGGCAGCGCTTTAAAGTATACGAGAAGGCACACGCACGGTGGTACGTGTGTTGCGAAGACCTCCTAGAGCAGACTGTGCCATGGGTATTTATCCCCAAATCTGCACATTGTTTTCCTGCGCTTGCATATTACCATATATGGCCCAATGGTCACCAAGTGGGGGGGGGTCTGTGTCCCAGGGGTTGGGCCGAAACTGTGCAGGTTTCATGCGACCAGCTAAGCCCTGCAGTTCTCACGCCAAGGTGATGGGTGGGAGAGTCAGGCTATTTTCCCCTTTTCACACCTTCCCCTTTTCTAAAGGCAATGGTATGCAGGAAGGGTGCGGCCAGTTTCTCTCAAGGAGTCAAGAGCGGCCTGGCCAAACTGTTTTACTGGGGGGCAGTTTCTTTTCTCTAACAAACAGCAGCATGTTTTCCTCGATAGTTTAGCTCTGTGGTGTCCAACCCCATTCAGAAGCAGTAGCCACTATAGGGCATGTCTACACTAGGAAATTATTTCAAAACAACTAAATTCAAAATAACTCCTGAAATAACAAAATTGAAATAGCCTGTCCCCACTACAGGGAGTCTCAAAATCAGTCCGAGGCAGGCACTGGTATTGTGGACGCATTACCTCAACTTAGAGCCCCAGGAAGCACTGGGGAGTAATTACTGCAAATTACTCTGGGGAGTAGTTATTTTGAAATAGCAGCAGCGGAGCATCCACAGTACTAATATTTCTAAATAATTATTCCTAAATAAGCATTATTTCCTGAGGAAAGCAGGAGGAGTACAGATTTTGAAATAACCAGCCCGTTGTTTCAAAATAACGGGCTTGGTAGTGTGGACGCTCCACTTACTTTGAAATAAGGAGGGTTATTTCGAAATAACTCCTTGGTACAGACCAGAGCATAGTGTCTACTGTTAAAGTGAACTAGCCACATTATTCTGAAAATGTAAATAATTTTGTGAGCCAACTAGCCACCCTCAACCGGCCAAATAGCCACACATGGCAAGTGGCTAGCATGTTGGACACCACCAGTTTAGCAGGTTCTGATTGAACATTGGATCACTTTTCTGTCACAGGATACTAATTTGACCAAATCTAAATGCTTAATCAGAACTTGTTGACTTTGATGAAATTTTCAAAGGAAATAGTTGAGATGTTTTCTTTTGAGAAGGTAAAATGCCAGGTTGCCCCTCGCTTCTCCAAGCAAATATATCATGAAAAAAACTGAGGGGGAAGTCAATTAGGTATGAGCATGCTTTAGAGCTGCAGTTACACGGAGAGAGGAAACACGAGCAAGAAAAGTTAGTGAAAATAAACAAGTCCTCCACTCCTCCCAGCATGGTTCTAGACTTTGTTGCCTTACAAACCTTGTGGAGAGATTAAACTATAAAGGGACCAGAGGAAAGCAATTGCTTCATAGATCTGCAATGAATACTTATTTTGGAAATCTGCATCTGTCCCAAAATAAATACCTACTGGAGAAGATAAAGTAGAATAATTGAAAAATAATAGGTAAGGCTGTAAGAAAACTATGGGCTGGGATTTTGTTGCATGGGCACAACTTTTAACACATTGCAATTTTTTATTGCTACAAATTAGTGTTGTGTTGTGATACCCTGCACCAGCTCACAGCGCCAGAGGTAATTTGGCTGAGGTTGTGTCTCTCTCAGGAATTGACCAGGCTGTGTCTCCATCAGGAATTTTATCAGACAGCTACCAACATTTCTTCAGAGGAGAATCCTGCAGCATAGTAGAAGTTAGAGAAGTAGAAGACCTCTCCTTCTGCCAGGGCAGGAGTATTACCTCTAACCTGCTGCAGGTGAACTGCAAAATCCCGTCCTTTGGTCTTTTTCATGTCTAAATCTGCAGTAAATAAATGTAATTTCTATAAATAAAAAGGTGCCACATTTGTGGTCAGGTTGCAACTTCTCGGCCTTTTGCCCTGAAGCTCTCCTGGCACTGTGAATTGTAGTGAGATCAGAGTGATGCCATTTCAGTCTGAATAGGGGACTTTTTATTTGCAGCCGCTGCAGAAGTGCCTGTTGTGACCTCTGTCAGAGAAGGGAGATGTGCTAATGAGCTAGCAAGCAATCTTAACAATTCTGCCTTCACACAGCCAACACTTGGAACCTAAGTGGAATTCTCAGGCTAATATCAGTATCTGGGGAAAAAGTAAAAGGGGGCAACTCCATCCGCTTGGAGGAAGTGGGAGATGTATCAGTTTGCACTGGTTGTATCATGCGGGGGGAGGTGTTATATCACTGTGAGATTCAAAATAAGACAAATTACTCACACCAAAATCCAGGTGTCACTTGGCATGCTTGCTGAAAGTAGGGAATTATGTAAGCAATGACTTTCTGCCCATCATGACCTCTTATGGCCATGCCAATGGTGCAAGCACAATGTTCTGCTTTTAGCATGTCACAATCATACCTCCTTAGGACGAGATTTCCTACACCCTGCAAAGCAGAGCTGGGCCTTCGATGGGCATTTGAATGAGAAACATCTCAGGAAAGCCCAAAGTTTGTAGGACACGGTTCTGGCGATTGACTAGGGCAAATTGAGCTAGTGAGTAGGTTGCATCAGTGGACCTCCTTCATCTCAGTGGGCTGCAAGATTGTTGTAACCAAGCCTGGTCCCCCAGGATAGGGTAGTTTTGCTAAATGCGCTTTCGTACCAAGGGTGCCGTTTCAGGAGAGCAGGGAGTGCAGCAGCTGTGCGTACCAGAATGTGGCTTGCTTTTCTTCTTGTTCCCCGACTATCAGGGAGCGAAGGGAAAGTACTTGGATTCTGTGCATGCCTTTCACTCCTAGCAGGTGAAAAGAGGGGGTAGAGGAGTAAATCATGGAATCCAAGTACTTTCCCCTCGCTCCCTGATAGACGAATGAGAAGAAAAGCAAGACATGTCCCACTATACACGGCTGCTCCCCCCCCCCACCCACTCTACCAAAATGGCACCATTGTTTCATACCCAGAATTTGTGGGGTGCACTGATTGAATTGTAGCAACCCTTTGATTGGTTGCACAGGGAGTGCACAACTCCCACAGTCAATGTTGTGTGCAATCAGCACATACCTCACTTCATGTGCCCTTGCTTTATGTGGTAATACTGGTAGGAAACGAAACCTATGTGGAAACCAGTGGAATCTGACCACCTTGCACATGGGCAACAGTAAACAAAATGTCTTATGAGCCACACATAGAACCGCAGGCTGCCCACCACTGTTCTTCCCTATGAGCCAGAACTAATCACCGTGATCCAGGCTCTGCTGCAGGGCTTGTTCTGGTGATTCAGAAGAGGCTGTCATTCATGGAGTCAAATGAGCTAATGCCTCAGCCTGGTGTTGGCCCACTGTGCTGTGGGGAGCGGCAGCCTGGCAGATGAGTGATAAAATTGAGTTGAAAAAAACAACAAATGGTCTGGTAGCACTTTATAGACTAACAAAACCTGTAGATGGTATCATGAGCTTTTGTGGGCACAGCCCACTTCTTCAGATGACCGGAGTTTTGAGTTTAGGATGTGCAGACCCAAAATAAATAGGAGAGAATGGGGGGAGGAAGGAAAAAAAGAGGGGAGGGGGGGAGACAGGGAGCAGAGGGTACAGAAAATTCAGGAAGGTAGAGGAAATCAGTAAGTATCTGAAGATTGGGTAGTTAAAACGAAGCAGATAAGAATCAAAGTCAATTGACAGTATTCTTCCTGACAGGAATCTACACAAAGAGCTGTTTGCATCTCCACTGACTGTTAGGCAGATAGTGTCCCAACCATCCTTTATCACGATTGAGTCCATTAGCATGAGAATTGAATTTGTGGATGAACTCTAATTCCAATGCTCCTCTGTGTATCTGGCTAGTAGAATTGGTTTGTGACAAGATACTTGAAGATCTTTTAAACGGTGATTAGAAAGATTAAAGTGTTCCCCAATAGGTTTTTGTATGTTTCCTTTATGTATATCTGATTTGTATCCATTGAGTCTTTCTAGCAGAGACTGTCCAGTTTGTCCAATATATATAGCAGTGGGGCATTGCTGGCATTTGATGGCATAAATGTGCATGTGCAGTCAAATGACCTTTTGATTTGGCAGCTTATGTTGTTGGCTCCAGTGATGAATTCTCTAGTATAGATACGTGGGCAGAGTTGGCATCATGTTTGGTTGCAGGGCTGGGTTTCTGGATGCTTATGATGTGGTTGTGTGGCATGGTTACCGGAAATAATTCGTTTCAGGTTAGGGGGTTGTCTGTAAGCATGAATAAGCTTTTCTACCAAGGCTTCTGAGAGTGAGGGATCATTTTCCAAGGTGGGTTCTAGATTGTGTATAATGCGCTGGAGGGGTCTAAGTTGTGGACTATAGGTAATAACAAGAGGAGTTCTGTTATTTTCTCTTTTGGGTCTGTCTTGAAGTAATTCGTGTCTGGGTACTTTTTTGGCTCTGTCAATTTATTTTTTCATTTCTCCAGGTGCGTATTTCAGTTTTAGGAATGCTCTGTAAAGATCCTGTAGGTGATTGTCTCTGTCTGTGGGATCAGAGCAAATCCGGTTGTATCTTAGGGGTTGGCTATATACAATAGACTGAGAAATGTGTCTGGGATGGAAGCTGGAGTCATGAAGTTAAGTGTAGTGGTCGGTGGGTTTCCGATATAGGGTGGTGGAAATTTGTCCATTATTTAATTGTATTGTAGTATCCAGGAAGTGGATTTCTTGTGTGGACTGGTCCAAGCTGAGGTTGATGGTTGGGTGGAAGTTGTTGAAATCCTTTTGAAATTCTTCAGGAGTCTCTTTTCCATAGATCCAAATGATGAAAATGTCATCGATGTAGCATAAGTAAAGTAGGGATGTTAGGGGGCGAGAGCTGAGGAAACGTTGTTCAAGGTCAGCCATAAAGATGTTGGCATATTGTGGTGCCATGTGAGTGCCCATGGCTGTGCCGCTGACTTGGAGATAGAAATTGTCTCCGAATTGGAAGTAGTTGTGGGTGAGGACAAAGTCACAGAGCTCAGATGTGCAATGTTGTTATCAGGGTTGGTGTTCCTGATGGCCTGTAATCTGTCTTCATGTGGAATGTTGGTGTTAAGGGCTTCTACATCCATGGTGGCCAGGATGGTATTTTCAGGAAGATTACTTATGTTTTGAAGTTTCCTCAGGAAGTCAGTGGTGTTGCAGAGGTAGCTAGGAGTGCTGGTAGCATAGGGTCTGAGGAGGGAGTCGATATAGCCAAATAATCCTGTGGTGAGTGTGCCAATGCTTGAGATGATGGGCCGTCCGGGATTACCAGGTTTGTATATTTTGGGTAGCAGCCTAAAACAAACAAAACAAAATAAAAAACAAAAACAAAAATAAAGGGGAAAAGTGAACCAGAACTTGTTCAGACATCAGGTTGCAGGTTTGCAGTAAATTTGATTCAAATTCTGGTGCAAATGGGGATCGGTTCTTACTATATCCAAATGGGGCTGACCAGGCCTAATTGAAATGAGGCTAAAAGATTAAGCAGTTTCTGCTTTTGTTTTCACTAGTGCAAATGCCGTTCTCAAAATCTGAGCCACTTTATGCCCTACTAGCCTGTGCCATGGGGGTTGCTACTGATGTCCCTCCTCCCCCAACTTTTAAGTATGCACCATGCACTAGAAAGAAGATGGGCATGGTTGCTTTCATAGCTGGAACTGGATGCTCCTCACTATGATTTCAACAGGCTTTTATTAACTAGGCTGGATTCCTAACAGGTGATTAAAATGGGCCTGTTCGTCATCAGATTGAGCTCTGGCAGACAGCCTGTCATGGAAAATGTAATTACTGTCCTAAAGAATACAACAAAGTCTGCCAAAAATTAATATAAGTAGAGCATCCTCCAAAACAATGCCTGCTGATGTGTGTTACAGTGGCTACCTGTCAGTCAACTGGTATCCTGCAGGGGATGGTTTATTGCAAACAGTCTTGCTGGCCAGTGGGGGTGGGGTAAAACAAGCAGCTGCCTCAGGGCACCACAATTTAAAAGGGCCTGGGGTTCCTGGCCACTGCTGCTTCTGCAGTGGTGGCAGTAGCCAGAACCCCAGGCCCTTTAAATTGCCCCCACAATGCTGGACAGTGCTGAAGGGCTGGGAGAGGTAGTTCCTCATCCCTCCCCTTCTGCCTGAGGCCCCGCCCCTTCTGGTGGCGCAGAGCCGCTTCCCCCCGCCATCTTTCCCAGGGGCCCAGCAAGCCCAGCATTGGAACTTACTTATAAAGAAGAGAAGGGGCAACTTCAACCAAGCACTGCCTCATTTCTTATAATAATAACAGAAAGATTTAGAGGGGAAAAAAAGAGGTTAGTTTTTGATTAGCTGAAGCCAAGTATTTAACTGACCTCAAAGATAAGCCAAAGCTGTCACTCCCCAATCATATTGAAATTATTTGGAGTTGAGCTTGGAAAAAGTACTACAGAATTTGGTCCAATATGATGTTGTAGTGAAGCACAACAGAGTGTGACGAACTGTAGTAACTGAGTTTTGTTGCTATCCAAGGGTATGTCTACACTACCACCCTAGTTCGAACTAGGGTGTTTAATGTAGTCATTCGAAGTTGCGAATGAAGCCCGGGATTTAAATATCCCGGGCTTCATTTGCATCTTGCCGGGCGCCGCCATTTTTAAATCCCCGTTCCACGAGGAGTAACGGTAGTTCAAATTAGAGAGTCTAATTCCGAACTACCTACTCCGTGCCGCGTGTAGCCGTGGGCACGGAGTCCGCACTAACGGGGATTTAAAAATGGCGGCACCCAGCAAGATGCAAATGAAGCCCGGGATATTTAAATCCCGGGCTTCATTTGTAACTTCGAATGACTACATTAACCACCCTAGTTCGAACTAGGGTGGTAGTGTAGACATACCCCAAGTGAGTAGCAAAACCCCATTGACTTTAGTGGGGCCACTTTTCAGCCCAGGTTTCTGTGTGTGTGTGTTTCCTTTTACCTGAGTATCATTCGCTACCAACAGAAGAGCAGAAATTACAATGTGCCGTGCGGGACGTGACTCCTAAGCAAAGATAAGTACTGTGTATGCAAGGGCCCACCCCATCCCTGCATCACAGAGGTAAGGGATAGAGAGATAATGTGCCACAGAAGTGGCTGGATTTGGTATTTATTGCAGATCTCTGTGCCAGTAATTAGGAAGGGGCCTGTGTTCTCTCCAGAACACATTTAATCTATTTTAGTTACTGCTGCAGCTTGCAGTGGTGGAAGGGAAAGAGAAATGAAAACACAACCTCATTTGCTCTGCTTTCTCTTGTTGCCACCCGCCAAAAATGTATTGTCAGTTATGATATTTTGCTCTAAATAGAGCGGATCCCAAGCCCACTGAAGGCAATGGCTGTTTTTCTACTGACCTTGGTGAGCTTAGGATCAAGGACAAACTAGAGTGTTTTCCATTTATTAAAAAAGAAGAATGGTTCAGTGGTTGGGGCACTAATTCCAGCCTTCCAAGGGTGAGGGAGAAGCAGTTGCCCCAGGACTGGAACCTCTCACTTCGTCTGTCTATGCCTCAATTCCTCATCTGCAAGATGGGGATACCACTACCTAGCTCACAGAGGTGCTGTAAGGATAAACAGATTAAAGATTGTGTGGCCCTTATATATTATGGCCATGATAGATACTTGTCTGGCTTAGCACTGTAGTAGATTTGTGGCTCTGAATATGCTTTACAAGTAATTATTTACCTTCACGGCTCCGCCCTTTGTTAGGCAGTAGGCACAAGTCTCCACTTGACTAGACTGGTGTTGTCAGTTAGGCGGGGCCATCCCGATAGGTTCTTGCTCTGTCGATGATGATGATCAGAAGGCTGCTTGTGTATATGCTCAGTGATGTGTGCTGTGTTAACTTACACTCTTAGTCACCACAGCAGACCCCTAGAGAGAGCCCCAAAGATCACAAATCAGATAAAGATTGAAGGTGCCCGGCCGCGGTTTATTGTTAAGTGAAGTACAGCAATAGTTGTCAGTAGGCTCTACGGAACCACTAAGCACATATACTCGTAGCAATGGACTGACTCAATCACAGGGAGACCCCCCCCCCCCAGGCCCCCCGGTCAGACAAAGACATTTCCTCCAAGATACCACTTTATATACAGGTACAAACAAGTTACACGTCACTACTGAGGTGTCAGGTTGCCACCCTCTGACGTTGTCAGGTTACCATCCCCTGATGCTACTTAGGGTACGTCTAGACTACATGCCTCTGGCGACAGAGGCATGTAGATTAGGCTACCCGACAGAGTAAAATAAAGCGGCGATTTAAATAATCGCCGCTTCATTTACATTTACATGGCTGCCGCGTTGAGCCGACAAACAGCTGATCAGCTGTTTGTCGGCTCAGCGCGATAGTCTGGACGCTCCCCTGCCGACATCAAAGGGAGTTGTCGACAACCCAGGTATGCCTCATCCCAGGAGGCATACCTGGGTTGTCGACAACTCCCTTTGATGTCGGCAGGGGAGCGTCCAGACTATCGCGCTGAGCCGACAAACAGCTGATCAGCTGTTTGTCGGCTCAACGCAGCAGCCATGTAAATTTAAATGAAGCGGCGATTATTTAAATCGCCGCTTCATTTTACTCTGTCTGGTAGCCTAATCTACATGCCTCTGTCGCCAGAGGCATGTAGTCTAGACGTACCCTTAGATACCACCGATCACCGCATGGTTTGATTAGAACATCTCTATCCATCATGCTGTCAGTTTAGACCCTTTCCTGAACCTGGGTCGGTATCTGTGGGGCGTATGGGTACCAATGTCTTTTTTAATGAGCTGGTGTTGCCATGTGCTTTCAAGTTATGATCAGTACCAATTACTGTTTTACTTTCGGCACCTAGTAGCAATTACTGTTCTACACCTGGGCCTATTACCAATTAGTGTTTTGTACTTTCAGCCCTGTTTATGCCAAGTTTTGTGAGCAGGGGCCTGCCTCTTGCTCACAGCTTAGCTTTGCTTTATGTTAGCCATATCTAGTCCATTGTTAGCTAGGCCTCAGGCCTCAGACCAGGCCTGTGCTACATGGGGTTATCTTTTAGGCCTTCATCTTACTACGTTCCCCCACGTTTTGTTTTTTCTGGTTTTGATGTTTACCCATCGTCCTGGAAAAGCATAATTCATGGACTGAAGGTGACCCAGTGGGCTAAACACTGTTATGTGGACACCTTGCTTTACTGTTCACACATTCATGCTCCATCTGTCCCTTCGTCTGCACATTCTCTCGTACGACTGATGGACAGTTTTCATTTTCCAATTGTGTTTAGTTCCTTATGGTGGGCCTAGGAATGTTAGGCCCGAGATCATGACTCCTTGTCACTTTGACTGAGGAATGTATTTTTATGATTGAGTCTTAGAAGCTCTTCCAAATGCTATCTATGAATGGAAATGGGGTATATATTTGCAATGAATACAGACATATAGTATGCATGTGTACATGTGGAACAACCTTATAATAATTTATTTTCCAATTTGGTATTGTGATTTGGCCCGTGTGGTACTGCACGTAGCACAAACTCCTATTAGGGCAATTATTATTAGGCAATTATTAGGGCAGTTATTACCTGTATTATTATTGGAATTGGGCTGAGTATTTTGAAATACTGGGATAGGAATTATTACAGTGTGTCCCACAAGAGTCTGTACGTAAGAAGGAAAACAAATTTGGAGTAGTGACCTTACAAATGAGGCCTTGATATATAACTGTCTTGTAATTAATTACTGCTCAGTACAGTCTATTTATGTTATTGGTTACCCTTTACTGCTGATTTTTACCCTCTGGGATATGCTGGGCAGGAATCAGGAACGGTTAGCTTCTCTGTTCCATTGGTTGCAGTGCTCTGGGATGTATGCCAGGAGTTGACATAGATCCAGTTGTTTCTTATGGACGCTGTCTTTCAGATAACCTAGTGAGTGGACAGTGATCAATTTATCAAATATTTCTGTGACAGGATTTAGCATTGATATCCAGACACTCAACGAGATTGTTTTGAATGGCATGTACCTCAGTTAGGATGCAGTGTCATTGACCCCAATAATGACTGAGAATTATAGAGAATTTATTTATTCAATTTGTAGTTACAATGTAACTTAAATTTTTGTAACCAATGTTTTTCCCCCATTTTTTTTCTTGTTGCTTTCTTGCCATCTCTTTGATTTTTTTTTTAACCTGTGTATTGGTTAAACAGTTTAGCAAAGTTATGGTATACTATTTGGTATGGTATACAACAATAATACAGTACAGCAATGATACAGTGATACAGCAGTAATACAGTTGGTTTTACACAGTAGCCAAGTTTAAGTTAACTAACAGTAATTTCTAGCTGATTGCCAACTTAATTGTCCATACATGGTAGACTGAGGTGTATTTCACTAGTCTCTTTATATATGAGCATTTCTTTTCTTTTCATGATGCTTGGGTATACTTTTTGCTGCATACTTTTATCTTCCAGTATTCTTGTGATGTGATATTTTCTTGTGTTTTTGGTCTATGGGATATAAACTTTAACGGCTTAAGTTAGTTAACATAATAAACCGTTTTTTGTTTGGTTGTTTTGCATTTCACTTGTTTTTTAGTGACCTAAATTTAATGCACAGATTAATTTAGTTTGTTTATAATGTAATAGGAACCAAGTCTTTTATAACACAAGTTATACTTTTGCTAAGATATATACTTAGAATCTTCCATGTGAAGGTGCGTTGCTTTCCCTTGCTGAACAGTGTCTGAGCAAGAGTTAATAACATAAATTTTTACCAAGTTTTTTAGAATTAATTTGCTTGTGATGCTTATTTCATTTTTGCTAACTCTTTAGAAGCACAAACACTAACTACTACTTCCCTACAAACAAAATTGTGATTAATATGAAAATTCTTTTTGTTTGCAGTTGCATTATTTCTTGAGGTAAAATATATGTACATATATTTGTAACTCGGACCTTTTTGAACTTTAAAAAAAAATTAGTCTTAATAATATAATTATACCTCAAGCATGATAATAAATACAGTAGTGCAATTAAAAAAAAAAGCTATAAAATTGTCTTTTGTTGCAACAAAATAAAAAGAATAAAGTAGTCACATGACACAGAACTTACAACTAAAACCAAGTGGTGCCAGAATTCTATTAATATAACTATACAAAATAAGGCAAACAATGTAAAAAATAGAAGAACAAAAAGGTTAAATATTTAAATGAGCAAATTATTACCTTATTTAAAATTTTTAATAAAAAATTATAAACATCTATACTAATATTTGCCAAATTTGTTGTATTAATTTAGTAACTTAAGGCCCTTTTCCGTACTTTATATTACACTTTATTTTAAAACTCTGCTATATTGAAATAAGAAAAAAAAGTTTCAAATATTAGTCAGTGGTTAGGATTAAAAACAGAGGGTGCATGTCTGTTGCTTAACAACCATATCTTCAAGAAAGTTAGGAGTAGTTCCAGCTGTTGCATTCCTGAGGGGTTAAAATAATTAATTTACTAGATTTATTTCAAGTAAAGTCTTTACCGTTTTTCTCTTTCTTGATCTGTTTTGTTTTCAATTGCTTTAACTTTTGGAGGTTTCTGTAAAAACTATAACTTTAAACCCTTAACACAGAAAGAGAAAAGAGGTGAGGGAAGGGGGGAGTGAAGAGCAATTAAGGAACGTAGTGAGACACAAGCTAAAAGAGATAAACTTTCAAAGTTGTTTTAAGGCGCAGGCAGCCACAGTAAATTTAGCAAATGGAGAAAAGTATTTGAGAAAAAAGATACATTTTAGCTAAACATGGAGTGTAGTTTGGTGAGTCAAAACAGTTGGGAATCCACACACTAGGGCTGTGTCTACACTGGGCCACTTATTCCGGAAAATCAGCCGCGTTTCCGGAATAAGCTGCGAGCTGTCTACACTGGCCCTTGAATTTCTGGAAAAGCAACGATGCTCTACTGTACAAAATCAGCCGCTATTCCGGAAAAACTATTCTGCTCCCGCTCGGGCATAAGTCCTTGTTCCGGAACACTGTTGCGGAAAAGGGCCAGTGTAGACAGCACAGTAGTCTTTTCCGGAAAAAAGCCCCGATCGCGAAAATGGCGATCGGGGCTCTTTTCTGGAAAAGCGTGTCTACATTGGCCACAGACGCTTTTCCGGAAAAAGGGCTTTTCCGGAAAAGCAGCCTGCCAATGTAGATGCTCCTTTTCCGGAAAAACTGAAAATGGAATAGTATTCTGTTTTAAGCATTTCCGGAAATTCATGCCAGTGTAGACACAGCCTAGGTTTTTATCCTTGCTCTGAGAGGAGAGTGGGGTAGTTACCTGCTCTTGTAAAAACTGAATTTGTTATCCTGCAGTCAGTTGCTTTTGTCTGCATGCCAAATGGCTTGCAGGAGTGCCCTTACATGCTGCAGTTAACTGTTTTGGGGCAACTCCATGTGTTAATACATCAATTTTAAATGTTAACCCACTCAGTCTCAGCTTTTCACTTCCAGATGGTTTTTCATTCACTCCCCTGCAGTTGAGTCACAGCTCCTGTCTCCTAATGCTCTGTGAAACATTCCATTTTTCCTTTCATTTGATTTACTAATCCTGGGACAGTACAGTTTGCTACTTCCTACTGGATACACTTGTCCCGTTCTGACAGGCACCTGTCTAGGTCTTAGAACCGGGCTTTTATCATGTGATTGTGGTTGCAATGCAGTGGACCCTGTCTCATCTTTTAATTTTGCCATGGCCGCCTTTTTTTATTTCTGTCCCCATTCTTCAGGCACAGGGTAGCATGCTGTTGACCACCGATATTTATAACCGGGGACAGCACATGTCTATTTTGTAGGTTTCTTACGGGTGTTTCTGCTGTTTTATTCTGTTCTTGTGATTGCTGTCTCTGGATTGCTTGCTGCCCTGAACAGGGAGAGGAAGCATTCCAGGGCTGTGTTAAGTCTCTTGCTGCTTTTAACTCTTTCTTTGTTTCTATTACTTACCCCACCAGTTTTCTGGCATGTTGTCTTAACCATTTAACAGCCATAATTACACTTTGCAGTATTCTGCATTTCAAGGCTACAGTCTCTGCCCTAGCCTTACAAATTATATTACATGTTTCTGCTCCTCTACATATTTTAAATTCACATGGACCTTTTTTCCTAGCAACGCTGCATGTCCAGACCTTGTTACATTCTCTGAGGACTTTTAGGGAGGGGAGAAGGAGGTTCCCTAGTTTGTGGCTTTCTGTCATGTTAGATCACGATTCCTAAAGAGGACAGCTCACTTGCTTACCAGATCAGAGGTCAGGGTCACCAATGTTGTTACAGTAGACTTCTGATAATCCGGAACCTTTGGGACCTAGGCGGTGCTGGATTATCGGATATGCCAGACTATCAGGAGGTCCTATAAATTGTGTATACACACACACACAATGTATATAAAGTGTTTTTAACCCTTTTTATTGTAGCACAAGCACTGTCCAGCGTCACACAATCCCAGCGGCAGACTGGCTCGGTCCCGTCCGGTTTTGCTTGGTTCAGCTGCTGCCTTGTGACTCGTTTTTTGCCAAAGCTCACTCAGTAGGCTCTTGCCATTTTGATGCCGGACTATCGGAAGTGCCGTACAATTGGGTGCCGGACTATTGGAGTTTTACTGTGGTTAGGCGGGGTCATCCCAATGGGTTCCTGTTCCGCCAATGATGATAACCAGAAGGCTGCGTGCGTGTGGGCTAAGTGATGTGTGCCGTGTTGATTTACGCTCTTAGTCACCACAGCAGACCCCGAGAGAGCCCCCAAAGACCACAAATCAGATAAGGATAGAAAATGCCCAGCCAGCTTTATTGTTAAGCAAAAAACAGTAATAGTTGTCAGTAGGCTCTACCAATCCACTACGCATCTGTACCCTGTAACAATGGACTGACTCTTATCAGTGGGAATCCCCACGGCTCCCCCGGTCAGACAAAGACTGTCCCCCTAAGACACCACATTATACAGGTACAAACAAGTCACACATCATTCCTGACATGTCAGGTTACCACCCTCTGATGCTACTTAGATACCACCCATTATCCTGTACCTCATGGTTCGATTAGATCATCTCTATCCATCATGCTGTCGTTTTAGACACTTTCCTGAACCTGGGTTGGTGTTTGTGGGGAGTGTTGGTACCAAGGTCTTTTTTAATCAGCTGGTGTTGCCATGTGCTTTCAAATTATGACCAGTACCGATTACTGTTTTACTGTTGGCACCTAGTAGCAATTACTGTTCTACACCTGGGCCTATTACCAATTAGTGTTTTGTACTTTCAGCCCTGTTTGTGCCAAGTTCAGTGAGCTGGGGCCTGCCTCTTGCTCACAGCTTAGCTTTGCTTTATGTTAGCCATATCTAGTCCATTGTTAGCTAGGCCTTAGGCCTGAGACCAGGCCTGCGCTATATGAGGTTATGTTTAGGCCTTCATCTTATAACTGGGACGCACTTGTTGAGAAAGATCCAGGGTGAGGGACTTTGAAAAACTGTTCATGAAGGAACCTGGAATTGCTGTGAGATTCTTGCCTTTGGCTTTGTGAGTCTTTGTTTCTAATACAGAGTTTTCACAAATGAAAATTGGAGAGCTCCAAATGTGCATGGAATGCAGGTAACATCAGGGTTACAATGAGTGACATCCTTCCAAATGGGTACACACTAGAGAGGTATTGAGAGTAGGTATTATTTCCATTTTACCAATGAACAAACTGAGGTAGAAATGAAACAGCTTGTCCAGTGTCACAAAGCAAAGCAGAATTGGAAACAGAACTCAACTGTCCTGGCTCCCAGACCCCTGCTCTAACCACTGGGCAAGCTACATTATACAGGTTCAAACTCTCTTCACCAGAATTCTCCAGTCCAGCAACATCCATGGTCTGGCATGGATGCTGTAGGACCAAAGAGTCCTGGTGGAGAGCCAGGGGCAAGATCCCTGCGGGGCCAGCAGAGCTGATGGCAGGGCTGTCCAGCGTGTGGCAGCAGGTCTGCAAAGTAGAGTCGGGATCCCCAGCGTGTGGCTGCCTGGCAGGATCCGCAGAGCATGGCTGCCCAGTCGGACCATGCTCAGCGGGTTTTGCAGGGCAGCAGGGCTGGCAAGAGGTGAGAGCCGGCCGAGAGGCCAGCGGGCTGGGCAGGGGGGCTGGTGGCAGGGAGTCCAGAAATTACCTTCCTTGGTCTGGCAAAATCCCTCATCCAGGACGATAACGTCCTGAGGGTGCTGGACCAGGGAGGTCCAACCTGTAATACTCAAGCAAAATTTACGATATAGTACACTTCTGCCCTAACCTACATCCTGAGCAGTCCCACTGGAGTGGACGAGATAATGCAATTTAATCAGGCCTGTTTTGTTTCTGAATTGGCATGAAAGAGCACTACATATTTGATGTTGGAGATCGGTATTGTTTTAAATGGATGGGATGTCATTGGAATTAATTTGGTACAAAAACATGTTATTCAAACCTGGAAGTGTACTTGTCTTCTGAGTGCACTTATCTCTCATGGAGTAAATGGCAGCTGCTTTTCACTGTAATTAGTGAAGGGATGTTTGTTTGCAATGTGGAAATCTTCCATTCAGGTCCCTGGCTATTAGTGATATGTTTGCGTTGTATGTCAAAGGCAGAGAATTCAAGCCATGGATAGGGCAGGCTTCAGGGTATAACACATTTAGCATTTTGGTGCCTGCACCTTCCTCTTGAGTCTGTTGAATTGATTTCAGTCGAAGATATAACAATAGACAAGTTCCAGTGCAAAAGTGTCTGAGCCCCTAGATAAGCAAGACACTGGTCTCTTTAGACACAAAATGGTCTGGTAGAGCTTTATAGACTAACAAAACATGTAGATGGTATCATGAGCTTTCATGAGCGCAGCCCACTTCTTCAGATGACCGGAGTTTTGAGTTTATAATGTCGCACCCAAAATAAATAAGGGGGATGCAGGAAGGAGGGAAAAAGGGGGAGGGGCAGGGAACAAGGAGTAGAAGGTATGAAAATATCAAAGGGAGAAACAAGTAGGCCAGGCATGTCAAACAGGCCTCTGGGGGGCTGCATGTAGCCCGATTAAAACTTTTTGCAGCCTGCCACTGCATTTTTATAAAAGAATAAAGTGCGGTCCACTGGCCACTCGGAGCATGTGGCTGAGTGCAGATCACAGTCGGCCGACCGGCTACTCTGTGCCTGGCACTGCAGTGACTACTCATGGCCAGCCGGGCCGCTCAGCGCACCAGCGACTGCTCACAGCCGGCCGGGCTGCTCTGCGCACTGCACTTAGCATGTGTTCATGGCTGGCCAGGCTGCTCTGCGCTGGGCGCTCCAGCACGTGCTCACAGCTGGCCGGCCGCTCTGCACAGGCATCAAGCACCTGGTCACAGCTGGCTGCTGTGCTCATGCTGCCACAGCGCTTGAGGAAGAAATGTGTGGCAGCAGCGACGGCTCTGCCTCCGGGACCCAGGCATTAGATTGAGGGGGCTGGGAATGCCTGTCTCTGGAGGAGGGATGAAGTATTGGGTTAGAGGGGGGGATCTGGAAGCGCGGAGGAGGATTGGGTTAGAACAGGGCTATAGGAGTGCCTGGCTCTGGGGGAGAGGAGGGAGATTTTGTTAATATTTTGGTTTGTATTTATTTATTCCCAAATAAAATCACAAAATGTATATTAATTTGATATCAATAAATATGCTATTTTTTTTGCAATTTCATGAATATTATATGTTTATGCAAAATCTCAAACTTACAAAGTACAGTAAACTTCCAATAATCCGGCACCTTTAGGACCCAGGAGGTGCCGGATTATCGGATATGCCGGACTATCAGAAGGGGGGGCTATGAGGGGTCTGGAATGGGGTGGGAGGGGATGCCACCCCAGACCCCTCATAGTCCCCCCTTACGATAGTCCGGTTCTGCCCCAGGCGTCCCTGATTCAGCTGCTGCTGGTCAGTTTCAGCAGCAACTGAATCGGGGATGCCTGCAATAGAGCAGCTGGGGTGCTGCCGGGTTGGTCCCACAGCGCCGAGGGGCGGTGCTACGGCACCAACCCAGCAGCACTCCAGCTGCTCTTGGGGATGCCTGGGGCAGAGCAGCTGGGGTACTGCCCGGTTGGTCCCATAGCGCTGCCCCTCGGGGCTGCGGGACCAACCCGGCAGCACCCCAGCTGCTCTTGGGGACACCTGGGGCAGAGCAGCTGGAGTGCTGCCGGGTTGGTCCCGCAGCGCCAAAGGACGGCGCTGTGGGACCAACCCGGCAGGACCCCAGCTGCTCTGCCCCAGGGGTCCCCGATTCAGCTGCTGCTGAAACAGATCAGCGGCTGATTCCAGGAAGCCCGGGGCAGAGGTGCTCTGCCCCGGGCTTCCTGGAATCAGCCGCTGATCTGTTTCATCAGCGGCTGACTTGGGGACCCCTGGGGCAGAGCAGCTGGGGTCCTGCCGGGTTGGTCCCGCAGCGCCAAAGGACGGCGCTGCGGGACCAACCTGGCAGCACTCCAGCTGCTCTGCCCCAGGTGTCCCCAAGAGCAGCTGGGGTGCTGCCGGGTTGGTCCCGCAGCCCTGAGGGGCAGCGCTACGGGACCAACCCGGCAGCATCCCAGCTGCTGTGCTCCCGGCTTCCCCGATTCAGCTGCTGGTCAGTTTCAGCAGCAGCTGAATGGGGGAAGCCTGTCTGGCTGCCCCAGCACTTCCGGGTTCCTGATGGTGCCGGACCATCAGGAGTCCCGGAGCACTGGATGCCGGACTAATGGAGTTTTACTGTATCTGAAATTTTCAAAGAAGCCTGTTCCATTTGATTAATCACAGTCTATACTTGTTTTTATTTCAACAAAGCAAGTTATGTATCATATAAAACATTTAAAAATATCTTCAATTTATATTTACATTAAAAATATTTTATATGGGCAAATACAATAATTTGATGTGTAAAATTGTTATTATATTAAAACAAGACCTGAAAAATTATAAAATATAACTAAAACATAATCTATAATAATAAATAATTATGACTTTCCGATAGCAGTACATTTTCTTTGGTGGCCCTGAAAGCGATTAGTTTTCCTTTGTGCCGCCCTCAACAGGCTTGTAGGCAGAACTTGCAATCTATAAACACCTGAAGATTGGATAGTTAAAAAGAAGCAGATAAGGATCAAAGGATAGCAATAGCGAGACTCTACACAAAGAGTTATTTGCACCTTCATTGAATGTTAGGTTGATAATGTCCCAGCCATCCCTCATCTCGATTGAGGCCATAGCATGAGAATTGAACTTTTGGATGAATAGTAATTCCAACACCTCTCTGTTGCGTACTTGATTTGTGGCTACCCCCTGAAGCTTTTAGATGCACTGTAAAACGAGTTAGGGGACTAACTGGACTATTGGTTTTCAGGTGTGGCAGGGGCTAAAATACCAAACTTTTGTTCTGTTAGTGTACCAGAAAGCAGGACATCAGACAGGACAGACACTGGTTCATTTCTTTTATGGTGGATGATGGACACTAAACTACATTGACATTAGGCTACTTTCCAATAGTTTCAGAGGGGTAGCCATGTTAGTCAGTAAGTGGAAAAACTTCAACAACGAATAGCCTTGCAGCACCTTAGAGACTAACAAAAAATGTAGGTAAAACAAAAGGAAAAACTATGTAGCACTTTAAAGACTAACAATATGGTTTAATAGGTGATGAGCTTTTGTGGGCCAGACCCACTTCCTCAGATCATATTCTGGAAGAGAATTGGCATGACCATATATACCAAAGGAATACAATGAAAAAAGTGAACACATTATTAAACTGACAAATCAGATTTAGTACAGAAGTGGGGTGAGGGAAAGGGAGCGAGGGAATAGCTATTTATGAGTCAATGAATGGCTAATAGCTCATAAATAGCTATTCTCTCACTCCCTCTCCCTCACCCCACCTTCTGTACTAAATCTGATTTGTCAGTTTAATAATGTGTTCACTTTTTTCATTGTATTCCTTTGGTATATATGGTCATGCCAATTCTCTTCCAGAATATGATCTGAGGAAGTGGGTCTTGTCCACAAAAGCTCATCACCTATTAAACCATCTTGTTAGTCTTTAAAGTGCTACACAGTTTTTCCTTTTGTTTTAGCAAGATCAGACTAACATAGCTACCTCTCTATTACTATACAACAAAAAATGTAGGTGGTATCATGAGCTTTCATGGGCCCAACCCACTTCCCATTCTTGTTAGTTTATTACCTCTTGCAGTGTGTCTGTCTAAATTAGACTGTATATTCGTTGGTCTTTTAAGACTGCTAAGGTGTGTGTGCACCTGCCACGCTGATGCTCTATAAATAACAAGAATGAATAATAACCAAGGCAGGACAATAAAATGGAGCCATAGTGTTGTAAAATGCAAATAGATTTACAATAAAGCAGCAGTCAGAGCCCATAGATTTGAAGAGAATGCACACACAGATTGCTAGCAGGGTGAAAGGCAATTTTGTGGTCTTTTGAGACTCTTGTGGGTTGCTTTTACACACAGTGTATGTAAATATTAGGAGACAGAGAAAGAATTGCTGTGATTTAAATAGGAAAATACTGCGACAATGCTGGCTCATTCTTAATCCTCCTTGAGTGTTCACTGCCTTAGTAAAATATATAGAGGCTGGTGGAGATTGCTATAGGATTAGCATCTAGTACTAGTCGCACCGAGGACTGTTTAACATAAACAACTTTGCCCTGAAATGTATAAGAACTGATGACAGAAAAGGAGCAGCATCTCCATTGCTTGCATTCTAATCAGGAAGAATATTTAGGACAAAGGGAGTAACTAGCTCCTGATGCTAACTGCAGCCTGTCAGTTTAATCTGAATATTTTTAACACAGATCTCCAAGGAATTTATTTTTGCAATTTTATTCAGATTGGGGTGTTTTGCTTTTGCTTTAATTCCCACCCTAGAGTGTTTTCTCGCAGTTTTGCTGAGTGATTCTGCTTCAGCTGCTGGCCAATGCTGTGATCCAACTGGCCAATGCAAGCAACAGGCTGCCTTTCTGTCTTCATGACTTCAGATCTTCTCAGGGATCACAGCAGAGATGAGCTGCATCTCTGGATTTTGTGAAGTGTAATTGTAGTCACAGTGAATTCTGGACTGACTGGTCAGCTCAGCTCCCAATCTAAGGTTCCAATCCTTTTGTGAGTCGTCCTCTAACAATGCTGTGTGCTCATCTGAATCTCCAGAGATTGCGAGTTGATGGCATATGTTGCCCTGGGAATGGGGATTTGCTGAAAAAACAAAACATTAAGGCTGTGTAATAATTGAAGGGGCAAGATGGCTCGCCAAGCAAAATAACTGCTTACAGGAATCGCATTTCATCTCTTCGTCAACAGAGATCTCCTTGGAGATATCCTTCTAAATTCTGATAGAAATCAGTATTTAAAAGGACACTGGCAACTTGGGTATATGCTTAAAATGTAGGTACCTTTTGTCGCAATCTCTTTATGGATTGGCAGAATCTAAATATCTTTCCCAATGAAGAAATTGTTATTGTGCTACAAAGACTTTGAAATGGCTAGCCACCTTTTTTTGGTGTGGACTCACTGAAAGCACACTGTGTGAGCGCCCTCTGCTGCTCTGCGGGGCTCATGTTACCAAAAACCTCTAGCCCTAATACGGTGTGTTGCTGCGGCCACCTGCGGAGAAAGCAAATGCTGCACATAATAGTTTATCAAATAGGAGGGGTAAAGTTCATATCTCAACATCAGAGCATAAGCTACAAACCCTGGAGAGTGGAACATTTTAAAACATCATTATATATTGGACGTTTTCCAAGTTAACTCCCTTACCAGAAGATGACTTAGTAAATCCCTGTCTAACTGTAGGGAAGAATGGCTTTCTAAGAGAGTGTAGGGAAAGGGAATGAGGGAAGTTATTCTAAGATAGGCATTCTAGGGTGCACTGCAAGGTCAAGAGAAGAGGCATTATTTTGCGGGTGGCTGGAGAAATACAGTTCAGTATAAGGCTTTTGCAGCATAGTTACAGTTTAATTTTGTGGCTAAAGGGAAAATTTGGGAAAGACTCTGCACACAGTTGGTCCATGTGCAGGGGAGACAACAGACTCTGCAGGCTCCTGGGTAAGGTGTGGGAGAGAGGGGCCAAGTGCCACACTCCCAGAAGGGGCGGTGCCTGAGGTGGAATGGCAGGGCCAAGGCAGCCAGCCCTCAGAGCTCTGGCTGGAGCATGGTGCTCTCCCCTCCCAACTTTTAGTGCTGTACTGCCCAGGGCGTTCCAGCAAGGCTCTGGCTGCCACAATGCCCAAGAGCCCCAGACACCTTTGAATCACCAGGCCCTGGGGGAGTTGTCCTCTTTGCCCCTGCAGTCGGCAAGCCTTTCCATGGGAAATCACGCTGATATTCCAGTGTCCATCTCCTCCCTTCCTCAACCCCTCACCCGCTTATTTGTTTCATTCACTTGGGGTGTGTGTCTGCAGCTACGAGGCTGTAGGCTCTTTGGGGCAGCACCTCATACAAAGGGACCTCGACCAGCCTCTCGAGGCGCCATAGCTGAACAAATGGTTGATAATGATGGTATAGGGGTCTCCACAGGAATGGATTTTAACTGTCACAACTGTAGTCCTCAATCCAATGGGGAGGGCACATCTACATAGCAAAGGAAAAAGCCTCTGCTGGTCTGTGCTAGCCAGCTTGGGCTTGCAGGGCTCAGGCTGCGGTGCTGTTTCACGGCTGTGTCAACTTCTGGGCTCAGGCTGGAGTCCAAGCTCTGAGACCCTCCTACCTCGCAGGGTTCTAGAGCTGGAAAGGGCCAGCAGCCTCATGTGTCTAGTTGCTGTGCAAATACACCCATAAGGGCAGGAGGGGCTTGGATTTGGTGGCACCTACAGTTCATTTTGCAGGCACAAACCATCCGTCCATCTTCCCCATGGGCTGTTCCTACTGTGACACGTGAGACCTCTTTGTGCTGCACTCTCCTGAGAATTTGGCCCCACGTGTGGGTGCTGAGGACCTAAACGTTTAGCTCTTAGAGTCTGTGCACTTTCCCTGAACCTCTGTCCATGAAACCCAGCAGCACTTGGCATCAGATCCAGATAGCCAGGTGCAGTCATTGTTGGTTATTCATTTGTGCAACACCCTTTCTATTAAAAATGTTAAATAATAATAAAACCTCAGTCCTTTTCCCCCTGTTCGTTTGATGCAAGCGCATAGCTGGAGCTGCTTTGATCCCCATCAGAATAGAGGCTAAACATTAAAGTGAACCATCCCAACATTGCTCCTCATTAATTAACAGCTGCAGGCACTTTGAAACATCTGTCAGGATTGCTTTGACATTCCCTTTGCTTCACTGGCTGCACTGTGGAAGCAGAACAAATCAGAATGAGGGTTTTTTTTGCTTGTTTTTTTTCTTTTTTCTATGAGCCTTGGTTTCTATGTTAAATAACAAAAATAAAGTGAGGTGTTACTAATGGTGCCATGGGCACAGGCCTCGTGTGATGTCAGTTAATAAGCATCAGGGAAGATGATGGCTCTTCTTGGGTAACCAGGGAACAAACAAATTTAAAGTGCCCCAATGGGTAGAACTCTGCAAATCTGCAGACATCGGCTTTATATCCGCAAGTATCTGCTAGGGATATTAAAAATCATGTAATAGGGTAACTGTGTAACCACTGAAAATCTCAGCACTTACACGAGCCCACAACAAAGCCTCTCCCGGAGCAGGGCTGCCAGCCCCTACCAGCCCAGCTCCCGGGAAGGTGGCTGCCCTGTCGCAGCGAAGTCGCCTCCCCAAGAGCCGTCAGAGTGTAACCAATAAGCAGCAGCTTATCGCTTAGTTGGTTATACTCTAACTTCCCTACTATCCACAGCTCACTTCTGCAGATGCAGATGTGGATGGGGATACAAAATTTTGTATCCATGCAGGGTTCTACCAATGGGTTTGGAGAAATATCAGGAGCTGCATCCTGTAGGGCCAGAAAGACATGAAACAAGGGGAACTTCATGCATATGCTGAACTGGCATGTTGTGTTTCTAGAGGAATGGGGTGCATTATGACTAGAGAGGGTTTGACTACAAGAAATGATCAAACCAGATTTCTGCCCCGTGCCTTCCAGGAATCCCTGCATAGTGCAAGGACTAGAAGTCAGCTAGTGCAATGTTTCTCAATCAGTGGTATGAGTATCCTAAGGGGTACTTGAGAGGAGTCTGGGGGGTACATCAACACAACTGAAATTTGGAGGAAACTGAATTTTTGTTTTAAGTTTTACAGCACTTTCTTATTTTTGTACTTTTTGCACCCAAAAATGTTATTGCCTGCTCTGCTACGATTAAGTTGTTTAAACAAATGTGTTGCAATAGTAGAAAAAAATTTTGTGTGTCTGAAAACTGTAGGTACTGGGGTTACTTATAATTTTTTTTAAAAGGGGTACTTATAATTATTTCTTTGGGGGGGAAAAGGGATACTTTATTAAAAAAAGGTTGAGAAACACTGAACTAGTGCATCTCAGAGTAGCTCTGCTGAAATCAAAGGCACTGTACTGATTTACACCAGTTGAGGATCTGGGCTCAGGAGCTGGTCTTCTAAACTGCCAGAGGATGATTAAGCCATCTGAAGATAGGAGGAAGCGGGAAGAAAATGGAGAGGTCAGGGAAGTGAGAGAGAGAGCATGAGAAAGAGAGATGGTTAAAGTACTGAGATGCTTGTGGCAGACTCTAGAGTTAGGGAATGCCCCGAAATTACTTGACTTGAGTGCTAGTCCCTACTGGCAAAAAGCATGTATCACGCTGAGGTCAGGCTCAAAAGCTAATGCTGTTGCCGTGCGGTGCAGAAGAAACTCAGATTCCAGCAGTGTACCTGCAAAGTGCATCCCTGCTAGTATGCACTGGCTTTTAGCCCCCACTCTCCTCCAATTTGTCCACAGCTAGTTTGCCTGGCCTTTATTGGGAAAGTTTCACTAAGTTCCTTCCCAGGAGAAGTTTCCTCCCTCGGTAAACTTAGTGCCCGAGGCAGCAAATCGTTTGTTGCTGAGTGACCATGAACAGAACACATTGTCATGTGAGCCAGTCAGCACAAAGTTATCCTGTGGGAGCTCCAAGTGCTGGGCAGTCCTTTATCTGGGCCGCAAGGACAAAGTGAGTCCTTGTTAAGCAATTCAGTTGTGGATGATAAGTCGGTTTAAAACCAGTAACTGGGTAACCCTTAAAAATCCCAGCCATTACATGGGTAAGCAGTTTTGGGGGGTCTGCAGCTGGGTGGGACTAAGGAGGGAAGGATGGTGAGGGGTGCCTCCTCAGCCCCCAGGAAGCCAGCTACTGTGGCGCGCTGTGGGCTCTTCACTATAAAAGCCCACAGTGTGGGGCGGCAGCCAGGTCCCCAGGAGTGAGGCCAGGTGCACCAAACAGCTAGCTGCACCTCATTCAGCTCTCCCTTCAGAAGACACACTTTCATGGAATTATAGACTCCTAGGGCTGGAAGAGACCTCAGGAGGTCATCGAGTCCAGCCCCCTGGCCAAAGCAGGACCAATCCCTTCCTCCAGGCCTTCAATAATAACCCGCTCAAACAGGCAGTTTGTCATCCAGCAAGGAACAAATGGTTTTCTACTCAACTATGAGATCTGCCCCTTATCCCAATGGCCCAGCCCAGCAAATGGCTGAACAGCCCTATCTCCATTTGAGCCTACTGGGAGTTAGAATCATGGGACTAGAAGAGACCTCAAGAGGTCATCTAGTCCAGTCCTCTGCACGCAGGACAAGACTAAGTATTAGCTATTCCATTCCTGACGGGTGTTTGTCTAACCAGCTCTTAAAAATCTCCAATGATGGAGATTTCACAACCTCTCCGGAAATTTAGTCCAGTGCTACCCTGACAGGAAGTTTTTCCTGATGTCCAACCTAAACCTCCCATGCTTCAATTTAAGCCCATTGGTTTTTGTCCTGTCCTCAGGTATTAAAAAGACCAATTTTTCTCCCTCCTCCATGTAGCAACTTTTTATGTACTTGAAAACTGTTGTCATGTCCCCCCTCAGTCTTTTTTCTAGAGTAAACAAACCCATTTGTTTTCAGTCTTATCTCATAGGTCATGTTGTTTTCTAGACCATTAATCTTTTTTGTTGCTCTTCTCTGGACTGGCTCTATTTTATCCACATCTTTCCTGAAATGTGATGCCAGAACTAGCTAGACACAATACTCCAGTTGAGGTCTGCTCTCTGCAGAGTAGAGTGGAAGAATTACTTCTTGAGTCTTGCTTGCGAAATACCTATTAATACATCCCAGAATTATGTCTGCTTTTTTGCAACAGTGTTACATTGCTGATTCACAACTTATAGTCCATTATGACCCCCCTGATCCCTTCCCAACTAGTCACTTTCTATTTTGTATGTGTGCTACTGATTGTTCCTTCCTAAGTGGGGTACTTCACATTTGTCCTTCTTGAATTTCATCCTGTTCTTAATTTCAGACATTTCTCCAGTTTGTCCAGCTCATTTTATATTAAAATTGTATCCTCCAAAGCGCTTGCAACCCCTCCCAGCTTGGTATCATCCACAAACTTTATAAGCATACTCCCTATGCCATTGTCTAAATCATTGAAGATACTGAACAGGACCGGTCGCAGAACTGATCCCTGCAGAACTCCACTCATTATGTCCTTCCAGTGTGACTGTGAACCATTTATAACTGCTCCTGCGTAAGGATTTTCCAAATAGTTTTGCACCAACCTTATAGTAGATCCACATAGGTTGCATTTCCCTAATTTGTTTATGAGAAGGTCATTGGAGACAGTATTAAAAGATTTACTACAGTCAAGATATATCATGTCTACTGCTTACCCCCATCCAAAAGATTTGTTATTCTGTCAAAGAAGACTATTAGGTTGGCTTGACATGATTTGTTCTTGACAAATCCCTACTGACTGTTACTTATCACCTTATCATCTTATAGATGTTTGCAAATTGATTGCTTTATTATTTCCTCCATTATCTTTCCAGGTACAGAAATTAAGCTGACTAATTTGTAATTCCTCAGGTTGTCTTTATTTCCCTTTTTATAGATGGGCACTATATTTGCCCTTTTCCAGTCTTCTGTAATCTCTCCCAGTCTTCCATGACTTTTCAAAGATAATCATCAATGGCTCAGATATCTCCTCAGTCATCTCCTTGAGTATTCTAGAATGTATTTCATCAGGCCCAATGACCTGAAGATGTCTAATTTGTCTAAGCAATTTTTAACTTGTTCTTTCCTTGTTTTAGCCTCTGATTCTAATTCATTTTCACTGGCATTTGCTATGTGAGACATCCAATCACCGCCAACCTTCTTTGTGAAAACCAAAACAAAGAAGACATTAAATATCTCTACCATTTCCACATTTTCAGTGGAATGAGGAGTAATGGTAGTTCAGACTAGGAAGCCTAGTCCGAACTACCTAGTTTGTGCCGCGTGTAGCCGCGCGGCACGGGGTTCGAACGAGCAGGGATTTAAAAATGGCGGTGCCCAGTTTATGCAAATGAAGCCCGGGAAATTCAAATCCCCTTGCATATCATTTGCAAGTGCAATATGTCTACATTACCCCGCTAGTTCGAACTAGCGGGGTAGTGTAGACATACCCTTAGTTGATAATTATTTGGTACGTCTGAGTCTCCAGCCCCTCCTCTGACCATTTGAGCATGCAGTGGCCTTCACCCTTATCTCTCCTAAAACTTTCTCTCTCTCATTCACACAAACTATATATTTACAGAATTGCCACACAGAACAAAGGGGTACTTCTAAATCACTTTAACAAAGTTACAAAGTCTTTCAACATTAAACTTCTTTCTATCTACTGCAAGGCCTTATCTAATAGTAACGTCACAATATATTAATCATAGAATCATAGAATACTAGGACTGGAAGGGACCTCGAGAGGTCATCAAATCCAGTCCTCTGCCCTCATGGCAGGACCCAGTACTGTCTAGACCATCCCTGATAGACATTTATCTAACTTACTCTTAAATATCTCCAGAGATGGAGATTCCACAACCACCCTAGGCAATTTATTCCGGTGTTTAACCACCCTGACAGTTAGGAACTTTTTCCTAATGTCCAACCTAAACCTCCTTTGCTGCAGTTTAAGTCCATTGCTCCTTGTTCTATCCTCAGAGGCGAGGAAGAACAAGATTTCTCCCTCCTCCTTGTGAATCCTTTTTATACACCTGAAATCCGCTATCATGTCCCCTCTTAATCTTCACTTTTCCAAACTAAACAAGCCCAATTCTTTCAGTCTTCCTTCATAGTTCATGTTCTCTAGAACTTTAATCATTCTTGTTGCTCTTCTCTGAACCTTCTCCAATTTCTCCACATCTTTCTTGAAATGTGGCACCCAGACCTGGACACAATACTCCAACTGAGGCCTAATCAGTGCAGAGTAGAGCAGAAGAATGACTTCTCGTGTCTTGCTCACAACACACCTGTTAATGCATCCTAGAATCATGTTGGCTTTTTTTGCAACAGCGTCACACTGTTCCAGTAATACAATATTCCATCCCTTCACTTTAACATGCTAACATCACACAGAGCTGGAGCTAAGTTAGCAAAGCTTCCTGGCCTGTGTGAGGCCTACATCTTGTATTAAGTTTAATCCAAACTTTTGCTATAATATACATTTAATATAACTGACTTCTTAGTTACAAAATTCCAATTCCAGTGCTACACAAGCACACGTGCATGAAGTTCCTCCCCGCACCATACACACGTGCCCACATCCATTTTCTGCCATTGAATGATCTCTTTAGGACCACTCTCAACAACTAAGAATTTAAACATTTTCCAATCAGGATGTTTAGGGGGATTTTTTTTATTTTCCCTTCAAACCAAAGAAATAAAAAACATCTGTTAAGAGTCAGTGATTGGGCCAGGAGTAGGATCTAGTAGACCCAGTGCCTGCCTTCCTCTCTTTAGCCATGGGGCAGCACTCCCATCCAAGCTGAAAAAATTATACATTGGGCCAGACTCTGGACTCAAAACCTGGGGTGAGGAGCTGTGGGGAAAGAAGATGCCTCTAAGCCACCTATTCACTGATCCTGGGGCTGACAGCAACAGTCCCCATTGAGATCTTGCCATCAGGCAGGAATCACAGGAGTGCAGGCCCCTCCCACCACACACCCAGTCTTGCCCCTCACCCACCCACGATGTGTCCCCTATGCCATGGCAGGCAGCTGCAAGGGGGGGGGGAGGAGAGGGTTGAGGATCTGCCCCATTGAACCTATTTTTTTCTGTTTGCGTGCCACAGTGCAGGCTCCGGACCCGAGCCTGCATCCCTGGCAGCCATTAACTCAAGACAGCAAAATCAAGCTTGTGTCTTAGCAAATACCCATGGGGCTGGTTTTCCTGACATCAGTGTTGTTGGCAGATTTAAAATAAAAATGGCCGTAGGGCCTACATGTAAAAAAGCTGTGGGACAAGTGTCCTCTGATCGTTTTAATGTGCTCCTTCAGGAAAGCTCAGCTCCGAGGCAGCAACATCCAGATTTCAGAGAAGCCCCTTCTTTCTATTGGCTTCTCCAGTCGGGCTGACTGAGGCAAAAGGCATTCAAGTGACTGACTGGAGGTCTCCTGGAGGGAGCGGCCTGGCAGTTATGTCAAATGAGCCAACATTTTCTCTCTAGTTTCCTTGATCCATGCGTGGGAATAAAAATGCCTACAAGACACAGGAAGGTCCTGGTTAGCTGTAGAGTGGGGTGGGGAACCTAAGGCCCGGGGGCTGGTTTCAGCCACTGCCTTGCCTGGATCTGGCCCTCATGGCTCAGGGCATTGGGGACCCTGCACGGCATACCAGCCCCCTGCCATTCTCCCACGGAGCTCACAAAATCTACAAGCCTGGCCCCCTCTAGACTCTGGTGTGCAAGGAGAATGTGAGGAGTGTCTTTCTCCTTCTCAGTCAGGGGCCACATCAGTGAGGTGGGTTGTTTTTTTTTGTTTGTTTGCTTGCTTCTCACTGTGTGCGGTCCCTGACTGATTTTGGGGTCAGCCTAAAAAAGTTCCCTACCCCTGCCAGAGAGTATGCTGTGAGCTGCTTTCATTCTGCTGCTTGGTGCAGAAAGGCACAGTAGATATTGCAGCTGGTGTCTGCGAGAGTGCAGCGTGGAGATCTGTCAGCACTCTGCCCACGTGCTTCCTTCCAAGCCAGGCACAGTGTATATACCCTGATTTCCTGGAACCAGGGGCATGCTGGTTCTGGATCTCAGCAGTCCAGATCAGCCATGGCTTCTTCACAGACCAACACTAGCACCTGGAGTGATGCCAGAAACTTGTCTGTTGTTGGGAAGGTGCCCAGGGCAATTCTTACCTGCCTTTTCCACTTTATTCCCCTTTGCCCCCAAGTTCTGTCGCTGTGTTTGAAGCCAGCCAAGATGCTTTTGCCTGTAGCCTGTAGATCTGGAGGCGGATTGCTCTCAGGGGATTCTGAACTCTGGAATTCCACTCCCATGCTGTCGCTTGGTTTCTCCAGAAGGGAAGATGTTTTTGTTGTGGTGGGTAGGGATGGGTGTGCCTGGTTGTCAGTGGAGAGAGTGGGTAATCTTGTCAGAGGCACCTCTGTGACTTAGGTGCCTGAGTCACTGTTGCTAAGTCACAAAGGTGCTCTTGAAAGTGATACTCGGACTTTTTATGAGCTTGCAAGTTGCGTTTGTGTCTTGCTCGGAAGCTGTGTGATGTGAGCTGGTCTAAATCTAAGCTCCCTGCCTCTCCGTGCTGAGTAGATCCCCAACCTGAGCAGTGATTCCTTCTCTCCTCCTCTATGAGTTACAACACTATGGCTTGTTAAACACACCGGCTACGTCTAGACTGGCATGATTTTCCACAAATGGAAAAATTTTCCGTTAAAAGCATTTGTGGAAAAGAGCGTCTAGATTGGCACAGACGCTTTTCCACAAAAGCACTTTTTGCAGAAAAGCGTCCGTGCCAATCTAGATGCGCTTTTCCACAAAAAAGCCCCGATTGCCATTTTCGCGATTGGGGATTTTTTGCGCAAAAAAACTTAAGACAGTAGGAAGTCAGTGTTCTTGCGGAAATTCAAGTGGCCAGTGTAGATAGCTGGCAAGTTTTTCTGCAAAAGCAGCTGCGGAAAAACTTGCCAGTCTAGACTCAGCCACCCTGTTCACCTCACATAGAGCCCTGAGAGATGATATATCCATCTACTCACATCACCCCTTCTCCATGCAGACCCCTCCCTTCAGCTGGGATTACCAGTTTTGGATGGACTTATTCTTGGAGGTTTTATCCCACGACATGATCTTTAAGTCAAGATTAATCTTTAAATCCTGGAGACTCCAGGACAGTGCTAGAGAATTGGCAACCTTATCTTGAACAGTTGCCCAGCAGGCATTAAGGTGACGAGAAAGACTTTGGTGTGGGAATTTAGGACCCGTTTAGATCTGGCTGAACTATTGATTTCAATCAAGTTTGGATATACCATGAGCAAATAGCCCCAAAGCATGTGTTCAGAAAGAACGAGATCATGAGAAAGAAGAATTAAACATGTAGTGACCCTTTGAAATGTTAGTGTTCACTTGTTTAAGGTTGAGCTGAAACAATAGAAAGAAAACACAGTTGATTGGGTACCAGGTAAGAACATATGAACATAAGAACGGCCATACTGGGTGAGGCCATACTGGGTCCATCTAGCCCAGTATCCTGTCTTCTGACTGTGGCCAGTACCAGGTGCCCCAGAAGGAGTGGACCGAAGACAATGATCAAGCAAATTGTCTCCTGCCATCTCTCTCCAGCCTCTGACAAACAGAGGCCAGGGGCACCATTCCTTACCCCCTGGCTAATATCCTTTTATGCACCTAACCTACATGAATGTATCTAGCTCTTTTTTAAACTCTGTTATAGTCCTAGCCTTCACAGCCTCCTCTGGCAAGGAGTTAAACAGGTTGACTGTGCGCTGCGTGAAGAAGAACTTGCTTTTGTTAGTTTTAAACCTGCTACCCATTAATTTCATTTGGTGTCCTCTAGTTCTTATATTATGGGAACTAATAAATAACTTTTCTTTATTCACCTCTCCATAGACACAAGGTATTTTAAGGTCTCTTGTGAATTCTCGCCTTCTGCACTTGAAGTGCCAGAATGGGGAACAGCCTTGACAGATGCTTAGAAGTGGTTTATTACTGTTTGGATGTAGTCAATTTGCTTATTATTTAGGCATACTTAGAGTGTTTGAATAACTGGCATTCAGGTTGGTTTTAATATAGGAGCATACGGTTAAATTAGTGTCAGCTTGCTTAAACAGTAATAATTTCTAGGCTGTGGTGAGGAGCTAGAGATAACAATCAAAATTAGCACTCAATACAGGCAATAACTCAGCAGCATGTATGCCTGGTGAAGCAGGGAAAAGTTAACAACTCTATACGAGGTAAGGTGGTGAATAAGTTAATTTGACCAGGACCACTCAGTGGCAGAGTCTCTGATATGCTAAAGATAATAATTTGCCCTTAAGGTCCTTTCCATCAATAGATCTCAGAGTGCTTTACAAAGGAGGACAGGATAGTTATCCCAATTTTTCAGGTAGGGAACTGAGGCACAGAGAGTAAAGGGACTTGCCTAGGGACACCTGGCAGAACTATGAGTATACGAACTTGCACATTTGACCTCAGTTGCCAAGACTATGTTGTTTCATTTTAAAGGCCTATCTCAACCCCCAAAGATTCATTTTGGAATCCCTAATAATACCACACATTCAGAGCACTGCACAGACATCCACGAATCAATCCTCACACAGCCCCAACGGCTGGGTCAGTACTATAGTATCACTAGCTCCAAGGATTTGAAATTCATGAGTCGGGTCTCTGAGTAATGTGATTTTTTTTTTAAATCTACAAATGTGAGGATCTTTTCTTTTCCTCCTGAGCCTTTAGGTGCCCTTGGGTCAAATTGTGATTCCAGGCTCGTCCCTGCAACCAGAAGGACAAAGAAAAGAAAAGAAAAGAAAAGAAAAGAAAAGAAAAGAAAAGAAAAGAAAAGAAAAGAAAAGAAAAGAAAAGAAAAGAAAAGAAAAGAAAAGAAAAGAAAAGAGATTCTCACCCGTGCACATGCCTCTGAGATTTGGGGCTTTATGTAAAACAACATGTCATGAGAGTTAGCAACACTAGATGTATTGGGCCATTTTTAAAGTGGGGAAACTGAGGCACGGTGAAGCAAAGGGACTTGGCAATACCACAGAGTGCATCAGTGGCAGGGCCAGATTAAGAACTCAGGATTTATAGCCCTTCTACTTTCCTCTAAGCTGGTATGACGTAATGATTGATCCTTGCCATGTCTTTTTTGAGATCCTATAGGCAATCAAGCTGCCCAGTGTTTCCTAAACCTCATAAGGGAAGGGCAGGACATTTCTTTCTCATAAAGAAAAAGGAGATTGATTGTTGTTCTTTGATGATCTTGTGTAGCTAGAATGGCACTCATGGCATTGATGTCTCACCACATACAGTCTTTGATTTTATCAGACACCTTTGTTCCACTCTGGCATCAACCTTAAAAGCAGCTTGTGTCTTTGTATACTTCCAATGCTACAATTATGTTGTATTAATTATACAGTCCTGAAGCATCACACAGTCTCTGTATATGTATAGTCCATATGTACAGTGAAATCATTAATGAGATTTTTGTCAGTTTTAGTCCTCTGCTAGTTCTTGGGATTGCAAAAGCACCTTCTGTTGGCTTACGTGACATCTGAAAATGCTTTGTTTCTTTTTTAACTGAGTTAATTTTACTATTTGCAGCACAGTCATTTTACTAATAGATGGGAGTTTTGTACAGATAGTTGCAGGTTCAAATTCTATGTGGGATTCCCTCTGGTCTTGCATTAGCATTTATTTTGTTTTCTCTTAGTAGGATCTACTTCAATCTGTGAACTCTCCAATCAATTTTTTAAACAAAAAAGAAAGTTATAGTAATACTTGATCCTGAGCATTTAATGTGTTGAAAGTAAGAAAGCCAAGGCAGCAAAATATAATCATTAACCATTCTCCAAGAGAAGATATTAACAGTTCACAGTCTTGCTGGAAGGGCATAACAAGTGCGGTTCTGCAGGAGTCTGTTTTGGGACCAGTTCTGTTCAATATTTTCATCAACAATTTAGATGATGGCATAGAGAGTACACTTATTAAGTTTTCAGATGATACCAAGCTGGGACGGGTTGCAAGTGCTTTGGAAGATAGGGTCATAATTCAATATTATCTAGACAAACTGGAGAAATGGTCTGAGGTAAATAAGATGAAGTTTAGTAAGGACAAATGCAAAGTACTCCACTTAGGAAGGAACAATCTCTTTCACGCATACAGACTGGCAAGTGACTGTCTAGGAGGGAGTACTGCAGAAAGGGATCTACGGGTAATAGTGGACCACAAGCTAAATATGAGTCAATATTATGACTCTGTTGCAAAAAAAGCAAACATGATTCTGGGATGCATGAACAGGAGTGTTGTGAGCAAGACACGAGCAGTCATTCTGCCATAAGGGCAGGGGACTGGACTAGATGACCTCTCGAGGTCCCTTCCAGTTCTAGTGTTCTATGATTCTTCCACTCTACTCGGCACTGATTAGGCCTCATTTGGAGTATTATGTCCAGTTCTGGGCACCACATTTCAAGAAAGATGTGGAGAAATTGAAGATGATCCAGAGAAGAGCAACAAAAATGATGAAAGGTCTAGAAAACATGAGATATGAGGGAAGGCTGAAGGAGTTTGGTTTTTTAGTATGGAAAAGAGAAGACTGAGAGGGGACATGATAGCAGTTTTCAAGTACAGGCAGTCCCCGGGTTACGTACAAGATAGGAACTGTAGGTTTGTTCTTAAGTTGAATTTGTATGTAAGTTGCAACTGGCGTCCAGATTCAGCTGCTGCTGAAACTGACCAGCGGCTGACTACAGGAAGCCCAAGGCAGAGTTGCTCTGCCCTGGGCTTCCTGGAATCAGCCGCTGATCAGTTTCAACAGCGGCTGAATTTGGATGCCTGGGACAGAGCAGCTGGGGTGCTGCTGGGTAGGTCCCCGCAGTGCCGCACCTCAGCGCTGCGGGGACCAACCCGGCAGCACCCCAGCTGCTCTACCCCAGGTGTCCCCAAGTCAGCGTCCCACTGCTCCCGTCCTCCGGGGCGAGAAAAGCCCCGTTCGTAACTGCGGATGCGACGTAAGTCGGATCCGCGTAACTCGGGGACTGCCCGTATCTAAAAGACTGTCAGAGAAAGGGGGGGAGGGTCAGGGGGGAGAAATTGTTTTCCGTGGCCTCTGATGATAGGACAAGAAGCAGTGGGCTTAAACTTTAGCAAGGGAGGTTTAGGTCGGACATCAGGAAAAACTTTGTTTCAGGGTGGTTAAACACTGGAATAAATTGCCTAGAGAGAGATTGTGGAATCTCCATCATGGGAGAACAGGTTGGATAGACATCTATCAGGGATGGTCTAGACGGTGCTTGGTCCTGCTGTGAGGGCAGGGGACTGGACTTGATGATCTCTCGAGGTCCCTTCCAGTTCTAGTATTCTATGATTCTATAGGCATATTGTCTCTCATGGGGAAAGGTTTACTGAATAAATGGCCATGCTTAATGAGAGAAGCTAGTTATTAAGAGCCCCTAAAATAAATTGTTACTCTGTTTGATCTTAGCCACAAGGATGTCACCTTCACAGCTTTTTATACAGCTGCCCTTTTCTACACTGGCTTCTGATAAGCGTGATAAAAGGACGCCGACATCTGAGGGCCACGTGCTAAATAAAAACATCTGTTTATGTATTTATATTTATCCTAGGATGCTTCCACACACCTGCTGTGTCACTTTACCTCTCATCCCCCTTGTTAACCTTTCTTCTTTCATTGTCTCTTGGCTGAGGCTCACGACCTGCATAAGGCCCCAGTATACAGGAACGCTCTTCTTTACGCACATGGAAAGTTTCTTTGAAGTCAGTGGTTAAAGATAAGCACAAACACAAATGCCCTATTTCATCAGGTCCTAAGTCACTATCTCTAAATCTTGCAGGGAGCAGTATTTAAAGCTATATTCACCAGGGAGTCAAGGTGCATAAGTATTGTATGTTGCTCTCTTCAAAAACAGCTCAACCATTCTGTCTCAGTCATTCTCTAAAATAAATTCCACCTTGGGCAGAGACCAAGCCTGGGAAATGTCTGAGCGAGTGAAAATGGGAGGTTAGGAATGAAAATGGTTATGTGACCTTACCTAAAGTTGTGGCTTCTGAATAGCCTTGCATGAATGCACTGTGGATAAGAAAATATTCCCACCTGCTCTCGTACTATGCACCTGTCACTTGTCGGGAATGCTGTGAAATATAGCCATCTCTTGCTTTGGGCACAACCTAGCTTCCCACAGCTCCAATCTCCCCTCAGAGGCTGCTGGCAGAGCAGTAAAATGGCAGATGGTTCTCTGCATGGCTTCCCTATAAAAATTGCAGCCAAGCTTTCTGGCTTTTCTCTGATCTGCTTCATTCGTCTTTGGAAGGTGCACTCTTCTTTTGCTGAAGTCCTTTCAGTAGAACGGGTATTTAGTGTTTAGTACTGGAAGGCTTTGAAGTGAGTTGCTGCTTGTTCCCTAATCTATTGTCTTTTTATCCAGCCCACCTTTGCGACCTGGAGCTATTCTTCTTCTTAGTGATCTCTTCCTGAAAACAAAGGTGAAACAGGTTCCCTAAACTGTAGGCATGTTTGTCCATGTATTTTTCAACTTTGGTGTGTTGTTTCTTCCAGCCAGGATGCATTTCTGCTGTGAATTACTTTTCCACAGGGCCAGATTAAGACCTTTAGAGTCCCTAAGCACTGAAAAGATTATGGTGCCCTCTCCTCCCCCCCATATGTAATTCAAAATAAAAAGAATACTATACCGTAAAATCTCTTCTTTTTTTTTTTTTTTTTTTTTTTTTTTTTGGTGCTCCTGCTTTGCTGGTGCCCCAAGCACGTGCTTAGTCTGCCTATTGGGTAATCCAGCCCTGCTTTTCCATGTTAATGTGCTACAGGTTGGACCTCCCAAAACCAGGACTCCCTCATTCAGCAACATCCATGATTCGGCAGGACGACAGGTGTTCCTGGAGCAGGGAGTCCCGGCTGGGATCCCCAGTGGCAAGAGGGCTGGTGGCTCTGAGCCTGGGTTTGGGACTAGCACCGGAGCCCTGGTAGCACAGCAGGGGCCACTGCAGCTCAAGTAGCAGGGCTGGGGTGTGCAATTGTGGCAGCTTAGGTAGTGGGGGTCGGGCCAGCAATGGCAACAACATGGTGGGGGAGCGGCTGGGGCCAGCAGCTGGGAGGGAAGGTGATCTGCGGATCCAGTAACAGGGGACCTCCTTGTCCGGCAAATTCCCTCGTTAGGGATCGGTCAGGTCCTGAGGGTGTCGGACCAGAGAGGTCCTACCTATACATGGATTTAAGACAGATGCTTCAGCCCTTCTCATTGCAAACACAGGGAATTTGACTTTGCATCAATATCTTTTAGGCAGCAGCATTTCACAGGGTTTGCCTAAAGATTGAGCTCCACTCCAACATCAGCATCCTTGCATTCAAATCTATTCATTTGCCACACTGTGGCTGACCTACTGAGAGACTTTGGGCGGTTCACTTCACCTTCCCTGTGCCTCGGTTTCTCCTTACATGCAATGGGGGTAATGATCCTTCCTCTCGCTCCTCCGTTCCCCTCTGTACAGGGTTTGAAGGGTTCTAATGATACTCACTACTGAGAAAGCCCTAGGTTTTTTTATTACCATTGATTAGAGCTGGTCAGGAATTTTTTGATTAACTTTTTTGGTTGGGAAATGCTGATTTGTTGAAACCAAAACTTGTGGGAAAGGGAAGATTTTTTTCAATAAATTTTTCATTTTGAAAAAAAATTGGAAAAGGTGACATTTTTGTAGCAGGAAAAAAAGGTTTATTTCTGTTTGAAATGACTTTCAATTTGACAAAAGTTAGTTATTAAAGAGCTCCTAAAATAAATTGTTACTGTGTTTGATCTTAGCCACAAGGATGTCACCTTCACAGCTTTTTATACATGTGATCTCATCAGCTATACATGTAAGGGTTTTTTAAAATTAAGATCTTGAAATAAAAGCAAAATACTTGAACCATTTTATTATTTATTTATTTATCGGTGTGTCTGTTAGTGGAAAATTTTCTACCTTGTGACTTTTCATCCTGATTTGGGTTAGGAAATCTCAAACATTTTCTTGGGATGGGAAAACTAGTTCCTGCCTGGCTCTGTCATTGTCAAATGGTGAAAAAGAGAACCTCTCCCAGTTAGTTAAACCTGAGGCACAACAGGTGAATGTTACCTGGGAAACCAGAGGGCAGGCTGGAGTGAGTGCAGCTGGCCCTATAACCAGGAGCACCAGTGACAAACCTGGAAAAGGCCTAACAAATGGGGATAGATAAGCCAGGCCACAGGATTCAGGATTTTAAAACACCCTGCTTTCCATACTGTACCCCCTACCTCCCAAGTTTGGGACAGTGTGTTGATCCAGGCCTGTCTCTACTAAGAAGTAGATAGCATTAGGGGCTCTTTGTTGCTGATGGGAGGAGGGGGGAGGGATTCTTAATGAGCGAGATCATTAAAGATCACAGGGTGTTCGTTGTGAGAGAAAGGGTGTGATTGGCAAACTTTAACCTGAGCTAAATCTGCCTAGATTTACCCCTAAATCTGGATGTAGTATTCTTCAGCTCCTATCCCAAACTGCTGTACATTGTGGCATGGTCTGTGGAACCTCTGTCATACTCCACCTATCTTAGGTACTTAAATGGCCCCCTATCTGAGCACCTCACAGTGTATCTTTCCTCACAGCACCCTGCGAAGTATGGCAGAGCTGTAATGCCTACTGCACACATGGGAAACTGAGGCACAGAGAACCCAAGTGGCCCACCCAAAGTCATGCGTGAAACTGAACGTTTCTCCCTCAAATTTGAAGCTATCAACCTACCCAGTGGACTGTCTTTCCTCTCCACCTCCCTGGTGAGTGCAGAATAGCAGTGCATATGGGCTGTGCTTTGGGACCCTTCATATGAGTTATATTTTGTTATAAACAATAATACTGCAATGTTTTGTTATTACACGAAGCATGTGAGGATGGGAATCTCTGAAGAGGAGCATGGGGGAAGCTTGTTGTAGACTTGATTTTAGAGTAAACTTTAAGGGAAGTCAAAAATACAGTTAACTTTGGGAGGAGGGTTTCAATTAACCTGAAGGTAAAAGATAATTTAATGTCTTAGCTAAATATATCTTAAAAGTTCCTGTTCTTTTAGTAGACACTTTAATCCCACAGCACCCTCTAGCGGTGAAATGTCAGAGTGAAGAGTTTTCCAGCGTTCATTCTTACCAGTCTCTTGTTTTATTAGTTCGCATACCACCTTCTTGTTTGCTCCCTGCTTTAGAAAATGGGCCCTCTTTTTCATATGCTGATGTCTTTCTCTCTCATCTGTCTCTGTCCCTTTCTCAGTCATTGCAGTCCCAAACCAAACTCTGATTCTGAGGGATGTAAATGACTACTCAAGTAGTTGACTACCCGATTAGCCTAGGCAGCAAGGGGAGGAAGCAGGAGCCAGTGCTGGGGATAGCCAGCTTAAAAAGCAGGGCTGCAGCAGTCCGGGAGCTAGTGCTCCTACTATATTTAAACAGCAGAGATGCAGCTTATTGACTAATCATGTACTTGATACAAATTGTATCAAGAACACGATTAACCAGTTTCCGGTTTCTTAGGCCTGCTTGCGTACTCTTGGAGTCTGATACAGCTGAAACTGGGACTTGTGGCTGTACTGAAAAACTCCATGAGACAAAACTCACTCCTCCTTCAGCCCAGTTTCCCACTAACTTCAACCACCACGTTATTGGAGGATTAAGGATTTTAGGATTTGGCCTCTCATGATATGTCACATGTAACTTACCCAGTGAACCTGCGTCAGCAGCAAACTGCAGCCTCTGAAAGTTCACAGGTCTCCAGAGAGAGCCAAACACTTCGTGAAAATCAGCAGCTGTATTCTTGGTCACAAACAAGGAACTAATGTCCTGCTGGCTCTGGAGAACAGGTCAAGCCTAAATCACAGCTGATTTAGCCTGCCTTCCAGGCTCTAGCTCAAGACTGTGTATTTCCTTCTAAGCTGCAGAAAGCTACATATTGCCAGCATTCCCTGTAAGCTGGGTGCTTGTGTGGCTGTGCAGGAGAGATTCAAATGCCGCCCAACTGATAGCAGAGTGCCCACAGCTAGGGTTTTGTTTCTATTGGTGGTGCACATGCAAATGCCTCATTACACATAAAAATTTATTCCACACATAGATAGAAAAAAATCCACACATGGATGGAAAAGATTAGAGGGAACATTCATATAATCTCTTCTTGTGGTGACCATGGAATTTGATGGGATAGCTTGTCTGCTGACCCAGCAGTACCCTCCATCTCCATACCCAATGACCACTGAGGGTAGTGAGAATTTAGTCTTGACTATGGGTACGTCTAGACTACATGCCTCTGTCGCCAGAGGCATGTAGATTAGGCTACCCGACATAGTAAAATGAAGTGGGGATTTAAATAATCGCCGCTTCATTTAAATTTACATGGCTGCCGCGCTGAGCCGACAAACAGCTGATCAGCTGTTTGTTGGCTCAGCGCGATAGTCTGGACGTGCGGGTATTGACATCAAAGGTATTTGTCGACCACCCAGGTATGCCTCCTGGGATGAGGTTTACCTGGGTGGTCGACAAGTACCTTTGATGTCGACACCCGCACGTCCAGACTATTGCGCTGAGCCGACAAACAGCTGATCAGCTGTTTGTCGGCTCAACGCGGCAGCCATGTAAATTTAAATGAAGTGGCGATTATTTAAATCACCGCTTCATTTTACTATGTCGGGTAGCCTAATCTACATGCCTCTGGCGACAGAGGCATGTAGTCTAGACGTACCCTTAGTGTGCCTATTAGGACATTGATGTCTGTGGGATTCCATCACTGCTCTATGCCATTCTATTGCCTTGTGTGACCTCGTCTCGATCTCTGTAGCTATTGTAACAATAAGATGTGGGGAGGGGGAAGGTGTTTGTCTGAAAGGATTGTGCTTCCTAATAGCAGATCATCTGTGTGGGCTTCTTGGGTGAGAGCCCAATGAGTGCAACTTTAGCTAAGGTCTCCTCCTATGCTGAGGATCACACTAAAGCCAATTCTCACGCTGATTTACAGCAGCCGTCTCTGCTGGCTTCGGTGGTGCCAGGCTAATTTGCAGCTGTTGAAATTCTGACCCAGTATTCACTCAGATGTGCCTGTTCTTTTCCCTTCCCTTACAGCCCTGCACACTTTAAAGCAGGAGGAAAGGGTTTTGAGACTCACTTCTGCTTATAGCAGAGGGCTATGCTGAGTGCTTCACTATACCTGCCCTCATAGGTAGCCCCTGCTTATATCTACACTAGTGTGCAGTAGGCTTGTATGTGGTGTGCTAGGCAAGGAATTGCAGAACCCAGCCTAATCATATGACTGCAGGTAGTAATAGCACCATATTTGGGCTAATTCACAAAGGATCCGTAGTCAACAAAACTCTGGCTCTAGGGAGGTTGTGAAATCTCCATTATTGGGGATTTTTAAGAGCAGGTTAGACAAACATCTGTCAGGGATGGTCTAGATTAGGGCCCTCTGCCCTCAGTGGGCTGTGGAAGGGGGCTGCTCCCGGGTAACTATTAACCATTACCCGATATTCTACAAATATATTACAAGCAGGAGGAAGACCAAGGACAGGGTAGGCTCATTGCTCAGTCAAGAGGGAGAAACAATAACAGGATACTTGGAAATAGCAGAGGTACTTAATGACTTCTTTGTTTTGGTTTTCATCAAGAAGATTGATGGGATGCCAAACATAGTGAATGCTAATGGAAATGGGGTAGGTTAGACATTAAAATAGAAAAAGAACATGTTAAAAATTACTTAGAAAAGTTAGATGTCTTCAAGTCACGAGGGCCTGATGAAATGCATCCCAGAATACTCAAGGAGCTGGTAGAGGAGGTATCTGAGCCTTTAGCTATCAACTTTGGAAAGTTATGGAAGTTGGGAGAGATTCCAGAAGACTGGAAAAGGGCAAACATAGTGCCCATCTATAAAAAGGGAAATAAGAACAACCCAGGAAACTACAGACCAGTTAATTTAGCTTCTGTGCCAGGGAAGATAATGGAGCAAGTAATTAAGGAATTCATCTGCAAACATCTGGAAGATAATAAGGTGGTAGGTAACAGCCAGTGTGAATTTGTAAAGGACAAATCATGTCAAACCAATCTGATAGCTTTCTTTGATAGGATAACAAGTCTGGTGAGTAAGGGAGAGGTGGTGGACGTAGTATACCTAGACTTTAGTAAGGCATTTGATATGGTCTCGCATGATCTTCTTTTCAATAAACTAGGCAAATACAACTTAGATGGTGCTACTATAAAGTGGGTGCATAAGTGGCTGGATAACTGTTCTTAGAGAATAGTTATTAACGGTTCACAGTCATGCTAGAAGGACATAACAAAAGTGGGATTCCATAGGGATCTGTTTTGGGACCAGTTCTGTTTAGTATCTTCATCATAAATGTAGATGATGGCATAGAGAGTATGCATATTAAGTTTGCAGATGATATCAACCTGGGAGGAGTTGCAATTGCTTTGGAGGATAGGTCATAATTCAAAATGATCTGGACAAATTGGAGAAGTGGTCTGAGGTAAACAGGATGAAGTTTAATAAAGACAAATGTAAAGTACTCCACTTAGGAAGGAACAATCTCTTTCACACATACAGACTGGGAAGTGACTGTCTAAGGAGGAGTACTGCAGAAAGGGTATATATACACACAGCAGGTCCTTACCCATTCCCATGTGGACTGGCAAAGCACCTGTGAATTACTGACTGAACCTTGTGAACTAGCGAAAACACACTGTTAAAGCCCAAATGCCGCATTGTAAGACGTGCTGCATTCAGTTACCATTTGGTTTGAATGCTGCTGCCATGGAGCAGTTGAGTCAATGCCCTGTGATGTACTTAACTACAGCCCTAAGCGTCTCCATCACATGAGGCTTTGCTGTCATGCACAGAGGTGGGGGGAGATCTTGCCAGCTTTAGCGTAGGTTCTCAGGTTAGTGAGGTTCTCCTGTACCTTTGATGTGCCATATGCCTGAGTCTGAAATGTGGCAGATGGTAGCGTGGGATCCTCTCTCGCTGTCTCCAGCACAACACTCTGAATGTGGGGGATTGAATGTGATTTATCTCAACTTCAGCTTCTGAGTTCAGCCATGCTCTGTAGGCCCTGACTTACTCTTTCTCAGCAGGTCTATTCCACTGTTACCTGTGACTCTCAAAGTGTGTCAAGGCAACGTTACAAGTGAATCCTCTTAGAAGACTAGCGATATAAAGAAGTGTGTCCTGTTTAAAGTTCATCCACCTGGTTAACAGCGGGGTTCTTTGGACAAATCCAGACCTAGCACTGCCTCCGTCTCCTCTCACTGCATCTAGCGACACTCCCTTCCCCTCTGCCCCTGTCCATCCACATCACAGCCACCCATAAACAAACCCGCTAGCCCCTCAGTACTCCGGGGGCCAGCTGAAAGTTGATCTGCTTATTTTTAGACACCTCTGTGGTCTTCCTCCAACCCCTAGCACCAGGTTCCTATATGCATTTTTACACTGGTGGCAAAAGACTCTTTTTTGCAGCTCCCACCCCTTAGAACAGTCTTCCTGGGACCCTGTTTCCCAGAGAGAGAGAGCCCATCTCCCTAGTGTCTGAGCTGTGAAGAGACTCCCAACACCACAGTGTCTGAGCACCTCATGGACATTAGTGAATGTGTCCTTGCCTCACAGATGGGGAAGTGGGACACAAGATGAAGGCTTGGATTTTCAAAGGAGACCAAGCATGGGTGATGAGTGAACCTAGGCTGAGAGAGGCAAGCACCACCTCTATTGATTAGGGCCCCCATGGGAGCCAACCCCCCCTCATCCCCCACTGGTGGGTCAAGCCACCACCTCCAACAGGAGGTGCAGCTTCAGTCTTCCTTAGCCCTGGAAAGGCAGGCAGCACGTGGCCCCAGCTTCAGTATGGCTGAATCCCCAAACAGCCCCAGGACACTGGGAGAGCCGCGCTGAATGGGGGGGCTGGAAGTGGATAGTGAGTGGAGCCAGCCACCCTGTTTAAACTATTAACCAATTAAACTCTGTGTTTAACTGGTTAACAGGCCCATTGTGCTGGGCAGGGGAGGCACTAGGCCTGGTCAGGCTAGGCAGGGCGTGCCGCACTGCACTGTGGGAGCAGGGCAGAGGGCTGATCCAGCTGGACCAGGTGCTGGTTAACCAGTTATCCGTTTACATTCCTAATTACTTTCCCCTGCCTCTTATACCGGTCACCCATGGGCCCAAGTGATTTAGGAGCACATGTCCCATTGACCATCCATAGAATTTAGGTGCATTTTAAAGGACATTTAAAATTCCTACTCTATGGAACTTACCCAAGGTCACACCACAGTTTGCACTGGAGAGGAAAATTAAATCCCAGTCTTCCAGATCCCAGCCTGGCACTTCAACCACAAGGCCACCTCTTTCCCTCTCAGCATTTATCAGAATCTCCTCTGAAACCCTCTTTTCTCTTGGCCTCTTCCTTTCTCTCTCCTGTTATTGCTCTTGATTTGGGTACTGGGATGGGTGAGCTCTGTTTGCATGTGAGACGCTGGGTGGTGATAATGGTTGTGTTGTGCTTCCCGGCTGCCGCGAGTAAAGCTAAGCTGCGCTCTTGGAGAAATCACACATGCTCAGAACTAAGACAAAGTTATTTCAGACCAGGCCAACTCTTCCATTCTAGCCAGCCAGGCTTTTGTCCAGGCATGTGGTTTTGTTTCACGTAGACTTGGTTGTTCACTGGTATTAACAGGCGACCGCTTTCCTCCAGCTCCTCTCTGCTGCCAGCTGTGCGGATCGTTTCACTGATTGCCGAGAATCGCACGATGAGAAAGTGCTCTGTGATGAAATAATGCTTTGGGTTAAAGGGCAGGGAGGCTGTGGTTAACCAGCATGTTACTAAGCCATCAAGATGTGAGCTCCTCTGGATAGCTTCACAGCGGGACAAGGGATGCACCCCACTGCCAAACTGAAGCATGAATTCAATAGACGAGTGCAGGCAAAGGGAGAACTGTCCTAGCTGCACAGGGACTCAGCTTCTTTCAGGCTTCACAGCCCCTTCCCTCCCTTCCTCTCCCCTCCCCCCTCCTGGGGGGGCTGGGGACCGTGACCCAGTCAGTTCCTCTGATATCAAGTGTACACCTCCTTCACCCACCCTCATGAACATTGTCATGCTGGAGCACATCAGAGAAATGGCAGGTTGGGGGACTGCAATTTGGAGGGAGCATTTAAACAGCTGAAAAGGCACATTAAACCAGCTCTGTATGCCAGGAATAGATTGGCTCCAGGCACTGAAAGCATCCAGACCTGTCTGGTCAATGGACGGTATTTAGCCTGGCTGGACACAGGTGAAGATTTCCCTGGTGGAATCTGCCTGTGAGAAGAACCATGTCTGGTGTAGCTTGTGCTCATAGCCAAGCATGCTGGGAAGTGAACGTATCAGTTGAGGTGCATCTGGCTACTAAGCTATTTGATGCACTTACCATAATAATCAGGGTCCAAACACCAAATGGAATAACAGAGGGAGCAAATCCCAAAGAAGCAGCAATTGAATTAACTGCTTGTATACAATGTTATTGTGCATAAAAATACACCGAGGAAGGTCTCTTATGAAAGTCTATGTTCTGAACATGATGCTCATTATGAGGGATATATACAGACTCGTCACGAGTTCACTTATTTGTAGGTATAAAACCATACTCCTAATTTGTGCTGCATCATTCACTCCCAGCTCCCAGAGGGGTGTTGGGCAGTCGGTCAAGGAGGGCTGCCTCCCCAACCGGATGAAACTAGCTCCAACAACTAGGAGAAGATATAGGGTGGGCCATTACACTTAGTGGGAAGACACTGGCTATCAAGAGGGCTTTTTGCCTGCTCTATGACCATGAGTCACCATAGCCTGAGATAGGGATGTAAGTGACTAGTTGATTATCCGATAAGCATAAGCTTATTGGATAGTTGAGTAGTGACTCGACTAGTCACTTTGCCCTTCCCCCGCTTGCTGCCTCTGTCAGAGAGAGGCAGCAAGTGGGGAGCAGGAGCTGGTGCTGTGGAGAGCCGGCTTAAAAGCTGGTTCCCCCCAGCACCATCTCCGCAGGGGAAGCAGAGGCGCAGCAGGGATATGGCACCAATTACAACTGCTGGGCTTCTGCTTTTGAAATGTTGCAAGGGGCTCTTGCTACATTTCAAAAGCAGAAGCAGAGCAGTTAGAAGTTCTCCGCTGCTTTTCTGCCTTTTAAATGTAGTAAGAGCCGTGAGAGGTTCTTACTACATTTCAAAGGCTGAGACGCAGATGGGATAGTGAGCGCCCCACCTCCCCCTTATTGACTAATCGAGTAGTCAGTGGAAATTCTATCGACTACTTGATTAGCTGATTAATCAAAATTTAACATCCCTAGTCTGAGAGAGAGAGAGACTAAGCTGGAAACCCTATTCAAAAGGAAGGAAATCTAGGCAGAAATGTAGGCAGGAAGCTATCTATGAAACACTGATCCCTTTGCAGTGAAGGGATGTGCTGGGACACTGGTCAAAGGAAATAGGTACCTTGAATCATCACAGGAGTTTTATCTGATTTAAAAGTATAAAGCCTGTGGTTCCACTTTGATGTTTGTTTTCCGTGTAATTTGATGTGTTTGCTTCCCCTCTCTATTTCACCTCTGACTCTGGGAGGTTTCTGTTACCTGCACTTTTTGTTCATTTTTACCTCTAGTGCGTCTCTGGTGTGTAAAATGTATAGAGAGTGCATCTCCTACCAGGCTGGGGGCTGGTTTCACACTTTAGAGGGTGACAAATAAGGAAGGAAAAGTCCAAGTCTCTGTTAGTTAAGAACTCGGTGTGGATGGTTTTGGGGAGACTCGGGACTGGAAGAGCCGGGCGTCACCTGCAGAGTGTAACTAGGCTGCGATTTTGTGCTTATAGACAGGCTAGTATCAGAACTCCCAACTAAATCTGCACGGTGTAACGACACCCAAGACTACAGGGCAGAACCCCTTCCCGCTCTGGGTGGTCCCCAAAATGAGTCTAAACCACCCCTTCAGATGGATGGAAATCCTTCTTGACTTCTAGCCCCACCCATCCCTTTCCTCAGAGGAGCTGGGGCAGAGCAGAGGGCATTGTGGGGGATCTCTTGTGTTCAAAGTATGTGTCCAACCAGCATGCTGTCTCCGTGCTCTACAGTCGTCTTTGGAAGCAAATCTTAGCTTATGGACGTTAGCGGGACCTTGATTCAATGGACGATTTGGGCCTTGTGTTTAATTTCCCTGTGTTCTCTTCTGCTTCTTTGCAGGGATCCTGTTTACAATGCTGGTATTTGGACCAGCCTGTGGATTTATCTTGGGCTCCTTCTGTACCAAAATCTATGTGGACGCAGTCTTCATTGACACAAGTAAGGAGACTTGTTTCTGAGTGGCTGTTAGAAGAATTATTGATATGTTGCAGGACTAAGATGTTGCTATTCACCCATATCCCTCTCCCTTCCCCCCCCACCCCCCGGGTATGTCTCTTAAGCTTATGGTCATAACAAGGAGGTCCTTTTCAGTGAGACTCGGCTCTGGGTGGGATTCAGAACCTTTCGCCCTGATTCCAGTGGAGAGGAGGTTGGAAGTGGCTGGAAGTTGCTCCCATCTGGTTGTGGTTTGGAATCTTATGTTAAATGAGTGTTGTGGGGATCACAGCCCAGTTCTTAGTAGACAGCCATCCTCAACAAGATGTCACCATGACAGCTAGTGCTAGAACTAGCACCCATGTCCTCAGCCTCCACCAAGGGTATGTCTAGATTACATGGCTCCGTCAATGGAGCCATGTAGATGAGTTTACTAGACATAGGAAAACGAAGCGGTGATTTAAATAATCACCACTTCATTTACATGAAAATGGCCACCGCGCTGTGCCGATCAGCTGTTTGGCGGCACAGCATGGCAGTCTGGATGTGCCACGGTCGACAAGGGAAGCCTTTGTCAACCGCTCCGGTAAACCTAATTTCACAAGGCATAAGGGAGCGGTCGTCAAAGGCTTCCCTTGTTGACCGTGGCGCATCCAGACTGCCCTGCTGTGCTGCCAAACAGCTGATCGGCACAGCGTGGTGGCCATTTTGATGTAAGTGAAGCAGCGATTATTTAAATCGCTGCTTCATTTTCCTATGTCTAGTAAACTCATCTACATGGCTCCGTCGACGGAGCCATGTAATCTAGACATTCCCCAAGGGAGTGAGGACTGTATGGACTATGGATAGCAAACTCCCCATTTTTCCACTATTGGAAGACTCTGCAGCCTAGGTTAGAGGCATACAAAGAAGGAAGCTTCCTCTGGTGCTGTCTGCACACTACCTCTCTGGTGCTAGTTGTTATGTAATTCTCCCTGAGCCCTATTCTGTTTCTTCAATGCATGAGAAATGTCTTTTTCCAGATCCGTCTTTCTGTCTCCTGTCCTATTGTTAGAGATGATACTCTTTGGCTAGTCGAGTCCTGTTACTCTCTACATTAGCCCAGAATGCCTCTGAAAGGGAAAGAGGGAAGAAACAATAAGGTGATGGATAATAAAAACGCTCATGGTCAAAAACAGGAGAGATCGTGTAATTTATTATTCAGACCCTGATCCTGTAAAGACTTAAGCACATGCTTAAGGTTATGTCTTGGAGTAATTCCATTGAAGCTAATGCAATTACTTCAGTCAGTGGGCCTACTTGTGTGGGGAAAAAAGCAAGTCCATAGATCAGGGGTGGGTAAAAATTCCCATTTTTTGACACAGCCTGGCAGTAATAACACTCTCACTTCATTCCCTTAGCCAAAGACAAAATTTCAGGGGAGGTAGGCCAGGGACTCTGATTTGGTATCCCCCCCTGTGGCCAATCGGGAAATGGAGGCCCAGTAAGATCAGTCATTTGCCCTGGGTTTCCCAGGAAAACAGGACTGAGAAGTAAATCAAAGAGCCCTGATTCCCCTTTCTCACTGGCTCATACTTCCTCTGCATGGGAAAAAGAAGAAAAAGAAAATATATTAAAAGGGGTGAGGAAAATACTTTTGCCTTTCTGACATCCTTCGCCCTGTTCACACTCATGCCTACTGTTAGGAAAGTTGAGGGCTGGTCCTTGACAGAGGCTGGATCCTACTTGGATCACTAGTCCGATGCAGGTGGCAGCTCTCATGTTCATGTGTTAAAACATTTTCTGTATCCTGCTTACGTTATTTTTGTAAGTGAATGAGTATGTTGTTACTTAAAAAGCAGAACTCAGTGTTCATTGCCAATATCATTCCTTTGCCAGCAGAGGGTGCTGTAAAACAACCGATCCAATTCTCTGCTTTTCTGACTGGCTACATTATAAAGCTGGGGCTTCTCCCCTTTTGTAGAAATTTTCTCTGCCTTGTATCTGCTACTTTTGCTTTTGTCTCCAGCGCCACCAAATCCCAGCCTTTCATCTTGCATCAAGGATGTTGTCCCCTTTTGGGAAGATGCTGCACTTCTGTGACACTGCAACATAACAAAACACTTTAATGTGGGATTTTGCGTGTCTGCAAGGCTGCCTTGCCAGGCTCAGAACAGACCAATAAAAATTGGCTCTAAGGCAGGGAGCAGCCACTGTGTCTTCTCTGTCTTCTGAAAATCACTCACACTTTTTGTGTTGCTTGCCTGCCTGTAAATATAACTTACTGAACAGTGTCTCTGACTGTCCAGCTTCTCTGCCCAAGGGCTCCTTTATTCAAACATTGAGTGGGCCATTTAATCTATTGGTTTCAGCAGAGTTAAACTAGTGATGAATCTGTCCCTCTAATAATAATACCTCATTCTTAAATAGTGCTTTTCATCAGCAGATCTCAAAGCACTTTGCAAAGGATGTCAGTAGAATTCCCATTTTACAGATGGGAAAATTGAGGCAACGGGGGAAAGAAGACTTGCTTAAGGATAGCAAGCAGGCCTGGACAAAAACCTGGAATTAGAATCTAGGTCACCTTAGACCCAGTCCAGTGCTCTACCCACTAAGTCACACTACCTCATAGAGTAGCCCTCAGGAATAGAGACCTTTCTAGATGTGTCTTAGGTGCCTGTTATTGTCAGCTGAAGGCTGCTTGGAGCTCTGCTATATGGAAACTCAGCCTCAGTCTGTTGTCAGATGGATGAGGGTACCTACATCCCAGCTGGAACTGTACTCTCAGCACAGTAGCCAGGAAATTGACGTTCTAGAAGGCTGAACTATGCTCTTCTCCCAGGACCAGTGACAGAGCAGTGCAGAGAAGAGATTGTGGCTCTTCTGCCTATAATGTATCTGTCTGGGGAATATACAGAAGGCCTGGCTGTCAATCCAGCACCAATCCCAGGAGCTGCAGAAGTGCGTCTTGGGCAGAGAAAATAAAGGGCACAAATTGAATCCTTCCAAAATGAAAATATTTTCAAGCTCTAAAGAATTTTCCCCTGAGACTGAAGAGTCTCCTTCCCTCTCCGCTTGAGAGAGAACTTGATTCCTTCACTTCAGTCACCGCTTTGCAGATTGACTCTAACCCACGATGCACATTCTGAAGAGAAGAGTTTGTTATTCCAGCCGCGCGCACACACAATCCGCCACCAAGAATGAGCTCCCAAGTGCTGAGACATGCATTGGCCTGGCTTTCCCAGGGGACACGATGTTACGGCTTACATCTGAAAGACAATTTCTCATCGGCCACAAATGACTCCTATGATTTACAGGGAAGCTTTTTCCATGTGCAGATTGATGGCCGGCAGTAGGGAGGGGTTACAGACTGGGAGCCAAGACATCAAGTCCTGGTTTAGTCATCTCACCCAGGAAACAGGTTGTCACTTTATTCAATTTTAACGGGAGCAGCCAGATCGCTGCTGCGCCCATGGGGGGGGGGGGTGTTTGCCCCAAAGTCTGTACAAAGGGGACCATGTGAGGTGTCAAAGGAAAGCTTATGTTCTACTGATTCTATGTATGCTATTCATATACTTGTTTGATATCTGTATGTGGAATTACGAATATGGACTCTGTGCTTATACTGGGAATGTTCTCTGTCTGAGACAGAGCAATGGGCTCTGGACCGCCTGTTGTAAAGCACAATTGTTCACTCACTGGCTATGCTAATTGGTGAGGCTCCAGGAACAATGGTTCTCAAGGTGCCCTGTACACACCTGAGACCTGCAAACCAGCCAATATCATGGCTGCTGACATGGGACACAGGGAAAGGTCACTCAGCCATTTGACCCGCTCCAGCTTGGAAGGTAACAGGGATGGATATAAAGTGCCATGAGGCGGACTCCATCTGGTCTTCAACACTCCTGCACCATCCACACACTGCAAATCTGTGTCCTGAGCCCATCATACTCCCAGCGTCCCTGCCCTGAGCCCCTCATGCACCCCAGCCCAAACTCCTGCACCCTTACAGTCACAAGCCTGCCACTTGCTCAGCACCCCCAGCCCTCCACCGGACCCCAACACGCTCCAGCCCGGAGCCCCCTCCCTGAGCCAGCATCCTCTTCTCTACTTCCTCCCACACCCAAATTGCACCTCTCACCCCTTGCCAGTGCTTTTTTTGTAATGGTATGCCCCGGGACGGGATGTAGAATCGCCCAGGGCCCTTTCTGAGTTTCAAAAGTACACTGAATGTGTGATCTGGATCCCTTCATCCCGCTTCATCATCACCATCTTCATTCATCACTATATGACCTAGAGGCCCCAATCAGGATCATGACCCCATTCTGCTAGGGTGCTGTACAAACCAACACGCCAGGTACCTGGGTCTCTGCAGCCTCTCTCTGGTTTATGGCTTAATTGTTACCCTGTGGTTGACTTAGGCCCTTTCAGTCTTTTAACCTTTTGTGTCTCTCTCTCCAGTGTAAGCAACTGATGTGTGGTTTTGCCATTGCAGGTAAACTGGACATCACCCCTGATGACCCTCGGTGGATCGGCGCATGGTGGGCAGGCTTCCTGCTGTGTGGTGCCTTACTTTTCTTCTCATCCCTCTTGATGTTTGGATTCCCACAGTCCCTGTCGCCCAGGGTGGAGCACGCAATGGAGAGTGAGCAAGCCATGCTCCCTGAACGGGACTACGAGAGGCCCAAGCCAAGCAATGGGATTCTGCAACATGCACTGGAAGGGGAGGACAACTCCTCCTGCTTCCAGCAGCTGAGAGGTGACAAGCTCCTCTGTAACTCATTGTGTTTCTACAGCAGATTCATGGTTGTTTAGATTCCTCATTTGGCTCTGAATTTGTCTGCCTCTCCCCCAAATACCCTGTTGGAATTTCTCTCCCTGATTTCTACTAATCCCTGATGTGCTCATTTTAATGGGAGACTTTGTTCCACTTGAAAGGTTTTAGTTTAAGTGACAAGATGTGGAAATCCAGGGTAAGCAATAAGGGTTAATTCAAAATAGGGCCAAAGAAAGAGAGAGGGGAGAATGGAGGGAGTAAAACAGCAGCTGTCGGACGTTTTCCGAGACACTTTGTGGGTTTCTACTCTTCATAATTTCGCCATCTAGTACAGTGGTTGGCAACCTGTTCGTGGCTGTTCAAGCTCTGAGAGGAAGGGTCAGGATCGGAGACAGAGAGCAGATCAGCGGATTGTGGTGCTCCAAAAGTACTGGGAGGGAAAAGGAGTAGGCAGTGCAGAGCTCTAGTGTCCCAGTGTATGAGAGGCTTGGGGGTACGGGGCAAACAGGGGGTCCATGGGCTGCAGGTGGAATCCCAGTGACCCGCGGTCTGCAGGTTGCCCACCCCAGGCAGCCTACTCACTAATCTCAGTTGCCCATCGCAGGTGTAGTAGCTTGTCTGTGCCTGCAGCTCACACAATGGGAATGGGCAGAAAGCAAGCACAGCTGACTCAAAGAGGTTTGGAGCTGCCTTTTGATGGAGCCGTGGCAGGGCCAGCAGAATCCCATGCTCTTGAGTATGAAGCAGCAAATGCTGGGCACTGACCCAACAAAATACAAGTGTGCAGAAATAGGTTTGAAGGTGGCTTCTAGACAGGACAAGGCCAGAGAACAGTCTAGAATATTAACAGAGCCTTTGTTAGAGCATAAAACAGCCAGCACGTGTCAGAATAGAGTGACCCAGGTCAGATCCTCAGGTGGTGGAAATCAGCATGGCTCCAAGCATGTCAGCTGACACCAGCTGAGAAGTGAGTATGTGTGTATATACCAGGCATATATATAGTATTACAGAACTCTTTAGGTGAGACGGCAGCTCTAGCAGCACATCTAGTCACCTCCCGCTCACAGCAGAGAGTTGGTTTCCTTAGCCCATTAGCTTCCTGAGACACAAGAGCCAACCCACTTAATCCTGTGCAACCCTTACCGAGTTCATGGCATGGTGTGAATGAGGGCAGGGGAGAAAAGAAACTTGGAAGGGGGATTTTGAATAGGAAATTCTGTTGCTGTTGCTGTTGTTGTTCCTTTGGAGAAGGTCATTTGAGGTCAGAAAACTTTTATAAACGATCAAAAACGGGCAGGGAGGACTCAAATGTGCTGTCATCCAATTCTTCAAGCTGCAAGGATTTGGAAATGGAATGTTCCATGGGCAGAGATTGGCAGTTCACACAGCCAGTCCCTGTCGCCACTGGGCATGTTTGTTCTATCCATCCAGATAATTGTATGGCTCATCACTATAGCGTCTGAGTGTCCATATCTGAATCTGAGCATTGTATTTACGTGATGGACAGCAGAGGTTCAGCCCAATTGGGTGGTTACATTACAAAACACTGAAGTCTGAAATTGAGTAATACAATTTACTTGCTGCGCCAAGTGGAAGGAATTCTCTTCAAGTGTGATGTGGGGAAACTGTTGTTGAGTTACTTGCTGAATAATGACCTTGCAGCATAGGTATTGTGTATGATCCAAGGGGCTTTTGTGTCCCACAGTTACAGCATCTAGTCTTTGTATCCCTAAAAATGCACTCCAGAAGAAACTGATGTTCTGATTGGTTAGTACTGGTTGAACCTCTCTAATCCAGAACTCTCTCGTCCAGAAAAATCTGCCACTTGGAATGATTTTAGTTAGCCAGGTGTCCACTTTTCATGAGTGAGGCCAAGTTTCTCTCAGTCCCATAAAGTTTGTTTACAGCCACCAGTCCTGGCTTTCAGTGTTCTATGCCAGCCATGACCAACCCATGCAGGTGGCTCTTGCCCTCCAAATGTGCGGCTCATGAAGCCGCTCCTGCATCCCCTCCCCAGTACCCCTCTCCCCCCCGCTTCCCTCCCAGCCCCTGGCTTCCCTGTGCTACTGGGTCGGAGCTGCAGAGTTTTCAAATTGGCGCCCATGATGGTGGCTGCCTTAAAGGGGCAGCTTCCTTTAAAAAAAAATATTTTTTTGTTGTTGTTTTTGCTCAACAATTCTGTTCTGTGGGCTTTTTTTGTTTTGTTTTTTTGCTCAACAATTCTGGTGCGGCTCTTCACATCTTTTCTGCCGCTGTTTCGGCTCTCTTTGTTAAATGGGTTGGCCACCCCAGTTTTATGCTGTTATTGAGCTCTAATTTACCTGTACGAATCCTCAAACAGCCCACTAAGCACTGGAAGTGTTGGCAATGCTGCTAGACAATATTGAACGCCTGTGGTCTGGAAAATTCTCTGGTTCAGAATTGGACAGGTACTGAGGGTGCCCAACTAGAGAGGTTCAACCTGTACCACAATAGAAAGCAGACAGGGACTAGTGATTGCACTGAAATCGAAAGGCTGAGACCAGGGATAAATCTGGCTCTGGCAGGTTGTATATATGCTTATGTGTGTTCTAGAGGAGACACTTTTGCAAACAACAGCAAGATAAAGTTAGGGACATTTGGAAGGGAATACTGGCATACCTTCTAAGTCCATTGAAACTTTTTGTTTCAGAAGGTGGAAGAAGTGGCTTCAGAAACAGACATTTTAGACTTGATTCTGAGTAACAGGAAGGAATTGGTTGTGAACCTGAAGAATGAAGGCAACTTACCTGACAGATCATGAAATGATAGATGTCATGATTCTAAGACAGGGAAAGAGAGAGCAGCAGACTAAAGACAGCAGACTTCAAAAAAGCAGACATTAACAATCTCAGAGAACTGGTAGGTAAGGTCCCATGGGAAGCAAAGCTAAGGGGGAAAAACAGTTCAAAAGAGCTGTCAGTTTCTTAGAGACAATATTAAAGGCACAACAGCAAACTTTCCTGATGCAAAGGAAAACTCCGAATAGTAAGAGGCCAATATAGCTCCACGAGCAGCTCTTTAATGACCTGAGAAAAAAAGAATTCAGAAAAAAGAATCCTACAAAAAGTGCAAACATAGACAAATTGCTAAGGATGAGTACAAAAGAATAATGCAGGCATGTAGGGACAAAATCAAAAAGGTCAGGTGAAAGAAATGAGTTATATAGAGCAAGGGACATAAAAGGCAACACAAGAAATATAAAGGAAAGTCCTCTAATTAGCAGAGAAAGAGGGCTCGTTATGGACAACATCAAGAAAGCAGCGGTGTTTAATGCCTATTTTGCTTCTGTCTAAAAAGATAAACTGTGATCAGACACCAAACACAATTAATACTAACAACAAAGGGGAGACACTCAAGCCAAAATAGGGAAAGAGCAGCTTATTTAAATGTTAGACATATTTGAGTTGCCAGATGTTGGTGAAAATCACTTTAAGGTCCTTTAGGAGTTAGATATTAGTGATTATCTTTGAGAACTCAGGGAAAGCAGGTAAGGACCCAGAGGATTAGAGAAGGGCAAAGGTAGCACGTATTTTTAAAATGTGGGGAAAAAGAGGATCCAGGGAATTAAAGACCAATCAACCTAACTTTGATATCTGGAAAGATAATGGAACAAATTGCTAAGCAACCAGTTTGTAAGCACCTAGAGGACAATAGGTTTATAAAGAACAGCCAACATGGATTTGTCAAGAATGAATCCTGCCAGACCAACCTAACTTCCTTCTTTGAAATGGTTATTGGCCTGGTGGATGGAGGGAAGATACAGACAAGTGCATGGTGATTGTAATAGGCTTTTGACACAGTCCCCCAACAGAAGCAGGGGCAAAGAAGGCAATTGTCCTGGGCCCCAGCAATTCTAAAGGGCTTAGGGCTCCTACTGTGGCGGCAGTGGCTGCTGGATCCCCAGGCCTTTTAGAATCATCATGGGAGCATTACACTCCCCAGCAGGTTCCAAGGACCAATAGGGATGGATCTAGTGGGTTCCCACAGGCTGGGCTCTGGGGTTAGTCAATATTTTCATTAATGATTGGCTAATGGAGTGGAGAGTATGCTCATAACATTTGCTGATAACACCACGCTAGGAGGGCATGCCCTGTGGAGGACAGGCTGAGAATTCAAAACAACCTAGGCCAATTCGAAAATGGGTCTGAAATCACAAAATGACACACAAGAAAGACAGGTGCAGAGTCCTACCCTTAGGAAGTAAAAATTAAATGTACAACTAGAAGAAGGGGAATAACTGGCTCGCTGGGGGTACAGCTGAAAAGAATGTGGGGGCTAGTAGATCAGAACTTGAATATGAATCAGCGATGTGATGCAGTTGATAAAAAGGCCAATATCCTTCTAAGGTGTATTTACAAAGAGCGTCATATGTAAGATAGGGGAGGCAGTTATCCTGCTCTCCTTGGCACTGGTGAGGCCTGTCTTCAGTTCTGGGTTCCACATATTAAGAGATATATGGACAGCTGGGCTGGTAGGGTTGCCAGATGGTTTCAACAAAAATACCAGGCACACTTGACATGACATCACCATCTACATGACATCTTATTTAGAAAATACCGGACATTTATATTTTCTCTTTTATATTTTCTCAATTTGTTTCCTGAACAGAAAGCTCAAATACGGGACTGTCCGGTTCAAAACCTGGCAACCCTAGTACCACTGCCAAGCCCCCGCCAGGCCCCTGAGCAAGGAGGGGGTTGGGGCAGCCTCCGCACCCTGGAAGAGGCAGCGCTTCGATCAGAAAAGGTGGGGCTGAAACTAGACAATTCTAGACAGCACCATGCCCCCACCCACCCTCAGCACTACCGTGAGCACACGGCAGAGCATTGATTTACATGGCCCAGGGCTCCGGCAGCCATCGCTCACAACAGCAGCTGTGGCTGGGAATTTCAGGCCCTTTTGTATCATTGGGATGCAAGGCAATTACCCTCTTTACCTCCTCTCCCCCGTCAGTGGCTCTAGATAAAGTAAAGTGGAGAAAGACAGCCAAAAGAAGCACAGCTCTAGAAGGTTTAGAAAGCCTGATCTCTGAGGAAAGGTTTGGGGAAAGAAACTGGGCATGTTCAGTCTTGAGAAAGGAAGACTGAGGGGAGATCCTGATAATAGTCTTCCGATTTGTTAAGAGCTGGTATAAAGAGGATTGTGATCAGTTGTTCTCCATGTCTACTAAAAGTAGGTTGAGAAGCCAGGCTTATTTTTGCAGCAAGGGAGATTTAGGTTAGCTATTATGAAAAACTTTCTAACTATAAGCACTGAAATAGGCACCATGGGAGGTTGTGAATTTCCCATCACTAGATATTTTTAAGAACAAGTCGGGCAATTCCTGTCCTAGATGGTCTAGGGTGTACTTGGACCTGCCTCAGGATGACCCCTTGAAGTCCCCCAACCCTTCTTTTCTATGATTCTGTGAAATCCATTGGACTAGGATTGCTTTTTAGGAATGTTAAGCAGTTGGCATTTATTAAAATGAGTGCCATCCCTTCTAAGTAAGGGCTGTTGGTGTTTGTGGGTCAGCATGTGTGTGCATTTGTGTCTTTGGGCGCATGGGGTTGTGGTATTTATATTTGTACAACTGAGTCCAGGAGGACAGGTGTGTGTATCTGCATGGGGTAATGTGTATGTGGATTTGTGTGGACGTGCATCTCTGCACAGAGAGGTTGTGTGTGTGGATTTGTGTAGCACAACATTGGGTAGGTGTGGGGGTTGTTTTTGAATGGTCAGGTGTATAGATATGTCCGGTTGTGTAGCGTTCTGTGTGCATATTTGTGTAGGGAGGTTGTGTGTGTGTGTGTGTGTGTTCATGTACATTTCTGTCAATCCATGGGGCTGGTGTAATTGTTATGTGGACAAATGTCTGTCTGGGGAAGTTGTGTGCATATCTTGTGTACGAAAGCTGCATTTCAGGGTTCAGCAGAAGCATCTTTTGGATGCTTTTCTCCAGTCCATTCCATCCCTTGTGCCCTTAAGAAGTGAGTGGACACTGAAAAGCTGTATTATTTTGAGGTAGAGGTTCCCAGCTGCGTGCTACCTGCCAGACACCACTGTGCATTTGTCAGGGGTATGGAAGGAAGTTCTGAGGCCTGGCAGGCTTTGAAACCGTAAGATGTAGGACTCGGCTGAAACACCTGGTTCTCTACAAATCTCAGCACACAGAAGGGATGTGACTCTCATATAAAAGCAAATCACTCACAGGCTTGGAAATGCCTTTCACATTTCTGCCAAGGTCTAAATGGGAAGGAGGGGCTGACCTGCTGGCAGCCGTGGCACCTCTCCCGAGGGGTATTTTCATGCTGGGATGAGAAACACCCCTCAAAGGCATTGAAACCCTGAAATGAAAGCTGTGCCTTTGAACAACAGAAGGAGAAGTGGCAATCAAAGGCAGCAGAGCTGCTAAGACAGGCGGACTGCCTGCACAGTCGCTCCTAGCATAGCTCTCCCCTGTCTCTGAGGATAGAACACAGAGCGGTCCTTATGACTTCTGGTGGCCTACACAGCCTGAACACCGGCAACCCCCATCCATCGCCAGTGAGCGGGGCCGCAACTCTGCAGTAGGGGAGGGGGCCTGTGCTCAGGGCTGTGGGGGCAGGAACAGGGCAGGGAGACTGGTGGGGCAACAGGTGGAAAGGGGTGCGGTGCAGCCCACCAGAGCTGTATTCCGGGAGGTGGAGTGGGGGATTGGAGCCACAGGTGCTAGTAGGTGGAGCAGGGGGTCAGAGATTGGGGCCATCGAACCAAAGGGCAGTCGGAGCAGGGCGTAGGGTGGCTAGGGGGTTCGACCGCTGGGTCTGGGAGGCAGAGCAGGGAGCTGGGGGGATTCCTCCACCGGGGCCAGGAAGTGGAGTGGGGAGCGGGGAGCCAGAGGGCTGAGGGATTGGGCCACAGAGGCCAGGAAGCTGCCAAAGGGCGGGGCCTGGAGGATCCGGTTGCTGTGGTTGGGAGTGGGGGGCCAGGGGACCGAGGGTTTGGGCTGCCAGGTCCTGGAGGTGAAGCTGGGGCTGGAGGGCTGAGGGATTGGGCTACCAAGGCCGGGAGGTGGAGCAGAGGCTGGAGGGTGCATTGCCCTGGGCCAACACTCGGCATAAACATCATAGGGCACTACTTAATTTGGGGCACAGCGGGGGCCCCAAATTTAGTCATGCCCTGTGCATCTGTGTATTCTTCATATGCCTAAGCACTGCCCTTATGGAATGGCCTCATCATGTGTGAGCCAGCCGCCACCAAGGAGACAATGATGGCTCCTTCCTAACCACTGCTCCCTCTGGGTATGTCTAGACTGCATCCCTCTGTTGGCAGAGGGATGCAGATTAGGCAGGTCAACATTGCAAATGAGGCAGGGATTTAAATACCCCGTGCTTAATTTGCATAAAACTGGCTGCCACGTTTTGCCAACTCAGCACTTTGTCAGCAAAAAGTGGCAGTCTAAAGGGGGATCTGTCAAGAAAGAAACCCTTTTTCGACAGACCCCTTATGCCTCCTGCAAGGAGGTTTACAGGAGGGCAACAGAGTGGATTCCCATCTGTCTAAGGCAGTGGTCCACAACCCCTTTGGGGCTGCCGGGCACCCGGGGGCGGGGCCGTGTACGTGCCCAGGGGCGGAACCACCCATATTCCGTGCACCTGGTGCCGGCACCATCCATGCGCCACACTCCCGGGGTTGGCGCCACTCCTGGGCTGTGCTCCCAGGAGCGGGGCCGGCCATGCTCCACGCGCCCAGGAGCCAGCAGCGCCCATGTGCCGTGTGCCCGGGTCTGGTGCCACCCATACACCATGTGCCCAGGGGCCGGCACTGTCCATGTGCAGTGTGCCCAGGGGCAGAGCCAGCCCCGATAACTCGGTGGGCGCACAGAAATGGCCCGGTGGGCGCCATGGCACCCACGGGCACCACGTTGGGGACCACTGGTCTAAGGTACTTTAGGTTGGACATTAGGAAAAACTTCCTGTCAGGGTAGATAAACACTGGGATAAATTGCCTAGGGAGGGTTGTGGAATCTCCATCACTGAAGATATTAAAGAGCAGGTTAAACAGACATCTACCAGGGATGATCTAGACAGAGCTTGGTCCTGCCATGAGGGCAGGGTTTGGACTCGATGACCTCTTGAGGTCCCTTCCAGTTCTAGGATTCTATGCCTCTGCCCTTACTGTAGTGTCTGAACATCACATAATCTCTATCCTTACAGCACTACTGTGAGGTGAGACAGTGGCATTCTGCCCATTTTGTTGCTAGGGATTTGGGAGATTTCAATGGCTTTGCCCAAGATCAGTCAGGAAGCTTGGGATGGAACAGGGAATTGAGCTCTGGATAGCTAGCACCTAACCACTAGCCATCCTTCCTTCTCTTACTTTGGAGTTTTCTCGCTCAGTCCTGGTGATTGCTTTCCAGTCACACCTGGGAACGGCATACTACGCTATTACTCCTGTTTGGCATGACTCTGTTTTGGCGTATAGGGAGGGGTTAACAGCACATCAGGGAAAGGATAGGCCGATGCTGCCCTGGCTTTCTGCAGCATCTCTGGCAATGCACGTTATTCCTGATCCGGAGTGCCCCTTGCTCTTCCAGTCCTAGGCTCCCCCTACACAGCTCTATGAATGCACCTCACTTCTGACCTGCGGCATCCCCTACTATTCTGCTGCTTGCCACTCCGATCCTCACCCACCCCACCCCTGGCTATTCCAGTTCTGGGACAGCGTACAACTCTGCGCTGTATCTCAGTCCTGGTCTGAACCCCCAGCTGATCCAGTCCTGGGATCGCCCACCAGCTCTGCCATTGCAAAGGAATGACGCCTGGCAGCACCTTCTGCTATTCACCCGCAGCCCCCTACTCATCGCTGAGGTAGCATAGGAGCTATTGTCTGCACAGAACAGCTGTCCTGCTTCCCCACCCAGTGCCATCCTCATGGCTTTCCTTGCTGCACGGGATTCCTGAGTGTGACAGCTGCCAAGTTCCTCCTATTCCACCTCCCAGGAAACTGCCTTGGGAACAGAAAGGTGCTGACTGGCAAGAAGCTCCCAGGTCCCTCCGGTGGGCTGCAGGCAATTAAAGGGCTACACGCTGCAGTGGAACATAATAGTAATAATCATAATTAACAATTAGCATGCATGGTGGCTTTCAGCTTAAAGCACTAACTGATCATTAGTGAAAACCTTTCAATGCCTTGGTGAGCAGGAGCTGGATGAGTGTGCCTGTCGTCAGCAAGCAGCCTGCGTAGCCCACTGACAGCAGTGTCAAGGATGTGCAGTCTCTGCGGAGGTTCCTGGCACTTCACCTTTTGCAATCACTTCTTAGCCTCTGGCCAGGGTGATTGGCTATGGCCCCTTGTCTCCTGTTAGTGCCCTCTCCATCCTTCCCTAGCCAGTGCTAGCTCTCTGCTACATTCTTCTTAATTAGGGGCCATGCCTCTCAGCCCTAATGTTGTTATGAGAAGCTGGTGATTGGTGAGACCTTGCTCTGCAGGCTAAACAGGAGATTGGTTTTCATCCTGCAATTTGTCTTCCCAGTTTTACTCTCACCTAGCACATTTTCTGCCTCTCGTCTGGACTCGGTGTTAATGCAGAGGGAAGGTTCCCCCAAATCAGAGTTGTTCTTGGGTGTAATGGATCACACTCTGGGCCAAACTCTTACGCTGGTGTGAAGCAGTAATAGCAGTGAAGTTGCTCTGAATTTACGTTGGATTACCTGAGAACAGAGTTAGCACCCCTGTGTCTGCATGTCTGGCTTCTGCTGAGCATAGTCAGGTGGATAACATCTTCCATTCCATCCCACTCTTCAGCTTCTCAGCTGGAACTATTCTGCCCTTAGGGCTTGTTGTAGGTACAGCAGCATCAGAGATGAATCAGGTTGGGTCTGATCATGTGGGGTAAGGAATGCTTACAATTTTGCAGGCTGTTATTCTGTTTAAAGAGGAGCATGATACTGGAAGAGAGTTAAAAGCTGCTGGACTAGTCAGATTGAAAGCTTTTTGATGGAAAGAATGTCTCTTCCTATATCTTTATACGGCACCTATCACATGAGGCCCTGATCTCAATTGGGTTCTTCTGTAATACAAGTAATAACAATATGTACTTCCTAAAAATCTTTCCAATTAGTTTATCATTGGCAATGAAACAGGCACTAAGGGCCAAGGCTTGGTCCCGCTGAACTCAGTGGCTACGTCTACACTGGCATGAATTTCTGAAAATGCTTTTAACGGAAAAGTTTTCCGTTAAAAGCATTTTCAGAAAAGCATGTCTAGATTGGTAGGATGCTTTTCCGCAAAAGCACTTTTTACGGAAAAGTGTCCATGGCCAATCTAGACGCGGTTTTCCGCAAAAAAGCCCCGATCGCCTTTTTCACGATTGGGGCTTTTTTGCGGAAAACAGTACTATGCTGTCTACACTGGCCCTTTTGTGCAAAAGTCTTTCAGAAAAAGACTTTTGCCCGAACGGGAGCAGCATAGTTTTTCTGGAAAAGCACTGATGATTTTACATGAGATTGTCAGTGCTTTTCCAGAAATTCAAGCAGCCAGTGTAGACAGCTGGCAAGTTTTTCCGCAAAAGCAGATGATTTTCCGGAAAAACTTGCCAGTCTAGACACAGCCAGTGGGAGTTTTGCTAACTTTAATGGGATTAGATTTGTCCTTAAAACCTCCTTGTCATTTTCTGCATCTCATCAGTGGAATGAGAGATAGGAGAGTTGCAGTGTTTGTGCTAGAACCGGAGCCTTCTCCCTCACAACCCACCAGAACCGTTAATCCTGTAGCCAAGTTATAATCCTGGGTTTCCCACTTTGCATTCTTGTACCATTGAAATGGTGCCATGGATTTGATCATTCTGTCTAGACACAGAAAAGCCTCCAGAGGTTTGGGGATGTAAGCCAGTTTGGTCTGGAAATCACACCACGGCCAAGCTCTCTTGTAAGAGTCCCGGAGCTGCTGGGTTTTAGCTGGGTCAAAGGTGCCATGAGAAGAACATTTTTTATTCCCCTCATAATATTTCTGCTTCCTGCCCTGGTTATCCCAGGATGTCCCAATATTGAGGTATTACAGTTGTACTGTGCATGTGCTGACACCACAGGATCATTCTAAATCTAGTGCTTGGTTCTATTCTGATATTTGATAACTATGAAGCATGGTCTGGTGCCCAAAGCACAAGAGGAGTCAGGAGAGGGCTCTTAGCTCCAGCTCTGAAATTGTCTTTGTGTGGCTCTGGGCAAGTTACATTACTGGGTAGTTCCCATCTATTTAAAAAAAAAAGGCCTGCCTCCCAGGCCTGGGTTATTTGCATGGCAGATTGTAAAGTGTTTTGAGATCCTCAAACGGAAAGCACAAGAACATTACAAAACTCAATTACAAATGAAAGCCTCTTGTTTGAACATAAAAACTGTCCCAAGGATTTTGGTTCATAGGTTCCAAGGCCAGAAGAAACCACTGTGATCATTTAGTTCGTTATCTTGTATGACATCGGCCTAAGAATTTCCCCCCAAAATAATCCTGGAGCAGAACTTTTAGAAAAACATCCAATCTTGATTTAAGACTGGTCAGTGCTGGAGAATCCTGACCTTTGGTAAATAGTTCTTGAGTTAATTATCCTTGCTGTTAAAAATGTGTGCCTTATATCTAGTGTGAATTTATCTAGCGTCACCTTCCAGCCGTTGGACTGTGTTATTTCTTTCTAGGCTAGATTGACGAGCCTATTATTAAATACTTGTTCTTCACGTAGGTACTTACAGACTGTGACCAAGTCATCTCTGAGCCTTCTCTTTGTGAAGGTAAATAGCACAATTCCCTTTCATGCCTAGGTACCTTTGAAACCCCCCCGCCCGCTCCCCCCCTCCCCCCCGCCTAATATCTCTGAACAGCATCAGGGAAGATTTTGGGTGACAAATGGATTCATGATTTAAAATGATCCCCTTCAGTATGTCCCAGCATAGAAGTCACTGTGTAAATGTGACTGGAGAAGCTATAGCCCAAAACTCTTCTAATGAGCATCTGCTCACTATTATCCATCAGTTTATTCTCAGCCCATCGCCAGTGATTGGTGCCCTACACCTGCCCCAGGAAACTTACAGTCCAGATGACAAACACAAAACACAGGTAAAGCCCTTAAAGTACCAGCAGTCTGATCCTAAGAGGGCTTGAACTCCCATTGACGTAGGATCACCTGGGAAGAGCTCAGCACTGTGCAGGATCAGGCTCCACTGTAGAGATACATAATGTCTCAGCAGCCTCTTAGAAGGGACATTGAGAAATCCTGATATTTCAGTTAGGGTGGGGAGACAACGCTGCGGGGTTCTGCGTATTAAGAGAGGGTTAGTGTGACAGAGACTCCCTTGCACCTGTCACCTGATGTTCTGAAATAGCACTGAGCCCATCTTCCTGCCCTCATTGGTACCCCTTGGTCCTGCTGAGTCCTCCAGCAGTGGCACAGAGATGGGGTACAGCCCACAGCTGTGTAGCATACATGCTGAGATCAGGTCAGCTCTGGGGAAGCTCAGTTACAGAAACTTGCCACTGCACCCAAGTGCACAACACCAATGGGACCTGAACCCCAGATAAATCGGTCTTACAGCGCAGGCTCATATTGTCCGCCCTCTTACTTACATAAAGAAAGAGACGCACCGTAGTGTCGCCCCCTTCTCCCTGGTAACAATTATTCATACAGGTTTATTAATAAACAAGAGAGATTTTATTAAGTATAAAAAGTAGGGTTTAAGTGGTTAGAAGGAATAGCACAGGGAGCAAAGTAAGTTGCTAAGCAAAACAAAACAGAACATGGCAGCTAAGCTTAAGAGCTAAGAAACATTCCATTGAGTCTCTCACCCTCAGTTATTCTGATAAGCTTCTTTCACAGACTAAAAACCCTCCCAATCTGTGCTTGATCCTTTCCCAGATCAGTCTTAGATGTTTCCAGCAGTCATCTTCGGTGACAAGCAGGGGTGTCCTGGCATCTAGCAGCAGCCTTTATTGTTTGGCTTCCACCTTTATGTAGATTTTGCTAAAGGTGAGAATCCTTTTGAGTTTGGTTTAAGTTTTTGCTCACTTCCAGTGGAAAAGTACAATGTCCACGATGGGTCCCAACATCAGGTAACCTAAACACACGTCCTTGTGAGGACTCTATCCCTCCTTTGGGATTAATGTGTAGGAAAAAACAAACCCATTTCCTGATCTTTTTCTATATCAATGAGCCATCAAGTTTCTGAAATACCCTTAATGGCCCTCACTTAGCATGTCTATATTAGTAAAATGGGTTTATGCTTCATATTTCTAACTTCAAATACAGGAATGATACCTGCACACAAATGGGAAAATCATATTCAGTAGATTACAACTTTTCAAATGATACTGTACACAAAGTATTTTGCATAAAGCATTTTCCAGTTATGCGTACTCATATTCATAGGCATATCTCCATAAAGCATATGAATAGCCCTGTGACAGATCTTGTGACACCAAAAGAGAGAGGCGGGTAGTTGAGTTAGTCTCTATCTGCAAAAACAATGAGGAGTCCAGTGACACCTTAGAGACTAATAAATCTGTTAGTCTCTAAGCCAGGGATACTCAATATGTGGCCTACGACCTGTTTGTTTGTGGCCCACTGTGCAGTTTGGTTTTACATGGGGCTCAACACGCGGCCCACGGGTGGGAGCCAAAACAAAAAAGTAGTCAATATAATGGTTGAGATGCGTTTTAGTAGTTAAATTCCTGGACTGTCATTGCTCATTAAAAGTGCTGTCATATGGGTGGAAATCAGGAAAATATTGCATTTTATTACTATCAGCAGAACTGACTTAAATGGGGCCTGTGCGTTGTATAGTCTTGCCTTAATTTTTGTATCCGTGCCTGTTAGTGTGAAAGAAGCTATTTGCATATACGTTTGCATATACAACCACACTTAACTTGCGGCCCTCCGCATGTGCCGTGAGTATCATTGTGGCCGCCGGGGCTTCCAAAGTTGAGTAGACCTGCTCTAAGCCCTGGTCTGCATTAGGGAGTTATTTCAAAATAGCCCCTCTTTTTTCTAAAGACTAAGTGCAGCATCCACACTGCCAAGCCTGTTATTTCAAAATAACAAGCTGGTTATTTCAAAATCTGTACTCCTGCTTTCTTTGGGGAATAAGCTTATTACTTAATAGTTATTTTGAATTTATTTTGAATTAATGTCGCAGGCTGTGTCTCGACTGGCAAGTTTTTCCGCAAAAGCAACTGCTTTTGCGGAAAAACTTGCCAGCTGTCTACACTGGCTGCTTGAATTTCTGCAAGAACACTGACGATCTCATGTAAGATTGTCAGTGTTCTTGTGGAAATACTGTGCTGCTCCCGTTCGGGCAAAATCATTTGCGCAAGAGGGCCAGTGTAGACAGCACAGTACTGTTTTGCGCAAAAAAGCCCCGATGGCTAAAATGGCGATTGGGGCTTTTTTGCGCAAAACAGCGTCTAGATTGGCACGGACGCTTTTCCACAAAAAGTGCTTTTGCGGAAAAGCGTCCGTGCCAATCTAGACACGCTTTTCTGAAAATGCTTTTATCGGAAAACTTTTCAGTTAAAAGCATTTCCGGAAAATCATGCCAGTGTAGATGTAGCCCTAGTGTAGACATGCCCTAAGGTGCCACAGGACTTCAGGGATGAGAAGCCATTGTACATATAAGGAAGAAACATGGATGGAGCTGGGGCTGGGAGAAGAGGACAGTGAGACTCTAAAGTAGGCAAAGGAGTAGTGGGAATAGTTTCCAGTACTATTAACTGGACATAGTTCATCAAAACAAATAATGCAAGAGATGCCACGCTGCCCTAAATCACATCCCTAGTTGTTTGCTGTAGCCCTTTGAACTAAGGCTACATTTACACTGCTATGTTTTGTCCACATAAAAAAAGCCGACAAAACAAAAATCACCCGTGGGTGTTCACAGATCGGGTTCACGCTGGGGGCATCATCCTCCATGGTGTGAGCAATGCTCTGTGGAGAGGCAGAGCTGGTTCCTGCGCATCTTAGGATTCCCTCAGCATTCTCCCACAGCCTCCTCTGCTGAGGAATGTCAAAGCAGCACAACAATCTGTCCCCTTCGCCCTACAGCAGCAGTTCTAATGCAGGGCAGAACAGGAGCACTCCAATGATTTGCTCTTTGTTTATTTTCCAAACAGAGCAGTGCACACAGCTGTTGCATGCTTCCCAGAGCTGTGAAAGGGAAGGGCACATGCCAGCAGGGCAGCAGAGATCAAAACACTGAGCAGAGTGAGCAGACATTGTGGGATATTGGTGGAAGCCGGTTTTGGGGATAAAACAAACCACAGGGTTTACACTGTCTCTGTCAACAATAAAGGGAGGAGAAAAGGAGAAAAAGTTTCTCATAGGGGTGGAAGTTTTTTGTTGATGAAACTAGGCATTTTTCCCAGCAAAATTCACAATGTAGTGTGTACACTCACTGTTTTGTGGCCAACAGGCAGATTTTGGTAGTGTAACCATTAAGGAATATGAAAGGTTAACCAATAAGCATCACCCTAAGGGTACGTCTAAACTACATGCCTCTGTCGGCAGAGGCATGTAGATTTGTTTGTTCAGCAAAGGCAAATGAAGCCGCTATTTAAATGATCGCAGCTTCATTTACATTTACATGGCTGCCGCGCTGAGCCGACAAACAGCTGATCAGCTGTTTGTCGGCTCGTGCGCTAGTCTGGACGTTCCCCCTGTCGACATCAAAGCCCTTTGTCGGCAGCCCCGGTAAACCTCATTCCATGAGGAATAACGGGGCTGCCGACAAAGGGCTTTGATGTCGACAGGGGGAATGTCCAGACTAGCGCGCGAGCCGACAAACAGCTGATCAGCTGTTTGTCGGCTCAGCGCAGCAGCCATGTAAATGTAAATGAAGCCGCGATCATTTAAATCGCAACTTCATTTCCCTTTGCCTACAACCCTAATCTACATGCCTCTGCCGACAGAGGCATGTAGTCTAGACACAGCCTTTCTGGGTAATGGTTACCGCTTCCCGTTAACCAGTAACGGGGAGAAGGGGCGGGCTGGAACAGCTCCCTGCTTGTTGGGAGCCTGTTAGGTTTGCCTCAGCATCCAGACCAACCTATGTTTGCGGAACCCAGGCTCGCCGTGAGCAGGGGCTGCTCTGATGAGGACAGGGAACCCGGAGACAGTGGCGGCCTCAGCCCCCACAGGATCCTGCTTTAGTCAGTTAACCAGTTAGATGCTAGGCAAACCTAACATTTCACTGGTTAACTAATTAACCAGGATTTAACATTCCTACTAGACACAGCCTCAGTAGGGGCACCTCCAGGAAAACTTTGAGGCGTCTCATCAAGCAGCACAGCGCTTGCTGATTTGAGCTTTTGCCTACACATCCCCTCTGTCTGCACATTCTTTCCTCACCATTCTGAAGCCCAGCGTCTGCATGTCACTCACTGTGATTAATTCACAAGGGTCCACGCACCTCAAGCTGCAGGGTATTATAAACCGATCAGCAGCTGGGGTCAGGAAGAGAATCTGTGTCTGTGAGGTTGTACTGTACAACTAGGTATGTTTATAAGGGTGAGGGAGGTGAGCATCTTTCTCTGATTAGTCAAATAAAGGCACTGCCAGAGGCAGGATAAATAGACCAGAAGAGCAGATCTTTTTCACTGTACATGGCAACATAAGAATGCTTGTAGTTGCTTCAAGCCTAGCTCTCTTACACAAAACTCATTTGAAATGGTGTCCTCTGATTTCTTCATGCCCTTTGTGAGATTAATTTTACTCAAGGCCTTGTACCGCTTGGTGTGTTAAAGTAAATTGTGTTATCTTTGATATCTTTCTGCTTCTTCCAGCTTCGCTTTTTTATGAGCTGTCTCCTTCCATGAGATGTTTTCTTCATCTTCTTTACCTCCTTTCTTTCTCTTATCCTTCTTCAGCTATGTACATACTTTGCCTGTGTCTCCTATTCAGATACAAAGATGTGTCCCTTCCACTCTGGGGCAAATGGTGTGGGGACACACTGGGGGCCATCAGCCACATGACCCTCTCCCCAGCCTGGAGAACAGCTGGAACAGCCATCTCACCCTGGTCCTACTCTACCCCTTCCCCACCCTTGCTCCATCCTCTCCCCTCCTCCTCTCCGCCTTTGTTCTGCCTCACCTCGCCTCTTCCCCCAACCGATGCGGCTTGGGGGACTAATGGGGCTGGTAGTCTGGTGCTCGGGAGTGACTCGGCCACACACTCAGCAGCAGAAGAAGTGGAGCAACGTGTTCCCAGGCCACACACTCAGCAGCAGGAGAAGTGGAGCAATGTGGCCCCAGCTTGTTCTGTTCCCCTGGCTGTGTCACTCCGCTTCCCACCAGTGGCCGGCTATTAGGCCCCAGCAGAGTGAGCTGGGGCTGTGTTGCTTCGCTTTCCCCACTGCTGCCTCTAAGTGCGGGAGGGCAACACTCCTGTTGAGGGTACCAGCCCCAACCCCTGCTAGCTTCCAGGCCACCCAGAGGCTGTGGCTCTGCTGACTGCTGGCTACCCTCTTGTCCCTCCCACCCATGCCGTTTGGGAGGGGCATGTGGTCCCCAACATCACCCCTGCTTTCGCCACTGCTTGGGAATGGTTCTTCAGCTCCACACTTAATTTTGCTCATTTCTCATTGTGCTGTTGTAGGACTGGGCTATTCGTCCTCCTCTCCCTTCCCCCACCCCCTCAATAGATGACCTTGCATTCTATGTTCCTGTCTGTACTGCAAATTGAAAACACACCTCTAGAAGAGGTGCCCACTACAAAAGCAGCCTCCAAGGATAATTGTGTCCCAAACAATTTATTTCAAGCACTGATGAGATTATTGTAGTTTATTATTTCTGGAGCATAGTTACACCTAGTATGAGGAGGGTGCTGAGTAACCCCTGAACTTTCCATTGGTCAGCTGCAAATCAAAGCTGCTCACTGGATGTAAAGTACTTGCCAATGACATTAGGGCCTGATTCTCAGACAGGCTAATGCCATAATGCAACCGAGGCCAAGGCTGCTCAGCACCCTTGACAATCTGCCCCCTAGTGGTGGACTCTGGAAAAAGTATGTGTTCTAGAAGTGAAATCAACGGGTTGACGATGTTAAGGAAAGAAGGGAGAGGTCTGAGGGAAAGCAGAAAGACCTGTTCTGTTGTGTGTTTGAATTAAATGTTTCTTGGCAAGGAGGAACTTAGGCATTGACGGCTGTGCTGGAAATTAAAGACACAGGTAGTCCAATGACAGCAGAAATTTCTCTTGTGACATTTATTTCTGCAGTATAGTGATAGTGGTAGGGTTGTTAACTGATGAGTTACTCCCTTTGAGTAGCTCAGCATGATTCTTCCTTCATAGCATTTGCTCTGGGCTGATGGATTCTCTAAAGGCTCTTCTGAGACTCTGTGTATTTCACATGAAACAAGCCCCTATCCCCAGGCTGCCAGTAGGAGTTGAAGGGAAGGCCCGTAGCTCCAAAGAACAACCGTCCACTACATGAGCTAAACAACTCGGTCCTTATTCAGCAAAGTGCTTAAGCATGTGCTTACATCCCACTAACTATGTTAAGTTAAACATATAGTTTAGATAAATGCAAAGTAATGCACATTGGAAAACATAACCCCAAGTATACGTATAAAATGATGGGGTTTCAATTAGCTATTACCATTCAAGAAAGAGATTTTGGAGTCATTGTGGATAGTTCTCTGAAAACATCCACTCAGTGTGAAGCGGCAGTCAAAGAATATTGGGAATCGTTAAGAAAGGAATAGATAATAAAACAGAAAATATTTTATTGCCTCTGTATAAATCCATGGTATGCTCACATCTTGCATACTGCATGCAGATGTGGTCACTTCATCTCAAAAATGATATATTGGGACTGGTAAAAATTCAGAAAAGGGCAACAAAAATGATTTGGGACATGGAACGGCTTCTATATTAGTAGAGATTAATAGGATTGGGACTTCCCAGCTTGGGAAATGGGGTATATGATTGAGGTCTATAAAATCATGACTGGTGTGAAGAAAGTAGATAAGGAATACTGTTTGCTCCTTCTCATAACCCCAATACCTGGGGGTTACCAAATGAAATTAATACACAGCAGGTTTAAAACAAACAAAAAGGAAGTATTTTTTCACATAGTGCATAACCAACCTGTGGAACTCTTTGCCAGAGGATGTTGTGGAGGCCAAGACTATAACAGGGTTCATGAAAGAACTAGATAAATTCATGGAGGATGGGCCCATCAATGACTATTAGCAAAGAAGGTGTTCAGAAGCTGGGAATGGGCCATAGAGGATGGATAACTTAGTAACTGCCTATTCTGTTCATTCACTCTGGGTAACCTGGAATTAGCTACTGTCGAAAGATTAGATACTGTCAAAAGATTAGATGGACCTGTGGCCGTTCTTAACTGGGAGCAGAAGCAGGTGGCTTCCACTATGGATCAGCTATGGAGTAGGAAACAAACACATTTAGCCAGCATTATCCATGGATTAGCCCTTCTCCATCAAACTGCGCACTCCCGGACCCCACTCTAGACAGCCACACACACAACACTCATTCCTCCCTCCTGTTAGGGAATTTAAAACTCCATGCCAACTTTTAATTTCATTCCCAAAGGTATTTCACTCCAGGCAGCAATGAATCTTAGCCAGCAGCAGATGGCAAATTGAGCAAGTGGCAGAGCTGAGATGAAAGGAGTCATATTTCTATGGAAGGCTTCGGATTTATTTTTTCTTTCCTGTGCAAAATTAAAGGAAATTATGTAGACCTTATTGATGAGATGACATAGGCTGCAAAATTATGAAATCTGACTTCTCTTTTGAACTGTTTGTATTTTATGTTACACTAGCTCCAGCTGATATTGTGCTAACCACTGTATATACCCACAATAATATACAATAGCTTCCACAAAGACTTCATGGTCAAACTAGACAAAGGGTGGGATGGGCAACAGGCACAGAGAAGTAGAATGACTCATCAAACATCACACAATGTGTCAACGAGGAGCTGGGAATAAACCCAAGTCTCCTGCTTCTCCATCCCGTCCTCTGTCCAGTGATCAGACTGCCTGATATACAAGATAACTGATAATGCAAAATAATCTTTGCTCTCTTTAACCCAATACAGTGCAAAATAAAGTGTTTGTCCTTTGCCTTGCAATGTATCTTTGGAACTGGCTATGTAGAGTGTCTAAATGACTCTGAACTATATTATTCTTTTACTTTAATATATATCCTGCTGCAGTTGTTAAAAAAAAATAACTACCAGATTTTTGTGCGTCTTTGCCTTTGAGTTGGGACAAACCAGCAGCTCACGGAATCCATTTGTATTCTACTAATTGAACTCCAGAGGAACAATAAGTGTTAACATATTAAATATGACACTTAGCTCAGCTTTGCTTTCCTCCTCCATGGTCTGCTACGAAGAAAAATTTAGGAGAGGGCCACCAAAGGACTGAAGGAGGTGGCAGCGTGGGAATTGGTGGGAGGCTGGATTTTCTTTCTGTTTATCTGAAAAATGCTGGATCTATTGCATGTTCATTATTCCCTGTAAATCCCCAGGAAGCAAGGATTTTGTGCAGCTTGGAAAACTGATGTGATGAAAGTGAGTGGAAGCTGAAATAGCCCTTTGCCAAGAGCCAGATAGAGCTAATTACAGCCTCCCCAATGGAGCTCAAACAAAGCATTAACAAAGACCCTGCATTTGCCTGGTCCTATTAAACTTCACAAAAAGCAGGAAAAACCTCCAAGAAAACAGAGGTGTGCACTGGAGAAATCATTTGTCTGCCAGAGTTAGTGCGCAGAGCAGCATGAGGAAAAAATATTTTAAAATGCAAACAAGGCCCATTGAGGCTTCGCTAGCACTTCAGAGAGAGAATTCTTAAACTAAATGATTTTCACATTTAATTCAGTGAGAAATTAGTCACCAGGTATTAAGACAAAGCAAGGCTCTCACTTATATTAGGATTTCATCCTGTTCAAACTGTCTTATCTTTAGAATAATTAAAATGCTCACTGAAGTAGAAAATGTGCTATCTGATTCATTAGCCAGATTTCCCTTTGTAAAGTAATTGCTCCCCATCTCGTGTTTGGCTTATTAGAAATAGAGAAACAGGGCCAAAGGGATCTCATGCTTTTATAGATAAGAGGGAGGGGCAAGGGATCCTGGGGATGGAGTGAGCCTGGTTAACCATTCAGTGTCTGCATTGCAGCTCAATCAAAGGCTCCTAGACAGTGGACTTGGTGGGGCATGTGTGGGAGGGTGGAGCCCCATTTGTATAGCTGTCAAGTCTCTGCTTTGACTTTGTGCACAGATTAATTTACGGAGGCAGCAAGGAGTGGGGGAAAGCAACTAGTCACATCACTAGTTGACTATCTGATAAGCTTCTGCTTATCAGATAGTCGACTAGTTGTATGTCTACACTCGCTCCCTAGTTCAAACTAGGGAGGCTAATGTAGGCATTCGAAGTTGCAAATGAAGCCCGCGATTTAAATATCCCAGGCTTTATTTGCATGTTCCTGTCTGATCGCCATTTTTAAATTCAGCTAGTCCGAAGTAACTGCCTGCGACTACACGTGGCAGTGAAACGGCAATTCAAACTAAGTCCTTAGTTCGAATTAACTGTTACTCCTCATGGAATTAACTGTTACTCCCCTTAGGGTATGTCTACACTAGCCCCCTAGTTCGAACTAGGGAGGCTAATGTAGGCATTCGAAGTTGCAAATCAAGCCTGGGATTTAAATATCCCACGCTTGATATGCATCTTCCCGGACGGTCGCCATTTTTTGAAATTTACAAGTCCGGACTAACTGCCCGCGTCTACACGTGGCAGAAATCCAGTAGTTCGAAATAAAGCCCTAGTTCGAACTACTTGTTAAACCTCATTCCAGGAGGAATAACAGGTAGTTCGAACTAGGGCTTTAATTCGAACTACCGGGTCCCTACTGCCTGTAGACATGGGCAGTTAGTCCGGACTTGTAAATTTCAAAAATGGCAACCGGCCGGCAAGATGCAAATCAAGCGCGGGATATTTAAATCCCAGGCTTGATTTGCAACTTCGAATGCCTACATTAGCCTCCCTAGTTCGAACTAGGGGGCTAGTGTAGACATACCCTTACATCCCTGCCCCAAACCCCACCCTTTTCCACCATCCCCTTGCCCTCTCCCCTCAACGGCACCCCATCCTGAAGGACGTGGCTTTGAGGATCACCAGAGGAGGCCCAGTGGTTGTCCAGGGAGGCCCAGGGAAAGCTGAGCACACTGGGGGCCGGTAATGGATAGGCTCCCCACAGCCCTCTGGGAGTCCCAGGCTGGATTGCACAATCGCTCCAGCCAGAAATGGCCCGTTTGAGACCCCTGATGTTGAACTAGCCCTTAAATCTTGGGGTTTGTCTCACATAAGAGCAGAGAGGCACCTCAGGCCTCTAGGGAAACCTATGGAAAGAACCTTCATGAAACCATGTCTCTCTTTCTCCTCTGTTGCAGTGATACCTAAAGTAACAAAGCACTTACTGGCCAATCCTGTCTTCACCTGCATCGTTCTTGCTGCCTGCATGGAGATTGCTGTGGTGGCTGGCTTTGCAGCCTTCCTTGGGAAATATCTAGAACAGCAGTTCAACCTCACCACCTCGTCAGCCAATCAGCTCCTGGGTACGTAACTACATTAACCAGCCACACTGGCCCTTCTGCTATCTCTAATAATAATATGTTGGTTTTCCTAGCATCTTTCAGCTGAGGATCTTAGTGCTCTTGAGTGGATGTATGAAAAGAGAGAGAGAGTGTGTTGGAATCCCGTTTTACACAATAGAAAACGGGCCCAGCGTGGTTGTATGTTTTTTTAAATCCTTTCATTACAGGTACCTTGGCTTTTAGGAACTAAAATTTAGACACTAAATGCTTACTTTCCGGAGTTCTTAGCTCCCACAATTGTATTCGAAGTCACCGATTATGGGAGATGACCAGCACTTTTGAAAATCAAGCCAGAGCTGTCTAAACTCTGGCCCACCAGATATAGAATAATGGAATCCTAGGGCTGGAAGAGACCTCAGGAGGTTACTGAGTCCAGCCCACTGCCCAAGGCAGGACCAGTCCCAACTAAATCATCTCAGCCAGGGCTTTGTCAAGCCAAGACTTAAAAACCTCTAGGGATGAAAATTCCACCACCTCAGTAGGTAAACCATTCCAGTGCATCATCACCCACCTAGTAAAATAGTTTTTCCTAATATCCAACTTAGACCTCCCCCACTGTAACTTGAGACCATTACTCCTCGTTCTGCCATCTGTCACTACTAAGAACAGCCTCTCTCCATCCTCTTTGGAACCGCCCTTCAGGAAGTTGAAGGCTGCTATCAAATCTCCCTTCACTCTTCTCTTCTGCAGACTAAAGAAGCCCAAATTCCTCAGTCTCTCCTCGTAGGTCATGTGCTCCAGCCCCCTAATCATTTTGGTTACTCTCTGATGGACCCTCTCCAATGCATCCACATCCTTTCTGTAGTGAAAACATGATTTGCCCCAAATTTTGGGCCTGAGTGAATTGACCAAGATCATATTCAGAGATGAGATTTCTGGGAGACTAGGGCCTAACTACAAAGTTAATGGTGCTGTTGGTCAGGACAGTTTCTCGGTTGAAGACTTTCAAAGGAAGGCAGATTGACGAGGAAGACCTGATCAGGAATCTTGTAACATTTCTAGCAAAATGACAGGCCTCATATTCCAGGAACTGGATTTTAGGAATTATTCGTCTCATTTTATTTTTGTTTTCCTCCAAGAAATTAGGTTTACAAAGGAGGAGTACCATTATTTATTGGGCTTGGAAGCCTTCTGAGAATGGTCGTTAAGAATGATTAGACTGCTATGCAGTCTGGCCTTTTTCATTTTTCCCAAATTAAGAGTCATAACTATCTTATTAATGCCTTTTGGTAACCCGTACCTCCAGGCCTGTAATATTAGTTTCTCGGCTAACTCTATTTGTAAGCTCTGAATGTTTATTTGCCTTCTTTGGGCTCTTATTTGTATAAAGAATCTTTATTGACAGAGCTTGATGGACATCAAATGATTTTGGAAAAGGTTCCAACAGCAAATATTCTTTTGGGAGTTTTTAATGCCTTACAGGGTGCAGAGGATAGGGATGTTTTAAATGTTTCCTCTAACTCAGTAAATGGAGTGTTGCCTTAATTTCCCCCTCGGTATTCTAAGACTAGGCAAGAAATTTTTTGGGCCATAAACTTTAATTTTAAATAGATTTGGCTGGAGATTTGGAATGGTAGAGGTGGTGATCATCTGTGGGTCATTTGACAGTCACCTCTTCAGTAGAGCAACTGATTATATCATAGTTCTGATTTTACGCTGATCTTATTTCTCTAACTTTTTAGTAGATTTAAAACTAGACAGCTTTATTCCTTGCCAGTGAATTTCTGCCTGCCAGCCACATTTTCCCAGAGGAATTCTAGCAGATTGTGTATTACTCCTAGTTTTGAAGCTGTAAACTCAAGGCAAATTAAGAGGAATCTTAGTTAAATCTAAAATCAGAAAGAAACTCTCATCTAGGGATTTATTCGTTTCTAAGAGCCAGGTTTTGGATCTTAGCATTTCAGCATAACCCCGTGTAACATTTATCAAGATAGTTTAAAAAATACAAGATGACCTAACTGCCAACAAGGGTCATGTTTATTCTATAAAAGGTAAGTTTGATTCAGAAGAAGCAGCTTCAGATTATGGCAAGGGCTGTGAGAAATAATGGTTCCCCAGGTTCTAATAAGAGATTTCTTATTGTTAGACATGAATCTAAAAAAATGCTGAATAAGACATTAACTGGCCCTTTGCAAACTTAAGTTTGCAGCTACAGAGAAAAACTCCCTATTTGAGAAGCTCGTGGCAAGGCAATGGGCTATGGCAAGATTAACATAAAAATCAAAGCTTGTATTTTTAACATGCTTGGGAGTGGCACTTGTACGAGGATTCTTCATCTGTTAATCCTTTGGCGTGAACTGTCTCAGTGTACTTTACCCTCTCTTTCTGCCCAGTTTAGCTTTTCATAAACTATTAGTGCACTAAGAAAACGTGGGAGATTTTATCCCAGCAGAAGTTTTTAAGGACAATATTGGACAGTAAGTCCTTGTACTAAAAGGGGGGGGGGGAATATTAATATAAATAATACCAATTTGTCCCCTGGGTTTGGCCCACAGGTATTCTTGCTCCACTTCATTTTTTAAATGTATGATAAACTATGAAGATTAGAGGATTGATCAGAGAATTATAATTAGGGTGACCAGACATCCCATTTTGTCCAGGAAGAGTTCCTTTTTCAAGTCCTGTCCTGGTCATCTGATCAATTGGCAAGAGCAAACGGGTCAAACCGGTACATCCTTAGGATGTATGGGACCCTATACAGTACTATTAAACGGGTGCCCTTAGGCCAGATGGAAGCCCGGGAGGGGAAGGGTGGCGAGAATTTTTTTAGAGATGTGATTTTATAATCATCAGCAAGATACAAACGAAGTCTTTTTAATCAGATTTTCAACTGAGGTCCTGTCCGCTGACACAGTAAATTCAGAAACTGACAGTATATCCCTGGGGTTGGCAAATGCCTGTTCAATGGCTTCATTACCACTTGCATGGCTCTTTCACAGGTTCTGTGTTCTGCTAATTGGGCTGGCAGGCTTTGTCATTTCTAAGTTAACTAGATCCTCTCCGGAGGAAGCAGAACCACAGAACAGGGATAGGAAGAGGTGGGTGGGTGGACATTAAGACATGGTGATGCCCCAAATTTCCGGGTGCCTGATGCAATTGTGTATTCTGTGTATGAGTAAGGACAGCCCTGGGGACAATTGCTCACTTTCATCAAGGAGAGGGGTGATGCTAGCCTTGTGCAATGTGGGGAGGCAGGGCTCAGGCAAGCTGTGATGCCAGTCCCAGCCTTTGGAAAATAGGGCCGTTTAGCATGAGCAACTCTGCTTGCCCAAGCCCTACCTTCCCCACACATGGGGAGGGGGGCTCAGGCAAGCCATGGGGCAGGAGGAGGGCTTAGGCCAGCCCACCTGGGTCACCCACGCACTGTATCCTGCTTTCTCTCTTGGGAAATATGGGCACCTTAATCATCATTTATTTGCTGACAGACAAACTAGTTTCTGGAATGACTATTCTACCATAACTGCATTCTCTCTCACTTGATTCACAAACACTGCTCTCCCAAGCAGGGAAAGATTTATGCTGCCTTTGTTAGTCTGAAATGGGGCTTTTGATACTATTGATAGAGGTCATCTCTAGGAGGGCTGGCGTACATGCTAGGTTACTTTATCTCTTGAGAGCCATCCCTAGCTAAACAATGGCCAAGGTTAGGATCAGGCGAGCTGACTGACTGTGTCTCTCATAAAAGGTATCTGTCAGGATTGTATATTGGCATCTTTCCTGTTCTAATTTTTATATTATTGAGGTTGAGACAGCTTTAAGAGGCTGCCCTATGTCCCTCACAAAATTCTAAACTGGTTTGTGTGCTTCCTGCTTTAAGCAGAAGATGAGGTTCTGCTGTCCCTGGTCTTGAGACGTATGCTAGAGGAATTTAAATTTTTTTTCTGCTGAAAGTGGTTGACCATATAACACCAATAATTGTCTTTGGCTGCAGGTGAAGATGCAGTCATCATAAACAGGTGACTAATGGCCTTTGTTGAATAGATCAAGTTTTTCCTTTATTTGGGTATCTGGTTTAAATAGAATGGCCAATGAGATAAAAATACAGAGGAGGTAAAAAAGAAAGCCTTAAATTCTGTGCAAACAGTTTCATGGGGTCCACAGGGACAATCTAATCACTCTTGGAGTTTTCAAGGCTAAAGTCTGTGCCAAAATATTATATGGCATGGAAATTTGTGGCTGGAAAAATCTGAATAAATTAGAGATTGTGCAAAGAAATTATGGACAGTACTCAGGCTCCCACATTACATCTCAGTTGCTTTGCTCTAAGCAGAGCTAGGGGACTGTACTATTTTGATCAAAGCCTTGCTATTAAATATTGGTTCTGTATTCGGCATATTAACCAACACTGGCTTCCAAGTGAGGTCGGGAAGAACAGTTCAGTCAGATACATACTCTGAAGTTCTCTTTTGCAATTTCACTGTTCCCTCCATTCTTTGGGCTTTTCAGAACTCGACTTAGTTAGGACTGTACATGAAAGTGTGAAAACATTTAATTAATGTCAGAAAAGACAATAGCTGCAAAAAACTGGATATAGCAGTTACATCAAATATGTCTCCTTGGCTTTCTCCTGTAAAGAATATTCACAGTTCTGAGAACTGCCTGGATATTCTGAAGAACAGTATATTAAGGAGTGCTTTCATAAGACTCCATTTCCAAACTATGTAGTTACATATTGAAAGATTTAAATCATGTTAGTCCATACTGGTCTGGCCAGGTTGAAGACTGACCACGCTGTTATTGTCTTCTGACTTTTACGACCACCTGAGAACTTAATAGCTATCTCCATTCTTGGCTCTGAGGCCTTTTGCCTTACCAACTCAGAAATTAGGATACGTGCTACACAGTGAAAACATTTCAGTTATACAGGATGTTGCCACAAAAATAAGAAAAATATGGGAAAGGATGGCTACTTGGACCTAATTGACATAATACAATCCCAATACGTATCCTATTTTCATATGTAAATTAAGGGATGTTGATGTGAAATGTGTCAGTGGTTTTAGGGATGGGTTAAGCTTGTGTTTCTAAAATTTGTATCTGTTTTTTGAATTGTCTCTTTAAAATTTGTCTATAGGATATTATGAGCAATGACCTATGGCTCAGGCGCAATAGTAATACAAATAAATAAAACTGGGGTAGCTCATTTTTAGCAACCCAATTTTAGATGCCCAGGGCCTTATTTCCAGAGATACTGAGCTCCCACAACTGCTGCTGAAGCCAACTGGAGGAGCTGCTCAGTACTTTTGAAAATCAGTCCTGCACTATCTAAAATTCAGCAGTCCTAAAATGAGAAATTTTGGCCCCAAGTGAAATGGCCAGGATTACATCATCAGCAGAGCAAAAGCATGACCCAAGAGTCCTTCCTCCCAGACCCGAGTTTGACGCTCTAAACCATGCCCCTTCCTCCAGTGCTCGCAGAAATTGTTTAATCTCGAGCCAGTTCTTTCTGTAAGATATGATAGTCTTCATTCTTACAGAAAGAGCAGAGACTTTACAGCTCCTCACTTAAAGCAGAGGTGCAAGCTTGCTGCCCACAATGCTAGAGGAGATACCTGGGAACATGGGAGTAGAGCTTCTTGTCTGACTGAGTGCTACCCCCGGAACTGCCTGTCTCATGATTCAGGTGGGCTAGACTTGCCCACTGTTCGCAGTTTGAAATGGAGATTCCAGTTCCCCAGCTGAGTTTCCAACTCCCCCTACAAATGGAAACACAGTCAATGAAAGAGCCACAAGCAGTTGTTCTAGCCCATCTGAGGCATTCTGGTCACCTTTTCAAAAACATTTTATTTTGGAGCCATCCTGCTGCTGTCTCCTGTACTCTGTGTGCTTCTTCTCTTCCCTCCTTTATACGAAAGGACACTGATATGAACAGAGGCACTTTATTCATCTGCTCCTGACACTTATTTCCCACCAAGTGCCAGTGCTCTCTTTGTGACAGTCGTCCTCTCCACAGCACTCAGTTAAGGCATCTAGGCAGGCCATCTCAGAGATGACAGAGGCCCAGACCACTTTGAGTTTGGAGACCCCAGTCCAGCACCAGCCCCCCGATGTATCTAACTTCTCATCCACAGGTTCATACTAAAACCAAAAGAATATCTGACAATGAACACGAGACATTTATTTATTAACAATTAAGTCATTATATCAATAGCATGTATATTAAAATTGTAACTTTAATTGTGAGTTTTCACTGCAAGCAAAACTCTTCATTTTAGCAATGCTTTTCTGGCTTTGTTGTGTGCAAACTCATTTATAACTGAAGAAAAATCTATTTTGCGTGCAACATCACTGGTAATGTTAAGCATTGTGAGCCCATTCAAACAGTCCTGTCCCATTGTAGAACAATGATAGTTCTTTACTTGTTTTAACACGTTGACTGTGCATTTACCTATAGCCACTGATGCAAGGAGACTGACAAAAATACGTAATGCAATTTTGATATTAGGAAATACAGTCAACAGGCTGAGATGGAATATTTCTTGAAGCAGTTCTTTTGGTTGGCAGTCTAATTTAAAGTTGGTGGAATGTATGTGTTTCAGGAAGATGATCTCATCACAGAGGTCTCTTGAAATTTCATTGTTGTACCTTTGATGAAATTGTTCAGCTGCTGAATATAGATCTTCATCACTTAGTTTTCTAAACTCCCAAAGGAATCCAAAAAGGGTACAAATTTGTCGCAGTGACTCAAATCAACATGTAAGACCAGATTTGAAGCAGTCAATAATAACAAAAAATAATTTGACTCAATAGTGCCTTTCTGCATCAGATTGGGATGTTAGTCTGCGATTGGTGGAAAACTCAGATAAAATGTCAATACTCTGTGCTACTGATTTGGACTCAGAAAGGATTGTATCCCATTGATCACAAATCTTTTGAATATCTTTAAGAAGTTGTTCAGGGTTATCCCTTTTAACATCTAATGTAGCATTGCATGCTTCAATTACAAGATTAGTTTCGTGGATCATTTTTAGAAGCTTCATTCCACATGGACAACATTAAAATGCATTCAAATTTGAATGTATACTTCTGAATTGACTTAAGCTCAGTGCGAGCCTATGTTGTGAGAGTAAGAGATTCAAGCTCACTTAAAGCCTTTCTCATAGAGTCAAAATGCTGTGCAACTGGTTTAACGCCATCAATTCCTGCTGACCATCTTGTTGTCAACATGCCATGAAGGGAAACAGGCAGATGCTGCTTCTGAATTTTCCACTTTTGAGAACTGCTATTGAAGAGGTTGTACTATTGCTGGATTGTTCCAAAGTATGTGATTGCTTCCTTGTATGATTCAGCACAATCAGTGCTGACAAGATTTAGTGTGTGGTTGCCACAACTGGAGAAAATATAGTTTGCATTTTGCTCAAGAAGGAGTGATTGTACTCTGTTGTACTTCCCAGCCTTATTGGACCCATTGTCATAGGCTTGGCCAATGCAGACTTCAAAATTTAATTTGAAGCCTTCCAGAACGAGCAGCAATTTCTTTTCCATTTTTGTTTCATGAAATTATTGAACAAAATGAATCACTCTTCAACTGAAACCTTTGAACTTCCTGCAAATTTAACATATCAAACAATCAAAGTCATCTGTTCTTTATGAGAACAGTCTGGAGTTGCATCAATAATAATTGAAAAGTACTTTGCATGTTGTATCTCTTCAAGAATGGTTGTTTGCACAAATGTCCCACACAGTTCAATAAACACATTTTGTATTCTGGTAGACAGATAATGGACTTGCATGCATTTTGCGCTCTCTTGTAATTCACAAACACACTTAACGTGGTCTGATAAAAGTGTGTCATAGTTGCTAAGAACCCAAGTATACTAAGAAAGTTTCCATTTGTAGGGTCACCGATACATTGACTGAAACCAAACAAAGCCAAGCCCCGTTCAGAAAGAAAAAAAAAGACATTCAATGTGTTCTCAAGGAGTTTTTTCCAGTTATCAGTTTCTGTATTTGTTTCACTCAGGAGTAAGTTTTCAATAGAACTGTCAGCTAGTGCTGCTCTACTAGCGGATTTCCATGTAACATTGTTATCTTTATGCAGTACTGAAGTTTCATGTGCAAGTATTTGGTTTTTCAACTTCCTCCAACATCTACTGATGCTCCAACCTTCTGGAAAAGTTTTTGTCAGCAGATGAGTGGGAAAAGCATTATTTTCAACATCTTTCAGTATATTGGAATCTGAAAACAACTAACTTTGAGAAACAACTGCATTTGAGCAACATTGTTCTTCTCAGGAAGTCCAGTATCAGGTTCTGATGCCACTGCTCTTACACTGTGTCCTGTGCTAGTTATATGTTCTTGCTCCTGCTGCACAGCAACTCTGGGGTCCTCATTTGCTGTCTGCACAGTCTCTAAATTGAGTGTAGATTCTGCATCTTTCGCTATTGTTGGCATTTCTGTGTCTTGATTAATGACCTCCTCATTTTGAGGCAGTGGCATTGAAATGTCATTTGTGGGTTTAAAGTTTTCATGATCAGAACAGGAAGTGTCACTGTCAGTATGGTCACTGTCTAATGGCTGAGGCGTCTTTTCTACGAGAAATGGTGTTATTGGCTGTAAACTCTTAATGGCTGCTTCACTCTGCTGCTTTTGCTATCTCTTATTGCAGCACTTTCAAATCTTTGCTTCATTTTTATAAAGGAGTTCTTTTAAAACACAGTAACACATAATAAATTAATTCGCTAAAGGCTATTGGTTATACATAATTTAATTGCATATACTTCACAATGAATATTATATAATAATAGTTTGGGGTATTATTTATTATGGCCCTTATAACCATATTGCAAAGTCTTGTAATTTTGTCTGCTAACATGTTCCTGTTTTTAAATTCCTTTAATAACTAGTGTGTTATTATGTATATGAACATGAGGAGGTTGCCAGATTAGATATAATGTTTATTAAACAACTAGAATTAAAATTTTATCATCACAAAAAAGCCTTTAAAGGTGAATCTAAAACTGGACAAAGAGGTAGCTTACAGCTGAGCCTGATACGGTTATTGTATATGAAGATCCATAAGAAAAAGCAGGAATACAAAAATCTCCTATGCAGAGATAAACATCAAATTTAAAGGTTAAACTCACCCTGAGACCAAGCAAAATCATTTACAGTAACAGAATTAATGATGACTTTCAAAACCTCTAAACTATGCAGAGACTGTAAACAGCATTTCATAACGGAGAATCACTAATTACAGAAGTGACTCCTGTCTCCAGTCACGCAGCTGAAAACTCGGATGTGACCAAAAAATTGGCAAAGACCCGAGGTCCCACAATGATTTAAATCAATTCTTTGCAAGTATATATAGCTTTGTTCGTTGTCTCTGTTATAACTGCAGGGTGTATAACAAATGCAGATGACTTGGTAGAAAAATGTCAAAATTTGAGGCATCTTTGTCTCCTTAAGCCTGGGCCAAATGGCCCTCCTTGCCCCTCCAAAAGGCCTGAATTTAGGTGTTGATTCTGAATAACCTGCAATCATCACCATCCTAATGAGCCCCTTGCCTTGACCTACCATACACTGGCAGCATCAAATTAGTCTGGTTTAATATCAAAAGGAATAGCACACAGGCTGCAGAGCCTGCACCCAATTGCTATGCATTTTTCTATTGAACTAATTTTGAAAACCTCCTTTTTTTTGTTAGTTTAAATGAAATTGCTTTGAAATTTTTCCACCTGCTGCTCCAGCAGGCCCCAGAATCCAGAGACCTTATTGTAGGTTTGGGGATGGTCTGCAGTGATGGGCTGAAAGTGAGCAAAAAGAGGCTGAATATTGTGAGAACTTTCCTGAAGTGTAGAGGGGCCTGAGTTTTCAGAAGCAACTAGTGATGTTGAATACCAAGCTTGAGACTTGATTAAAAAGCCAGATGTTCACCTCCCCACTGAAGAAAAAGCCCCTTCAAAGTGTCTCATGTTGGGTATCCACAGCCACTAGTCACTTCTGGAAATCTTGCATGAGATCAGATTAGTCTCCTTCAGGAAAATCAGTGAAAGTCTCTGGACAAAGCATTGTAGGGGGGCAGTTCTGTGCTAGCTGGGGCAGAGTGGTGACCTACTTAGTCCTTAGAGGTTCCCCACCAGGCGCACATGCATATAGTCACTGGAAAATACAATGCTTCAACATGCAGTGTGTTTTTTCAGCTCCCACTTTCTCCTTGTGCCTCTTCCTGACCTTGTCTTCCTCTTGCAGGGATGACAGCGATCCCATGCGCATGTCTGGGCATATTCCTGGGAGGACTCCTGGTGAAGAAGCTCAGCCTGTCTGCTCTAGGAGCCATCAGGATGGCCATGCTGGTTAATCTGGTGTCCACAGCTTGCTATGTTTCTTTCTTGTTCCTGGGCTGCGACACAGGGCCTGTAGCTGGGGTTACTGTTCCCTATGGAAACAAGTGAGTATAAAGAGAATTCTGACTCCATGTCTCACCTCCAGCCCCATGTTACTGCTGTGTAGCACAACGGTGTTAGCTGAACTTATCTGCTCATATTTCACTATTTTACTAAGTTATTGCACCCCGCCCGTCAGTGAATCGTAGAATCATGGAAGCTGAGGGTAGAAAGCGACCTCAGGAGGTCATCTAGTCCAATCCCCTGCTCTAGACAGGACCAACCCTAACTAAACCTCCGGTATTTGAGTCTTTGTAGGACTAAGTTGTATGACGTATCAATGCATCTATGTTGGTCCCAGGATGTTGGAGAGACAAAGTGGGTGAGGTAATATCTTTTATGGGCCCAAATTCTCTTTACTGCCATTACCTCATCCACCTTATCTCACCCAGGAGTAAGTAAGAGTTTGGAGTAAAATTGTTAGAGTAAATTCATTCCCTACACAGGTAGGGAGGGCTCCATTGAAGTCAATAGATGAGGTGCCCACTTCCACTATGGTTGTATTAGGCCCAGTCTATAGAAATGCCTAGAGGTGACTCAGAAAAATAACATGTTGGAGGGAGAGCCAGATTCCACTGAGCTTAACTGGAACTGACTTAAGTGGCTAGAAACACAAGGTCAGATTCTGATATCATGAAGGATGGAAATAAATGGATCCATTCTGGCCTGATCTTTGGAAGTGCTAAGCATCCATAAAAATACAGGAAACTGTGGGCGCTTTTACTGAGGTGGCCTACATGGGCATTTAGGAGTTGAACTCTATACACCAAGGGGTAGCCAGTGTGATAAGCAAGAAGTGTTTTCTCCCGGCAGTACGTAAGATCTATTTTGAGGCAGGGTATTAGGACCCTGAAGGCCCTGCAGAGCTAGGTCCTAACACAGATAGTTTCTGTATTCTTCCAGCGTTACTCAGCATGAGGCAATATCTCTTTGAGGATGAAAATGTCGGCACCTCCACAACTTGTTGTTACTTCATTATGCTGGAGAAGTACAGCCTCTCCTGTCCTGGAGCCCTGATCCCAAGGCTGCTCAGGCTGAAACAACACCCACGGTGCTTCATGTTAAATTTTCCAGCATAGTCCTGAAGAGCCCTCGGGGGATGGTGGGAGCCGGAAATAATTAACCTCAATGTGTTTTTGTCAGAGAGGGAAGTATGGCCTCCGGTCCCTTCTTTTGGTACTCAAACATCCCACGCACCCTTCTCTCCATTTGTTTGCAGTGATTGGCTAAGTCGCCTTCATGTGATGCTTCTCATAAAAGCCAGCTTGTGTTATTTGACTGTGGATCCATTTCTAATTCTGCTTCTTTTGCAGCTCAGTTCTGACCTCGCCTTTGGACCCGTATTCCCCCTGCAATAACAACTGTGAATGCCAAACCGATTCCTTCACTCCAGTTTGTGGGGCAGATGGGATCACCTACTTGTCTGCCTGCTTTGCGGGCTGCAACAGCACGGTAATTGTTGTGATTTACTCAGCATTTCGTATCCGGGTCTGGTTGTGAGGCTGGTGTATATACAGGAAGAGTTATTCATTTTTATCTGAAGGTGGCTGAAGGCCCCAGAAATTGACTTATAGACTCATAGACTTTAAGGACAGAAGGGACCATTATGATCATCTAGTCTGACCCCCTGCACAATGCAGGCCACAGAATCTCACCCACCCCCTCCTGGAATAATCCTCTCATCTATGTCTCAAATACTGAAGTCCTCAAATGGTTTAAGGACCCTAAGATGCAGAGAATCCTCCTTCTTCTTATTCTGTGAATTACCATCGTCCCTTGGGTGTTCCAGCCATGTCAGTCACCCATTATGCTAGGCACTGTCCAAACTAGGGATGTAAATGAGAAGCTTGTTGGATAGTCGACTAGTGATGGGACTAGTCACTTCCCCTCCCCCCCCCCCTTGCTGCCTCTATCAGAGAGAGTCCTCAAGGAGCGAAGCAGGAGTTGGTGCTGGGGGGAGCCAACTTAAAAGCTGATTCCCCCCAGCACCATCTCCATGGGGGGCAGGGTAGGTAGAGGCACAGCAGGAAACGGTGCGTGTGGGGACTGAAGTAGTCTCCGCTCACCCCACTTCTGCTGCGATTCTGCTTTTGAAATGTACAAGAGCTCCAGCCAGGCCCTTGTACATTTCAAAAGGGCCAGGAAGGCTTGAGAAGAGTGCTGGGTTTCTGCCTCTACCTCTGCCTCTCTCTCCTCTCCAGGCTGCCCAGCCAGGAGATGAGACTCCCCAAACTCCACTCCCGTCTGACTCTTCCCAGCCACTCCTTCCCTCCACCTCATCTCCCCAAACTCCCTTACCTAACAGCTTACTCCCTCCTTCCCTCCTCCTTATCTCCTCTCCCTAACTGCTGTTCGAGCTCCTCTGTTAGTAGCAGGCAGCTGCTGCTGCTCAACAAGAGGGCCTCTCCCGCAGCCAGTCAGCAGAGCTCTCTGTGAAGGAACACTGAGCATCTGGGTGGGACTCATTAAACAGCTGGGCATTCATGTAGCCATGCAGCTTACAGGGAACCTCACCTCAGATACGTAACTCCAGTTACAAGACTAGCATAGGTGGAATCAGTGTACTTTAAGTTGAATTTCTGCAACATCTCCACTGAGAGAGGTTGACTAGAAAAACACGCCCATCGGTGTCCTTTACTCTTTGCAACCTGGTGCAGTACCGGGGTCGATGGAGGTGCCATCTGTGGTCGATTCAGTAGGTCTTTAAAAGACCCACTAATCAAACCCCAGCAGATCAATCTCCAGAGCATTGATCTCGGGGTAAGTGAAGACAAGTCCTTAGTGAACTACAGCATAGATCACACAAAGCCTTGGCCAAAAATGCATTTTGAGGAACTCTACATGCCTCGCTTTTCTGTGCACATGGGGCCGTATTAAATGAGCAGCTGTTCATGGCTGCTGACAGAGCAACACTCATTGTATTCAACTATTCCTTATCTGGTTTGCCCATCTGTGTTCTGCAGTCCCATTCCCCCTGCTTGCCCCGCCACTGATATTCTCAAAGCTCAGCCTCTTCGCTCTGGAATGTCTGGAGAGTTTGGAAGCTTCAGAGGGGTAGCCGAAGAAGTGGGCTGTGTCCACGAAAGCTCATGATATCATCTCTATGTTTTGTTAGTCTTTAAGATGCTGCAAGACTATTTGGGTTTTTTTGGAGAGTTTGGGTTTGTTTTACAACACTCAGCAGGAACTGTAAATCCCCACTTCTCCGGGAACATTCCCCTTTTCCATTGTACCATATGCACAGAGGGGAGAGTCCGGAGACATGCCCATGGTGCTGCTGTCAGGTGTGCAGAAGGGTCAGGCCACTTCAAAGAGCAGGCCAATGCTTTAGGAGAAGATAGAGAGGAGATATCACACCCAAATGGGGAGGTGCGTATCAAAACCTTGGTTCCTCCCCGACAAGCCTTGTGGACCTGGAGGTGCTAGCAAGCAGAGATAAAATCTCCTGACTAACAAATGAAAAATCACTGCAGCTGCTGGACAGAAATCTTATCTCCATGAGCTCCCTTCTTTCATGGAGCCGTGGCATTGGCGCTTTGACCTCATGGCCTCAGTAGGCCGGTGCTACGTGAGCAATTTTTACTTGCTAGAGGGAGTGAATTTGGATGATCCTCCATGTAGCACATTGCTAGACATCACTGGGGGGAATGGTCCTGCTATTGAGGGGAACATTCCTGGCTTCTACACTGCCCTAGTGAAATGGGCTAGCAAAAGGCTCTGAGTTCCCGCTCCCACTTCCTTTATCCAGAGGCCTCCCTGATGTCGAGGGCTCCCCTTCCACTCCCCTGTGTGGCAGAGTCCTTGTAACAACAACAAGGCTGGGAAAGGGTTCCTGGGGGCTTGACTGCCAACCTTGCTATGGTCACCTACGGCAGGGGCTAGGGTGCTCCCACTCCAAGGTGCTTTCTGTGCACTGGGAACGGGCCATAAACATTATTTGGCGCCCCCCTTCCTCCCCTGAACTCGCGGGGGCGGGTTCTCCTTTGGATAATTTGGTTACACTCCCTCAAAAATTATTGCCCTGCTTTATATTATTGCTCACTCCATGCGCCTCTGGCCCAAGTATGCAGAATCCTGGGAACTAAAGGTGGCCTTCCTCTTTCTGTGATCATCTCCAGGCACATCCTCAAGTCCTCATTTGGCTTTTCTATCATCTTTTCTCAAGTCAAACCCATCAGTAAGAGTTCACCACTGGATGGGTAAACTGCAGCCTCTACCAGGTCATCGCAAGTCAACTGTACAGGGACAAGTTGGGGGGGGGCAACAAGTGGACACATATGTGGACTTGTTCGTTACGACCCTCACTTCTGGCTTCTCACTCCAGCAGTGTAACACTGTAACTGAGTTGTTTACAGTGTTCTGAGATAAATGAAATGCCCTGCATTCTATAAAAGTGCTTACCAGCAAAGGAGACAGCATGATGCCAGCTCCCCTGGATCTTTGTGTTATAGCTAAGAAAATAATTTTGTCTTGGATCTTTACATGCAAAAACACAGAAGTTGTACATGTTAAACTCATGCATTCCCTCTGGCATTTGCCTTACAACCAGCACTTAGTTCCAGTGTGATTGTTTTGACAGCAAAACTTTTGGCACGGAGCGAAGTGTTAGTAGGATACAAGCGTCCCCCTGATGTGCCAAATCATTCACTAGCAAGAAGAAACAATGCTAGATAGTGGCAGGGTGTAAAAGTGTCATTTACACTGCATTGCTCAAAGCTCTCTCTGTTTCCAGGGATTGTTTGGGGTCTCTTTGCTATGTAACGATCAGAGCTAACATGCTATAAGCATAAACCCATCTAGCAAAAGTCCCTCTTTCTTCCTCTCCTTCCTCTTCCTCACTTGCTCTCTCCTGTTCAGTCTTTTCATTGGCAGAGTCATCCTGGGCTTTTCAAAGGAACATTTTTGGCCATGAATTAATGAGGCAATAGCATCCTCTGGAAAGGGCATTATCAAGAATTATGGACCAGTTTGGCCATGTAATGGCCTTGAAGCAAGGCCAAATTGCCAAACCAGGTTTTAAGATCATAATCCAGATAATGACCTGTCTAGAGGGGTTGGTGGATATTATATACGTGTGATGAGCCAAGAGTTGCTTTTTACTGGGGCATAAAACTCTCCGAATGTTTTATTTAACTTTACTGCACTGTGTGTTTCCAGACCTGTATCTCTGCTTTCTCTCTCCATGAATGGTCTCTAATGGTCTGCTCAGTTAGTTTGCCTTTCTCATATGAATGCTATTGTTCTTTGTGATGAAGTTGCTCTGAAGAAAGGTTTTGGGTTTATTAGTGCTAAAGGGGCACAGAGGGGACACTTTCATTTCAGCAAATTCTTTTTCTAAACAGTCCTCCACTCTCAGTGACCCTTGTGGGTTAAGCCATTGTCTATCTATCTTGTTTCATGGTGTTGTTTTTCAATTTCCCCTTTGGTTGGGAGCACATGAATTCCAAATCTAATGTTGTAGTGCTGAAGTCGTAGGGATTCACATTGAAATGCCAGCTTGTTCCTTGCCAATCAGAACCAGGTTGTTAAAACCACAAAACATGGGTAATTTGCACACATAATTTCCACAAGAAATCAAGGCCCCTGGGTGTGCAAATATTGTATGTGTGCTTTCAAAAATCTGCTTCCCTTTGTATGAGCTGTTGAGCCGTAGAAAGACAAAGATAAATTTACAACAGACTGGTGATGGGATTGCAGAGTAGTCCAGGAAAATCAATAGCAATTTGGCACATGTAGCAAAATATTGCTTCTTCATAGAAGAGGATGAATGTTAGTGTTCGATGTTGCTGTGTGTTGCTAGAGCATGTTATGGTGTCGGTAACAAAAGATCAAAGGTCTCTTAGGTAAGAACTAGGAAGAGCACAAAAAAATTGTTTCATTCAGTTCTAGCTCCACTGCGGTGCTCTAAGATAACATCTTGGTGCTGGATGATTGGAAAGCACAAAGGGGAGAAGGATCGGACTGGCGCTAGACACATATGGACTGGGGGATATGCTGTGAACTCATACGGATGGCATAACTGCTTCACTGAGCTGAATTGCCAGCATCTTGGAGGTTTCCTGGCCGAGTCAGATTCCAGTTTCTTCTCATTCTCAGTCCAGTCCTTTCCTTACCATAAATGGAGGAAGACTAGATTCTGACCAGAGGTGAAAGTAAGTGGGTGCATCCCAGTGTGCAGCTCAGCAAGAGCTGGCTGAGCTGTGGCAAAAGCCAGCAGGGAGCTATTTAAAAAGCTGGCAGGGACCCAGGTGGCAATAGGACAGTACTTGTAAGAAATTTTAAGTTACTTTCTCTGCTGATCTGACCTCATGCTAACTTTATTCTCCTTTAATTACATTGATATCAGTAGAATGACATCTGATTTGGATTCATGTAAATAAGAGTAGAATTGGACCCACTGCATAGAAAAGAAAGTCACTCCTTCCAGCTGTATAGAGGTCACATAGAATGATCCATGCATAGGGTTGTGACCCGCTTGGTTTCCTGAATAGCCAGCCATCCCCATAACACATGAGCTAGTGAAGTTACCTTAGGCCCTGTCTGTGCTGGGGGTGTTGCACCTGAATAATTTTTCCAATATGGACACGTTTGTTTAACCCCCCATGGAGATGCACACTGCAGGGCTTGCATTGGTGAGGCTCACCTGTTAACTTTACCAGGACAAGTCAGTCACACCAGTGCAGCTCATGTGCAAGAGGACTTTGCACAGGTGTAACTACACCACTACAGTTGCACGCATGATATTTGCCCTCATCTAGACGAGCCTTCAGGAGGCCATTTCGCTGATGGAAGAGGGCCTCTTTACAGTCATTATTGCCTGCCAGCTGCACAGGCACCTGCAGTCATATCATTAGCGTTACTAGATTCACAGATCTCTGAGGGATTTTTTTTCTGCTGCACTCCGCACCATTATATTAGCAATGCAGAGAAAGAGATCAATGTCAGAAAGAACAGACTGGGGTTCCCCATGGATCTTAGTGTCTATAGAGGCACTGAACTAAAACATGTGCTATTGTGGATCCCTACAGAGACACCCCAGCATAAAAACAAAAGAATTTCTATTTGAACATTGGAGGGTTTATTTTATTTTATTTTATTTTATTTTATTTTATTTTATTTTATTTGCTCCTTTTTCTTAGACGCATGTGACCTGCAAGCCTCACAGCCTTGCAAAGACAACCAATGAATCATTTATGATCATATTTGCTCTGTATTCATTACAGGATTCCTTGCTATTATTGTGTGCCTTAATTGTGCTGACATCCCTGCCATCAGAAATTCCAGGAGGGGTGAGCACAAAAACATCTGTGCCTGAAAGACAAAGCCTCTTTTGACGTCCTGCGCTTGCAGGAAAGATCAAAGGGAACGCGGTCGCTTTTTCTGCCTTCTGATCGCATATTGATAAACTTTATCTTGTCTGCCGGCAGCTTTCAGTTCTGTGCAAATCCTTCTAAACGAGATGGCATCTGTTAGCCCTGTACTACCCTTGAGGTTGTTTCCATAATCACCAGAGTCTCTGCCGCCTTCCCTTTCATACCTAGCTATGAGAGTCGGCATGCGTCCTCCTACTCACCCTGCCGTTGTTCAAGGTGCCAGAGTGAGACGGTGAACCTGCAGCAGAGAGATGTGTCTCCTTATGGTGCACACCGCGCGACCTACACCAGCCAGGCGAATGGATATATTGGGAAGCAGGGATGTAAAATCCCAGTTAATCAGTTAATCGACTAAACCTTAGGTTTAACTGGTTAACTGATTAAGCGAGAGCCCGCTCCTAGTTTCCGCCCCCCGCATGCAGGTGACCAACTTCTGCTCCCGGCCCCCCACCCACATGGGCTGCTCCCAGGTACCAGTTAACCAGTACCCGGTAAGCATCAGGTAACCAACCTGTTGGGAAGTTGTAACTTTAACATGGCAGCATTTTATCATGATGCCAGTACACAGATCCTTCCTTTCTTCTTTTCACAAGGGTGACCATTGGGGATAATAGTCTTACAGCCACATTTGTTTGAGCAGTGGAAGGACAGGGAAAAAAGAGAGCAAGGAGAAGGAGAAGCTACCCTGCTGATAGAAGGCATTGGAGCCTTTCCTTTGAAAAGCCTTTCCAAACCAGCTCAGCAAGGGACTTATTAGCCGCAAATTAATTGACCGCTGGAGAGTGCCCACTTGCTAGTTAGCAACCTGGCTCCTTGTAAAGTGCCTGTTCTTTGAGAAAGTGGGCCCTGTTCTCCTTTAACCCCCGTGACTTTGCTCCCTTCCAGAATCTCACTGGCTGCGCATGCCTCAGTTTGGTCCCAGCTGAGAACGCTACAGTTATGCCTGGAAAATGCCCCAGTCCTGGCTGCCAAGAGGCCTTCTTGACATTCCTCTGTGTGATGTGTGTTTGCAGCATGATCGGAGCCATGGCGCAGACGCCCTCAGTTATCATACTTATCAGGTAAGAGCCATCCTGAGGGTCTGATGAGCCATAGGTGCCAACTTCCTCAGCTCCTGGGGGATGTTTGACCCTGCTCCACTCCAGGTTCCCACCTGCCCCTCATTTCCTGCCTCCCAGTGCTTCCTGCATGCTGCTGAAAAGCTGATCACAGTGGGCGGGAGGCACTGGAGAGGAGGTGGTGCTGATCCACAGGGCAGCCAGTGGGTGCTGGGCACCCAGTTGATACCTATACAATGAGCCTCTTGGATCCATCACTTTCTCCAATAGTCTGCAGCAAATTAATTGGGAACTGAAAGGCTCCTCCCCTGGGTGTAGATCAGGGGTGGGCAAGATACTTCTCGCAGGCTGGATCCGGCCCACCAATCCATCAGTTCCAGCCTGTGGACACCCTGCCAGAACCCTCAGGTACACTGATTTAAGTGCAGGGCTACTTCGTGTGCTCTCTGCTCTGGAGGGAGAGGCTGTGTGCACTCTCCCTGCCTTCAGCCCAATCCTCAGCTCCTATTGGCCAGAAACAACCAGCCAATAGAAACTGACCTCAGCCAATCTCTCTGCCAATCAGCCAATGGGAGCTGAGAGATCATCCTGGGGGACGGGGCAATGCAAGCCCCTCCCCTCCCAGAGTTGAGAGCCACATGGAACAAGTAGCCTGCAGTTTTAAGCCGTCTGGGGCTGCAGCAGGCATGGAGCCCAGCTTGCCTTCAGGGGTGCTTCAGGGCTATTGGCCAGGAGATGCTTAGGTACGTCCCTCCCAGCCAAAGCCTGCCTCTGGCACCCCAGCCCCTCCCGCACCCCAACTCCCTCGCCCAAGTCACCATCAAAAACCTCTGCACCCCACACCCATGTCATAACTCCCAACCAGACCCTGTACCTCCTCCTACAGCCCCTCCCCCAGGCCAGTATCCTCTCCTGCACCCACACTCCCTGCTTGATCCTGTACCCCAATCCCCTGCCCCAGGTCACAGCCCCCTCCTTCACCCAAACTCCCTCAGACCTCACACTGTCTCCTGCACCCTAGTCCCCTACCCTGGGTGCTTTTCTGCACCATCTTAGACCCCGCACCTCCACCACAGAAAAGTGCAGCCCTTGACCACTGTCCAAAATCTTGGGAATGTACCCCCACTAAAAATTATTGCCCACCCCTGCTGTAGGTCGAGGGAGACTGCATGGAGTGTATGGAGGTCAGACTGCTGACACTTAGTGCTCCTGACTACCATTGGAATTGACAGATGCTACAGATAGGTGCTCAGCAGATCTCAGGATCTGGCCTTGTTCGTGGGGGTGAGCACTACAAAATTCCCCCTCCCCTTGTCCTTTCAGCTGCACCGAATTCAGCCCGATAGTTCCCTTGGGTTTCAGTGGGGACTCAGGGCCTCTGGAAACGAGTGTCCTTCGATGCTCAGCTCCCATTGATCAGTGCTATCCCTAAAAGAGCCTCATGAAGACAGGTATCACGCGGTTGAGATGCTGCCACCAGGCCAATTTTTAGCCTTATTACATTTCTTCCCTGCAACAGAAGTGGGGCCTTTCTCATTTCCTGACCACTTCACGGTAGCTAGACAGATGGGGGGGGGGGAACAAAATCTGACCCCTGCCTTTGCCGCATACTTGCATGCAGCCCTCTGGCTCAGAATCACAGCCTCCCTGCCCCTCGAGCTGCACTGAATCAATTCCCCTGTTGTTTCTGCAGGTCAGTATTAGACGCTGAGGTAAGTAGAGCGGCCCCAGCAATGAACACGGTCACGCTGAGCCTAGCAGAGACAAAGAGGCTGAATGACACGTACACCCATCTTAGAAAAGAAACGAAGGGTGACAGGCAGGCACCTGGGGATGGGTTTTCAAAACTCCCCTGCAAACAGCAGTTGCCAGTGTTGTTGAGACACAGCCAGCAAGGGCACGTGTAGAGTGCTTACCAGGAAGTATGTCTCTTTGCAAATCCTGGAGTCTGGTTTAAATGGCCACCCTGTAATCTAAAACTGACGTTTTTAATATAGCCTGGATTCTGGAACCAATTGACTTTATGTCATGCTGGGAGGGGCTAAAACTGCTGTGATCAGAGAAATAAAAGATGTTTTGAGGTCTCTCTGCCATGATTATTATTATTTACCTGTCAGTATCACCAAAAAGTGTGGCAGGAGTCACACAGACATAAGTTGAGACAGGTCATACCCTGAAGACCTTACACACTTAGAGCACGCCAGAGATCAACGTTCTGGCATTCGATTTAATGGGTTTGATTCAGACCTGTAAATCAAACGGTGAGGGCAGTTCCAGCGCAGTTGCAAGGAGCAAGGGCAGCCGTCGGGAGTGTTTGCTCCCATTAGGCTCCTGCTGTATGGACGCCTCCAAACTCAACTTAAGGTAAGGCAACTCCAGATACATAGAATACATTGCTGGAGTTGCAGACCTTAAGCCAACCTTCCAGGTCTAGTATACACCTGTCCTCAGAGCTCAGTCCAGTACCTATTAAATTCAATGGAAAAATTCACACTAACTTCAGTGGGAGTTAGATAAGATCCTTAATATATAAAAACTGATTGAGGAAAAAGGGAAACATGCTAGTTGATAATTATGTTTCACAAAAAAAATCTTCAAAATTTTCAATGAAAAAATAAAAACGGAAAGTTTTTAATTTTTTTGTTTTTCAATGGAAAAATTGAAAATTTCAAAAATATTAAAAGCCTATTTAAAAAACAGTCATATGAAATGAAAACTTTTAACCTCCTCTTCCCTCCCCTCCCCCAACATCCCCCCCTAAAAAAAGGCAAAACACACCAGGAATCCATGTAGGGAAACTGACTGAGGTAAAGAACAAGAGAAGTCCTATGGCACCTTTTAGACTAACAGATTTATTGGAGCATAAGCTTTCGTGGGCAAAGACCCACTTCGTCAGAGGCATCCAATAAATGTTAGTCTATAAGGTGCCATAGGATTTCTCGTTATTTATGCAGATTCAGACTAATACGGCTACCCCTCTGATACTTGACTGAGGTAAAGTTTGGTTCCCTCTATTCTTTACTTTTTCCCCTCCCTTTCACAGGACCTCTTTTGTGCCATGCCATTAACTCCTGGAACATCTTTGCGAGTGTTGAGATAGAGATTTCATCATTTGAAGTCTTTAATTCAATAGTGGATGTCTTTCTAAAGGTTGTTCCCTTCCACTGTCTAGATATTGGAAGCACCCATCCCTAATAAAACCTAACAGAGACCATGTAAGAGATTAATAGAAGCAGGGATCTGACGCTTTTAAGCTTCCTTTGAACGCAGACCCTTTTGTTGGGGGTTCATTGCCAGGCTCACTTGAACCATTTTGCTCCAAAGTGCTGAATAAGAGAGTGCATGTTCATGCTCGGATTAATCCTGGGTAAAATTCCAATTACTCCAGTAGGTTTATACCAGTGGCATGACTTTACCCTGTAGCATCACATGAATTATGTGAATGGGAAGGAAGTTATTTATTATTCTTAATGGATGCGTCTAGACTGGCAAGATTTTGCACAAAAGCGGCTGCTTCGGCACAAAATCTTGCCAGCTGTCTAAACTGGCCATGAGAATTTGTGCAAGAACACTGACGATCTAATGTAAGATTGTCAGTGTTCTTGCGCAAGAACTCTGACGCTCCCACTTGGGAAGAAGCCCTCTTGAGCAAGTGTTCTTGCACAAGAGGGCCAGTATAGACAGGGACAGGAAATTTTTGCGTAAGAAAGCCCCGATGGTGAAAATGGCCACTGGTGCTTTCTTGCACAAAACCGCGTCTATACTGGGCACAGATGCTTTTGCGCAAAAGCAAATCTTTTGCGCAAAGGCACTTGCCAATATAGATGCTCTTTTGCGGAAATACTTTTAATGAAAAAATTTTCCGTTAAAAGTATTTCCGCAAAATCATGCCAGTCTAGATGCAGCTAAAGTGACTTCAGAGATTAATGGCAGCCAGATAGATTAGGGTTGTATTCAAAGTAAAGGGCTATGACTAGCCTGGCCCATTATCTTCCCACGTCAAAACTGATCAGAAACTAATCTCAGTTTCATAAGCATCACTCTGTGTGGACAGTGGTAGAAATGTAGCCGTGTTAGTCTGGTGCAGCTGAAACAAAAAACAGGACTGTGTAGCACTTTAAAGACTAACAAGATGGTTTAATAGGTGATGCGCTTTCGTGGGCCAGACCCACTTCCTCAGATCAAATAGTGGAAGAAAATTGCCTTCCAATTTTCTTCCACTATTTGATCTGAGGAAGTGGGTCTGGCCCACGAAAGCGCATCACCTATTAAACCATCTTGTTAGTCTTTAAAGTGCTACACAGTCCTGTTTTTTGTTTCTTCTGTGTGGACAGGCCAGCATATGAACCTTTGCTGATCTGGCTGATTTAAGAGTTAGACCTGGGAATGACAAGTTGGTCATTTTCCCTCTTTGCTCTTCCACTCCCATTTTCCCCACCCCATCCTACCCACAATTAAGTTACAATAAAGAGGATTTTGTTGGTTTATATCCTGCTGATTTAAAGCATCCAGGGCCTGAAAAGTGATACCGGGATTCTATAAATGATAATTTACTGGGATAGGATTTGCATTTTTTCCTTCAAATGACAAGATTAGCGCCCATTATTAACAACGCAGCTAAATTCCAGGACTTATCATGCGGCTGCAGTTGCAATTATTTTTCAGGCTGCAGGCAATTGGACCAAGGGGGAAGAAAAAAGAAAAGAAGCCTGTTAATGATTTTCTGAAGAGGTGACAGTGGCGTCCTGATTGACAGCAAAGCACAGTGACCGGGTTTGCTAATGAAAGCTGTACGATAACAATCAATTTCCTTTTCTCCTCTGTACAGAACAGTGAGCCCTGAACTTAAGTCTTATGCTTTGGGGGTGCTTTTCCTGCTGCTCCGTTTGCTAGGTATGTACAATGATTTTTTTTCTCCCCCTCTCCTCCCCGCACCCTAAAAATTAATTGAAGGTTTATATGTGTGTCAAGCTGTGAATGTCCTCTGATTTCAGGCCCCCTTTCTTCTCCCTCCTTCCCCGCTGCCTGCCTTTGGTTGAATGCCTGTCCAGTGCTGGCATTTATCTAAGGGGCGACCCAACCCTTTCTCTGCGTATGGGTGGAAAGGCCTCAAATGGTCATAGCTCATGCCTCTCCTGCCATTTCAGTCATGCTCATGTTGGAAATCATGTGTTGAGTGAGATTCCCTTCCACCCAACTAGTTAATTCTCCGCAGTCATTATTAACATGTCAGCAGCATGTGAAATGATTTCTTTGTTGTGCTCCTGACTTGCAGGGACAAATGGTTTCACACCATTTTGAGGACAGCTTTGTTCTTCCAGTCGGGGTAGCTGAGTCGTCCTGCTTTCTAGGGGGGAAAAAAAAACCAAGCTGAACCTTAATGCTGTTGCCTGGCTTAATCGGCCATTAAAATACATTTGGTCAAACTGTTAGATCAATGTATGTCTCTTCATGCCTGAATAAAAGAGAAAACATTATCTGTAATTGTCCCCCTCCTTCCCCTCCCCCTTACCAGGATGACTGTAAAGGTGCAGACTTAAAGGCACAACCCCTGTTTTTCAGAACTTTGGATAAAATTCTCCCTGATCCATTGCTTCAGGGTCAGTCTCACAGATATGTTCTGCTGGTATTTTACTTATAGGTTTCCTCTGACTCTGTGGGCCAGATTTCACACTCCTCCTGTAGGAGGAGCTGAATAGCCTATTTCATGATTTCACTGAGCCAAGTCCAATCCAACATGAGGAACTATTTGAAGAATCTGGCTCAATGATAGTTCCAGACAGAATAGTAATAGAGATGTAGTCGTGTTATTCTAGTCTTGCTGAAACAAACGACAGGACTATGCAGCACTTTAAAGACTAACAAGATGGTTTATTAGGTGGTGAGCTTTCGTGGGCCAGACCAACTTTTGTTCCACAATTTGATCTGAGGAAGTGGGTCTGGCCCACAAAAGCTCACCACCTAATAAACCATCTTGTTGGTCTTTAAAGTGCTTCATAGTCCTGTCTTTTAGTTCCAGATAGAGTCTTTTGCAGCAGAGATCCATCCACTGTATGGTTGTAGTCAAGGGATTTTGCCTCATACTATAAAAGCGGTGAGGAGTCCTGTGGCACCTTATAGACTAACCGAAGTGTTGGAGCATAAGCTTTTGTGGGCAAAGACCCACTTTGTCAGATGCATGTGTGACAGACCCAGCCGGGTCCGCACTCGCCCCGGGGGTAGGGAACGCCCTCCCAACGGCACCGGATGAGCAGGCAGGCAGCCCGGGAGACAGGGGAAGCCTCGGCCGAGTGGAAACCTGCCTCAGGGCGGAGCGTCCTGCCCTGCACTGGGGAAGGCGGGGCCAGGAGTGACCACGGCAGGCGGGCAGGGAGCCTGAGCGGCGCGCCGGCCAGCTGGGGCTGCGCAGGACCGGAGTCAGTGTGGCACGCCCCGGCCCTGACGTCAGGGAGCATGCAGACGCCCGGGGGGGGGAGGCAACATCCCCGGCGTCCTTGCCCGGGCCGCTTGAAAAGCGGCCGGGCAGAGCAGTTAGAGGCGGCACCTGGAGGAGCAGCCAACGACCCCACTACCAGGCAGAGACCCCTCCCATTGGAGGACAGGAAGGCCAGCCCCAGAACCCGCAGGACGGCAGCTGAACGAGGCCAACGCTTTGGGCGGGTAAGCGCCTCTTGCAGGCACGCCGACAGGGCGAAGGGGAGCGGGGAGTGGAAGGAGTCCGGGGCAGGGCCCTTCTGGCGCCCGTGGACAGGTGAGTTACGGGGATAGTCCCCACCTGTCACATGGGAGAATGCGGCTATTGTTCCCCTAGTCAGGGCCCCGGGCTGGGACCCGGTGGAGAGGGTGGGCCCAGGTCCCCCACGTCCCCCCCCTCCTCGCATAAGCCCAACTTACTCCGTAGGCTGTGGCAACACTCTCCCGCGCCACTGTGATAGACAGACAAACAGGACTATGCAGCAAGCCGTTCTATATTTCCTTCCCCCTCCTGGCAAGGACCTCATCCCAGAACAGGCCTCGGGAGGCCCCTACCCCCCTTTACTGTACATTTGGACCCAGGAACCCTAATTGGGCCGGGCCAGGAGTTCGCCGAGCCCCGGTCCGGACCTTCGGCCGGGTGATCGCACTCCGACTCCGGTACCCGGGGGCCAACCCCGGGGTTATTGCAGTAACTTCAGGCGGCGGGTCCGCTGAGCCCCCCTGCCCTGCCAGGAGGGGGCGTTCGCACCCTCTTAAAGCCGCCACAGCATGTAGTAGAAATTTCCAGAGGCAGGTATAAATATGCAGGCCAGAATCAGGCTGGACATGACGAAGTGGATCCAATCAGGGAGGATGAGGCCCACTTCTAGTCGGTGATCTGGAGGTGTGAATTCCAAGAGAGGAGTATGAGGATTTTGCCTTATACTATGACAGTGTGGGTATAGATGGAAGTGCCGCTATTCCAAACACTTCAGGATTTGGCTACTCATTTCTTCTCTGCTAGGAGATTATGTACATGTGCAGTTCATTGGCCTTCTCCATTGCAGCCTGTTTTCTTTCAGAGAGAGAGAGATTGAACACCCCATAGTCCCTTGTATCCCGCTGACTAGTCTCTGAGTGCAAGGTCCATATTTTGCATCAGAATTCTGACACCAAGTTTGTCACCAGTATCCAGTGACATACATGAGCATAAAGGCCCAATCCAACTTCCACTGAAATCAATGGGAATCTTTCAGCACTGATACCAGGTCTGAAATGCACTCCCTCATCAAAAGCTAAATGCTTTCCTCAGTGCTAATCAGACACCACACGCTTTTGATGGCAGATCCAATGCCCAGAGAAATCACTGGAATCCTCTGGTTGACTTGCATGGGCTCTGGATCAGGCCCTTAAAGCACAATGTTTCCTTTCACTGTGCACGTTGCTTTAGGTTCTTGTCCTGTCCTCAGCTCTTGCAGGTTGAATGCAGAATCTCGGAGGTAGCTTAAGCGAGGGAGGGAAAAAGTTTTTAAGTTTACATTCCAAATATAAAGGTATTTGCAATGGAAGTTACTAATTGTCTATTTTATTGTTGTTGTATTGTAGCGTATTATTAATGTTTGTGAAGTTGGCATATGTAATTCTGTTAGGGCTAGGTTCTGCCACCCATATTTGGGATGAGACACACCCCAGTCCTCTTGTCACTGCAGTAACTTCTTCATAGCAAATTATATGCCACCCAATCTTAGCAGAATCCCTGTGGAATATGTTAATACATCCAGGAGGATATCCACTGAGAGGCTACATGAAGGGTAAGGTACTGCTCAGTGTGAGTGAAGACTCCAAAACTCATCCTTCATAATTTGAGGCTTGAGGCTGGATTGATTTTAAAAGCTTTTTCACTTCAACTTTAAGCTTAGATTTAAAAAGGGGACCAATAAGAACTTCTTCTTGAACCAAAGGAGAGTATTAAACATCTGAGGCATGAGACCCAGAGGTACAATCTGAGTTAATAGATTTTAGTAAGACAGAGGATACGTCTTTAAACAGCCCTGCAGTTTCTGCACTAAAATATAGATAACAGCAATTTGTGCGACACTTTGCAATATGAAGTAAAGCATGATTGAATCTCTTTAATATTCAGCATAATAACATGAAACATGACTGAATTCTCCTGGTATCCTCCTGGATGTATTATCTTATTTCATAGGAATTCTGGTATGATCGTGCAGCATATTAATGTCTCAGGATAAAAGTGTTACAGTAGTTTCTTAGAAAAGAGACTAAAATAGGGCTGGTGGAGCCCCAGTGGTATTGAAAGCAGCAGCTACCATATAAGAGGCTTGGATATGGAGAATGTTTTCAAATACCATCTCACTTCTTCACATATGCTGTCACTGAAAACCCGACAAAAGTGTGTATCTGAATGCCCCCCATAACTGGGGAAAATCAAGATCTGGATTGGAACGTTGAATCTCAGGCTTATCTAAAGGTGAAAAAACTTTTGCAAATGGCACAAGTCAAACATGCATGGTAATTCCATCCTGATTGCATTAGCAAATGTCAGCATTAACTGAGCACATCTGAAATGGCAAATAGATTTATGCATGACAGTAAGATCCTGGACATTTCCCTTCCCAGATGGTGTTTGCAGTTTCTCCCCAGAACAGGCAGCTCAAGTGCAATATCTGGCTACCAAGGGAGTTTCTGATATTTTTGTTTTAAAACCAGCCTCCTAGCATCCCTCAGTGTGATACACTAAAGGTACAAGGCTTGCCCATCGAGCTGGACTTTGGAGGCCACAAAGCCTGCTGTCGCAGACCTCCTTTAATTCCAAAGCACTCTAAGGCCTTGTCTGCACTGACACATTTTGTCTCCAAAAACTGCCTTTTGGTGACAAAATCGTGAGAGCGTTTACACTACAATGTAACTTTGGTCAGGAGAAGCACCCAGTTTTGGCAACCAAAAACTTCCACCCTTGTGAGGGACATTTGTCATTTCCCCTCCCTTTATTGTCCAGTGTAGATTCTGCTGTTTGTTATGTCAAGAGAACTGGCTTCTGCCAGTATCCCACAATGCCTGCCCTGATGGCTCTGCTCAATGTTTTGTAGTCTCTGCTGCCCTGCAGTCATGCGCCCCCTTCCCTTTCGAAGCTCTGGGAAGTATCTGACAGCTGAGTGAGCCACTGTTTGGGGAACAAACAAAAAGAGCAAATCATTGGAATGCTTCTGTTCTGCTCTCCTAGGAACACAGTGGCAGGCAGGCTGCTGCTGCTGTAGGGAAGAGGGCTGGAGAGACTGCTGTGATGCTTTGACCATCCTCAACACAGAGCGCTCATAGAGCTATAAGGGAATCCCAAGAAGCGCAGGGATCATCTCTGCCATCCAATAACGCTGCATTGTGGGATGGTTTCCCACATGGCTTTGCTCTTACCTGTCGACAGGGTGCTAGCAATGTGGCCATAAAATGTTGACAATGGGAGGCAGAAAATGGTTTGAGTGGTTTTCACTGTTGGCGACTTTTGCATGTCAACAGCACTTTTGTCGCCAAACCTTCCCAGTGTAGACAGAGTCTAATTATCAAGTCCAGTCACCTGTTGGAAGTGTCTAGCCCTTGTCCTTGTGGAGGTAGCCAAGAAAAGTTCATCAAAGCAATCTGGCTGCTAGGGTTTGAAAGTCTTTCACAGCTATTTTCCCTAAACACCTGTTTATTCACAGCTCCCATCCAGCTCAGGTTTGGCTCACGGGATCAATGAAATAGCTCCATTAAGGAGCTTAAAGGGGTTCAGATCAAGGCATTTTGTTCTCTCCAACATCTAGTTTTTACTCTTCTTATAGTGCTCTAGATCCAGTCCAGCACTGGGAGCGTATAGTGGATTCCATTCTGCTTTCTGTCACATCAACACCGTCTACGAGCTTAGCCCTGGAGACACCCCAGCAGAATTTGCAGATCTCAGGTTGAGTTTGCAGTTGTTTGCACCTATTTAAAAAGAAACTCACCGTTTCACTTGCAAACAGACTAGCTTGGTCTGGAAATCATTGAGAAAACAAATAGAGAGCTGCGCAGTGTCATTTCTCAGGGCATTACCACGCTTTACATTTGGGCTACGTCTAGACTGGCCCCTTCTCCGGAAGAGGCATGCAAAGCAGGCAAGTCAGAATAGGGAAATCCGCGGGGGATTTAAATATCCCCCGCGGGATTTAAATAAACATGGCCGCCGCTTTTTTCCCGGCTTGGGGAAAAGCCGGAAAAGAGCGTCCAGAGTGGCGCGATCCTCCGGAATAAAGCCCTTTTCCAGAGGATCTCGTATTCCTACTTGCAAGTAGGAATAGGAGATCCTCCGGAAAAGGGCTTTATTCCAGAGGATCACGCCAGTCTGGACACTCTTTTCCGGCTTTTCCCCAAGCCGGGAAAAAAGCGGCGGCCATGTTTATTTAAATCCCATGGGGGATATTTAAATCCCCCGCGGATTTCCCTATTCTGACTTGCCTGCTTTGCATGCCTATTCTGTCTTATGTGGCCAGTCTAGACACAGCCATGATGAATAGAGCCAGTACTTCTAATGACAGCAGTATCTTTTTGTTAGCCAGTTATCTGTTTTTTTGTTTACTGCTTCATATCCCTGATGTCAATAACTGGTAAAGTAAGTACTGAAAACTGGCATAGCCTGATAAGTCCTGCATTTATTAGCCCATGTGAAAGATCAAACAAAAATCTGCAGAGTTCTAGTCATTAACGGAGAGAAATAAAAAGGCTTCCCATCCCAGAGGCAAAAGAGAAGCCAACCAATGTATTTGTATTCCTGACATATATTGTCATACAGCAAAGAAATGGCACTCGTGACAAGCTAAGGAATGGTGTTACATTTAAGCCAAGAAATCAGGGTTAATGGTGAAACTTGATCCTTAATTCATCATCACTCTGCCAGAGTGTGCAGCCCTTACGTCTGTCTGCATATGTATTTCTAGAGCTCCTCATTATCTGGAAATGGGGGTATTATTAGACAGATTCCAATAGGAGACATTATGCCACCCTAAAATTTGCTCTGTGGATTTATTGGAAAAGATATTCTTCTTCACTTCCTGTCCTAAACCGTAGCAGTGATGTTATTTATCAGTTTTCAATAAATGTTGTTATCTACCCTTAAGGAATATCTTAGAGGTAGGTGAAATGATACCTACTGCATAGAGCACCCAGAACTTGCTTTTGATTGTTAAGGGCTTGATATTTAGGTGCCCCGATTTATGTGCTCAACGATGAGATTTAGATCCCCTCTTTCAATGCCCACTGTTAGTAAAGCACGTTTGGATCTTGTCAGAGTGAAAGATATTGATGTATGTGGCTAGAAGACTTACCCAGCATTTCCCGGGTCCTTCAGAGCAGGGGGCTAGCGATGTGGGGGATGCAGGAAGCAGGGTAGGGTCTTGGGAATGTGGGAGCTTAGGGCAAGAGGCTAGAGTCATGGGGGATATAGAAGTCAGAGTTGGGGGCTGAGGATGTGGGGGCATGTGAGAGTAAGGGTTGGGATTAAGGAAAGGCTCAGGGCAGGGAGTGTGGGAGTGGCCACTGGCTTCACTCCAAGGGCAGCCTAAGGAAACAAGGACTGTGCACCCCTCCTACTGGCTTGTCCCCAAGGGCCAGTGGGGGCTTTCTCTTTCCCCCAGCCCCTCCCAGGCAGGGGGACATGGAGGGCTGTCTCCCAGGTAGGGGGCTGCACTTACCCTGTCTCGTGGCAGGCAAGATGTTGAGCCTCAGCCTTGCTGGCCATGCTCTTACTGGTGCAGCTGCCTGCAGTGGTCACTCTGCAGTATTACTCTCCTCTGCAGGCACACTGCCCCCTGTGGTCACTGTGAGTATTGCGTCCCTCCAAACATCCCCTCCCTTGCCATGTTATGGAAAACAGTCCCATTCCCAACATTTCCAGTTTTCCTGGTGCAACCAAACCCTGACCTTGCTTTACGTTATGAGAAGAGGAAGCTGCTACCAAATTTGGTGGTCCTCACTCTTACCGTTTAGGAGGAGTTCTTGAACAGACTCACATACAGACAGGCAGATGCACATTACTAAAATATATAGATGGATTATATAAGACTGGAGACCCCTGCAGTATTCAAGCAGAAAGGGGAAACTCCAAAATTATATTTTTGTGTGGATTTAATGAGAACTTGGGCATTGTTTTAAGGTCCTGACCCTGTTATAAATCACTCGCAGCAGAGTTCAGATGAGACATGCTGATTTGCCTGTAACTGCAGTGATTCAAGGAGAGAGTTCTGCTGTGGTATTTCACATTGTGGGATAATGACAGAATCTCTTTCTTTCCGGTCCATTCTCCTGCACTTATTAGAGATCATTATCCCTCTGCCCTTGATCCTGGATCTAGACGCCCCCAAAATTGGAGAAAGTTCAGTTCTGGATCTGAACTCCACAGCTAATTTCAGGCATTGTAACTGAACCTTGGATGTGAACACCATGAAAGTTTTGATCTGGGTGCAGAGTCAATTTCCATAGCTTAGGGCCTTCTCTGCTTCTTTATGAAACTGGGTGGTGAGCTGTATTAGGCTATGTTCAAACAGCACATTTGAAATGTAAGGACAAACTATTTAAAACTGAGTGTTGTATTTGTGGGATTGTGAGCGATCCCTTCCATAACTCTTGAGCCCAGGGCAGGTCTTCAAGATCCTGGAGGCCGATAGTCCCTACCAGATGTGCCTAGTTTGTCTAGAAATTAGAGATCCTGAGAGAACCCTTAACAAATAATCTCCTTTCCATTCACTATGGCTGAGTCCTGTCCCTTTACCACATAGGTCACTACAGCATGATTTATCTCTTTTATTTTGACAGGTTTTATCCCACCGCCCTTGATCTTTGGGGCTGGAATTGACTCAACATGTCTGTTCTGGAGCACGTTTTGTGGCGAACAAGGAGCCTGTGCATTATATGACAATGTGGTCTATAGATACCTATATGTTAGCATTGCTATAGCCCTGAAGTCTTTCGCATTCATCTTATACACAACTACCTGGCAATGCTTGAGGAAAAACTATAAAAGATACATCAAGAACCATGAAGGCGGTCTCAGCACTAGTGAATTCTTTGCCTCTACTCTCACCCTAGATAATCTGGGGCGGGACTCTGTGCCCCAAAACCAGTCACATAGGACAAAATTTATCTATAACCTTGAAGATCACGAGTGGTGTGAAAATATGGAGTCTGTTTTATAGTGACTAAGGATGGATGAACTCTATATTAATAATATAAGAGTCCTTTTTAAATAAAAGAGAGAGAATAAAATTTAAAAAAAAAACCAGGAAACTTTTGTTTTTTTCTCAAAAGTCAGAGCCAAGGATTCAGAATAACAAAATCTTTAAATGGGATCATTTTTGAAATCCTTTCGGAGTGCTGGAAAGAACTCAAAACCACTCCAGCTGGGTACCAGCCCCCTTGATGATGGTACAATCTTCCAGGATGGAGTCACCTACAAGGGCATTGGGAGATGCAAAGCCAGGGTTTTGTCAGAGACCACAGTGGATGGACATTGGGCACCTGGTGAGAAGAAACAAGCAAATAACAGCAATTCCTGAATAAGCGTTAGTGACACTGCTTGCCATTGGGGATCTGGGCAGCTCTGTCACCTTTGCAATATGGGCTAACAGGTTAGCCAGTCTGGGTGCTGTTCAAGTCCAATGCACTCTTTCAATGATGTCAAAAGAGGGAACAGTGCAGGATTGATTAAACTACTTACACTCTGTCTGCACCAGCCATGATTCCATGTTAGATACTTTGAATGCTGCCGTATACCCTCTGGCCAGCTTACATTGGTGGTCAAAGGCTCCACTGTCCTTCCAGCAGATCTCAGATTTTGGTTCTCTGTAAATGGCTGTGTTCAGATCTCTAATACCCAGTAAAGTTCAAGTCATTTGCTTACACTTGCCAAATGTTGTCATTTTTTTAAAATTCCAAATATTTCTCTCAATAATCCTTTTAAGATTTAAGTACTTTCAAATCTATGTTAACCCTTAAATCGCTGACAGTGTTCTATAGGGGGATTTATAATGCCAGTTGCATTTTTTTCCGGTTTCTTTTCAATATGCCACCATATCATGCAAGGGATTCAGTTAATCCATTGCATTTTTTTATTCTATATGCCTTCATTCTGATGCACTGTCAAACCAATGAGGACATACATTATTAAAAAGAAATTAAAAGAGAGAATGCACTGTGTCTCTATAAAAATAATTACCAGCTGGAGAATTCTAGTACGATATAATAATTTACAGATTATTTTTTCATATAACATGTGACTCAGTGAATACATAGATGGAGAGAACCTTTGTTTATGTACTCTCCAATTTTTAAATATGTATTATTTGCAATCAAAGGTGGAATGGGAGTATTCCTTAAAATTATATGTGTGTGTGTGTGTGTGTGTGTGTGAGAGAGAGAGAGAGAGAGAGAGAGAATACTTGAGTCCTGTCCTGCGACCCTTACTCAGACTATTTCTATTCCCGTGAGTAAGTCCCATTAATTTCAAGGATCCTACTCATGTGAGGAAATGGTGCAGGATCTGACTTGCTATGGGCCAAATTTGCCCTTAGAGTTTCATTCAGGGCTTCTATAAAGGGACAGAATTTTCAAAAGCACCTAATATTGGCCATTAATCGCTAGGACCAGAGTTTGGGCCTTACTGAGCATGTTTGAAAATTGCACCTAAATTCTGTAGGGGATGCTCCCCCCCATGCAACCTGGGGAAGAATTGGCATTATCTTTAAATTGGAGTTTTGTCCAATACCCTTTGAAATGAAGGGGAATCTTTCTATTGATTTCAATGGGCCTTGGATCAAACTTTTCCTATGTTATCTTTTTCCAGAGCATTCCTACTGTTAAGCAATAAAACATGGCTGGGTTTAATTAATTTTCTCCAACGGTAACTGAAACCGACCGTGTTTCCAATGGAGTAAATGTCAGTAGCATTTTAAGGGTTAGCATTGTTAATTAAGAATCTCCGGAGGTTTGTTTGTCTTTTATTGTGAACTTACAAGCTTCAAGTGTCCCGGGAGTAGGTGAGCTTCCCGGAGTTATGTTCATTGCCAGGAACGGACACACCAAACTCCTCACAAAAGGAGCAGTGAAGTTAACTTGCCATTCGTGTCCAGTACCGTTTTAGCAGACCTTGCTTTAATCAAGACAGTTAAAAGCTGGCAGTATAAGACCATTTTCAGACTAACTTACTTTACAGATGTGTTTCATAATTTATGCACTGCATTAAATGTTCAGCATCAGTAAGGGCAAAGAACCCAGTATATCAAATAAACTGCACTGTGCCAAATATTCAACCAATAATGTACCAATATATGTTTTTATTCTTGGCTTGGAACCTTGTACAGAATCATTTGGTAAAGAGTGGAGTGGAAAGGGAAAAAACGAGCAGTGCTGTTTGTAAATGTTGGGTGATAAATGATGCATTTGAACCACAATATTTAGATCAGTTTATTGTATCCTCTGCTAACATAGAGATACTGCATCCATAAGCTAATGAATTAAACAAAGGAACAGGTTGCATAACCGTCTCATAAAATATGTATAATTGTCAAGTATAAACCTTTGAAAGCTTTCTGTACAATTTTCCTTATTTTGAAAATTTAGTGCTTATAGAATGCCGCCTTTTTCAGACACTAGCTCATAGCTTTATGCTACACACACACATTACAACAACATGTCTCCATGTCTGATTTCTTGAAAAATCTATAAACCCTTTTGCAGCTTGGATTTTTTTCCTCTAAAAATCCAGGCTGACTAAGACTATTATGCGGGCTTGATGCAAAACAAACTGAAAAGAGTCCCAGAGCTTTGCTTTGTCATTGTGTGGATATACAGTCAAAAAATCATCTTACCAGTGTTACAGAACACAGGATTGCAAAGCACGAAGTGTCACTTCACTTGTTTGTTTGGGGGATTTTTTATTTTTACTTTTTTTTATCTTAATCGGATTTCTTGCGTGTGTACAGAAAGCTCAGCCTAAGCTGGGTTGTTTTATTACTTTTGTACTTAATTATTTTGTATCTTGTGAAATTGTGTGAATTTATTTCTTTTTTTCCCTATAACATTGCTTTTGAAAAGCTCTTTTTTAGGAAACATCAGATCTCAGTATCATCAAGGGCTTTATTCAGAGTTGTGGTGCTGTCATAGGAGAAAGAGGTTGTCTGTGCATATAAAACAAAACATGAAACCAAATATTCAGAGTGCTCCAACTGTTCCTTTGCTTTGCTGATTTCAAAGTCTCAATCCAGTTTTGCCTGTTCCCGACTTTTAATTGCACAATCAGGAGTGAATAATCTCAACTACTAAACCCCCTAAAATGGGAGCCACATGGCTTTTGTAGACACTTCGCTTCCTTTTTCAAGAATGACTTAACCATGCAGGAGATGGAATTGGAAAGATCTTCTTCCTGAGAGGAGAAAGTGGAGGCAAACCTCCCAGCTCCGAAGCTCAGATCCTAGCTTTCCCCAGATTCAGGAGCCTTTGAATTCAGGGTTTTTGTTGAGGCCTATCTCAGATTCAACATTGTCCCCAGACACTGTGCTTTGCTTCCTGGTGACAGCCTTCTAAGGAGATATTTTGGAAAATGCATTATACAATTTGGAGCCTGATTCTCTTCTCACTCTCGTGAGTGTAAATCAGGAGAGACTCCAATGACATTGGGGTGGGGATCTAAGGGTGAAAGTGGTACAAGTGAGAACAGAATCAATCCATTAGGACTTTTTATGTCCTTTGGGCTTTTTAAACAACATGATGCCTTTTGAGACCATCCCTTTATACTTATGTCCCACCCGCTTGAGAATCTCACCAGAGCAAAGAGCATTCTTGGGACGGAGGAGACAGCTTTCCATTCAAATCCCCAGACGAGGACATGATGGAGATTTGAAGATCACTTGAATTACCAAGCCAAATCCACCCACTTTCCCCTTGTTCAATAGGAAGGGCCCTACACCACTCCCTGGAGAGTCTGTATATTCAAGGCATTAAAACTCAGCTCTCATGCTACCATTATCCTGTCTGAGCAGGGTATGAGCCTTATGGGAGATAGAAGGAATTAACTCCCAGGGAGCGGAACTAGCAATACTTAAAAAGGAAACAATGGGGTGAGCAGATGACATTTGAAGAGGGATTTAAGAATTTCCAAATAGCTTGGGCATGTTAAAAAAATCTTTTAAAAGAAAATCTTTAGACAAGCTTTATATTCCCCCTTCACTATACAGAATGTCATCTGCAATGATTGTTCGTTAACTTACGGGATGCAGAGGGCTGTGCATCTTAGCCACACCTTTCTGCATCAGCGCACCCTGGGAGAGAAAGCCAGCTCAATGTAGCAGTCAGCAGTCTCATTCCACAACAGGCCCAGAGGCAACCTCGGGGCTACCAACATGGTGAGTTGTGAAACGTTTTACCAGGAGACAGAGTTTGTGGCTGCTGCTGTTAGAGCATGTCTAACAGCTGGACATGTTGCGCTCAGCACTTCCCTGTGATTCATATGATCTGGGGGTGTCTCTTTTGTTTTTTTGTCAGAGGAAGAGGGGGGATTTGGTGTTAAAGGCTCTTATGCAAATACTTCATAGATCTGACACTTTTTCTTTTGTTCATTTGTTCAGAGAGGTTTCCAAACAAATTCCCACTCCGCTCTTCTCTAAAGATGGCTCATGCAAAATATATAGAGAGGTAGATATATACGGCTTCCAAATCTCGCCCACACATTCTCTCTAGACATAATTAAAGTGTGCAAAGTTCACACCATATCTTTGTGCCTGGGACCCTGGAAGAGCACCTCCTAAGTATAAGCATGAAAGGTTGCAATTCTGAGCCACGTTGACCTTTCAGAGAGCAAGTGGTAACTGACAGAGGCCTCTGCGCTCTGCTCCGTCTCTAAAGCAAAGTTCACTTGTTCCCATGTTACCGACTCTCTCCATTCCACTGCGCTGGGGTTCAAGTCCGGGAAGGCTGTGGCACTCACAGTTCTCTGTGACTAGGCAGAGTCAGTCCCCTGCAGTGTGTCCTTCCTCGGGGATAGCCAAAACACACTTCTTGGAAGTGAGCATGCAGCCTTAAAGGAAGAGGACACGTGATTGTTACTTGATACATGCCCATATTGGTGTGATCTTATGATGGACCACACCTGACTCCAGAGTGGCACAAATGACCAGGAGAGACAGCATTGTTGTTGGGTTTCCAAAAGTCTCTGTGCACTCGTCTACTCTAGGGAGCTATTTCGAAATAACAAGTGGAACGTCCATACTACCAAACCCGTTATTTTGAAATCATATTTTGAAATAATAATTCCTGCTTTCCACAAGGAATAATGTTTATTTTAAAGTGGTTATTTCGAAATAGAGTGTGGATACTCCACTGCTGCTATTTCAAAATAACTGTTCCCTGGAGTAATTTAAAATAATTACTCCCCAGTGTTTCCTGCAGTTCTAAGTTGAGGTAGCACATCCACATTAAGGGAGCCTGCCTCGGACTAATTTTGAGGCTTCCCTGCAGTGTGGACCCACTATTTTGAAATAATTATTTCAGGAGTTATTATTTCAAAATAATTTCCTAGTGTAAACATGCCCAGAGAGTATTAGGTTTCCAACTTCAGCTGGCCATTAAACACCAAACTGTCTCTGTCCCATTTAAAAACCTCTGCTTTTAGGCATCTCTTCCAGGTGGTTCACTCGGCTCTCTCACAATCCTGACTTTTGCACCAGTAATTTTGCAAAGGACTGTTCAAGTTCCTTCGCCTAGGCGGTGCCTTTCCCCCATTTAATGATGCTGACTGCAAAGAGTGCAGTTCAGTCCTATCCACACAATAATTTGTGTTAAAAGACATGAACAATGTCATTTACACTAGCCCAAGAGACCAGAACATCTCATTTGGTTTTGGCCCATTAGCTACATTAAAAACATGATCCATTTTTTCTTGCTTTTACACACTAAATCTGTCATTCTTTATAAACTGTAAGTGACATGTTTTCATCATTCCACTGACTTTTCCAGCAAATGCAAATCTTTATTCAGTTGCTTCTCTAGAAAGTTTGTAGATGCTGGGTGCTTTTCTTTTAACTAGTGTTGCCTAGTAAAATCTTTGTCTCTGATCTTGTTCCCTGAATTTATTGGGACAGGGGCAAGATCTGTGTAATTATGAGCCAATTAACCATTTTCATTGGAATGAGAAAAAACATATATTACTTTTTAAAGGCTTCAGTCCCTCAATACGTTGTAGGCACCTTGTGCTTGTGTGAAGAGGTGTTGACGTCAACAGGGCTTCCTGTGGCCCTAGAGTCTATTTGGGTGACACTCCTGGCAAGATTAGGGTCTTAGTATGAATGTCCATTATATATTGTTTTGCTTATTGAATCTTTTGTTTATAGTTACTTGGTGGAATGGAATGACTCAAGATCCAATGATTTTATAGCCTTTAGAAAACCAAGTAGCCTTTTTTATCTTTTCCTTTTGATTAAGAAGGAAAGAGAAAATTATGAACAAAAGCTGCCAATGGTCAAGTGCAGACAGTCCCAGTCTGATGTGAGGATTCCCCCAAGAAAGGAAAAACTGGCTATAGTTTAAGTGCAACAATTTTGGGGTGATTCTCCATGAAGCTGCTGCCACTGCTAAATGGTAATAAGCAATAAGAAACATGTCAGGAAGAACTGGACAAATAATTGATTAGCAGAATTTCCCATTCCCTTTCCCCATTTAAGAACTTTGCTAACTTTTTTGCCAAAAAAAAAATCTGCATATAATCTGTGGCCTGTAGATTGATTGTGAACCACTTATTGAGAATATTTGATACTTGCCCTGGTCTAGTTAATTTTGGTTGGACATGTAAATCAGGCTGGAAGTTTCTGTTTCCAGAGCAGATTAATGTAATTTTAGAATCAGGTTTTTAGTGCATCTATTCATGATTAGGAATCCAGGGTCAGATCCTTCACTGATATAAATCAGTGCAGCCCTATTGAAATTAGGTCAATTGTTATCAGCTATGGATTTGACTCTAAAAATTCACTATCCAGTTACATGAATAGCTGTTTACATTTCTCTGCTTCTGTGGACCTTTCTACCAGGTATATTCCCTTCATGAGAATAATCACAGAGAGCAAATACAAAAGGGGCATGAACAAGGGAAAAGCAAACTGGTACCAAAAGTTAGGTATTTGTAGAAATGTATTTGCACTATTTGTACAGCTATAATATTTGGTACAATAGAGTGATAGGAGTCAACATCATGAAAAGCCTCAGCTGCCATAATTCACTTCCCTAACCAACTTGTCCATCATCGGGATAAAAAAAGAAGTATCTTTCCTCTGCCACATACTTTTTTGAAGTTCAGAATGCTTATCCTTCCTACAGTGTAGACTCATACACACAGTGATACATTTACCATTGTCAACTCACATCTCATCATTGTCTTCTTGGGTCTTCATGACTCTTGCTAACACAAAAGCCAATTTCTCCTGCATTTCACATCTGCATTTCCACATCTAAAGCTATGTATGAGACACATCCAGCCAATGCCACAGGAGGCAGGACGACTCGTTTCTAAAGTTACAGACTAACATGGCTACTCCTCCGAGATCTGCCAGACCTAAAAGCTCTAAGACATCTGGGGGCTCTCTGACACTTGCTGAAAAGTTCTAGCCCCATTGTGTCTTATTCCTTAGTGCATGAAAGCAGATCCCATCATCCGCACCTGGCAAGCATCTGTCCTAGATCAGAGTTCAGTGGGGAAGTCCCGTGATCTCTTGTTTCTCTTTGCTGCAATGCTCAACTGCATGGGGAAGAAGAGCTGTGACTTTTATAAACCCATAGTGCCTACCATAGAAACAAAATGCTGTGTTGTACTGCATTGTATCATACGTGGTTACTGTGTAAATAAAGTATCATAATTGTGATCTTCATTAGATTTTTTTGATGCAGCCCACAACAATATTTCTTCCTCTGCTATCCGGGCTTAAAAACGATCCCAGACCTGGGAATGTCTGTGGCTGTGCAAGCTAGAAATGTGTCCTAGGCATTCGGTGGGAAAACAGCTCATATCTATGGCATTGCTTTGCCCCAGGTATGATACACGAGCATCACCTGAACCTCAACCAGGCAGGCAACTTATAAGCGAAAGAGCAGCTCTTTGATGAAAACGAGCAGTGAGCAGAACATTCCACATTTCCCAGCCACAACTGGTCAGTCATGTTCGTGCTGGTGGGAAACGTTATTGGGGATCCGACTCCTCTTTCATTGCTTTGTTTGTGCAGAGTTAATGATGAGGAACCCAGGCTAGTGTGAGCTCATTACTCTTCTTATCTCTTGAGATCCTTCTGTTGTAGCTTCAGCTGAATAGACTGGGTATGTTAAGGTCAGAGCTGGTTGAGAGGGACGAGCTTCCCGGATCCAGCTCAGCTAGTTGTTCCCTCTGGGACTCAAGCATACATTGCAGCTTTTAAGCAAATAGGATCTTCTGAGACTTTTATTCCCTGCCTCCATTCTCTCGTCACTTTTGCTTCATGAAGTCCTTGGGAACCAAGTTCCAGTGTATCAAGAAGCAGAAGACCTGCCCCAGTAAGCATCACATTTGCCCTTGTAGAGAACTTCCAAATCTTGATGGAGCCTTGTTTTAATTTGTTTTCCCCTTCTTAAAAAAGTTCAAGAGTTTGCTGGCCAAAGCGTGATGCTCTTGGTATGAGACCTTCATTGGGTGACATCCCCACACGCATGAGATCTTCAATTAGCTTTAAAAGGCTAAAATCATTTGGGGGGGGAAGGGAGAGGAGTGTCATATGTATGCCAGGGAGCTTGTCCTGTCCTCCTTGGTAGTGGTGAGGTCTTGGTTGGAGTAGTGTGTCCAGTTCTTGATGCCACACATCCGGAAAGATGCTGACAAATTGGAGAGCTCTGGGGAGAGCAATACCAATGATAAAAGGCTTGGAAAACCTGATGTCTGAGGGAAAGTTTAAAACAACTGGGCATGTTTGGTCTTGAGGAAAGACAGAGGAGCAACTTCAGGCCCGCCGATGGAGCGGAGCAAAGGCATCAGCTGCCCTGGGGCCCAGCGAGTAAAAAGGGCCCAGGGCTCCCAGACACTGCTACAGTGGCCAAAGCTCCGTGCCCTTTAAATTGCCACGGAAGACAGGACAGCGCTAAAGGGCAGCGTGGGCAAGGCTAAACCCACCGCCTTGCCCAGGGCCTGCCAAAGTCTGTCGCTGCCCTGGGCAACTTGCTAACAGTTTTGAAATCTGGCAAGGGCTGTTATTAAGAAAATGGTGACCAATTGTTCGCCAGGCTCGCTGATGGCAGAACAAGAGCAATGGTCTTAATCTGCACCAAGGAAGATTTAGGGTACATATTATGAAAAACTTTCTAATACAGATTGTTAAACTCTGGACTAGGCTGCAAAGAGCAGTTGTAGAATTCCCATCCTGGGGGGCAGAGGCGTTAAGAATAAATTGGACAAACACCTGTCGGGGAAGGCCTCAGCACAGGGAGCTGGATGTGATGACCTCTCCAGGTTCCTTCCAGCCCTACATTTCTATGATTCTTTCAGACAGCCCTCTCTATGCCCTTGAGACACTTCCATCGTGTGTAAGTCATCCTGCTGAACATGCAAGACCATCCCACCTAGGTTGCTTTGCCTGTGCCTATAAAACACTTCCACAGAGGCCCACCTGCTGCACATACAAGATGGGTCAAGGGAGATTACTCTGCTTATGAACATGTAAGCCCTCTATGTACTTCACACTGCCCACTTAGAACCCGTGTTTATGCCCACCATGCCTTCACGTGCAAGACCCTCTCTGCATAGGCTGATTCTACATGTGTTTCCAAAAGGTCATATCACAGGTGACCTATAGCATCCTGCCCTGGAACCAGGATGAGCTGACTTGCCCCCACCTTGGGCTGCATGTTAATCTCTTCCTATTGTGCCGGGGTTGGGGGGGCCTTTTAAAAATTCTTTGAAAACATGCTGCTTGTTGCTTTGAGGGCTGTGTAGCAGCACTTCTGAAATAAATCTAAACTTGGTTTGGAAAAGGAAATGTTTCGCTGTACGATTGATTTGAAAAAAAAAGAGGAGAAAGAAAAAGAAACTACATGCTCGGTATATTTTGAGTACTGCATTCTGTATTTTTGCAGCTTATATTTTCCAAATGAGCAGTTTAGAAATATGTGATGTGAAATACATACTGTAACTTTGCTGTAAATTATATTAAAAGCACTATTTTCATTCTTCTTTTGCCTCACTGGGTGTTCTCCTTGGCATTCCTCTTATTTGGTTCTCGGCTGCGTCAATTGTTATGCTACTGCTGCTAGAGAAAGCTCAGCCCCAGCAATAGGGATTGTAAGGTGTTGCATGTTTCCTTAGCCCGCACTGGATCATCCAACTCTCACTCACAAACATGCATACCTGTGCAAACACACACATCTTATGTCCTACCACACACACACTCGCAAAGGTATAAATGGCAGGGGGGGGGGGGGGGGGCAGGAGTCCTGGTATGTTTGAAGGATCCTGGGGAAAGAAAAGGGGTCTGAGGCCTTTTGTAAAGTCATGAGAGGGGATTGGGCAGAAGTGTAATGGAAGGTTGGCGCACGGTTCTATTGAAAGGAGGCGAAGGCAGGCAGCTGGGTTGTAGTGGAAGGTCTTATGATGGGAGGGAACAACTGGAGCCTACTGGAAGTTTGGAAGCCCACAGGATGGATGTGGGAGACGGGCATTTAAAGGGGATGAATGGGAGGGGCAAGATTGCTGCCTCAGTTAACTAAATGCTCTCAATTATTCAGTTTTTCCCTTGTGCCAGTTCAGCTAAAGAGAAGTAAAGTCTTTCCTCATGTCAGTTAAACTGGCCACCTGGGCTGAACCTTGCAAAGCATCCTGGGAGACTCACCCTGGATCCCTCAGATGTATGTTTGTTTTTTGGACAGCGCTTCTCTTTTCATCTCCAGCACGGGATTTTTCCTGAGGGAAGTGACGGAAGGTAAGTTTGGTGCTGTTTTCCCTAGGGGCTTAAGTTAATGGCACTAGAGAGCCATGAAGGTTACTGCACATTTGTACTATTTATTGTTCTCTAGTGAACTGGGCAATTCCGTCCTTCTTGTTAGACAATATGGGAGTCCAGCTGAGCTAGCGGCAGAGCAGCCAGAGTGCCAGCAGGCTCTGGTGGGGCAGCAGTATGCCTTGTCGGGGACAGAAGCCCCAGTAGCGGGGCAGCGGTCAGCTGTGATGGAGCTGGGAGCCCTGGTGGCAGGACCATGGGCTGTCATGGTGTGACTGGGAGCCTGGCATCACAGCAGTTCTGCCAGTGGGGCTGGTAGAAGTGGGAAGGCGAGTGACCAGGCAAGAAGGAACTGGGCTGGGGGACCAGTAATGACCTCCCCTGGTCTGACAAAATCCCTCACTTGGAACCAGTCAGCTCCCGAGGGTTTTGGACCAGGGAGGTGCAACCTGTATATAAGTATTTAGAGATAAGTAAAGGCATTTTGTCATCATGGGTGCATGGCTGGTGGTCCACAGAAAGGTTTGCGTTGAGTGGGGTGGGCTGTGGGCCAAAAAGTTTGAGAACCACTGTATTAGAGCCAAAAGGTGAATGGTAACTGCTAGGAAGGGGGACACATTTTGCATCAATTCTTATTGAATGAAAAATACTTGTTTAAAACAATACATAACATTTTGTGGAAAAAAATTAAATTTTCCCATTTTTGACACAATGCAAAATAAGAAATGTTTCTTTTAGTTCAACTCAAATGGAATTATTGGTTTTTAAGTGTTTTTGTTTTGTGTCTTTTTTTTTTTTTGTCCCCTCTCTCTCCTTTTCCAGCTGGGAAAAGAATTAAGCAAATCAAAGGCTAAAAGCCAGAATATTTCCATTTTGGTTCCATTTAATTTGAATCAAAACATTTTTATTTGAATTGGTGCACCCCCAAAATAACCCTGAAAATGGGGAGGGAGGTTGTGAAATGTTATTAAATGTCATTAAATTTTGTTCAAAAGTGTTTCTTGGAAATTATTATCATTCTTTGCCCAGTTCTAATAACAGCCCCTATTGCAATCTGATCTGAACACCAGTGCCCAGAGGTGCTACATCCCACCCCAAAGGCAGCACATCCAGCACTGCAGGGTCTCTGTGTGACCATGCGGGGGCACTGGTTCAGTACTAAATTTGCAGCATTTGTTCCTTTAGCTGTTTAAGACCATGTCTTCGGCATTCTGAGCTAGGGCTGCCAACTTTCCTGACCGGATGAATTGGGTGCCATTTAAGGCAATGGTGTTCAGCCCGTCTGGCTGGGAAAGTTGGCAGATCTATGATCTCTTCTGCAACTGAAACTGGCCCACTGTATTTACTGAAGTGATTTGTTGTGTATGCAGATTATTGACCTTTATGTATTCTGGGCAATATCAAGTGGTTTGAAACTAGAAGATCAAGGTGTCAGGTCTCAAGGGTTTGAAACTAGAAGATAAAGGTGCAAGGTCTCAGGCTGCCCTCCTTAGTAGCTGTATGCCATATGTGAGTCTTCTGTGCTACTCATTTTCATCAGAAAGATCCCATCCCACAAATGAGTCCTATTACCAGTGCAAACAGCCTGTTAAAGCTAATTCCCTCTATCTCTTCTGGTCTTCCTTACTGTCTCTCTTTGCTGCCATCCCCACTTCCCCTTGAACTGATCCAAGCTTTATTGTTGTTATTAATAAGCCTGTCGATTAATCGCCATTAACTCATGCAATTAGCTAAAGAAAAATCTCAAATAAAAAACAAATTGCTGTTTTACTCACACTGTTAATAGAATCCCAATTGAAATACATTTAGTATTTTGGTTGTTTTTCTACATTTTCAAATATATTGATTTCAATTACCACACAATACAAAGTGTACAGTGTTCATTTTATATTTATTGTATTATGAATACTTGTGCTGTAAAAATGAAAAACAAGAGACATACTATTTTTCGGTTCACCTCATGCAAGCACTGAAAGGCAATCTCTATTGTGAAACGCTACTTACAAATGTAGACACCTTTTGTTACATAACTGCACGCAAAAACAAAACAGTGTAACACTTTAGAGTCTGGACCTCCACTCAGTCCTACGTCTTATTCAGCCAGTTTCTCAGACAAACAAGTTTGTTTACATTTATAGGCGATAATGCTGCTACTTCTTATTTACAATGTCTCCTGAAGGTGAGAACAGGCATTTGCATGGCACTTCTGTAGTAGCATTGCAAGGTATTTACAGTCCACATATGTTAAACATTCATATATTTCTTCATACCTTTATTCCCAAAGGACCAGTCAGGCCTGCTGCAGGGTGGGTGGGGGGAGAGGCAAAGGGGCAGTTCCCTGGAGCCTGGTGATTCAAAAGGGCCCAGAGTTTTGGCAGTTGCTATCACGGTTAGAACCCCAGACCCTTTAGAATTGCTGCAGGAGTGCTGGGTGGTGCACTCTGGAACCTTGCACCATGCACTCCAGTTAGCTCTGAGGGCCAGAGGGGAGGGCAGTGTGGCTCTGGGCAGCACTGAGGGCTGGCTGCCCCTGCCCTGCTCCTTCTTACCAAAGTCCCGCCCCTTCTGGGAGCATGGAGCCCCACCCCCACCCCATTGTCCAGGGCCCAGCAAGTCTGTCAGTGACCCTGTAACCAGTCATTTTCTCCAGCTCCAGTGCACCTTAGATCTCACACAGTGCTTGTAGCTGATCCTATAATAAACTATATGAAGATTTGTTAAATAGGAAAAAGAAACCAGAATTATTTACAAGATTAAAGCAGGTCGACATCTCTATATATACATGTGAATTACAATTATAAATTTCAAAGGGTAATAGAAGCTTCTCTAATGAGCAAGCGATATATGTCCTTGAGGGCTAATCCAGGCTAAAAAGCTGGGGATCTCTTGCTTTTGCCTAAAAGCACTTTATGTCCCCTTTGGCCATGGGCTTTGAGTTTCAACTCAATTGGTGGGAGGAGTCCAGTTGCATGACTCATCTTCACAGGACGGAGAGCAGAACAGCACAAGTCTTTTGTCCTCTTGTGGACAGTAGGTAGGGAAATTCTAGTTGCTGTGTCCTACAATAGTTTACCCGGTGTCTGTGGTCCATTTCTTCTGTTGAAGATTTGTCCCTCTCCCTAATTTATGTCTCTTTCTTGTTTAGCGGTTTGCACTGATGCCAAGACTCTCCATGCAACCTCTCAAATATTGCCTTGCAGACTGGGTCACAGATGTGACCAGTGAGATTAATGCATGCTGCATCTCAGAAGCATTCAATGCAGGCTAAGCACTACACACATCCTTACCATTTTAATACCTATGTTAGCAATGCTAGCAGGCAGGCGAGCCGGTTTGATTCCAGCTGGGTATTTCTCAGGGTTCTGTTGAGATATGGGGTCTTGGCATGAGCTGACTGCATCACTGTTATGTAGCTGGTGCAAGAGGAGAGTCACCACTGTGCCGTAGTGACTCCCAAATGTGCAGCGGCTGGGGTGGGGAGGAGGAGAGCGTCTGTACTGCGTTGTCTGGGTGTCAGGTAGAGGAAGGTCTCCTGGAAATGCTGGCTTGAGCTACGCCACATTTTATCCCCTCTCCCCCAGTGCTAAAATAACCTGAAATAGCCCCCCAAAAAACACTATTTGTAGTCAGCAGCCAGCCCAGCAGAAACTGTTGGATCTGCACAGAAATTCACAGTGCTCCTAAAATGTAGTTTCTTTCTTACTAAAGGGGATCAGAGCTAGGCCCATGTTTGCTCCGAATATTCATTCCCATGTTCAGAAGAATTTGCTTTGCCTGTGTTCAGGCCCCTGTTGTGTTTGCTTCCTGTGCCTATTCTAGGGGATGAGTTGATTGGCAGGCACGTTCATGCAAACAGCAGGTTGCAAGGCAGTACTGGGGAACATTTTCACAAAGCAAAATCTGAAATCCAAACCATGAGCATTTGCAACAGAAACCTGATTCTCACTGTTCTGCTCAGCCAATCAGGGAACAGAAATGTGCCGTGTTCTTGGCCAATCGAAACTAACCACTTCTGATTTCAAATATCACAGCCAACAGCTGACAGGTGGTCAACAGACCAAGAATAGCAAATATATTTAAAATATATGGGGGAAAATAGGCAAGATATGAACGATTCGCTCCTCTCAGAAGGGGTGGGCTGGTCCTCTGAGCAGAAGAGAGCCCACTCACATTAGGTAGAGTGTCCATGTGGACTTTATCCACCCCATCATCTTGCTCAGAGGAAACAGGAAGAGCAAATGAAAGGCAGTTAAAGGGAATCAAAGGAAAGCATGGGGCCCATTGAGGCAAGGAAGATGTGAGTAAGGGAATTGGAGTCATCTATCAACGTCAGGGCTGGGTAAGCCCTTTGCTGTGTTTTTAATTCAAAGTCTCCAAGCCCAGACAACTCTGGGGGCAGGCTAATCCCCAGCCCCACCCCTTCCATCCCAAACTCTGCCTCTTCTGGGAGTGGAGTTTTATTCATTAAGTGAATGTTATTGCCCACCCCGATCTATGTGAAAAGTCGCAAACACGTGGATGCCAACTTTGCCTTTGCTTCACATCCAGGATGTGGCCTGCAGATCACTTGTGTTACCGCCAAAATCTGTTCAAATATAAACCCAAATAATAAAACAAATAATCAAACCCAGAAGACAATAAGAAAAGCTAGATAGGCATGCAAGCAGGTTAGCCTCCAGGCTACACCTGGGAGCTTTTACAAGTAAAGCAGAGACATGAACCTTGAAAATCCATCCTGGTTCTATTCTGAGTCTTGCATATGTTACCCACTGGAGAGTGTCTGTTACACATCGTTTGCAGGCTGGAGTCACCAGGGTTCCCATGGTGCTGAGGCTGGGCTCCTTTCCCTTTTGTGGCATTTAGAATTGTTGAGATGAACAATAAAACCAGATTTCAAAACATCAAAATCCTCCACAAAACAGAACAGCCTTGCTCTGTCTGTTAGCTCGTAAGAATGGCTACACTGGGTCAGACCAAAGGTCCATCTAGCAGAGTATCCTGGTCTTCCGACAATGGCCAATGCCAGGTTCCTCAGAGGGAATGAACAGAACAGGCAATCATCAAGTGATCCATCCCCTGTCACCCGTTCCCAACTTCTGACAAACAGAGGCTGGGGACACCCTGCCCATCCTGGTGGACCTACTTGAAGATCCTTTGGCTTTTATCTCAAGTTATAACAGTTCCTGATTTTAGCTTTTACAGTCTTTGATTAAACCTCTGGTGTGTCCCCCAAGATGGCATCCGTCCCAGAGGGTTTAGTCAATGCTGGGTGGAGGCCCACGCAGTGCAAGTATAATGGATACAGCTCATTGTTATGTATGAAACTGGTGCTTTGATCAATGTATACCATGTGTCCTAATGCCCAACAGCAGCAAAGAATGATTTTGAGGCAATGGGAAAAGAACCCACTTGAGTTTAGAAGTGAGAGCAAGAATGGTGTGGTGAGCCAAAGGTTGGGTAAGTGGATTGACCACCTCAAACAGGTTAGGGTTAGGCAAGATCACTGTGAAGAGTTGAGTTTGAGCAACTTTCTGAACAGCCAATCTCTATTCTTAGCATATCTCCATCTCACGGCAACTCTCCAGCAGCGTAGGAGACAGAGCAAGTGCATTTGTTTCTTTGCCCATTTCGCTAAGTCAGGGCTACTCAACTTTGGAAGCCCCAGGAGCCACAATGATACTTATGGCACATGCCAAGGGCTGCAACTTAAGTGTGGTTGCATGTACAGGCAAATATACATGCAAATATATGCAAATAGCTTCTTTCACACTGACGGGCATAAATACAAAGATTAAGGCAAGACTATACAGCACACAGGCTCCATTTGAGTCAGTTCTGCTGATATTAATAAAATACAATATTTACCTGATTTCCACCCATATGACATCACTTTTAATGACAGTCCAGGAATTTAACTACTAAAATGCATATCAACAGACAATTTTTTTGTTTTGGCTCCCACCCGTGAGCCATGTGTTGAGCCCCATGTAAACCCAAACAGCATGGTGGGCCTCAAACAAACAGGCCTCATGAGGCTCGTGGGCCATGTGTTGAGTAGCCCTACTCTGATGTCTCCTGCCTCTTATGTTTATCCATTGAGACAACTCTAGGTCAGGAAGGAGTATGAATTTGTGCCTAGTCAGAGAGTTAACTCATCACTCCCACTTGCTCTAAAAGAACTCTGCTACCAGAATCTAACCAGGCACTTTCAGGGTACAGGTCCATGCGCAGCCAGGTTAACTTTGCCTTCGTGCGCACTTAATGTGGCATGGTAGAATGCAGCTGGCATCACCTAGTAAACCTGAGAGAATCTCCTCCCCATAGCAAAGAAACTATCCCTTTAAAGGCAGCTGACCCTGCCCTTTGATAGCTCTTGAATTCACTCTTGACAAGATCCCAGATCTCTCGGGGAGAGATCCTGGATCAGAATGTTAACTGCAGGCCAGCCAACATGGGGTAGTGGGAGGAGCTAAAGGGGGCAGTTACCTTAGGGCCCAGTGATTCAAAGGACATGGGGCTCCTGGCCACTGGTGCTGCTACTGTGGTAGCAGGAGCAGCCAGGGCCACTTAAATCACCACCAGAGTACCATGCTGTGAGCTCTCGGTGGTTCTGAGGTCTGGGGGCGAGCACCGCGCTTTGGGCAGCACTGGAGGCTGTTGGGGAGGGGGTCAGTGGCACGCACCAAGCAGTGCGCAGAGCTGGCTGCCTCTGGCCCTGCCCCTTCTATCTAAGGCCCCGCCCCAGCGCTCCTCCCCACTTTGTCCAGGGGCCCACTGAGGCTGTCTGAGCCCCTGGTTAACAGAATACAACATATGCAGGTGGGTGCTTGCAGCAGATTAGAAACATAAAGGTTTCCCTCTCCACTACTGCTCCTAGAACAGCAGGTGTGTTCCAGATAGTCAGGCTCTTCTGAGTGTTTCCCTTGTGTCAGATAAGGATATTGAACCCAGGACTATACTACAGAACTACTTTGGCATCACTGCGCTGCTGAGGGGTGTGAATAAACCACACTCCTGAGCAACACAAGTTACACACTGACTAACCTAAGTACCAGTGTAGACAGCTCTATGACAACGGGGGAGCTTCTCCCACGGATATAGCTGTTGCCTCTCCCGTCTACGCTGATGAAAGACCTCTCTCCTGTCACCGTAGATGATCTTCATTTAAAGCCCTACAGCTGTACCCATGCAGCATTGTAAGTCTAGACTGGACCAAGCAGTGACATTGAGAAATCTCTTTTTACTGGTATACGTATGTTGGTTAGGGATGTGATTTTTATGGGTCTAGTTTTACTTGTTTAAGCTTTAGTCAATAAGTGATTATTCCCATATAGTTTACTCCTCTTCTCTTATGGGGATATGCTACACTGCTGTCAGCACCTTTTTACTAATATGACTCTGGAAGTTGTACAGCTTTAGTTAAACCAGCATAGTTATAACTAACTTTCCTGCATAGATAAGCTCCAAGTCTGATCTAGTTTAATGACCAGAAAATGTGGGCAGCACACTGGCAGAGAAACATGATTAAGAATGAGAGGCAGCGTCCAATGGCTGATTGGATTAATAACAGGAGATGCATTCCCCATAGAATCTGTGAGGCCATTCCCCAGCTGGTCTGTGTTTTTAAAGCATGCCTTCAACATTCAGTTCATGTATTAATTCCCCACCAAAATTAGCACTCCTCCAGTATTTACACACCCCCACACAACCTCTACGTGACTTTGGATTGAAACAGAGCAACTTGAAAGAAAACTAGATGGCTGCAGAAAGCCAGGTGCCTGTGCATAGTGGAGGTTTTGTTGTTGTTGTTGAAATGACATTTGAACAAAGAGGTGTTTAATTTGGCAGTATTGTAAACAGGCCAGTGACTCTGAAAGTGCATGTAGAAATACAGAGCAAGTTATTGTATTGCAAATCACAAGCTGTTCACCGCAGGAACTCACTCTGCAACAGAAGATAAAGCTTGAAGGAAATTGGGTATGTTGTGGATCACATTCCACCTGTCCATATTAGGCGGTACCTGCAGGCCATGACATTCTATGTGAACAGTATATTAAGTGGTGTTAGTTTGTGGGCATGTTCTCGTAAGGGACTTTGTTAGCTTTCAAGGCCTGATTCTGATTACACTGACTCTGCTGTAAGCCAAGAATAGCTGCAATGAATTTTGATGGAGCTGCAAAACTGCTGTGAGAGGAAAATCAAGCACACTGAATTTAGGTACAGGCTTTCAACAGGGCTCTCTTAGCCAGATCTTTGAACCCCCACCTGGCTGCTGTGAAGCTGCCCCAAGTGGCAATAGATATGTGAGGATGTATGTGTGTGTTCATATGGATGGGTACATGTCTTGGCAGAGTTTGAAGGTGTGCACATGCACATATTCAAGTGGAGATGTGTGTAGATTAGCACGTATTGGTAAGCCTATGGGCTAGTGTATGAGGGTGCATGTGTGTGTAAAATGTATATTTGTGTTTGCATATGTATTTTTATATGCACCTCTGCAAATGTGTGCAAGAAAGACTGGGTGTTTAAAAGCATAGAATAAATAAACCTGCTAACACTAAATACATTTTCCAAGCAGAAGGGCCAAAAGAAAATACATGAGAGAAAAGAAATAAATCAGTTGCATAAATATGTTTTCTCTGCACTAAAAAATAATCCAATATCAAAGCCTTCTGAAATGAATGGAACCTTTGTTAAAGATACCTGTGAAAAGGAAAATTGTGTGGGTAGGGGACAAGATTGTGTGTTTCTCATGTTTTGTAAATAAACCTTACTGGAGCAATTCTCCTCTGTGCACACCTGCTAGGGAAGCTGGGTTCATGGGCTGAAGTTGATCTGAATTACAGGGAGTGACATGAGCACTTCTTGGCGTCACATGTCACAGTGGTTGGTATGTTGGAGCACCAAAGAAACCTTTTACATGGTTGAAAAGCGAACAAAACTCAGTTGGGGTAAGTTTAGTTCCTTAGAAACTTTTACCTCTTCTTTCCCCACCCTCCAACTCAGATCAAAGAAAACTGGAATGCACCAGAATGGTTCTTCAGTTACCTTCAGAGAAAACAGTCTAAGAATCTACTGAACGTTTTCATTCTCCATATTTTTTAATGCTAGGAAAACAAAACAAAACAAAGCCCCTGCTGGTTTCATTGAGACATTTCTCTTTAAAGGTAACAATCTCCCAGAAGAGTTTAAACAGCACACATGTTTCTATAGGACATTCACAGAACCCAATATACTTGCATCTAACAACTTAACCTCCCTGAGAGAAGTGAAAATGAGTTTTTCACTTCTCCAAGCTCAATTTAATGAACCAGCCTATTGACTTCCCTGTTACAATGTGTCCACTTACACAATATTCATTGAAAATGACAGATTCTTCTATACCTATCAGCTGGGTCACAAGCTGTATAGCATTCGCCAGGGCTGTGTTCAGTCTATACTGCAGGGAATTCCACCCAATGGATTTGCTATGGGTAGAAAAATAAAAGTGGTCTCACCATACACTGGAAAAACACATGAAAAATAAATGTTTCCCAGAGCAAAGTATGTGACTTTGTCTTCATTTAAATAATGATTTCTCTGCTAACTTCCCTAATAAAAAAATTAACCCATCTGTCTCCTTCTCACCACAGTAGCTCCCCAAGGAAAATAAGGGTGTTAACAAACATACCATAGTTGCAGGAGAGAGACCCCACAGATTTTACCTAATTTATTGAGGTGCAGGAAACTTTTGTAGAGCTTTGTAGAGCTGCACTTTAAAAATATATTGAGGTCTCCACTAATTTACTGGTCTCCATCCAGGCCTGTCAGAAATAAAAGTCTGGGGGAGGAGCAAGGCAAGATGATTGAAATGATGACAATGATGTACATATGAGTAAGTGGACAGTGATTCCTTTTTAAAGCTGTGTCTTTAATGTCAAAGATGTCTTTAATGACAAAGCCCTGGCCGGGTTGATTTAGTTGGAATTGGTCCTGCCTAGAGCAGGGGGCTGGACTTGATGACCTTCTGAGGTCTCTTCCAGTTCTATGATTCTATGATGTCCTCTGATCCAGACCTCAAATCACCATGGAGCAGTGGGGAGGGGAGAGACTTGAGTGTCACTGTTCACACAGAATCTGAAGTCCCCTTTAAACACCAGCTGTCTCTGCCCTGCCAAGATGTTCATGCTGAGAGTGTCACTGTCTCCCAGCAGTGAGCCGTAGTGGCAGCAGAGCATGCTGTGTTTGCTGAGTGGCTGAGAGGCAGCTTCAGGGCATCAGTTGTGGGGGCGATTTCATTTTTTCTTCCCCACCCCATTTTTTTCCCTAAAGACAATTCCTGGATCTGAAAATTTGGCGGACAAGATAAAGCAATCTATTGATGAAGGGTTGGGCTGGCATCAATGTGTCCTGACAAGCCTAAATCCCACCTCAGACTGAGGGCTCTCTCTGGAAAAGACCACCTGAACGGATGGATTCCTTTGCTTTTGAATGTGTTTCAGCTTTTCAGATTCCACAGGTAGGTTCCACCATCTGAGAGGTGTCTAGATCTGCTCTCTCCTTATAAAAATCTGATCAATCGAGGCCCGTGGCATAAACTTCAAAGAAAGTGTCTCTGACATGCACCCCGATCTGAATATGGGGGAGAAAATACAACAGAGAGAGTCCCAACTCAGCACCATAGTTCTTGTGTATGATACTGAAGAGTTGGCCTGAGGACCATGCAGTGGCAAGCTGGGAATAGTATTTTTTATCTAAATTAGTTCAGTTAGTTTCACATCCTCCTTTAAGAGGCTTGTCTGGTCACGTCTACATTAGGAAAATGTTTTGAAATTACTAAATTTGACAACTCCCAATTTAACAAATTTGAACAAGCGTGTCCACATTATGGGGAAGCCTCGAAACTAGGCTGAGGCAGTGGATACGCTAACTCAGACTTAGAGCCCCAAGAAGCACTGAGAAGTAATTAGATCGAATGACACTGGGGAGCAGTTATTTCAAAATAGTGGCACCGGAGCATCCGCACTACCGATATTTCAACGTAACTATTTTGAAATTAGCGTTATTCTTTGAGAAAAGCAGGAGCACAGATTTTGAAATAAGTGGCCTGTGGGGCTTGGTAGTGTGGATGCTCCACTTATTAATTCGACCTAAGGGAGGTTATTTTGAAATAAAACCCTAGGCTACATCTAGACTACATCCCTTTTTCGTAAAAGGGATGTAAATTAGACATATCACAATTGCTAATGAAGCGGGGATTTAAATCTCCCCCGCTTCATTAGCATAAAAATGGCTGCTGCTTTTTTTTCCAGCACGGAGCTATGCCAGAAAAAAGCGCCAGTCTAGACGCTGATCTTGCGGAAAATAAAGCCTTTTCCAAAAGATCACTTATCCCTCTCTGAAATAAGGGATAAGGGATCTTTCAGAAAAGCCTTTATTTTCTGCAAGATCAGCTTCTAGACTGGTACTTTTTTCCGGCAAAGCTCCGTGCCGAAAAAAGTGACAGCCATTTTTATGCTAATGAAGCGGGGGAGATTTAAATCCCCGCTTCATTAGCAATTGCGATACGTCTAATTTACATCCCTTTTACAAAAAAGGGATGTAGTCTAGATGTAGCCCTAGTGTAGACCAGGTCAAGGATAACAGTCTACTACTGCTATTAGGTGAGAATTACTCTTTTAGCACAAGTGTTAGATTTTTATACTTTCAGGTCCGGGATTCAAACCCAGCTCACAACACAGATAGACCATTATTTCATATTACAGTGAGTAATTTCAATGACAAATACAATCCTTTTCTCTGATAAGTTATCCATGAAAAGACGTTTAGTTTTTATGAATGTATTCCCTATTTAAACATGTTCAGAGAGAGATCTCAGCTCAAGGGAACCCATGAACTATATCTCTGGCTACTTTCCATCATTTCTTTGTTATTTTCTGTCCTGTGTGATCAGTTCCCTAAGTTAGATTGCTACTCTTCCTTTACTCAATGGCTGAAACATTTATGAAAAGAGTAGAGGTTTTAGATTGGCTCCACATGTCCTTTGTGAACCTTCACCTAAGTGCAAATTTCTGAGACTTTCCCTTTCCACAACTGCTCTTGCAAGCAAAGATGTCATTCATGTGGCCAATGAATTGAAGAGGTCACAGTTACCACTAATGACACTTCTTGGGAGTTAGTTGCATGAAGCATCACAGTTACATCAGGGATGTATTCGCCCATCTCAGCTTGCATGGATTTTGCCATGGAGATGTGAGCAGCTCACCACGCCTGCCTCTGCTGAGATCTCAAAGCCACCTGGCAGCATGGACAGTATTACATGGAGGCTCCTTATAAAACATGTATTTCCTGATAGCTGGTGATGCTCAGCAGAAGAGTTGCTGAAGGTAATACTGAGGTGTTTGCTAAATTTCAGGCTGCCTGTAGTTTTGTTTGGGAGAGAAAGGAGAGGACAGCCTTGTAGTTGAGTCAATTCCCAGCTGAGCCATGGGTGACTACTTCTAATACTCCATTTTCCCTCTGCAAAATGGGGATAATACAACTTCCTTTCCCTCATTCCTTGTACGTCCTGTCCATTTAGGTTGCAAGCTCTTTGGGGTAGGGACCTTTTTTTAGTGTGTTTGTACAGTACTACACACAATGGGCCCCAATACCAGCCCGAGAGGTGCTGCTGAGATATCAGCAAGAAATAAAAAAAGTGAAAATAAAGCAGCACCTCTGGGGAAAGACAACTGCCAATTTTGAGTCAATCCGGCACAGGCATTATATAGCTAAAATACACAACATAAGGATAATTGGCTGTGCCCGCAACGCATTGCTGCATTACCCGATTTGCTGCTACGTACTTGAGTACATGATTGATGGATGCTCGTTGCTCTGATTCATGCTTTCAAGCATATAAATTGGGGAGAATTAACAGAGAGGATTCTTCCCCCCAGCATAGTGGTGGTCACAGGTTGGAAAGGGTCAAGAAGCTCTAGAGAAAGAACTGATTTTGGAACAAGCACATCTTTCAAAGAACTTCTGCATCTCACGAAAAGAATTGATTTGCACTAGATCCATTTGTACAAAGGTAGTTATTATTGTCTGAGAGGTGCCAAACAAACTCACCAGCTGCTCTTGCTCCAAACAGCAAGTTCAAATATGTTGTGTTGTCGTTATATTACGTTCATCATTCAGGGAGCTTGGGGTTTACAATGTGGTTTTTTTAAATAGAGAATCTGGCCTAAAGCCTGCTTTCCACCCCCCTATAAGTGAAACTCAAGTGGTCTGATTTATCAGAAGTGCTGATTTACCCACTGCATCCCTTCCCACTGAATTCAATTAAGTGCTGTGAGGACCCAGCTTCTTTTGAAAATCAGGCCTTAGGTCTTTTCTGTGGCTTTCTGGTTGGGAGACCTCCAAAGGAGACGGGGGATGTTTATAACATGTGATGATGTCTCAGGGCAAGGAGAACGCTGTGATTCCAGAAAGAAGTTCCATCTTCCAGAGGCCTGGCTTTATTTATGATCATTAGCAAGACTCAGGCTTTTATAGCAAAAGTAGGGGGTGTTGTTTCTGACATCCTGGCTAATGCTCCCGCATAGTTATAGCTGACTATGTCATTGCTCAGTCCATTTTCTCCTATGGTGAACTTCTGCACGGTGTTCCCCTGAGTTGCTTAAAATGTGCCACCCTTTGGCCCAGAGGTGGCTGTGTTTCAGCAATGGGAGAAGTGGTGCCAGGGCACAGGGTTTGCCAAGCATTATGGGATCCTTGGTTAAAATGTAATATGCCAGGGTCGGTTCTTGTCTGGAAGAAACGGACGTGGCAGCTTCGCTGAATTCAATAGCACAGACAATCTGTGCTCTGAAGAAGAACCCCAATAGCCAGGGTGTTACAGGTAAGGATGGGGGAGGCATGAGCAGAGAAACTGGGGTGTGGGACTCAGATAGGGGTCAAGATTGAAGTGGATCGGGAAAGCTATTTGTGATGGGCCTGGATCAGAAATAATGGGGGGTTGCCGCATGCCAGGATTGAGATGTGTCTGCAGAGCTATGTGACAGCCTCGGCCAGAGAAGTCAGGATGAAGATGCACTGATTGGGATGGAGGAAGATGCACTCACTGGGATAGCAAAGGGGGCTACATATCATGGGTGAAGTGCCTCAGAAGCATTGGCCAGTGGGGTGAGTATGCATAGCACAAGGAGCACTCAATGTGGCGGTAGCCCATGCAATTGCTCCCTTTTTACGAGCAGTATGCTCACTCCTGGAGGGAAACAAACCAGCCCCTGGGAACCACAGCAAAGCCGCCGTATCGCTGGTGGATGAAATGAAGGCAGGCAGAACAGGTGTACTTACACACAGCAAACTTACTAGTGCTGTTCACTAGTAATAATCCCTCTATGGGCCTGGCCTGAATCCAGCTCCACATAGCACTGAAGTGGTAGAACTTTCTAGTCCTTCCCATTCTTCCTGTGGATCCACCCAACCACAGTCCATCTGTGTACATGCCTCTCTCACTTTCTGCCATTTTGCTGCTAATCAGATTAAGATTCCCCTGCTCTCTGATTCGCCCGGCAGTCAGTATGGCTATTTTTGGATACAAAGGTGACTCTCCTCCCCTCAAGGAGAGGGTCCCTCTTGCAGCGATGCTACAAGAAGGCAGAAATAGCTTCCAAACTCACAAGCTACTGAGGGGAAAACCAACTCCCAGTGAGATAGAAATAGAACTGTTGTCCAGTTTCCTTTGGCACAGAAAACTGGGCCAGCCAGGAGGTTCGTAGGATACCTGCGTGTGGCTTTGTTCAAGCTGACACCCCAAGTAGTGCGAGGAGGTGGTGCCCTCAGCAAATGTCTGAGGATTTTGCGGAAGGGGCTGTTAGTTTGCTGCTGAATAAAGAGTTTGGCCCCAGGTCTGTCATGAAGGTTCTCCTTGGCTGACAGCTGGCAGCTCGCAAATGTCAGCAGAAGACACGAGCTCAAAGGCCCTTCCTCCTGCTTGGTGTTAATCTGGCCTGTCAGCATCTCACAAAACATCAGCAGGACAAACAGTGTCTCTTTGGATTCTCATTGGGATCACCCTCGTGAGGATTTGTAGGGGGCAGGGGAAGAGGTGACGGGAGAAAGCTGAGCCTTCGCCTACCAACCACAGCGATTCCCCTGACAAGCAGCATTTTTGGAAATGGGTCCAACAGTGCCATCACCAAGAGCCAATCTGAGGCTAGGAGGAGGGAGCCAAGCTCTGACTGGGTCCCAATGCAACAGAGGCTGGAGTAGCTGAAGGAATGTGATGGTTTCCACCAGCAGGGTGCTCCAGAGACATGGCTGTGCAATGCAGCCGGAGGGGACTACTTCCACTGCAGCTCAAGAAGCACAGTGGGATAAACTTGGCTTTGAGCAAAAGAGAAAGGAAGGCACAGCTTAGATTTTACACGTTCCAGCCTCTGAGCGCTGCTTCTTGCTCTCCGCATGCCAGAAAGTGTGCCCCGTCATCCCCACAATGCTAATGGCACAATCACTGGATAGTGGAGCAGGTGGGCAAAGGATTCAACCCATGCTCATCATGATTGTATGTTCCGAGCATTCGAAGGATCACATCCCAGAGCACTTTCCCAGATTAACAGTGTGGGTTACAGGCTGCTGGGTGGGAACAGTTCGCTGCTGTTGTTGTGCAGGAAATTCCATGAGTTATTTAAGAACGTTTCAAAATTGAACTACATAATCCCAACCCCAAAACTGAAATTTCCCAGGAAACAATATTTAAAAAAAAATCATTTTGGGTCAATTGAACATTTAATTTAGAGAAAATCAAAACATTTCACTCTGGTGCTAAACCTTTAAAAAAATGTTCATAAAGAACATCACTAAATATGATTGTGAAAAGGAAAATCGAAATGTCCCATTCCGAAAATGTTGTCATGGGGCCTTGTGACATAACTGAAACACTTCATTTAATTTATTTGCATTATTTTGCACCATGATCTTTCGTTAGACGTGATGCCTTTTTCTGAAACGTTTAAATCTCAATGAAAATGGCTTTTTTTCCTCATGCCAAAAGTGAGGAGTTCCTGGGGGAAGCCCAAGATGGCCATATTCTGCCTATAAGGAATGGGACAGGTTTGCTGACAGGGAGCCTATTAGGCTAATGAGCCATCTCTCAAGGGAAGCAGAGGAGGCTCCATTTGAGACACTTAAAATCAGTTGGGCGATATCCCACTCGGCACAAGCCTGCATTGGCCATGGAAAGGAGGAACAGCAGGAGATGGAAGGTCTATCCCATCCTGAGCTAAGAGACAGGTTATGTTGCATGTGACTTCTACTGTCTTGCTGTAACCCCGTGTGTGAGAATTGAAGAGAGAGAGAACGAGATCAAGTGTGTGGGAGAGCGCACACACCATAGATGTCTTGTTCACCTCACTCACTCCAACCAAAAGCAAAACATCCCGGCTTTAGCCTGGTGGGTAGCTTGTGGTGTGAAGCTGGTTTTCCACGTGTCACTAAAAGACCATTGACGTGGTCTATGACCTGGAATGCAGTGGGATAGAATCAACCAATCTGAACCCACGGCACAAAGGCTCCTCCTTTCTGCCAACAGCTGGAGCTAGGGGGAGTTTGGTTAATGGGGAGCGTCCCCTGCTCCGGCCAGCCTCACGGTCTTACTAAATGCAAGCAGAGCTATTTCCACAGAGTGAACCCCATAGGGATTTCATCACCGACACAAAGACATTCATTATCTGGGCTGGACTGAAATACAGTTGATTCTGTTTAATGCTGGGGGAGTGAAGGAATGCCAGGCTGGCTCTCTGGAGGGGCAGGCAACGTGTCACTTTTAATAATCTTTCCCTGAACAAAAGAGGTTGGTCCCAGTCGCTGGCTCTATCAGGGTTTGTGTTCTCCTCCCCTTACATTTGAAGTGAGACATTCTCCCTCTCTTGTGTCACTAAGAGCTGTATAGTCAGGTTCTTTGGTGGGTAAGCGAAGACATGGTGCTTGGTGGGCAGAAGAAGGTGCAGTGGAAAGCAGTACAGTAATTCCTCATTTAACATGTGCCTGCTTAACACGTTTTCGTGATAGCACCATTTTTTTTTTAGGGAACATTTTTTGAATTACACGACCATCCCTGGAATAACACGATTTCCCCAGCCAGTCCATTGCTCGTGGCAGCGCGGGGCTTCCCCCGCCTCCCTGCAAAGCGGTGGAGGGTTCGCCGCTCATCACGCCGTTCCCTGTTGACTCCCCTTTGCCAGACACCTTGCCCCCTCTCCTCTGCCCCCACTTGCAGGCTGGCAGCTGGGTTTCCACAGCCAGCCCATCGCCGGTGGCTGCGCAGGGCTTCCCCCACCTCCCTGCAAAGCGGTGGAGGGTTCACCGCTCGCCACACCGTTCCCCAGCAGAACTATCACGGGCATACTCCCAACTCAATCCCCCTTCTCTCTCCTCCCCTTCCCTTCCCAGGGGCCAAACACCTCCCCTCCCTGCTGTAACCCAGTCCCCTTTCTCCCCCAACCTAATGTCCCGGTCCCAACAGACACCACCGCTTGAAACGCAATCCCCACCTTTTTTCATTATTTTCAATAAAAACATTGGCCCCGCATAACACGTTTTCACTTAACACAATCATTTTCTGAAACATATCTAGAGTGTTAAATGAGCAATTACTGTATGTGCATCTATGTAGCCCCTGTGTAGATGTGGAGAGGCTACCATGGAAATCAAACCCCAATAGTGTAGGTATCTCTGGGGTTTGACACCAGCAGCAAATTTTGTGCAATGAAATGTACCACTGCAGTGACACATGATAAATAGAACTAGAGGCTGGGGGCAAGCACAGACAGCCATACAGCCAAAAGACCTCCAGTAGTCAATCTTCCACAAACAAAGGTCTGTAAACTGCATCCTCAGTAATCCCTTGCTGCTCTGAAGCACTGTTTCAGGCCCATGAGGCACAGGTTGACACTAGGGGTTTCTATTGATGCCCCAAGCCCTTACACAAGTTCTGCCATTTGGATTTGCAGGCAATGTTTGAAAAGTGGAAGTGGCACGGGCCTCTCATGGGAAAAGCCAGTAAGGATGCCTGTTCCCATTGATTAAGAGAGTGTTTTCCTGTGCAAAACGTTAAGCAAACCTCTGGCTCAGTGCATCTTCCTTCCCTTGGAAACGCGCACATACAAACAAAGCCAGCTTTATTGACGACAGTTGAGTAAAATAACAGCGTGAACACGGATCTCATAATGCCATGTGAACTTAAAAAACCCCTCGTCTCTTGAAAAAGTGTCTTAATCCCAATTTATAATGATTATGTATACTACAGTAGCACCCAAACCAGGACCTGCTCTACAAGGCTCTGTACAGGTATGTTTATTTGTTTTGTGCTCAGGGCTGGCCCACAACATTTTGGCACCTGAGCAGGGCTGGACGGAGGCATGGGCAAGCCGGGCAGCTGTCCAGGGTGCCAACTGATGGGGGGCGCACAGCATCCCTTACTCCCTCAGCGCCGGCCCCTCTGCATCCCCGCAGCACCAGCCAGCAACGCCCTTCCCCCCACAGCCGCGGGGCCCTACACGGTCCGGCGTGTGCACTAGCAGTGACGGCCAGGCTGGACTGGGCCTCACTTGCGCCGTGTGCCCTAGGGGCAGGCCACAGGCTGCGTGCCAGTGGCCGTAGCCGGGCCATGCATGCGCCGTGCGCCCTAGGGGCGGGCCCCAGGCTGCGCGCCAGTGGCCGTAGCCGGGCCGCGCATGCGCCATGCACCCTGGAGGCAGGCCTGCTCCCCACAGGTGGGCCCATGCATGAGCCGTGCGCCCGGGGGCGGTGCCGCACGCCTGTGCCCGGGGCACCAGAATACCTCAGGCCGGCCCTGCACCTGAGGCGGGGAGTTCAAATAACAGCCCCTCTCTAGAGCAGAGAGAATACATATGCACCAGCAGCAGACACAATTTTCTACACTCTGGGTCCTAGTGGTGCCCCCCCAGTCTGGCATCTGGGGTGGCTGCCTCAGTTCGCCTCATGGTAAGGCCAGCCCTGTTTGTGCTGGATATGTGAGACAAGCTGAGGGTTGTTTGTGATGAATTTGCCCCTCATTCGGAAGTAGTAGGCACTGGCCCATGAGATGAGGGTCAAGTGCCAACAAAACTCTCTTGGAAAGCATTGCTTTGACCTCCAGGCAGAGCTAGTGATCTCATTTCTGGGAAAGCAGTGGAGCTATAAACCTGGCTTGCTCCAAGAAAACCCTACACAGTATTTTTGGAATGGAGGGGATATTTTGTCACCCACCTGTTTGAACCCTGAGAAATGCGCTTTGCATACTAAATGCCTGGTTTTCATCCTGGCATGCACACACAAGGCCTGATCTGAAGCTCTTATGGCTCCATGGAAAGATTTTCACTGGGATTGGGATCGGATCCACGATTTAGAAGTTGCAAATGGCTGTGGAAGCGCTTGCTCGGTAGGCAGACTGCAATCATGCCTGCAACAATTTGTGCCCTCAGAACCACCGGCATAAAGAGGAAGATGGGCTGTAAAATCACGCCCCTAAATATCTGCCTCTCTGGCTGGTGACTGGTAGGCCCATTAGAGATATTATAGATAAAACAGACAGTTAAGGCATATCAGGCGGTTAAATTACACAATTGCATCCACAAAATGGGAAGTTGGCTTTAAAACATTCTAGCTGAAGTGTCCATTTCTAGACCATTCCCATTGATACTCCCAACCAGATACATAAATGCAGCCTAATAGAGATGAGCTATTTCTTGAATCCCTGGCAATTCTGAATCAAAGGTTATCTAGTGTCTCTGCCATCAGCTGTGAGCGGACAGCATATGCAAGGGAAATACTCACAGATAAGCGCCCAATAATTTACACCCCCTATTCTTGATAGAATCCTCTTACATATCAATTTCTGCTCAATCTATAAATTGCCCCCATTCATCAGACAGGATAAATTCGCAGGCTAGTACCAAGGCAGTGCTGTGATCTGTGTATGCTTTATGAGGTCTCTTTGACATGACTTGGTTACAGCCTGGTCTGTAATCTTCTAGGCTAAACACAGCCCCACTGAATGGAGACCACTATTAAGCTGTAAGATAAAATACGTATACATTGTGTTTCATCTCACTTTGGTGTAATGAGGTAGTTTAATGTGAAATGTAATTTAAAAGCAGGTTTTTTTTCTCTTTAATGGATTCAATAACCCTGAGCAGGTGATTGACAGATCAGTAACTGCTACCAAATGAAATGCATTTTCTTCCAGGAAATAATACGAGGCTGAGGCAGCTGGGGAGAAAGAAGCTGAAACACAATGACCTGGGGACTTCAGAAAGAAACTCAGTCTTCTTCCAGTAGGAAAATACTACATGGAATACATGCAGTGTTTGATCCAGAAGGATGCAAATTTAAAAACAATGCAAATTAAGCTATAAGACTTAAATAGTTTTGAAAGAGGAATTTGAAAATTAGATACTCAGAGATTCCATATTAGGAAAAAAATTGCTAGTTGGTTTGAATGTTGGAACACTGGTTCCACAGCAATGCTTAAGCCAGGTCTATACTAGTCCTGGAAGTTTGGTTGAAGGTACGCAACTCCAGCTATGTAAATAACATAACTGGAGTCAATATACCTTAAGCCAAGCTTGGCGCTGTCTTCACAGCAGGAGGTCAATGGGAGAAAACGCTCCCTTGAGCTTCCATTACTCCTCAATCGAGGAGTACTGGCTCCAACTGGGGGCAGCCTCCGTGTTCGATTTAGCAGGTCTTTAGTAGAAGGAAGGGACATTTCCACAGCAGGAATCCAGCCCACAGCACTAAGTCAAGTGGCACATAATACCTCTGAGCATGCCTGTGCTCCTGGCCATCTGCTAATGGCCTGATGCCAATGTATAAGGTCATTGGCCAGTCTAAGCTGGTCACTAGTGCCAAGAAGAGATGGGCATGGGAGGGTAGATGCAAGATGTAGAAAGTGGCCTTTGTTGTGTAAGAAGATCCTCTTTGTAGAGAGCGATATTCAGTGTAGGACCACATGGTTCAAGGGTCTCACCTGTTGATGCTTGTGAAGTATTTCTCCCATCTTAAAATGCCCTTCACCTGGTATTTCTTATTTCACTCTACCTTTAAGAGAGGAGATGGGAAAGTTGCATTCCTTGTAAGCACCGTAGTAAGCCAAATCTGAGAATTATTTCAGAATATGTTTCCTTTTCCTCTTCTCCCAGACCTTCCTTCACATGGGTACACGGGAGACAAATCTCCATATATCAAAGCATCCAAAGGTGCAAGAAAAGTGCAGCTCATAAGAGAAAGTGTAGCTTTCACTCAGAACAACATTTATCAGTTCATCAATCAAGTCCTGACCCTCATTTCTGGGACGTGCACAGAATGGAAGATGTCACTAAGTTGCTAGTCTTCTGCACATCCTGGCCACGACCTAACATGCAAAACATGGAGCTGAGGAGGGGAGGTGTGAGTCTGGGTTAGGTCTAGTACCAGGGGTCTGGAGAGACAGCACATTACTGCTGAAGCGGCTTGTAAGTAAATCACATTTATTTCCCAATCAGTGTCTGCAAGGTCATAGGCTCCCATTTGCATAAGCTGTGTCTATGTTTTATGCATTGTTTTTCTTGTGCTTTCTTTGTTCTGGTGCCCCCTCATTTGTGTGCATTTGCTGATAGGCTCTTCTGACCAGCCACAGGCTTCCCCAAAACTCATGCCTGTCACTTCCATCAGCTCAAACAATAAGCAGGAGCGTTCAGCCTCCTAACATGGTTTTTTCCCCCCCCCTTCAAAAAAGAGTCAGAAAGCATGACCTGCTCCATTTTTGTCATCTTGTCCTCTCTCCTTGTTCATGTGCGAGCTGCCCTAAGAAATGGAAGCCTTTTATCTTATGATGTTCTTCAGGGTGTTATTCTCTGTAGGAAATGGCTCTGCACCTTTCACATCAGTAAATTCGTAACACCGTTAGATTTACCCTCAGCGAAACAGCATTCTGGGTGCTTCCAGGCCGTTTTATAAAGTCTGAGTCCCCCTCTTCCTCCCTTTCTCCTGTTTTTCTGTCACATTCAAAGATTGTTCTGTAGGACCAACCCATCCATTCAGCCATGAAGTATTAATTGCATGTCTCAATAGAACACTATGGCCCTCTTCACTCTGATGTCAGCCTGTGGGGGAGGGGAGGTGTTACTCACCCTTCTCCTGAGAGGATCACATTAATTTGGTCATTTCAATGGGGTCAGGACTGAGTTGAGCAAGATGAGGGTGTAGCAAGCCCATTGGGAAGCATACTCCACTGATGCAAACAAAGCAGCAAACCTTTCAAGGCTCATGGATGCACCTTATCTGAATGATCTGACTTTTCTTTGCCAGCAATTGCACGGGAATATAGAAACTGCTTTTGTCACTGTATTGGATCCTTCCAACAACTACATTCCTCCCAGAAAGCCTTCCAACAATAATCCACCCAGAATAGAGGCATGTATACAAACACACCAATTGACTCACAAATACAAAGCTCTTAATTATTGAAATTCAAACTTTCAATGTATCATGTTCGGACTTCATTGTCAGCATTTGATTTATATAAAAAGATCTTTGGGAGCATGGACTAATAGAGTTGGTTAGAAAAATAGCAGATTTTTTGATAGAAACTTTTGGTACCTTAACAAAAATCCCAAAACTGAAAAATGTCAGCAAAAAACTGTCAAAACTTGGAGGGGGAGGGGATAATTTTGAGCTGGTGATTTTTGGTTTGTTAATGAAATTTAGGGAAAGCAGATCTTTGCCATGAAAAGTTTTATTTCACTGAAAACCTAGATTTTCCATAGAAAAAACTATTTTGCATCAGTAAAATGAAAAAATAGTAGGAAGGATAATTGGTTCTTCTCTAAGGCCACTTTGTATCCTGGATGAAGAGTCATGTGGGATCATATGGCCTCTAGAGTCCAGTATGGCTTGCTTGTCCCTATTTATTTCCAAAGCATTTCTGCTCTTTTCAAGAAGCAAAGTGGAGTCAGGAAAGGGCTGATGCCCGTCTGTGATGTTATTGGATTCTGAAATATTGTGGCAACCACTATTATATGTTTGCACCAAATCTTGTACAAAATGGGCCAAGGAAGGTGTCTATCAAAAGCTTACGTTTTGCTGATTCTGTTTATACTGCTTATATGCCTGTATCACTGTTGTATTTGAAGTTATAAATATTGACTTCATACTTGTATTCTAGATGTATGCTTCTGGGAGACATCAACAGGCTTGGCCAACCTACTGTGAATGGGTTGCTCGTCAAGTGAATATCAATACTTGACTGACAATTCACCTCAAGTGGTGCTAATCCACATCTGAGGAACTGTGCTGTGAACATTCAGACCAGCATGAAAGCAATGTCTGTGACTTAAAAAGGACTGAATCATGCATGGATAGGTGACTTGCTCATGTGACAAACTCTATCATGGGCATACTTTCACACAGCGAGAACAATGGAATTCCTTCCACATAGGCAAGGGCATAAAGAGGGCCCAGGGAAGGGGGGCATGTTCCTCCATTTTGTTTGCATTCCAACTCATTACTTCTGGGGCAACTTTGCTATGAACTGAGCCTGAAAGGACTGATGACCTGTCCTAACAAAGGATGTATTCCAGAGATTTATAAAACAGCAGATTATTTCATCTCTGCTACAAGCCTGCATAGAGAATTTTGCAATTGGTGTATGCAACTGGATTCCTTTAACAATTTTACTCTCAGCCTTTTCTCTCTTTCTTTTATTAATAAACCTTTAGATTTTAAAGGATTGGTGTAGTGTGCTCTTTTGGGTAAAATCTGAGGTATAAATTGACCTGGCAAGATGACTGGTCCTTTGGGATTGGAAGAACCTGTTCAAATTTGGTGAGATTGGTTTTAATAAACTCTCATCTATATGGAGTAGTGCAGATGGTGTCACAGGAAAGCTGGATTGTCTAAGAAGATTCCTTGTATGATTTCTTCCTAGCCAGTGTGGTTAAGAGAAGTGCTCCTCCTCACCTTTGGTGGATCCTGTGCTTTCAGGCAGATTACTTGCCTCTGAGGTTCATAGCAGCCAGCAATTTAGGTACCAGCTTGCTGTTTGTTGAGCTACTCTCATTATGGGCCAGGAATGGAAAAAGAAAGGGGAAAACCAAGCTTCCTAATCTCTGTGGTCCCTATAATTGGTACAGGATAGGACAAATCCTTATAGCAAGCCAGTCTTTTTAGTACTGAAATTATGAGGTGGGGCGGGGAGGGGAGAGAAATCCAGGCCCACCATCTATCCCCAGTCCAGGGATTCTGTAATGTCTCTGGTAACAACTACAAATCCCTGGGCCAAAGCCTTCCCTAGCACCTTCCTTACCACAGGTACTTTCTCCACATCTCTCCCTATCATCAGCTCCTTCCTCACACACTGAGCAAATAGAAGGGAACTCTTTTTAAACCAGTCTCAACTGGTTCTTAATTGGCCCCCAGGTGTTCTGATTGGTCTGGCTCCCTTGAGTCTGAAAGCCTCCTAATTGGGTCCAGGTGTTTTAATTGGCCTGATTGCTCTGATTGATTCTAGTAGGTTCCTGCTGGTTCTGGATCAGCTCTTGTTAGTCTACCCTGGGAAGAGGGAAGTATTTAATCAAATGTTAATATATTTTCCTTCCGTAACTCTCCTGTAGCCCTGTGACTTGACCCTGTCACAGTACATAGCACATGCAATGTGTGCTCAGTATAGAGGCACCACAAAACTCAGGTAAGTCAATTCAATTAATATTTATTTGGAGCCATTGCATGATACAAGGGATGTGTCACTGGGTTCCAGTGTGGCCCAGGGCAACAATGACCAACAGGATAATTAACATCTGGTATCCGTTCAGTAGCCAAAATGGAATGGATTAATCCAATTCCCAATGGACTACTGTCTGAATCATCAAAGCCACCTTCCCAATTAGCACTAATTTGGATCCTAGCTGACAATTTCAGCACAGAAGACATAACACTTCAGCAGCAATTTTCTTTGAAGTCCATCTATTTTTATTGTAATTCCACAGCCCCATTGATTCTAAAATCTAATTGGATGTACTCCACAGGTAGCAAAATGCAGAGGAATTTTTTGCTGTGCTAGCACTGAACTGGGGTTAAGTAACTGATGTGCCATATAAAACCATTGTACCAAAGCTCAGTAACAATATGTAGCACTTTGTACAGTCAAACCTCTGTCCAAACAGGAGGAAATGCATTCTCCCAATCCCTCCTCCCCCAGGAGGTAGGTATGATTAACCTTTTATTAAATTTAGAGAAACCGAGGCACAGAGCTGTTGCCATTCATTCAAGGCCACAGAGAGGGTCCAGGGAAGAGCTAGGAATAGAGGCAGTATTTCCTAGTGGATAGGGCACAGGATTAGGACTCAAGAGGCATGGTTGCTATTCCCAACTCTGCCATGGACCTGCAGCATGACCTTGGGACAGTCACTTTATTCTCTAGGCATGCTTTCCCTCCCACCCTTTTTCCTGTCTATTTGGACTATGACCTCTTTGTAGCAGAGACTGAATCTTTCCACAACATGGGTACAGCACTTTGCACAGTAGGGCGCCAATTTCAGTTGGTGTCTGTAGGCATTACAGGACAATACCAACAGCTCTAAGAATTCCAGGCATTCCAGCTGGTACTCATCCCAGTGGACTTCACTGTCTCTCACTGCCCTGATTCTGCAAGAAGCCTCCACATTGGCAGGTGCATCTCAATGCAGGACTGAGGTTTCAGTTTTTATCTTTAATTGGAACAAGAGTTTTTGCCTTTTTTAAAAGAGAATGCCTGTGAAATAAGTGTTTTTAAAAATTGGCCTACCTGTGCTGAGCAGCAGTCCTATATTTCTATTTTTAGCATGGATTCCCCTGCTAGTAGGCTTGCTAGTTGGGCTCTGCACAGTCTCAAAGGCGACCCACTGAATCTATGGGGTGTGAGCAGCCTACTACAGTTCTCTCCAGAATAACCTTCGCTAGTCAGATAATGGTGCTTCCAATAATAATATATTGCACTTCTATGGCCTCACCCATCCAAGGAGCTTCCAGGCCTTTGCCAACACCTATTCTGCCTTACTGGGCAGTGTAAATATTACCCCTCTTACAAATGGGGAAATGAAGTCACAGAGAGATTAGTCAACTTGCCCAGACTTCGTGAGTCAGGGCCAGAGCTAGGAATAAGCCCTAGAACCCTGACTCTTGGAACTCTGTTCCAATCACTAGACCACGTTAAGTTTAGCAACCAGGAGAAGGTTGGAGGAACTTGTGTGTGTTGGGGGAGGGGGGGAATAAGGCACTCCCTCACCCACAATGGACCAATGAGCTGGAGCAAACACTAAGAGCTGGAGAGACACAAGTATCATGAGAACAAAGCCTCAATAGCCATGTTCCCTCCCACCCATTGTTATTCCTAGCATTGTTAGATTGTGATAGCGGAGGGACAACTTTACATAACAAAAAGATAGTATCAGAAACGTGTTATCACATGCCCAGCAGGGGGCAGACTTGTGGGGAGAGATGATAATACATAACTGTTGTGGATATCCTGGTGTTTTATTCCGATTTGGCAAGCAAGTCTCTGCTCCAGAGCTGGTTAGATGAAGCACCTTCTCCCCCCAGCAGCAGGCTGACAGTCAGCCCTTGGTTCCATATCAACTTTCTCACTCTTGGATATTCTCTCATCACAGGACACCCTTACACAATTCCACTCCAGGCAAGTAGCAAGAGGTAATCTCCAGAGGTTACTGCTCTGCCTCCTGTCAGGGGCATGAGGAAGAGGTTTTGCTACACTGGTATGATCCTATTGAGCTGGGAGTAGCATAAAACCTGTTTGTCTTGTACACAAAGCACTGCTGTGGCCAGCTGTCTTTGGAGAAAAAGCTGTCTGTATCAGGAGCATAAGCACTATCCTTCCAGCCCTGTAGGCATGGGAAGTTTTAATGCTGCTATAGCTGGATAAGTGGCTTTTGTCACCGTCATGAGGCTAAGCCACTCATAATGCCTTCAAGTACCTTGTTGGAAAGAACCCACTGTGCTCCAAGGCAGCCGAGAGTTTTTCAGACTGCCATTTTCTTGAGGAATCTTGGGTTTCCCTAAACAAGATGGATTTTGCATGAAATCTTTGCTGCTGTGGCTGACACATAACAGAGCCATGAAAGAGCTCTGAGCCCATCACACAGCGTTGTTTTTCTTATCATACAAAACTCAAAGACGAGAATAGCAGGCAAATCAATCAATAGAAATTAAGACAGGCTTTGTATTGATTAACATCCTGGAGAAAATGTTTGCTTCTTTGCCAAGAGCACCATATACTCCAGTGGACACAGCAATACCCACGATACCATCGTCTGCTGTTTTTAACTTAGGAAAGGGTAAATAATATAATTGCCTGTTCCTCTGGTCCAATTTTATACACTGCAATACACAAATCTCTAAAAAGCTATGTAGCTATTTGAACCTGCAGGCTGGAAAATGCTATAGAAATCCTCTTAGGGACCATCCCAACAGTACAGTGGCCAACAAATTATTTTGCAGGCTCTTCCTGTTTTTTAGAAGAAGTTTGCAAAGCAGATTTCTCTCTCTTTCTTTGCTGAGCGTGGCTTCTATGTCTCCTTTCGCAGTTCTTCTCTTTCCCTGGCTGATGGAGTTCCTTATAGTTATATCTTTAGTCCATTCCATTTGCCCCTCTAAGGCCTTGTCTACGCTGACATGTTTTATTGCCAAAACCTGCCTTTTGGTGACAAAACAGGGAGAATGTTTACATGGCAATGCAACTTCTGTCAGGGAAAACACTCAGTTTTGGTGAGAAAAAATTTCCAAGAGACTTTTGTCTTTTCCCCTCCCTTTATTGTTGATAAAGAGCCAGTGTGGACTCTGTTGTTTGTTTTGTTGAGTGAACTGGCTTCTGCCAGGATCACACAATGCCCGCCCTGATGGCTGTGCTCAGTATTTTGTGATCGCTGCTGCCCTGCAGGCATGCACCCCTTCCCCTTTCAAAGCTCCGGAAAGTATCTGACAGCTGAATGAGCTGCTCCATTTAGGGAACAAAACAAATAATTGGAATGCTTCTGTTCTGCTACTGCAGTGAGAGGGCTGGAGAAATACAAGTGAATAAATTAAATCTCGGCACACCATTTCTGAAAGATTACTGACCCCTGCTTTACTCTATCTGTCGACGGGGTGCTAGCAATTTGGACATGAAACGTAGACAATAGGAGGCAGAAAAACTGATTTGACCCGTTTTCACTTTTGGCAATTCTTGTCACCAGACCATCCCAGTGTAGACATAGCCTTACTGACTTCACAACTTCATCTGTTCCCAATAGTTCAGGTACCACTTTCTATAGATAATTTTCACATCTACTTCTCTACCCTGCCCATTCCCCTACAGCCCTTTGTCTCCTCCTCCAAGATTTCCAACTGCCACTGCAAACTCAATCGCTCCAAAACTTACCTTCTCTGTTCCTGCCTTCCCTCTCCTTACTGATAATTCCACGTTCCTCATAAGTCTCAGGTCCCAGTGTCAAGACTGATTCTTCACCTTCATTCTCTTCCCAGATCTAAGCTCTTCATTCAGTTACTTCTTCCTCTGTGTTGTTTTACATTTCCTATGTCAGAAATCCAAGTGTTTCAGGAATCATGGCTGGTCATTGCAATCTCTTCTCTGGACTCCAGTCTATCCAAAAAGCGGCTGCTAAAGTCCTCCTTTTCTCCCTCCTATTAGAGCACGTCACCCCCCTTTCCTGGAATCCCTCCACTGCCTCCCTATCTCTTACCATAGCAGATTCTATTACCTCAGTCTCTTTTATAAGCCTGCTTACCCTTTCCTCTTCCTACAGCTCTGCTCTCCCTCTCTTCCCTCCCATCCTATGGTCCTCCCAATCCTCTTTCTTTACTGCTCCCTTTGGGCATGTTTACACTAGGAAAATATTTTGAAATAACTCCCAAAATAACTATTTCCAAGTAAGCTTATTCCCCACAGAAAGCAGGAGTTATTATTTCTAAATAACCAGCTTCTTATTTCAAAATGGTGGGGTTGGTAGTGTGACGCTCCACTTGATATTTCAGAATAAGGGGGTTATTTTGAAATAATTTCCTAGTGTAGCCCAGAGCTTCATCTTCTCCTCAAGCTCTTGGCTTCTTGTTTCTACCCTGCTTTTCTTTCTGTTTGATGCCAACCCCTTTTGTTTCTCCATCTAATGCCCTCTCCCTTCCATCAGCCCCTTCTCCCAACATGCCTCTTGCCTTGTATTCTTCTGGAGTCCTCTTTCTGTCTCTTCCTTTTCCCTGTTGCCTCATCTTGCAAATGACAAGCTCTTAGGGTACGTCTACACTGTGGGGGGTTTCCAGGATACCAGAGGTATCCCAGAAAAATGCCACATCCATGGAATGCATTTGCTCTTCTGCAAAAAAAAAAAAGCAGAAGTGCAAATGCGCTTTTTTGGAAGCCCTGTCTTTCTCATAAGGGCTCTTCCAAAAGAGGGGGATTTTCTGAATTTGGGCCACTGTAGACGGGCCAAATTTCAGAAGAGCCTGTTTAAAAAAATCGGAAAAAGCTACGCAAAATGTGGAGCGTATTTTGCGTAGTTTTTTCTGAAAAAAGGTTGTAGTGTAGACCTAGCCTTAGAAGCAGAGCTCCTGTCTTTGTGAATATTTGTAAAGTATCTGTTTAGACTGCTTTGTAAACTATGTTGTGTTAGCAGTAGTAATAATCGGCAGTATTAGTGGGCAGTTTGAAGGTAGAGGGTTGGAATGCAGGGGCCTTCTTTCCTGGGAGCATTTGCAGAAGTAATTATGGAACTAATTTGTAGTGAAAATCCATTTCTTTTGAAGAGTCAGCTTTCAGTGTGGCTGCAGTCGAAACACATGAGTGAAGTCAGCTGCTTTGCACAGACTGGCAGATGAAAGTTCCTCTCACCAAGAGTTAGTTGCCTCCTGCCTACTTTGGACCCCAGATAATTACTCTGTGAAGTACAGCTGCTGTCTTCATGTGTTTCAGGACACAAACCTGAAGAGATACTAGAGCATTAGAACTTTACAAGGACGTATCCCAGGGTGAGCCAGGGTTTTGCTCTGATGCTTTTCCCCTCTCTGGCTATTTGTTAAAAACCAAAAGTGAGCAAATGTCAAATAACAGACATGAAGAGTAGAAGCTTGGGTAGTAACAAATCAGCAAAGGAAGGTGCAGAAGCCAGGAGTGAGCTTGGAGACAATTAAAATCCTAAGACTCCTGTAAAAAAAAAAATAGCCACCACCTCCTTTGGAAGATAGCACACCTGAGACCTGCTGCCTTTCATTCATTTCTAAGCTTTTGTATTTGAATGATTTTTTTAATAAATATATTGCTTTGAAAAAAAAATCACATCACCAGCTGGGTGACACTAAGTCATTCTGAGCTTTCTCATGCTCTGATGCCATTTCTGACTGGGTGCTGGGATCTCTTTTATGCGTGTGTAATGCCTACAGGAGGAATTGAACCTGCGACCTGTGAAGCTTAGTGCATGAGCCGCTTCAGCTAGAACTAGAAGCCAGCTGCCTCGTTATAATGAAAAGCACACTCATTATTCCCTCTGGGTATGTCTACACAGCAGCATTATTTCAGAATAACTAACGTTATTCTGAAATAACATAGTAGGCGTCTACACTACAAACCATTATTTTAAAATAATGTCACACTGGAGAACTTCTTACTCTGACTCCTGTAACCCTCATTTCACGAGGAGTAAGGGAATTCGGAGGAAGAGTGTTCTTCCTTTGACTTCCTGGTGTGTAGATAGCGCCTAAAGCCGAATTAAGCTAGTTCACCTTAAACTACACAATTGACGTAGCTGAAATTGCACAGCTTAATTCAACTTTAACCCTGCTGTGTAGATGTGCCCTCTCTATGTGGTCTAAGTACCACTACATGTGGCAATATACCCCATGAGAGTTACACTGGGCCCACAGTAATTCAAAAGACATGCCACAAGGATCTTGTGCAATGGTTTACATGGGGTGCTGCTAGTGTAGAAGAATCATGTACTTCCATAGCCTTGGAGTCATAGGGACAGAATTAAATCTTTTCCATTAGATCTGTAATCTCATTCTCTAGTACCATTAGGGCTCTACCTTCTAGACCATGGGTTCCCAAATTGGGGGGCATGCCCCCCTAAGGGGGCATAAAGAAATTCCAGGGGGGGCGTGAGGCGACCCAGCCCCACACAACCCTGTCAATCCCACCCCAAGTTTTGCTGCTATTTTTTTGGATGGGCTGGGGGGAGGGGGAGTCATGAGGGTTTCTCAAAAATCAAAAAGGGGGCGTGATGCCGAAAAGTTTGGGAACCACTTGAGTCTATGCATAGTATTAAGAAACCTTGGTAGGTGCTAGTGGGTGGCAGAAATATGCAGACTTGAAGTGGTTTAATATTCCATTGAGCAGAGGACAAAAGTCTCTCTCTCACACACATGCATGCCAGTAAAATTTCATGTCTCTTTATCCACGTCTTGCCTCTCCCCTTCTCAAACGTATAATTCTAGCCCCTTCTGCCACCCTGATGATATAGTTTGTCTTTTTGCTCTGTGCCAAAGATTTGGGGCCCTAATCTTCTTCCTCCCTCCCCTGTCTTGCTGCCATGAATTTTGAAGTAATGTCTCCCACCTCTTTTCTGACACCATTTGTCTCCAGTGTACTTGTCTAATGTCACTGTCCTAAAAAGAGCAACATCAGTCCATTTTTATAAGCCTGATGCCAGCTTTCATGTCTTACAGAGATAGACTCTAGTGTGAAACTGAAATCAAACCTCAAATTTCAGGGTTTGCTGGGTTGGATTTGAATCCCCAAGATCAGAACTTGATCCAATAAGTTTTTAGTCCAGGCCAGATTGAAACACAAAGGAAACCACTTTTTGAAATGTGGTTTGGATTTAGCAGATGGTAGGGAACTCATGCGAAGAGCTGATTTCCAAAGATTCTGCCATTTGGCCCTGGCCTATACTAGGGAGTTATTTCAAAATAATTCCCCTTATTTCAAAATAACAAGTGGAGCGTCTACATTACCAAGCCCGCTATTTGAAATAAGGGGCTGGTTATTTCAAAATATTAACTCCTGCTTTCCAGGACAAATAATGCTTATTGTGAAATAGTTATTTTGAAATAGCCTTAGTGTGGACGCGCCACTGCTGCTATTCAAAATAACTACTGGGAAGTCATTCAAAGTAATTGCTCCTCAGTGCTTCCTGGGATTCTAAGTCAGGGTAGCGTATCTACATTAAGGGAGTCTGCCTAAGACTAATTTTGAGGTGTCCCTGTAGTGTGGATGCACTATTTAGATTTTGTTATTTTGGGGCTTATTATTTCGAAAGTTATTTTGAAATAATTTTCTAGAGTAGACATGCCCTCGGAGCTGAAATCTTACAAAAAGAGCTGTCAGGATATGACAGTTGAAACTGCAATTGTGAATCAACCTCTAACCCAAACCTTTAACTTTTGCCTAATGTAAGCCAATTTAGCTCAGAACTCTAGTTCCTCATCCTCTCCCTGATTGTAAACATTGTTCAAGTCACTAAAGGGTACGTCTACACTGCACGCTTATTTCAAAATAAACTATTCCAGACGAAATACTCTGAAATAGATTATTTTGAAATAGCCTGTCTACACTACAGGGAAGCCTCAACATTAGTCCAAGGCAGGCTTCCCTAATGTGGACATGCTACTTTGATTTAGAGACCCAGGAGGCACTGGGGAGTAATTTGTTTGAATGGCCGTGGGGAGGAGCTATTTCAAAATAGCAGCAGTGAAGCATCCATACTACTGCTATTCCAAAATAGCTATTTTGGAATAGGCATTATTCCTTGTGGAATGAGGATTACAGAAGTTGGAATAATCTGTCCGTTATTTTAAATGTATTTAAAAAATAGCAGAATTGCTGTGTAGACACTCACGTTATTATTTCGGAATAATGGCCTTTATTCCGAAATAATGTTGCTGTTTAGACACACCCTAACAGGGTACCTGACAGTCAGCACCAGAACACATTTTGGAATTCAGGGGCAAGAAAAAGGATTTTGGATTGTGGTTGGTGACCAGTTGGACATGACCTCCCAATGCAGTACTGTGGTCTACAAGGGTTAATGTAATGCTTGGATGTATAAGCAGAGGAATATCACATAGAAATAGGAAAGTGGTGTTGCTCCTGCAAGCAGCTTGAAATACTATGTCAGTTCTGCTGTCCTTATTAATTCAGAAAGGATGTTGGAAAATTGCAAAGGAGTCAAAAAAGCTGCACAAATGAGTCAAGGTTTGGAAACCAGGCCTTAAACTGAGAGATTAAAGAAGTTACATCTATTCATCTTATCCAAAAGAAGACTAAGATGTGACTCAGCCATGGTAGTAGAAGGGTTTTTCTCTAATGGGAGAAAAAGTTAGAGCGGCCTGTGGTTAGAAGCTGAAACTAGATACAATCGAGTAGGAATAAGGCGTACTTTTGCAAGAGTCAGAGTAATTAATCATTGAAGCAACTTCCCTAGAAATGTGTTGGATTCTCCATTACTTAGGGCTTTTAAATCAAGAGGATATATTTCCAAAGCTCAAACAGATGTTATGGACTTAATGCAGATGTTACTGGGCGAGGGTACATGGACTAGTGTTAAATAGGTCAGTTTAGCTAAGCAGAGTGGTCCCTTTTGGTCTTAAAACAATCAGTGCATCTACAAACACTTTCAGTACCTGATTTCTGAAGTAATAATGTAATCACGTGTTGAAGTGCCTTGCTGTCCTAAGTGCGATGATATTGATCAAGTTATTATTTATTTATTCCTGATTCAGGTTGCAGTGATGAGGAAGGCGAGGCAAAGAGAGGTGATGGAGCTTGCTCAAGATCACCTAACAAGTCACAGGCAGATCCCATGATGGGCAATGACTTGAGATCACATTTCAGCCTCAGTGCAGGGGTGAGGATCTGTCTATTGACATGTCTCTGTCATTTACGAGAGCCTAGCTTCTTATGCAAATGTGCTGACCTGTGCTCTTGGCCCTAAAACTGGTGTTCTGGGAGATCTCATTGGCCTCTTTATGGGTAAGTAACATTTAAAGGCATGAAAGTTACAGTTCCTGGTGCCCGCAGGGTAGCAGCAAAATCCATTTGCCTTCTCAGTTTGCTCTGATAAAGCCTCTCCTGAGCGTGTAAGCTTTACTTAAAAATCTGATGAGCATTCCGTTTCTCTCAGAGTTTAACTGAGTCAACAAACATGGAGCCACCCCAGGTTCACCCATTAAACAAGGCAGGCAATTAGTTCCCCTGCACTGATTCTGAGTGTTAGAAGGCGAAGACGATGTAACCTCGTTCCTGTCTCCAGCTGCTGATAAGCGAGGGTAATGTGAGCGCGCCACAGACCTTGGACAGCTCCAAAACAAACCCTCCACCCTGGAGAGAAGAATTTCCTTCCATCAGACAAATGAGCAGTTGAGCAAGTGCCAGGAACCTCCGGTCTGGTTGCCCCTCCTCTCCTTGCTTCCTCCCCTTTACTCCCCAGGTGCCCTGTTACACATCTGCTCAGAATGAAAGGGGGGAAAGAAGTTACAACCTTGGCAAGCATCATTAAAACCAACTCAGCCACCCTGAGATTTGCCGTATGGAAGGCTGGTGTCAGGAACTTTTTAATAGGATGCGCCTCCCCTGCCTCCCAAGCCCAGTAGGAGTGGATAATTTAATAGTCAGCCTGTCAAAATGATGAAACTGAGAGAGCTTTTACTAAGCAGGAACAGGGCAGAAATGTGTGCTGTCGACGTACACAGGGCGAAATACAGCACGAATAGAGGCAGCAAGGTCCAAACGTTAAAGGTGGAAATAACCTATTAGATCACTCTGTCCATCTTCCTGCCAAGGCAGGTGTGTTTCCTATTGCACATACACTAGTCTTTTCCCAGCTTAATTGTAAAAGTCCCAAATGATGGCCTAAGGCTTCCACCGCTGCCTGGGGAGACATTTCCTCAGCCTACATGAGGATGTTTCTCCTCCTGTATAGCCTGGATTTTCTCTATTAGGCTACGTCTACACTGCAACGGTATTTCAGGACACCGGAGCATCCCAAAATAGCTATACCACATCTTCACAGCAAGCCTGTTATTTCAAAATATAACGGGCTCACTATTCCAATGTCCCTGTAAACCTCATTTCACGAGGAGTAAAGAACGTTTTGGAATAGTGCGTTATTTTGAAATTTGGCACTGCCTACACAGCGCCAAATTATGAAATAAGCTATTTTGAAATAATACAGAAATAAGATCCGCCACTTGAGCTATGCAAATTGCATATCTTATCTTATTTCAAGCTATGGTGCAGTGTAGACATGCCCTTATAGTCCCAGGCACCACCGTCAATAATTCATTTTTCTCCTTCATTTAAACCCTTCAAACTGTTTTGCCTTTAAGTCCCCACTAACTCATCCCTTAACCAAACTGAATGTTTCTAGCACCATTACATCCACCATCATAACTTGTTCCCTCCAGAGCCCTGATCCTTTTCATTCTTCTTCAATAAACTCCTTCAGTGTGTCAATACCTTTCCAACAATGCAGTGCCCAGAACTAAATGCAGTGGGCCAGATTCCAGCCTTGGCATGTCTCCCTAGCCTAAAGGGATAGAGGGGAATCCCCACAACCAGTTGACTTCATCACCACTAGAATATGGCTTCCGCAAGCTGCTCTCTGCTGCTCCCTCCTGGGGTAACACCTTGAAACTGCTCTAAACTGTGCCAGAAACTGAGCCAGATGACCACACGATCAGAGGAGTGGAAGGGTAGCTTCAAGCCACTTTTGCACCCCCTCCTCCTCTCAGTGGTGCTCAGCAGAGCTCTTGCCCACCAACCTGAGGAGCCAAGCTTCTATTCCAAGCCCTTATTACATCACTTGGGGACAAATGAAAAAAGGCCTGCTCCTTCCGGGGTGCTAACACCAATAGTGCTGCTCCTAAGTGGAGCACCCTCAAAGGCCTCCTGCTTGAGTGAGGAAACATGGTCCCAGGGCGGGGTGCTAACCATGGATGCAGAAGATAGTCAGTTCAACACCTTGCTCTACCAAGAACCCTTTGTGCAACACTGGTCCGGCCACTTAGCCCTTGTTTCCCAGTAGCCCACTGAGGCGGAGCCAGAAAAATGCAGTTTCAAAATTAGGCCCATATCGTTACAGTGGGTGAGATTAACCTTTGGCACAGACTTGCTAGGGCTGCAGTAGAGTCTCCATCTCATCGTGTCTTCAGATCAATGCAAGATGCTGTTCTTCAAAATGTGCTTCCATCTGACACAAGTTATGGGGCTCAGCACAGGGGTCACGGAGTCAAATGTGACATACCAGAGGCCCAGGCCTGCTGACAAGGAGGGCAAAGAGGGCAACGGCCCTGGGGCCTGACAATTCAAAAGGTCCCAGAGCTCCCACTTGCCACTGCCCTACTACACCAGAAGCGGCAACCAGAACCACAGGCCCTTTAAATTGCCTCCAGCGTGTTGCGTGACATGCTACGGACCGTTCTGAGAGCTGACAGGGGAGAGGTACAGCACTGTGCTGAGAGCTGGCAGCCTTAGCCCCGCCCCTTCCCTGAGGCTCCACCCCTTCTGGGAGCACAGAGCCAGCCCCTTAACCTTGTCCAGGGTCCTGACAATTCTGTGGGCCCCCTCGCAAAGATCAGATTAGATTTTCGGGCCTTAAACTCTGTGAATCTGGCAAACGCCAATTACAGCATTTCCCTACCTCACTGGACTGTGGTGAGGCTAGTTTAAAGATCATGAGGCCCTCCATCATTACAGTAATGGGGGCCACATAAGTACCATAAATAGATGGATTGAGTGTGCCAGCCTGGGAACAGCAGAATTATTATCTACAAGACAGGCTGTAAATTGAAGAACAAGGCTTTTGCAGCCCATACATTCACAGCTGGGCTCTGCAAAGCCTCCAGTAAGTAGTTGCTAGGTCTGAAGTGATGGGACAATTTCGTTTCGCAAAAGGAACTTTTATCACCTTTCTGCTGATGTGTCCAGCACTCCCGCACTCGGGGTGGAGGAGCACTTGTACACATACTGCATATTTTTTATTCAACAACAGAAGTCACACTTGGGAGGTGGAAAAAAGAAAGTCCTCTGAATATTGGCCACGGTAAAGGGGCCAGCAGAAAGATGACAAGATCTCCCATGGAATGCCACAAGCCAAAATTCCCCTCCCTTCCTGAGCTGACCGATTTTCTCCCCCCCCCCCTTCGCCCCCCAAATGTGGAGCCACCTGACTCTGAGTGGTTTTCTGATTTGTCTGTTTCAGTAAAACCCACTTCATGGATGAGCCCAATTCCCTTTAATCAGCTTTGGCAGCTTGACAGCGCGAGAGGAGAAAACACCACAGGACACCCTGTCAGGGTGCACATCAGCAGGCAGTGACAAAAAATAAACCTTTTTGGTGCATGACAGATAAGTGCTTTCTGACAGTCTGTCTGCTTTTATCTCTTTCAAGTCCTCCGCCAGTGACATTTCCACCCAGCTGGTAAATGATTCTGGCCAAGGCCGCCACTTTACCAAGTAAAACCTTTTCTGCCTCTATTACCAGGAAGAGGTTAAACACGTGGCAGAATTAGTGTCCATTTGCAGTTGTTTTTCTGATTTGATTTCCTAGCACAAACTGCTCCCTCCTCTCCTGGCCCCACAGTATATTTTATCTCTTGCATATTCAGAGAGCTCCGGTCATTGCTAGGCAACATGTCATAATAAATATTTCATCAGTGGAAGAATGTTCAGTGCCATGACCAAAAATCCTTATCTGGAATGAGTTTCCAGATAGCTTTTTACTTGCCTAGATAGGAGCGCTTTGCATCTCCTGACTCTGTGCGGCGAAGGGCAATAGGAGTCAATGAAAAATCAGCACCTCTCATGGAGCAAGTGTTCAGCTCTGGCTCCCCAATGTCATGCACCCATTTTGTATCCACAGCAGATGGCACCCACCAAAGTGACAAGGCCCTTGTTTTGGCACATGCAGTCAGCTCTTTATTTGAGCAGCTGGGACGGACAGGAAGCCAGCAGTCTGACTGGCATGTGCAAAAAGTGGGTGCATTCCCACTTCAGCAGGGGCAAGCTGTTAGGAGTACTAACGTGAGTCCTGGAAACCAAACATTGGTTTGAAGCTGGCTGAACAGACTGCTTAGTGAGTGTTAGTAAAGAAGAGAGAATGGGGGTGGGAGTGAGCTCCAGGATCTTGGTCCCACTGAAGTCCACCAGATATTTGGAAGACATACAAGTGCAATGAGAGAGTCTCAGTTTAACAGCACATCTCGCACTCCAGAATCCCACACCAAGCCAAGCAGAAGAGTCACAATGAATGACGTACAGCAACAGACCCCCACCCACACTAATACCCAACGGTTACAAAATATAAGGCCATTGAGGCATCTTCAGTCTTGCCAAAGTGCTCTCTCTTTGCAATGTTAACAGCCTCTGCAGCTGTGTTCATCTGACAGTGCAGAATCTTGCCCCCTCCTGTAGCAGTCTCAGTCCTGACATACACCTCAAAGTTGTGGCAAAAGATCTGCTGCATGTTGCCTTTTCCACTTAATCAAGCTGTTTCTTGGATGATCCTTACTCAAGTAAGATCCTGACTCCATTTTGAAGCACTTGGAAGAGAGGAAAGTGATCAGGAATAGTCAACATGAATTCACCAAGGGCAAGCCATGCCTGACCAGCCTGATTCTCTTCTATGACGAGGTAAATGGCTCTCTGGATATGGGGAAAGTGGTGAATGTAATATACCTTGACTTTAGCAAAGATTTTGATATGGTCTCCCACAGTATGCTTAGCTGCAAGTTAAAGAAGTATGGATTGGATAAATGGACTGTAAGGTAGATAGAAAGCTGGCTAGATAATTAGGCTTAATGGATAGTGGTCAATGGCTTGATGTTTGGTTGGCAGTCAGTATCAAGCGGAGTGCCCCAACGGTCAGTTCTGGAGCTGGTTTTGTTCAATCTCTTTATTAATGATCTGGATGAGGGGATGGATTGCATCCCCATGAAGTTTGCGGGTGACACTAAACTGGGATGGGGAGGTCAATATGCTGGAGGGTAGGGATAGGGTCCAGAGTGACCTAGAAAAATTGGAGAATTGGGCCAAAAGAAATCTAATGAGGTTCAACAAAAACAAATGCACAGTCCTGCACTTGGGATGGAAGAATCCCAATCCCTGCTACAGGCTGGGGACCAGCTGGCTAAGCAGCAGTTCTGCAAAAAGGACCTGGGGATTACAGTGGATGAGAAGCTGTATTTGAGTCAACAATGTGCCCTTATAGTCAAGAAGGCTAATGGCCTATTGGGCTGAATTACGAGGAGCATTGCCAGCAGATGTAGGGGAAGTGATTATTCCCCTTTATTTAATGCTGGTAAGGCCACATCTAGGCTATGTCTACACTGCCCCCATTTTGCACAAAAAATATGCAAATGAGGTGAAGCGTGGAATATCATGAAAAAAAATGTGGAAAAATGGCTTTGGCGCAATAGGGGAGTTTTGCACAAAAAGGAGCTGTGTAGACAGCTCCTTTTTGCGCAAAAGCCTCTTGCGCAAATATGGAGTCTCATTAATTATGTAAATGAGGCACAGCGATATTCCACACTTTGCCTCATTTGCATATTTTTGTGCAAAACGGGGGCAGTGTAGATATAGCCCTGGAATATTGCATCCAGTTCTGAGCCTCCCCCTCAGTGAATTGTAGGACTGGTGAAAGGTGCCAGTTGAAAGCCCCCTATATGGGGAAGGGTTTGATTTCTGAGCTGCACCTCCAGAAGGCAGAGGCCAGGGGAGGGATGGACAAAGCCACCTTCAGAGTTTCCATTTCTCAGCTGTGCCAAAAATTGCCCTTTGGGTAAGTTAGATCCCCCTTGGCTTCCCTCCTTTACGGTGGCCCATGTTGGTGTGCAGCACAGAATCCCTACAACATTGTTCATTATGGGCCCATCTGGCATGCCCCTTGTGCCATGGCTTGTGAGTGAGATAACCTGTAGCCAGTTACAGAGTTTGTCCCAGGAGCTCTGTCCACAGAACAAATGCAGCAGGATCAATGGCCATGCAAGCTTTCTTTATGCTGCTCTTGGAACCCTGCTGTTGAACATCCCCAGAGGCACTTGACTATTGAGATCAAAGGACTCTAACCTCTTTTATTTCCAGACATACCTACCAACATTACACTGCCTTAGTTTAGCTCAACTCCATGTGATCAGAGACAGCTGCAGTGTCCCTCTCCAGGTAATGAAGATGTCTGGGTACCAGCAACAGTGATGACATGTAAGGGCCCAGTTGGTCCTCAAACTGCAGAAGAAACCAGGACAATCCTGCACCTTTCCCCACCTGGAAGGCTGTCACTGGTGGCATTTGATGGTGTACCTTCCTTTCGAGACCACGATGGCTTACAGAAGAATGGGATGGAGTCTGGTGTGGTCTTGGGTTCATAGCAAATGTAGGATCATTGTTGCTGGCACCCAGATACCTCCATTACCCAGAGAGGAACTGCAGCTGTCTCTAATCACACCACAGGATAAAATTAGTAACTTCCACCTCTCCCATGAGAGTAGCCCTAATAAATGAGCATAGCCCAGAGTATGGGACAAATCTAGTAAAATGGCCTAGAAGTACGGTGTGAACACACATATTGTTACTGCATTGCTCAGAAGAATGCAGTTCCCCAGAGGAGGGGGGATTGTCGTTGCATTTTTGCTTTCATTTGTTTTGTTTGTTTGTTTCCCAAAAGTGGATCTTAGGGCTAAATAAAAAGGAGGCAGCTTCTCCACCCCATTGAGCCAGTTTTACGTCATCATACCTCTGCTGAACTCAACAGAGTTACACTAGCCTGGTGGAGCAGAGCGTCAGCTCAGCATGTCTACCGCCATCCCTGGTGGAGACCATATGTTGTCACCTCCAGAGTTAAATGCCTGCAGACATTAAGGACAATTGAGGGCTGAAGTCATCCTGCGTCTCTGACAGAGGAGCCAGTCATGAATCATTGCGGCTTAATGAGGAGTAGGCTGGAGGCTGTGCATTGAAGGGGGACTAGATTTTGAGCTCTCTACTCAGGCATTGACTGATTGCCTTCCGCTCATATTTTCAGTGAGGCAAATGAAGTGGGCTCATAGACGGAGATTTTCACTGTGGGATTTCAGCCGCATTCACAAAGTTTAAAAAAAGAAAAAGGCTCTCACCTGCCGTTAACCTTCAGTGACGGCGAAAAAGAGACACACAATGAGGGTAGCCTCTAATAAGTTTGGCTTTTTAAAAATGTCACCTTTGATTAAATCATTTCAAACATTTAAAAGGCTCATCCGTTCCAGCCTGGCCTCTTTAAAAGGTTGTGCTCCAACTATTAGACAGAGCCCTGTTTTCATCTGCTGCCAATCTAGTTTGTCGCTAAGAAGGAACACAAGAGAGCTTTGTGTTTCTCTCCGCTATGCGGACACAGAAACCCAGCGGGTGTGACGTAGGCATCGTTCTGCAAGGCACATCATGTGATGGAGGCATCTCCGGTGAGGACACTGGTGGAGAAAATTGTCTCTTGGATTTGAGGTTGGCAGGAATAGCAGCTTCATCATTCGCTTGCCGTAAAGAAGAGTTTCACGAATCACTTTTCTGTGCCCACGTAGCATGGACTCTAAGGGTACGTCTAAACTACATGGCTCCGTCGACAGAGCCATGTAGATTTGTTTGTTCGGCAAAGGGAAATGAAGCCGCGATTTAAATAATCGTGGCTTCATTTAAATTTAAATGGCTGCCCCGCTCTGCCAATCAGCTGTTTGTCGGCAGATCGGGGCAGTCTGGACGCTCCCCTGTTGACATGAAAGCCCTTTATCGACCTCCCCGGTAAACCTCATCCTACGAGGCATAACGGGGAGGTCAATAAAGGGCTTTCAGGTCGGCGCGGGAGCGTCCAGACTAGCACGCTAAGCCGACAAACATCTGATCAGCTGTTTGTAGGCTCAGCGCGGCTGCCATTTAAATTTAAATGAAGCCGCGATTATTTAAATCGCGGCTTCATTTCCCTTTGCCAATCAGCCTAATCTACATAGCTCCATCAGTGGAGCCATGTAATTTAGATACACCCTGAGTGCTCATGCCAGCTTTCTGAGGACATGTCTACACAGCAGAGTTATTTCAAAATAATGTTGTTAGTTGGAGGACTTCTTACTCCGACTCCTGTGGCCCACATTTCACAAGGCGTAAGGATAGTTTATTCTATCCTTTGACTTCCTGCTGTGTAGAAGACAGTGTCAAAAGCCGAATTAAGTTATTTCGACTTCAGCCACACAATCGATGCATTTTTGCCCTGCTGTGTAGATGTGCCCTGAGAGAGGTGAGCTAGTGTGTCTGCCCCAGCTCCCTCTTTCTTCCCACCTGGGAGGAAGCAGAGCTTGGTATGAAACCAACATGTCAGGCATGTTGCTTAATTGTAGAATCATAGAACACTAGAACTGGAAGGGACCTCAAGAAGCCAACATGTCCCGTCCCCTGCCTTCACGGCAGGACCAAGTGTAACCCCCACACCTAGTGGGAGTGGTTCACTGTCCCACGTAGTGGCACTTAGACCACTTACAGCTGAGAGATAAGAATGAGTGAGCTCTACAGCCTAAGCTGAGAGCCAGCTGGCTTTATAGCTCAAGCCGTAGAGTCTCCTACACTGAGGTCCTACGTTCAAATCTGCCTGCAAGTGCCTACACAAGCACCACCTAGATCATCCCTGATCGATGTTTATCTAACCTGCTCTTAAATATCTCCAGGGATGGAGATTCCACAACTTCCGTAATGTGACACTAAAAGGTGCTGAGAGAGATGAGGCTGATGTAGGAACCTGTACAGGACAGAATAGAGATGATTAGAATAGAAGGGAAGTGGCTGAGGGCATTGGAATAGCTCTGTCACTGACTGAAAGTTACAAGTGGAGAGGAGGGGGGGGATCTGGCTTCTCTCCTCTTCTCTTCCCCTTTTGGTCTCAAAATACCTCTTTGCAACTCTGGCTGAGCTGCTCATCCCTGCCCCACCGCACCAGCACGTTCGGGACCAGGGAGCTGAGAGAACCATTCTGCTTCTGAGAAATGCGGCTTCTGGGAGCCTTCGCTGCAGAGCGTAACTCTGAGTAACTCAGCAGCTCTCAGAGGGCCTCTAAACCACACAGCTCCCTTAGAAAATGTCCCTCTGACACCAGTGTGTGATGCTATGGGCTGGGGGAAGTGATCAGCACAGATCCCCACTCCAGGCGAAATGTGTCTGGTGTGGGGTTTTGTTTCAAACCCAAGACTCTGATCTGGTTCACTGGCAGCTTTGGGAAATATGTGGGGAGAGGGGGCAGGGGTGTGAAACTTTTGGAAAAACCTGGGGCCCATTTATCCTTTCTGCAGAAAGCCACGTGATCTGTGGGGGTGGCGTGAGGGTTTTTGACTCAAAACCAGACAAAACTTTTCTCTGGTTCTGTCTAACGGCGCAATCTGCTCGTTGGCCAAGGCCTGTCCCCAGAGCAGTCGTGTCCCAGCCTGTATGTGTCCCACCTTAGAGAAACCATTTTCCCAAGGGAAAGGAAACGGATGCATCACAATAATCCTCAGCCACCCCAGCCTCTTAGGGGCTGAAAGCCCACTTGCTGCTGGGGCAAACAGAGTCAAACGGTGCTTAGAAAAGAAAGTGGCTCCCTCAAGGAGAAACGTGACAATGCATCTACCTTTGTCCCAGAGACTTAAGTGTAACAGAAACCATTGACCTATCTCAGAGGCAGTGAGCGGATGCCCAAGTGCTCCCTCTCCTGTTCCTTGATCACGGTGTTGCTGCTGATTAGCATGTGAATGGGCATCTAATTAGAGGGAGGGAGAGAGATGGACAGACTCACTGGCAGGGCAAGTCCTCCACTCCTGCCACTCACGCCTGCATATGTTCTACTGATTAGTATGTGAATGGAACCATGATTAAAGAGGCCACTGCCATTGTGTAGCCTCTCAATAGAGGGGCTCCATTCAAGGATTTATTTTCAATTAAGACTTGAATAAATGTTTTGCAAATGGGAGCCTCTCCTGTTGAATGGGAAGGGCTTTTCAACACCTCGGAGGCGCAATTCTCTCTTGGTCTTTGCCTTATCGTGTCCATCTCTGCCTGTGTATAGCCGCGACAGGTTTCAAGGCACAGTTTGATTTAAACGTCTCTATTTTCTTTGTTCCTGGGCTTTGTTGCTCAAGGAGCCGCTGTTAACCCCGGTTGGAAAACTTCGAAAACCATTCTGGTGAGGAACGTGTCAGCCCTCTGAAGCCATGTCTTTACATGCAGCGCTGCTGCTCTACCGAGGCAGCTGCACTGCATGTGGGGGAGGTGCTTTATGCCGACAGGAGAGAGTTTCTCTGTTTCCTGTTAAAAAAAACAAACACCACCATGTGCGGCAGAAGCTATTTCAGCAGGTTAAGCTCTCTTGGGCTATGTCTACACTGCACACTTATTTCGAATAACTCATGTAGAGTGTAGACTCATGTATAGAGTGCACGTCTACACAGCAAGCGTGTAATTTCGAAATAATTTAAAAATAACAGGCTTCTTACCCTGACTCCTGCAACCCTCATTTCACAAGGAGCAAGGGAAGTCGAAGGGAGAGTGGTTTTCCTTTGACTTCCTGCTGTGTAGACAGCGCCAAAAGCCGAGTGAAGGTACGTTGACGTCAGCAATGCAATTAACTTAGCTGAAGTTGAGTATCTTCACTCAACTTTAGCCCATAGTGTAGACGTGCCCCCACTGTGAGGACTGGCTTTAAAATCATGAGATGTAAAAATAATAGATCCGGTGGTTTTTATTTGCCTTTTGAGGGGCCACATTTTGAAACTCCAAAACCTCAAGGGCTAGAAACTTCCTTTTTCTTTAAAAGTAAAGGCTTAGAGAATCCCAGATCCACTTGACTCCTGCAAACAGTTTTTATGGACGGTATAGAAAAAATGACAGCCAGCCAAACTTGTTTACAGACACTTTTATATCCTATACACATGGCTCAAAAGGACGAATGTGAACCATGTGCAGTGTTTTCGTTCCTACATCAGAACAGCAGTGCCATGCTGCTAGTTTACCCGCTTAGCCATATCAGCATTCTTTCAATTCTCCAGTGGATGATCACTCTTTGCAGCAGCCACGCTGTCAACCTTTGCTTTAGTAACTTTTCCAGGTCCTTTTTTCTCAGTCAATAATCCTCCCATCACAGGAGCGGACAGTTTATTTCTTATATTCAAGTGACTGCCCCACTGTGACGTACCAGCAGGGGTGTGTGCCACATGCATACCCAAGTTGCTGCTGTGCTAACACTAATGACACTGAAGAAGAATTCACAGCTAGAGGTGGGGAAGAGCAGCCCCTGCCAGCCAACAGCAGGTCGGAGGGAGCCCCTGCCAAGAGGACTGTCCTTTCTACCTTGCCCCGGGGATTGTAGATTCCCTGGAGCAGCCCCAGGGCACAGAGCTTGCCCCCGGGCTAAGAGGGAGGGACTCCTCAGCTCCACTGCAAAACTCGGTGGTTTTTTGACTGATTTCCAAATGTTTTTATGGATTTAATGGACAGGTCCAATTTTAGCTCTTTTTTACGGACTGCCCATGAATTTACTGATGATTGGCACTCCTTATCACTGTGCCCAAATGTGCTTAGGCTGCCATAGCTGATGTCACTCGGGGGAAGGTTTATTCACCACCCTAGGGAACACAAACGATGCTGGCATAGCCTATAACCGAGACATGGCTTTAGGCACGTGTGCGGTGTGTGAGTTCTTCTGTCACATGTATTATTTATTACAATGATTAGCTCACAAAAGCATCTCGCCGGTCTCTCCAAGTGAGGGCCTGATTGTGTTAGGAACCTATAGTAAGAGACACAACTGACCCAGGGTCCATCTAGACCATGCAGCTAATATGGGATACCAGAGGTAAGCTGAAATAGCTACTCCGCATCTTTTACATGCACCCGTTATTTTGAAATACATTTTGAAATAACAGGCATGCTATTCCGGCATCCCTGTAACCATTAAGGGACATCTTGAAAGAGCGCATTATTTCAAAATACATTCAAAATAAGCTACGCAATTTGTGTAGTACAAATTGCATAACTTATTCTAAGAAAAGCCCCAGGCAGGCTCTCCTGCTTGCCCCGTAGCCCTGCGCACCATGCTGAAACATGGCTGCTGGGCTCCATTTCTGTTTCAAAACTGGAGGGGGGCGGAGAAGGGGAAGCTTCAGAAGCTGCCCCCTCCAGCACAATCCCATTGGCCGACTTCTGGCCAGAAAGCAGCCGATGGGAAGTGCTTGTTTGAATAACAGGCAGCCAAGAAGAACCACGCCCCCTCTCCTCAGCTCAGTTATTCACTGAAGCACATGGACAGGCAAGCAGGCAGGCTGGGAAATGTTTAAAGCTCTGCAAGCCTTAGCTCTGCAGGCAGGCAGGCTGGTTTGGCTGCTGGCTGGTAAGTCTCCTGGCTACAGCCTGGCTCTGGCACCCCATCCCCTCCCTGCCCCAACCCTTTGCTCCCCCCCGCCCATCACTCAACATACCAAATCCCTCTTTCCCCCTCCTGAACCCATACCCTCTCCCAGATCTGGCACCCCAATCTCCTGTCCCAGATCACAATCCTCTTCTACCCTAGGTCACATCCCAAACCCCTGCACTTCAGTCTCCTGCCCTAGGTCACAACCGCCTCCTCCACCCAAACTCCCTCCTGCACCCTAAACCCTTACTCCAAGCTCCCCTCTGCATGGAAGAGTGTGGCCCTTGGCCACTTTCCAAAATCTTGGAGTGGCCCCCCCCATAAAAAATTATTGCCCACCCCCGATTTAGATAATTGTTTGCTTGCTTTAACCTGTAAATTACCCTCTTATTCCTTTGTCCTAGTTAATAAACCTTTGGATAATTTATTACAGAACTGGCTACATGCTCTGTCTTTAGTGTAAGATCTAGGGATCCAATTAATCTGGGTTAAGTCATAATTTAGGACTGGAAGCAACCTGAATATTGTTTGATTTTTTGGTATAGGTGACCATTTATTACCCAGTCCAGTTTTTTCTGAATGTTAAGACAGGCTGGAGCAGGGTGGGCAATAATTTTTGACAGGGGGAGACACTCCAAGATTTTGGAAAGTGCTCGAGGAGAGGGGAAGTGGTTCTTATTGGCTGCTTGTTATTCAAACAAGCACCTCCCACTGGCTGGTTTCTGGCCAGAAACTGGCCAATGGGATTGTTCTGGGGATGGGGGCAGTTCCTGAATCCTCCCCCCTCCCCTCTAGTTTTGAAACAAACGGAGCCCAGCAGCTGTGTTTCTGCATGGTGCATTGGACTATAGGGCAAGCAGGGGAGCCTGCCTGGGGCTCCCCGCTGCCTCTGCAGGCTGGATCCAGTGACTTGGTGGGCTAGATATGGCTCACGGGCCGTATTTTGCCCAGACCTGGGCTGGAGAGTCTCAAGGGCCTTCCTGTGACTCTGTGGCAAAACTGTTTCAGTGATCTGGGAGTTTACATTTGTTACTGCTTTGATGACATCTAATTATAAAACATGCCACCTATTTGGGGTGTCCTGCCAGTTTGTGACTGTCTGCCCTGAGGTACAAACTCATATTTCTGACCCACCCCAGACAGCATGACAACAGGCCCATGTCCGTGAGCTAGTAAAAATTACACCTCCTGGGTCAAATAAAGACACAACCTAAGTGATTTTCTCCTGGTCCCACAGGAAGTCTGTGAGAGAGAGCTTAAATGTTAACACAGTGAGGGTATGTCTACACTACCCTGCTAGTTCAAACTAGCAGGGGTAATGTAGTCATCCGCACTTGCAAATGAAGCCCGGGATTTGAATTTCCCGGGCTTCATTTGCATGAAGCCGGCCGGCGCCATTTTTAAATGCCGGCTAGTTCGGCCTCCGTGCCGCGCGGCTACTAAGCCTAATCCGAACTAGCTAGTCCGTGCCACGTGTGGGAATGGGTCCTCGCGTTTACTGCACAGAGGCCCCACTCCCTAGCTTTGCTCTAGGCTTGCGCTCTGAGGGGGTTTAGGTCACGGTCTACACCAACTTATTTGGGAGAGACCAACCTACCGCCCAGCAATCCGCCCACTTCCCCACGGTTGGGGGAGAGTCCCCGTAATCTGGGATGGGGAGGACCCGGCGCCCGTCGGGGGGTTACTCACGGCCCCTCCGGGTCTGTCGGAAGTGCCGCTCAAGGGGCCGGTGTCTTGGGCCATCTCGCCTTTGGGGTCCAGTGCACATCCTGGGGTCTGGACCACTCTTCCCCTGGCGTCCCAGTCCTTCGCCTCCTAGCGACCTCCCTGGCCGCCTCTGCCGACTTGGCACCCCGGGTCGCCCTGCCGCGGTGCCTGCCGCTCGCCTCTGTGCTCTCAGCGTCGGGGGCCACTCTGCCCGCCGCCCGTTGTTGGGGTGCCCGGACCTGCTCCGTGCTCCCAGCTGCTTCCGCCGCCGCTGCCCAGGTTCTCTGCCGGCTTCCTCCTTTGGCTGGTGTCCGCGGTCGTCTGCGGGGACGCCCTGGCTGGCCCCCTGCTCCCAGCCGCCCCCGCCGGGGTCCTCCCCTGGCCGGTGTCTGCGGTCGCTCCCTGGGACACCACAGCCGGCCCCATGCTCTCCACCGCTTCCGCCCCTGACCAGCTGGTCCAGCCGCTTTTTAAATGCGGCGGGCGGACCTGGGTGCATGCGCCACACTGCCGGGGGAGTGAGCCAGTCTCCGCTCTCTTCCCCCGGCTCTCGAGGTTGTCTGCGGGTGCACCCAGGGACGGGGGCACCTCGTCACAGAAGTGTTAGCCAAAATCTGGATGCCCAAGGTCAGGCTGTTGCACTCTAGAGCTTCTTCTGTAAAGCTCAGGCTTGGATCACTCTGTGAAACAGTCTTACCATAGAGCCCCAGACAGTCCCCTGAGACTTTCCAGCCTGTCTTGACACCCAGACAAACTGAGTAATAAACAGTCACCTCCACCAAAAATCATACAGTGTTCAGGTTGCTTGATTGATGGATCCTAGGAGTCCTCAGCTGCCACTGACCCTTTCAGATCTGACCATTAATTAGATTTGAACAGAGACCAGCTTGCAGACCAGCTCAGGAAGGGTGTGCTATGCATGAGGAGCTTTATGGAAGAAGGCCTAGAGATTAGGAGATCTATGGGAGAAACAGAGCATGAGGCCAAGCTGGCCTCGTTAGCAGAGCACAGAAACCAGAGGCCTAGGCAAGTCAATAGGGAAGAGTAGAGTTTGGCAGGCTTTGAAGGCCAGGGTGAGAATCCTGATCTTGGTGCAGTGGAGAAGTTGGCTGCCAGGGATGAGAACATGCACTTAGTTATGTAAAGGACCAGCGACCATTCCCTTTTGAAGCTTCTCTCCTGTACTACCAGGTCAAATGCTCAGTGTCAATCCCAGAAATCTGCTATATATTTGAGAGAGTTTGTGCGTGTGTCTGTCTGTCCGTCTGTGAGTGTGTTTGTTCCAGAACTCCTCCTAAACAGTCAGAGCTGGGACCCCCAAATTTGGTAGCAGCTTTCTCTGTTCATAACTTAAAGCAAGGTCAGGGTTTGGCTGTGCCAGGACAATGGGAGGTGCCTGGAATCGGAATGTTTCTCCTCAAATGGAAAGGGAGGGCCTTGATAGCTGCCCTCCAGTTATATGTTAGAATGACCATAGGGAAGGGCGGATAGCAAGTGCCCCAGCACCAGGGAGCAGCTGCTGGCTGGGCAGTGCAGCCCCTGCTGCTCCAGCCATCTGGGGAGTAGATGCCTTCTGGCCGGCCAGTGCAGCCTCCGTCATCCCAGGCTGGCCCTGTGGAACATCTGCCAGCTGCCCCCACCCCTTTCCCTGGGCCCCCCTAACCTCTCCCAATACACACACACCTCCCAATCCCCTGCCCTGGCTTATGCATTCCCCCACACCCTGCCCTAACTCCTACACCCCCACACCCTGGCCTGAGGCCCCCATACCTCCCAACCCCCTGCCTGGATTCCTGAACCCCTCACATTTCTGTCCTGAGCCACCAACTCCCTGCCCTGACTCCTGCACCCCCACCTACTGCCCTGAGCCCCTCCTCACCTCCAACCCTGACTCCTGCACCCCCACACCTCCAGCCTCCTGTCCTGACCCCCCCACACACACACATCTAAAAGCCCCTCCCTTGACTCCTCCACCCCCCTGTCACGTTACTGGATTTTAAGGGGAGCAGACAGATCACTGCGGCACCCGCAGGGGGGTGTTTGCCCCAAAGTCTGTGCAAAGGGGGCCGTGTGAGGTGTCAAACGAAAGCTTATGTTCTACTGATTCTATGTATGCTACTCATAAACTTGTGTGATATCTGTATGTGGGGTTATGAGTATGGACTCTGCTTATACTGTGAAGGGTCTCTGTCTGAGACAGAGCAAGGGGCCAGGAATGTCCAGTCAGTGACTATGTTAATTAGCACAGTTCCAGGGACAATGGCTCTCAAGGTGCCCAATACACACCTGAAGAATGCATCTGGAACCTGAAAACCAGTCAGTATCTAATGGCCGCTGACATGGAACACAGGGATAGGTCACTTGGCCATGTGACCTGCTCCAGCTTGGAAGGTACCAGGGATGGATATAAAGTGCCATGAGGCAAACTTCATCTGGTCTTCAATTCTGTCACTGATCCCAGATGCAGCCTTGCGAGGGACAGAGAGTTGGGAAGGATTGTCGACTCATCCTGACATAGGCTGTACCCCAGAGACTTTTAAGCTAGCAGTTTATAACATCTCTGCTGAGAGTCTGCATCAAGAACTTGGAGATTGGTGCATGTAATGTATTTTCTTTAACAACCTTACTCTCCACCTTTTCTTTCTTTTATTAATAAACTTTTAGATTTTAGATTCTAAAGGATTGGCCCAGCGTGATCTTGAGGGTAAGATCCAAAGTGAAAATTGACTGGGAACTGTGGCTGGTCTTTTGGGACCAGGAGAACCCATTCGGAGTAGGTGAGATTGGGTTCTATAACCCCTCACCTGTGTGTTAGGCCCGGGGCTGATTGTGGCACAGGGAGAGCTGGGGTGTCTGAGGGGTTTTGCTCATGAGGCTGACTGCTGTCCGGATTGGCAGCTGAACTGCTCGGTGTGACTGGTTTGGGGCCTGTTTGGGAAAGGTCTCCAGTCAGGGGCTGTAAGGATCCCTGGTTTTGAGCAATTTGCCCTAAGCAGATGCCCTCAGACCCAGCCCGGTCCATCACACCCCCACACTCCCAGTCCCCAAAAAACCTGAGCAATCCCAGATAAATCTTTAAGTAGGCTATAAATGTGAACAGTTCACTTTTTCTCCTAGAGCATTTAAAAAACATTTTTTGCTGTCTTCCAGTGAGTGAAACTTAGCTGGCAGTTTGAGAATGAATGTTGGGCCTTTTGTTCCTCTGAAATAGAGTTGTGAACCTAGCTCCAATCTCTCTGCCCTTTGCGCTTTCATGACTTTCAGGCTGGATTACTGCAAATCGCTTGTTTGTAGCTAGGGAGGGACAGAAAAAAACCTCCCTGAAAGGAGGTGAGCAGCTGTAACATGGGTCATCCGGAGTGCATTATCCAGCTGCTGGCCTTACTACTCTCTGCCCCTTCCAAATACTGGTCAAATGCAAATCCTTGGTCCTGTTCTTCAAAGCCTTGCAGGGAATTGTCTGGAGCTATTCAAGCAATTGCCCTCTGCAGCAGCGATCTCCCCTCCCATCTACACCCCTGTTGGCGGTGAGAGTGACACTCTTGAGAGCAGGAGATGGAGCTTTCCCTGTGGCTACTCGCTCCCTCCGGAGAGCTGAATGACTGTGACACTCAGGCCCTGTCAGAACGAAATGATAAATATCTCTCCTTCGACGCGACAGCTGCTTTCCCGCACCTGCATCAGCAAAGGAGGCGAAGGAAGCCGATAAAGAGAAGGAAAAAGGAAGACAAAGAAAAAAGGGCAAATTTTCTTTCCCAGGAGATCTTTGCCGGAAGGAAGGACACAGGCCTACAGCTACAGGCCAGTCTTCAGAGATTTTAGAGCTCTTGGGTGCCCACAGACGCCAGTGGGACTCTCTGTAAAAATGCGGCGAGAGCTCACACTCTTTGAACAGATGTTTCTGGGTTTTCAAGACCTTTATTACTATGGGCAAGACTGTGGCTGTTCTGACACAAGTGCAGCTGACTGACATGAGGAAAGATGCAAGGGGGCCCTCTCGCCCATGGAACAGCTTGGCTACGTCTAGACTGGCCCCTATTCCGAAATAGCCATGCTAATTTCCAACTTTGGAATAGGGAAATCCGCGGGGGATTTAAATATCCCCCGCGGATTTAAATAAACATGTCTGCCGCTTTTTTTCCAGCTTGGGGAAAAGCCGGAAAAAAGCGTCTAGACTGGCGCGATCCTCCGGAATAAAGCCCTTTTCCGGAGGATCTCTTATTCCTACTTTTAGGAGCTCAGAGCCTCCTGGAATTGCTGACCCTCCTCTCCTCCCACCCCTATGTGCGGGTCAGCACACAAACATATCCCTGACTTCGGAACGTCTGGGCGTGTTTGAATTTGGGGTTTTGGCTGTTTCTCTTTAGAGTGACGCTCAGCAAAAATCCCTGCAGGCTGCCCATTTTAAAATGGAATCACATGCCTTCTTCTCTAGCCTCTAACTTTTGGGGAAGTTTGGCTCCAAATGTAGATTCAAACATTATAGTCCAGCTCCATCTCTAGTATCTGTCTTTTGACCTTCAGTACAGGCCAATGTGTCTTCTCCACTTAGCAGCCGTAGGAAGGATAAGAGCACTTACTGTTCTGAGGGACTGTTCCAATGAGGCACACTAACTAGAAACGGTCCTATGCATGCAAAATTCAGTTACAGGCAGTGTTCCCTATAAGCTGTGCACTTGTGCAGCTGCTCAGGAGTGATCCAAGTGCCGCCCACCTGATTAGCAGAGCAGCCACAGCTAGTCTTCTGTTTTCTGTTTGTGGTGCACATTCACACATGCTTTGGTGCACATACAATTTATTCTGCACGCGGAAGGAAAAGATTAGAAGGAAGGTTGGTCACAGGCCTGGAAAATTTGGGATGCTGAGTTTTGGTTCAGCTCATTATCAATAGAAGCCATCTGAAAATCCACGCGCGTGTTTAGAAGCTGGCTAATTGCAGAGTTTGGATATGCCTGAAGAAAATAAGACCCTACATTCACAGGAAACTGACCACCTGGGGTAAACCCATTTGACCCTACTGGATAATCTCTGATCAAAGCACAACAAGAAAGTCCTAACACTCTGAAACCCCTGGGACAGATTTCTGTCCAACTCCATATCTAGAGATCTGTGGATCTCAGTGCACATGAACAGCAATGGCTATCGTTTCACATCTAATCGCAGCTAGTCCGAGCAATGCAGATCTTTCCCCAGCCGCCCGTTTTCTAAATTCAGAATCATCAGCGGGTAACACTTTTATGCCCACATTCCATGCTGTTTTACCAGACAGGCTCTCAAACCTAAATAAGCTTAGCATTATCATTGTTTTTATCACATTAAGATCCCACTTGGCGCTCAGCAGCACAGACCACAAAGTCAACACTACATCTTTAAACAGAAACAACAGATTTTGGTTCAATTAAAAATTCATTAACATGTAAATTAGTTTGATTTTTTTCTTCCGATGCCTACTCCATGTGGTACTTTAATTGCACAGAGCGTTAAGAAGAGTGGAACTCTAGGCATAGAGAGAAATTGTTCTCCTTGTACTCACATGGCTAAACAGGCTTTGAAAGGAGTTTAAACTTTTTCCTTCGCCCACTGCAGCGTCTGTTGTCGTACAGAACGTGCCCTTTTCACCTCGGCACGTTCAAACACCTTAATGATCTGAAATATGTCATTTTAAAGTTATGGCAGATGACCAATTGGTGTTATTATGAAACTTTGATTCCCTTGAAATTCTCAGAATGCTCCCAGGAAATCTTTTTCCATCTTGAAAGCCAGCTGGTCCATTCTAGACTTGACTAGTTGCTTCATAATAAATTTTCAGGTCATATCCTTAATAGAATCTGCAGCCTGTCTGGAGGTTTAAGTCCTTACTTACTAGACCATGTTTTCCTTCTAATGAGCTATCAAAATATCTGTGAGCATTATTTTTATATCTATTTTTAATTTTATTTTTCTTAACACGATAAACCCATGCACTACAGCAAGTTCATTAGGTGTCCTTATTGCTACGAGCACACTCAGAACGTATGGTAAATGAAACTTAATTGAGAACTAATTAACTTGTTATAGTTATCTCATTATATGCCAATTAAACTTTTAAACATTCTTTCCAGTAGATAAAGGAACAATAAAATTCCACTGGGCCAGATTCAGAGCTGGGGTAAATGGGGCAACTTCAATAGCTTCAACTTGTCTGTTTTAAATTTCTCTCCTCTTTTTCCAAGGCAAAAAAAAAAAAATCAAACAAGAGGGCAGGAAGGGGACGGACTGACTTTTCAGGGGAAGCAGAGAAAATGTATGTGCTCAAACAGTTGTCAAAAGCAAACAAAATCAAGAATAATATTTTCTTTAACCTCTTGTCGGCCAGCCACATAGGTAAAAAAATTCACATCAGAGTGTGACAGTTAAATTTTGTAGCATCTCTTTAGTGTTTGTGAAACATTTTGAAGGTGAAAAAATTAATTAAACGTTAATTGTTAAAACCAAAAGCAAACCTTCTGAAACTGACAGAAAAATCGCTGCATTGATTTATTTATGGCTGTGAAAAGAGAGATGAGCATGAATACACCACACACTGGGAGGGAACTAATGAGATCTTCTCATCATGGGAGATATTTCCCACTTTTTTTAAGAAAATGAAAATGTACAAGAGAGAGGATTAATTCTGGAGCCAGATTATTATTATAATCATGAGAACTGGGGAAGGGGTAGTTCGGTGCTCATCTTCCATGGTGATTGGTGCATTAGATTACATTAGATTAAATGAAACAACCTCTTGAAAGCAAAGAGACGGGCTGCTTTGTGATGATAGCCAGCTATGAAGAGCCAAATCCAGTTTTGGCAGGTAATTTCACAGTTGAGTCTATTTATGTCCAAGCTGAATCTGGTCCAAAAAGTTTAAATTAGAACAGGCCAGGTCAAATTGTTGAAGAATCTCATGCCCACCCACATATCTGCCTAATTTTCCTCTAGATCCCAAACTGAGCCTATCTTTGCTCTCCTTGCTATTTCCCAGTAGTACGAGAGAAGCTGTTCACAAATGATTTCCCACCCAGCTTGGCAAGAGCCATCCAAAGATCTTTCGGGTATTTGCTGCATCTAAACGTTTTGAATGTCTCCTATAACTCCTGTGGTTTAAGCATGGTATGTAACGTAATGGAGGTAACTAGATGGACACCAGATGACAGGACAGCTCTCACCTGTGCAGTTCCCCAAGATGTGCAAAGACGGCAACACTTGCACAGTCAAGTATTATGCGTTTTTATTACATTTTGCAATGTTTTCGTTACGTGCTTTTATTGTGTTGTTCTAAACTGCTAGAGTGAAAGCTGGACCCATTAAACTTGATTGATCATTGTATTTCCATGGATAAATGAAGGGGTTTTTTTCAGTAGGAATGTGTGAACCTCAGAAGGTTCATCAGTTTGATTGAGTGCCAAGTCCAGGCATTACATCCAACCCTGGTGTGAACTCACTGAGGTCAAATAAGTTAATACTGATGTTTCTGAGTTCCTTTTATGTTACTGAGACATCACATTTGCGAAAGTGGGCTGGAGCTCTGGTGAGATCTAGTGGTTTTTCATCCAAGCTTTTTTGTCAGTTTGGTATTATGTGTGTTCCCATGTCCTGAAATTCTATTAATTAAAGGAGTTTTGAGTTAAGAATCTCATAGTTGACTTCTGAGGGTGTTTTGGGTGCAGGAAAACCAGGATCCTGCCATTAGCTAAGGGTGGATAGGTTGTACCTCCATGGTCTAGCACCCTCATGACTTGATTGGTACTGAATCAGGGAATCTGCCAGACCAGGCGAGCTCAATGCCAGCTTTGACCAAGCAGGGATGAGGGATGAGTTAGGGAAGAGATAGAATGTCTGCAGGGCCCCATAGTTCGGGTCCAGGAGTGCAGGCCCATGAGAGTGCACCAAGCCTCGCAGCTGCTAGACTGCACTCCCAGCTCCTGCTGCTGGCCATAGCGCTGTGCTCTTGGCCTCCTGCTGCGAGGCTCCACAGCCTCCCTGCCTCTTTCCCCAAGCATACCCCCTTGTCTACTCCCCCCCCCCCCAGTCCCCGAGCTTGGGCACCACAAACGAGCTATTTGTAGTGCTCTGGAAAGAGGAGGAGTTGCTGTGCACGGCTATTTCAGGATATTGGAGGTATCCTGAAATAGCTACCCCGTGTCTACACAAGCTGCCCATGATTTCAAAATGTTTTTCACCATCCCAGTAAACCTCGTTGCTCGGGGGATAAGGGATAGCCTGAAATAGCATGTTATTTCAAAATCTGGTGCTGTGTAGCTGCGCCAACTTTCAAAATAAACTATTTCTAAATAGATTTGAAATTACAAAAATTACGTATCTTATTTTAAGTTTAGGGTGCTGTGTAGACACACCATAGAGGTCCAACCTATACTGTTTAATAGTTCAAGTCTAAGTAATTGTAATGGGTGAATCCCCTCATTCTTCTTCAAGTGCTGATTTTTATGTTGTACCACTGTGGCGAATGCACGCGCTCCCTGTGTCCGAGACAGGGTTCTTGCTAGCAATGTCCTTTGACCTGACTTGTGTTCTCCTCCTCCTCCTGCTCCACAAAACGGTGATGTGGACACACCTGCCTCTCACATACCATCTGAATCAGAACCATCCAGCATCCTCCCTCTTCAGTCCCGCAAAACGGCAAATAGAGTTATTGCTAGAGTTAGATTTAGTGTTTCTAGAATTAATTTCTAGTTAGAATTTGGGAACTTCCCTTCCCTTGGAGAACCCTCTTCCTTCCCAATGCAGGACAGAGATTCCAGTCAGGAACGGCTGCTCACAGGGCCTTTATTGCTTGGGAGAAGCTCACTTTTCATAGAGTGCTGCAGGGGCCTACCCACAATTGGGTCACGGCCTACTCACTTAGCATCTAAGCCTACCCCCTGCCCTATCCTTGCTCTGTTCCACTGTGCCTGCCCAGTGTTCCAGCCAGTGAGTGGTATGGAGTGTGAGGACTTGCCCCCATTCCACTGTCCACCCAGCACTCCCTCTAGGATGCAGGAGCTTTCCCCTTCTGCCTGGTGCTCCAGCCAGGCCTAGAGACCAGGCGTGGGGATTTACTCTGCTCCACACACTCACCGCTCTTGCCAGGAAGCAGAGCTGGGAGCTGCAGGTGGAAGAGGCAGAGCTGGGGCCTAGCCTCTCCCAGACCTCCCTTCTGCACTGCCTGGACTGCGCCACCTAGGGCTCTGGCAGCAATTTAAAGACCCTGGAGCTCCAGGAGCCCCAGGCCCTTTTAAATCTCTGGGCTCTGGGTTAGCTGTGCCCTTTGCCCTCCCCCATTGCAGCCCTAACCTTGACTTTGGTACAGATTATACAATCCACAGATTCTGGATTCTGTCAGAACAGTAGCATCTTTTCCCATATACAGATTCCAGTCGATGAACAGTCTCATCTCTCAAGTCGAGAAGAATCCACAGACACCGGTTTGTTCCTGCCTTATCCTTTTAGCCCTCACGGTGTCATGCGCCCATTCACAAGGTGTCCTCTCCGTGTCTGCTGGGTTGGCCCGAACAGTTTGTGTGCCAAGCAAAGACAGCCTAGGCAAAGTAGAGAGAGAGAGAACTCTCTAACTTGGTGGGCAAACAAGGAAAGTTTGTGTGGGAGTTCTCTTCCTTCTTCCACACCTGACAAGCCCTGGATTACAGATGCACCCTTATGAGGTTGGGGGCCCCACTGGAGGGGCACAAGCCACATGGATTCCTTGGGAGGCCTGAATGCAAATAAACCTGCCAGTGCTGAGAGCTGTCCAGGAGTCTGAACAATGCAAGCCCCAAATTCAGAGCTGGAATATAGGGCTGGTACCAGTGTGGCTTACTCTAGTTTGCAACTAGAGTGAGCAATTCTGGTATAACGTTTACACTGGTGGCTAGCTACACCAGAGCAACAACAATCCTGAATCTCCATTACAACTGCCTTCCTTTAGGAGCTATGGGATTTCAGCTCCTCGCAGGATTGGTCCCTTAGCTCTTTGATGAATACATCTGTGCAGTTAGTACAATCTGCTTTTCCATCCAGCTTCAGTACACATTTCCAGGCTAAAGACAGTCTTACCTGCCACCTCGATTTGTGCCTTTCGTGTACTGTGCCTCAGACTCTTCCTTCCTAATTCTTTATGCACTGGGCCCCTAGACTGTGCTTCGGGGATGGCAGTTCATTGTGAAATGCCACTGCCAGGCCTTTTGCTCTTAATAGAGCTTTTTCCCATGGTAGTTTAGAGAGCTCTATAAAGTTGATGAACCTCAGGGTCTAAAATTCCAAAATGGAGGTCCATAGGTGAGCAGGACAGAACACACAACAAGCATGAGGTGGCATGTGCACCAGAGGGGTACTTTTAAGCAAGTACGTGACAAGCATCTGGATTCCTTAGCAGACTCACAACTGTGATTTATTCATAGAAAGAGAAAAGGGTAATCTTTCCATTTCCCCATTCTAAAACTCTCTGTCCTCTGGCTTTAGTCATTCACTACCCCCTCCCTCCCACACACACACAGTAGGAGATGTATATCTCCATCCTCTATCGAGTATTCTGCGGCTTGTGTTATTGTTTGCTAAATGTTTTATGGCACACTGTTTACCTCACTCTGCAGCCTCAAGATCTCTGTGCAGCTTCTCCGCTCTAGGAATTTCATAAATAAATCACTATGTCAGGAAGTCTCCCTCTTTCTCCCTCTCTCTTTCACCCTCCCCTCTGTATTTGTACCGATCACTTAAACCTGCCACGAATGTTACTTTCGATTGCTCCCTTCTGATGGTATCTTTTTGTGCCAGGCTTAATCCAGCAGAAGATCAATTGTTCATACTCTTCACCACAAAGGGCCCTAAAGATCTAATACCATAGTACAAACGGATTTAGATATTACCTGAATTTAAGTTTGCTACCCTGTTAATAAAGGCTTCTAAACCAACAGACCAGGTGTTCAAAGGAGTGGGTTTTCAGGGATCACCGCTGGGACCAGATATACAAAATGATTTCAGCTCCCATTTGGGCATGCAAGTAAGTGACAGTATGGTTTTCACCTGGCTCCCACTGCTCCCACTGTGATTTACTTGCACTCAATATACTGAACACCTTTGCAAATATGTCCTTAAGTAATTGTCATCAGGTTTTTCTCAGAATTAGACATGGCCAGGTTTTTTTTTTTAATTGCTTTATAGGTCAGGTTTTCTGTTTTGATTGTCAACACAGCTGTAAGAAAACACACACTGGCTGAGCTTCTGCCTAGTTCAAGAGGAACTACTGGAATCTTTCTGGTAGGAAAGGCCAGAAGTGTCCCTGAAGTCAGGGGCGTTTGAAATCAACATAACCATAATGATTAGGGTTTATTACAATATCAGGCCAAAGAGGAATTTCACATCCTAAGAGGTCTGAACTGGGACAAGGACAAAAGCACGGTCAGAATTTTGTATCAAAAGCCCTTCTGTGTTAGCTAGTAACTTTAAAACTATCTGTAGAAAAGAGAAATAATAACCATCTGGGACTTATTTTGTGCAAAGAGCTATTACATTTGAATCTTTGCAGGTTGTCTATTGGAAATGTGTTACACACACACATACTCCAATCCGATTAAATAAAAATAGGGTCTTGTTTAGCCCAGTTATTTCATTATTATTGCTCTTATGGATGAGTTTTACTTCTAAAGCAGCAGGCTGGACCACTGAATGTCTACACTCCTCAGATGTGATCACAGCTTGGGTAGGCAAGTCCTTGCTAGCTGTAATGTAGCTAGTACTGATAAAAATGGGAGTGGTGGGATACCCTCCTGCATAGATTCTTCCGACCCCATTGGCTCCCAAAATTTGCTTACAGGAGTGACAGTCATACCTCCAGTTTTAACAAAGACAAGAATAAGGTTGAGGTGTGCAGGCTGAGGGGAAGCAGGAAATAGAGCAGGTAACTCTTTTCTACAGCAGCATTATCTGTGAAAGACTCCTTTGTTTGTGTGATGTAAGGAAAATTGGCAAAGGCAAATTTCTAGGGAACTCTTTGACTACATCCAGGAGCCTGTGGAGCTGACACGTGATTTGCTCTCTTTGGCGGTGGAGGTTTAGAGGGGTCAATGAAAACACACAGCAAGAAACCAACCTCCTTCAAAGTTTAAGCCTCCTCCCGCCCGTTTCCTTCTCTTTCTCGCTGCTTTGGGCACCTCTGTGACCTTGTGCTCATCAAGCATGATCAAAACATTCCCAAGTTCATGTGCCCCCCTGAGAGAATGCTCCCTGCCCACAGCACACGCACACTGCCACCTGGTGGTCTGATAATCCACCAAAGTGTTAACAGCCACAAAGGACAGTGCAAAGCTGGGGCGTTCAGCCAAATGCCATTATCGCTGCATTTAAAAACTTGACATCTGACAGTACTCTGATATGTTCCACCTTCCCAAATTGGAGGTGCCCTGCTAGAAATGCACAAACTGCCAGGCTATAATGGATTGGGTATGGTGCCAGCTGCGCAGATGTATTTGGAAACATCAGGACATTAGCATCACTCTCAGATAACAGGCGGTACAATTGTCACACATTTTCTACCTTTTCAGGTTTTCTGTGTGTGTCTAATTGTGGGGGAGGAAGAAGGCCCTTATCTCTTGGGACTAGAGGTGGCAAAACTGAAAAAAGAAATGTTTTTGTTACCAAGTGGAAAGCTTTTCACATGCAAATGATCAATATCATTGCAACATAGTGGTTTTATTCATCTAAAACAGCTCATCTGACCAAAAAGAAAAATAATTAAAAAAAAGATATTTCTTGTTTTATACCAAACATTTCTCTCTGACAATGGTAAGCTGTACATGATGAAATGTTGGGATGGGTCATTCCATTTTGCAATTTGCTACGAGAGAGAAAAAACAAAGAAGAATAACGGACAATTATCTGTTTTGGACATACATGCCAAACAACAATCAAATGGCTGTTTATGCAGGCTCTTTATTTTCTCTTTTTCCCCATCAGAGAAATTGGTGCATTTTTATCATTGTGTATATCATTGTCTCTTCATTGTTTACAATTTCCTTTCAAAGGCTGGGAAAATCAGGTCACGTTCCCTACTGATTCTGTCTTTTCTATTGATTTTTACTTCCAGAAAATCCTAATAGAGCTTGAAATTAATACAATTTAATTTTGCACTCCCCTTTTATTGTGTGCCAAAAAGGATCTCTGCTGCTGTTGCACACAGCTCTAGGTGTAGGGAATATGGCACAGTTCGACTCCTGAATACAATACACGCTCGGAAGTAGGCTGCATTGATACTTTATACTCTCCATACCAAGACAGTGAGGGTCATTTGCTCTAGCCCAGTGAACCTGGTATAAATATTTCTGCTGGTTGATTCATGCAAAAATGGAACTCAGAGGGACAGATCCTCCCCTACATTTAATCAACCCAGCTCCCTTGATTTTCATTCACATCAAATTACCCCGGCTGAGAATGTGGTGTGATATGCCTTGCCTGTTGAGCAAGGAACATATTTATAGATCCGTGAACCAGGACATCCAATGATCTCAAAGCACTTTACAAGCCGCACAGAATCTCTGTGAGGTAGGTAAGTGTTGTTTTGCATATAGTTAAACTGAGGCACAGGGAAATTGAGGGACTTTGTCCAAAGTTGAACAGATCTGGGAAAACCTCCTTGTTCTTGGGGCCTTGCTCTACTCCCTGGAAGGCTGGTTAGGCATAATCAGGTGTGGATCTGATCACCAAAGATTCAATGGGTTCTTTCTGCAAGAGTGGGATTTATGCAGAAGTGGGCAATGCTGTGTATGATATGAGCATTAAGGAGAAGACACGACACTGAACCTTGCCAAACGTGTAATGCTGATCCTTGCTAATGAGCTTATTCTGGGGAAACAGACACATGCTGGCCATTGGGAAGTGTTGACTTTTGCAGCAGACCTGAGACTTTCAATGGAGGAAGCGCCTGTAGGCAGGTTACAGCGTGGATAATGAGGTTGTTGTGGCCGTGGTTAATATAGGCTTCCATTTGTCATGCTTGTTTATCACGTCACTCGACTGTTTAGCTGTATAAAATGGATGGACTGTAAACTTTGTTCATTTGGGGCTGACAGCTATGATAGAGGTGCTGTGTATTTTACAGCTATACAAATTTGAAGGAGAAAGGTCTTGCTGCACAAGGAGTTATCATTCATCATAACTCAGATGACTGTTAGGTCATTTTGTCAGTCCCTCCCCTGCCAGTTTAGGATGCCATTACTTGACTCCATGTTACCTCCTTGCTCGGGTTAAAGACTTGGTTTTAAGGATGCAGAACTGGTCTCTCTATACATTTGTGTCTTTCATATCTGCATTCTAAAATCCACTGGCTCTCCTCGGGTTGTCAGTAAAAAACCCCAGAGAGTTAACTGTTAGTTTTTGAATCTTTGAAGCTGTGTTGTATGGGAATTTGGTTAATACACACTGATATTTATAAAATGTCAAAAGGAAATGTAAAAGTGCCCTTCCTTTCTGTCCCTTTCCTTCAAAGCGATGAATGTGATATTGCATAAAGGAGTTGCTTTTACTACTAGTCAAAGATTATATTTGTCAGGACACCCAATTTAATTTAGTGCAAAATTTTAAAAGTGGAGATCTATTCTCCGAGAGTACATCTACACAGCAGAGTTATTTTGGAATAACTGACATTATTCTGAAATAACATAGTGCACATCTACACTGCCAGCCTTTATTTCAAAATAATGGTGAGCTAGAGGACTTCTTACCCTGACTTATGGTAACCCTCACTTCACAAGGAAATTATCTTCCTTTGACTTCCTGCTGTGTAGACAGTGCCTAAAGCTAGGTTAAGCTATTTCGACTTAGGCTACAAAATTGACATAGCTGAAGTTGTATAGCTTATTTCAAATTTAGCCCTGCTGTGCAGACATACCCTAACTTATTAGAGACAGGGTGATATAATAGGCCTTTTATTCTATTTCAGGTTATATTGCTCTTCCTCTGCAGACTGTTTTCCATCGTTTATTCTAATTTTCTTGCAACCTGTCTTGTAGAGAAGATATAAAATTGAGTCTCTGATGATTGATGGACTCCAATCCTGACACATTTATGCTCCTGCTTAATTTTAAGTGGGCAAGTAATCTCAGTAGCTTCAATGTACAGTGTGACTAAGAACTGCAGAATCAGGCCTATTGTCTATAAAGTACTTTAGGACAAATAGCTTGATACCAAAACAGTGTGTTGAACTTAAATCTTGCAGCATCCTCTGTAGCAGGGGTTCTTAACCTTTTTACTTTCACACCTCTCCTGAAAGTGAACTTCATGTTCACACCCCCCTGGGAGTCATTTTGTGCACAGCCTAGCCCCGCCCCCTCACCTGACAGGAAGCTAAGGGGTGTGGCTAGGACTATAAGAACTCTGCCAGGGAGCTCAGTTGGGGCCCAGCCTCTGAGGGAGACAGAGGCCTGTCCAGAGCTCCTGGCTGACGAGGCTGAGACCTGGCCCGGGCCTCCAGCAGCTTTCTTCCCTCAGGACAGGGAAGGCTTCCCTGCCTGGGCCGCCGAGGCCTGGCCAAGCCGACCAGCAGGGCTACCCTCTGACTTAGAGGAACCCAAAGCTCTACTGGTGCCTGGCAATTTGGAGGACCAGCCTGAGCTGAAGGCCTGGCTCGAACCCCGAGGTCTGCCTGACCCCTGGGACCTGGCGAACCAGCTGGACTCTGGACGCAGCCATCCGAGCTAATTCCCAAGTCCAACGGCTGGTGGCACTGTGGGGTGAGTGAACCCCGTTACAATGCCTAAATGAATAATATGAGCTTTTTATTTTGAACCTTTTCCTAACAAATTTACATAATATTTGAAGATGAAAGTCGGCAGTGCTCGCGTACTGTTATTGTAGTGTGTCGTCACATAGGCCTGATTGATTCGCATTGCTATTGTAGTGTGCCAATCTCTAGAAGTTAATAAGAAATTAATGTTTATAATTTTAATTCATAATATTAATTATGAAGAAATCTAAACGTTAGAATTTTATCCAGTGAGAAGGCAATTGTGATACATTTTCTGGGAGGCACCTCACATCTCCCCAATATCCTCTTCACACCTTCCCTGGGGAGGCGCACCTCACTGGTTAAGAACCCCTGCTCTATAGGAAAGTCTTCCTGCTCCAGAAGGACTGCGTGCAGGCTGAAATAAATACCTGTACCGTGGTCTGACTGTGTAGCAGTTCACAACTCACCATGATAGCACCTCCTGCTGGTCGCTGTGAGAATTAACTCAGTCCAGCCTCAAAGCAACCTCTCCTGGAAGTATCACACCTGCTGTTACCACTCGGTTGGAGCACCACAGTGCCCTTTCTTAAGGAAACTGCCCTGAGGCAGTGCCCCCACACTTTGGGGTCCTCCCCTCCAAACTGCCTATACCCACTTTGCTTCAGTGATTCACTGCCAGTCATCATCTAGCCCATACCTCAGGGGCAAGCTGCAGTCTGAAATGGCCACTCATCATAGGCAAGGGGGTGTGGCTGCTAGCTACAGCCCTCTCCCAGAAATGTTTCAACCCTTTATGCTCCAGCGTGGAGCAACCTCCCTGTCACACTCAGGTTATGGTTATATTTAAGGCTGCTGTACTAGACACTTATACCTAACTGTTACAGTAAGTCCCCTGGATTTATGTCCTAGAACTGCATGGAGTTTCGTGGCATTTTGTGACTATGGCTATGTCTACACAGCAGCATTATTTTAGAATAACTGGTGTTATAGTCTGCGTCTACACTACAAGCAGTTATTTCAACACGGTGTCAAAATAATGTTGATCCGGAGGGCTTCTTTCTCCAACTCCTGTAACCCTTATTGTACGAGGAGTAATGGAAGTCGGAGGAAGTGTGCTCTTTCTCAGACTTCCGGCAACGTAGAGAGCACCAAAAGCCAAAATAAGCTATTTTGACTTAAGCTTTGCAGTTGACATAGCTCAAGTTGCGTAGCTCATTTTGGCTTTAGCCCTGCTTTGTAGATGTGCCCTTAGTTAATCAGATACAAAATAGTCAGTAAATTGCCTGCCTCCTCAACCTGTGAGAATCCAAGGGGCCAGACACCATCCTTCACCCAGGATACTGGATCTCCATCCAATCAATAATGGATCCACTTCAAGGTTCTGGTCCTCGTAGCCAATGCCTGACCACCTACAGAATGGCCTTTCCCCCTCCAGCACTCCAAGAACAGGCCATCAATAGGCATGATGCAGCAGATGGCACGAAGAGCAAGATTCTGCAGAGTTCTCTGTGAAATTACCTAACTGTGGTTCTTCCGGCTATTGGACATCAAGCTCAACTCACAGCATGCCTCCTTCAGGGCCTAGTCTTGTTTCCATTGCAGTCAATAGCAGAGCTCCTGTGGACTGACTTAACGGGAGCTGGATCAAGACCCAAAACAAGCATCTGATTACATGACCCTCTCCTTAGCTGAAGAAGGGATGACTCTACAGCCAACAAGCACTGTTCCCTATACATTCCTCACCCTGACAGACAGCATAAGAATATGACTCCTGGCGTGCTGGAAATGGAGAGATCTTGCATGATCTAAAAATCAAAAAGGAGTCACATATACAAAGTAGAAACTAGGTCAAATTACAAAGGATGAATATAAGCAAACAACACATGTATGTAAGGGCAAGATTACAAAAGCAAAGACACAAAATGAGCTCAATCTAGCTAGAGACATGAAGAGTAACAAGAAGACATTCTATAAATATATTAGAAGCAAAAAGAAGACCAAGGACAGGGTAGTCCCATTGCTCAGTGAGAAAGGAAACTTGGAAATGGCAGAAGTGCTTAATGACTTCTTTGTTTCGGTCTTCACCAAGAAGTTTGATGATGAAGGGATGCCTAGCATAGTGAATACTAGTGGAAATACAGTAGGTTTAGAAGTTAAAATAAAAAAAGAACAGGTTAAAAATTACTTAGAAAAGTTAGATGTTTTCAAGTCACCAGGGCCTGATTAAATGCAATCCTAGCATACTCAAGGAGCTGATAAAGAAGGTATCTGAGCCTTTAGCTATCATCTTTGAAAAATCATGGAAGTCAGAAGAGATTTCAGAGAACTGGAAAAGGGGAAATATAGTGCTCATCTATAAAAAGAGAAATAAGAAGAACCCAAGAAACTACAGACCAGTGAGTTTAACTTCTGTGCCAGGAAAGATAATTGAGCAGGTAGTTAAGGAATTCATCTGCAAACATCTGGAAAAAAATAAGGTGATAGGTAATAGCCAACATGGGTTTGTAAAGAACAAATCATACCAAACCAATGTGATAGTCTGGTGGATAAGGGAGAGGTGGTGGACGTAGTATACCTAGACATTTGATATGGTCTCGCATGACCTTCTTTTCAATAAACTAGGCAAATACAACTTAGATGGGGCTACTACAAGGTGGGTGCCTAACTGTCTGAATAACTGTTATCAGAGAATAGTTATTAACTGTTGACAGTCATGCTGGAAGGACATAACCAGTGGGCTTCCCAGGGGTCTGTTTAGCAATCAGTTCTGTTCAGTAACTTCGTCATAAATTTAGATGATGGCATAGAGAGTACGATTATTAAGTTTGCAGATGATATCAACCTGGGAGGGGTTGCAACTGCTTTGGATAGGGTCATAATTCAAAATGATCTGGACAAACTGGAGAAATGGTCTGAGGTAAATAGGATGAAGTTTAATAAGGACAAATGCAAAGTATTCCACTTAGGAAGGAACAATCTGTTTCACACATGCAGACTGTGAAGTAACTGGCTAGGACGGAGTATTGCAGAAAGGGATCTAGGGGTCATAGCGGAGCAAAAGCTAAATATGAGTCAACAGTGTGACACTTGAAAAAAAAAAGCAAACATGACTCTGGGATGCATTAACAAGGGTGTGTCTAAACTACATGGCTCCATTAATGGAGCCATGTAGATTAGGCTGATCGGCAGAGGGAAATGAAGCCGCGATTTAAATAATCGTGGCTTCATTTAAATTAAAATAGCTGCTGGACAAACTGGAGAAATGGTCTGCTGTCGACAAGGAAGCCTTTGTCGACCAGCGCAGGTATGCCTCGTGAAATGAGATTTACCTGCACTGGTCGACAAAGGCTTCCTTGTCGACAGCAGCGTGTCCAGACTGCCCCGATCTGCCGACAAACAGCTGATCATCAGCTGGTCGGCAGAGCGCGGCAGCCATTTAAATTTAAATGAGGCCATGATTATTTAAATCGCGGCTTCATTTCCCTCTGCCGATCAGCCTAATCTACATGTCTCCATCGACGGAGCCATGTAGTTTAGACATACCCCAAGAGTGCTGTGGGCAAGACATGAGAAGTCATTCTTCTGCTCTACTCGGCACTGATTAGGCCTCAATTGGAGTATTGTGTCCAGTTCTGGGCACCACATTTCAGGAAAGATGAGAAGATTAACAAAAATGATGAAAGGTCTAGAAAACATGAGCTATGAGGCAAGGCTGAAGGAAATGGCCTTGTTTAGTTTGGAAAAAAGAGGACTGAGAGGGGACATGATAGGGGTTTTCAGGTATCTAAAAAGGTATCACAGGGAGGAGAGAGGGAATTGTTCTCCTTGGCCTCTGATCATAGGACAAGAAGCAATGGGCTTAAACTGCAGCTCGGGAGGTGTAGGTTGGACATTAGGAAAAACTTCCAAACTGTCAGGGTGGTTAAACACTGGAATAAATTGCCTAAGGAGATTGTGGAATCTCCATGTCTGGAGATATTTAAGAGCAGGTTAGACAGACATCTATCAGGGATGATATAGACAGTGCTTGGTCCTGCTATGAGGGCAGGGGACTGCACTTGATGGTCTCTCAAGGTCCCTTCCAGTTCTGGTATTCTATGATTCTATGCTTCTATAAGCAGAGCAAAGAATCCTTCCTTACTATGCAGACCGCTGTTCCTGTATTTCACCAATGTAACTGGCACATTCTAAACAGAAATATCAGACAGAAGGGACAGAAGGACCATCTGGGTGTAGCAGGAGGAGACCCTGAGGAGCAGAGCTTCTATACTGCTAGAGATTCACATAGCAATGGAATGTGCCTAACATGAGGTGTTCTTAAGACCCACAGGATGAGAGCTCCATTCCTGTTCCTCTCAGGAACTCAGATGCCAGTTGTCACACTATCCAGCCTCTGACTCAAAGCCCTTCTTCACCTCATGTGCTACAGCCCATTTGTGAGGTGAGCCACACTGTCCCTTCCCTGTGTAGCATCAAAATGTGGTGGGTGGAGAAGCTGAAGGAATGGAAATTGGAAGGAAAACAAGCCTTTTTTTTCTGGATTGCTGCAGAGGGGAAATTATGGAGCTATTTGCACTACTACCAAGTCTCATTAAACCTAAAGCTTTCACTAGGCTCTATTATGAACACTGTATCCAGAGCCAAAATCTACTGGATATGCTGCAGTGTACACAGGGGCACAGTGTAATTATATTACACTGACCTATCCTGTATTTTAACCTATGCATGCAGCTTGCTTTTTTGAAAGTACTGGTTGTAGTCTAGACACCCTTTTTCAAAAGAGGCTTTTTCGAAAGTATCTTTCGAAAAAGCCTCTTTTGAATGAGGCTTGCAGTCTAGACATAGCCTATGTGATGGTTTGTTCCCCATATTTACATTGATATTCAATTTCAACAACCCAGCTTCACAGGAGGCTATGAAAGGGCATGAGGTACAAAAGACCTCTTTAAAATCCGTATCTAGTACTAAGGGAAACCCCCATATTCCACTGGCTATACACACAAAACACTGTACCATTTTATTGATACTGCTGTAGTTATATTGGTACGCTCAGTGTGGGCACAGTTATAATTGTAGATGTGTTTTATCAGTGTACTTTAGCCCCATATAACTGCATCCCCATCAGGATTCAGACCAGAATTTTAATACAAAATCACACCCCTTCTCATCATAGTTATACCAGAACAAAATTGAATGTAGAAGAGAAAATGGCAGTTCTCCAAGTGGCACCATTTAATAGCCCTGTTTTGCTTAATAGTCCTTCTATTCAGGCTAAAGATACTGTTTTAAATATGTAAGTAATTAGTCTTTTCCCTCCCCTCTTCCCATCTGTGCCTCTCATAATATCCTCTGCATTATAACCCACTGTATACCTCTCGGGTTTGGTGACATGCATAACATCAGGTAGTTCACCGTTATGTCCAGCAGCCTTTAGATCAATTGCAATAAGCTTTGGTTTGGACACAGCTGACCAGCTTGGCCTTGGCGAACCCATTGCATTCTTGGCCCTTTATTGCCGTGACAGGATGCTGGAATCATAGCCTCATAGATGATAGGAGTGGAAGGCAAGGACCTCCTGGGTCATTTTCTGGTCCAACCCCTTTCTCCTTTTTCCCACCTCCCACTCTCTTACACACACACTATCACCACCCTGCCTGTGAGAGAAATTGCAGCTCTCACCCCCGTAGCCATTTCTCTCCAGTATTATGGCTGCAGTTTGCAGCAGGTCACTGGGGCTAGGAGTGTGACAGGAGCCACCTCTGGGTCTCTGGAAAGTAAAAGTATTGTGGGCCTTTGCTGTTATACACAACGGGCCAAAGTAATCCCTGCCATAACTCCAGTAAGCTTGAGACACGCCGGAATAATAATTTACTATTACAAAAGCAGCATCCCAACTTTCAAATAATTATTTTCCCCATGTTATACATTAATGCTAATACAGAATGTTAATAAGTAACCATATATTTTATGTTTATATAGTACATTTTATCCCAAAGGACTCGGTTTAATGTATACATTACACAAGAAGGGGAAAGGTAGAATGATTACTGTAATAAATGTGATTATAATAATCATCATTATTAATAGTATATTATGTCTTTAGAGGGACAAACCTGCCACCAATTTGGCACGCCCTCTGATACATGCATAATCAATTGACACTGCAGAAATTCCTCCAACACCTATATTTATGGGTGCAGAATGGGTACAATGCTGGTGCTCAGATGATTTTATAGGTACGAAAATGGCTTTTCTCCAAATAGAAACCTAGAGGGCTTGCTATAAAATTGGACCCCCGTGCAATGGGGTATTGGCCCATGATTAGGTGGTAGGATAATACAAAGAATAATGAGGGGAGTGCCCCTAGCCCTTTGCAGGAATTAATGAATGAAGGCTCACCACACCTCCTGGACAAGGGGTAAGTTTTAATCATAATAAATGCATCTGCTATACATCAGTAGCTCTCATGTGTGTCCATAAGAAGAGGCCAGAAGTTCAGCGATGCTAGGTTACAGCACCTCCCATATGTCCAAAGAAGTGCGCCAGGGTCGGCAATGGGTCTGCCCCATGCTTCATAGGGGGGATTTTACAAAGTATTTGTCTCTGGTGCCCCACCTGCTCTTGGCTGTGTCAGGGGATGCAGACAGGAGCTCCGTGCTGTTCCCAGGTGCTGGCCTGTGTCAGACAAACTTTGCGGGGGGAGGGCGGGAGCGAGGAGGGGGGATGCATTTCCCAGGCTCTGTCTCATTCCCTCCCTCCCTCCCTCGCAGTGTCAGGGCGGGTGGTGGGTGGGAAAAGCGCTCTCCGGCTCCGCTACAAAGAGGGGAGCGGGCTCTGCCAGCCGCCCCTGCCTACCCCTGGGCAGCACCAGCGAAGGGCGAGGAAGGCGCGAGTCGGGGGCGTTTCTCGAGCGGCTGGCACTCCCGGGGGACTCCGCCCAGGACCCCGGCGCGGCTCCCCAGCCAGCCGCCCCCCGCCCCCGGCCAGGAGCCATGCCGCTGCCGTGCCGGAGCTGGGCGCTGGCGCTGCTCACCCTGCTCGTGGGCTTCCTCATCTTCGCGGACATCTCGGAGCTGGAGGAGGAGGAGGGCGGGTGAGCAGCCCCGCGCCGGCTCCGGGACGGGCGCTCGGGAGGCGCGGCTGGGCGCGGGGCGGTCTGCGCGGGGCTCGCCTGCCCGGAGGGACGGGGGTGCTGGGGGAGGAGAGGGCTGCCAGGTGGATACAGAGGGGTCTTGGGGTGGGTGCTGGGGGAGATGAGAGGAGTGCTGGGGGGAGGAGAGGGGTGCCAGGTGGGTACTGGGGAAAGGAAGAAAGGGATACCGGGTGAGTACTGGGAGAGAGGAGAGGAGTACTGGGGGGAGGAGAGGGGTGCCGGGTGGGTACCGGGGGACAGGAGAGGGATGCTGGGGGGAGGAGAGGGGTGCCGGGTTGATACCGGGGGACAGGAGAGGGATGCTGGGGGGAGGAGAGGGGTGCTGGGTGGGTACTGGGGGGAGAGGAGAGAGGTGCCGGGTGGGTACCAGGGGACAGGAGAGGGATGCTGGGGGGAGGAGAGCGGTGCTGGGTGGGTACTGGGGGGAGAGGAGAGGGGTGCCGGGTGGGTACTGAGGGGCAGGAGAGGGGTACTGGGGGAGAGGAGAGGGGTGCCGGGTGGGTACTGGGGGGCAGGAGAGGGGTACTGGGGGAGAGGAGAGGGGTGCCGGGTGGGTACTGAGGGGCAGGAGAGGGGTACTGGGGGGAGAGGAGAGGGGTGCCGGGTGGGTACTGGGGGGCAGGAGAGGGGTGCCGGGGAGAGGAGAGGGGTGCCGGGTGGGTACTGGGGGGCAGGAGAGGGGTGCCGGGGAGAGGAGAGGGGTGCCGGGTGGGTACTGGGGGGCAGGAGAGGGGTGCCGGGGAGAGGAGAGGGGTGCCGGGTGGGTACTGGGGGGCAGGAGAGGGGTGCTGAGGGGAGGAGAGGGGTGCCGGGTGGGTACTGGGGGGCAGGAGAGGGATGCTGGGGGGAGGAGAAGGGTGCCGGGTGGGTGCTGGGGAGACGGAGAGGGGTGTTGGGTAGGTGCTGGCCCTGGGGGAGGATGTCTGAGAACAGAGGAAGGAGGGCGGGGGCGGGGGTCGGAGAGTTTCTTTGTCTGGCTCTCTGGGTCTCTTGCCTCTGTGTGTTTCGCTCTCTCCTCCCGGGGCCCGAGGAAGTGGGGACAGAAGGAGGGTCCGGGAGAGGCGAACAGGCGGCTCGGGGAGCAGGTACCGGCCCGCCTAGCGATGGGGGAAGCCGGTACCGGTGCGGGCGGGTTGGGGGGCAGGGAGGGCTCCGATGGGGTGGGAAGAGCAGGTGTCGGTCCGGGGCGGAGGGTAGCAGTGGCAGGTGCCGGTTCAGATGGATATGGAGAAGCAGTTGCTGGTGCGGCTGGGGAATGATGGAGCCGGTACCGCTCCGGATTGGGATGATGGAGCCGGGACCGGATGGGAGAAGCGCGGAGCGCGGAGCCAGTCTGAAATGTGCAGGGGTTTCCACGGGGTGGGGCTGAGTTCTGTGATTAACCCCCTGTGCTTCCGGCCCGCCCCCAGCCCCTCTCCCTTCCTCCCCCTGCTGCGCCCGTCTGTGTTGGCTCTGGAGTCTCCTGTCCCGGGCTGAGGGAGGGTTTCTTATAGACGTCCTGGCTCTGGGCGTGACTCCATCCGATTAAAAGGCAAAGCATCCGTAGGGGGAGGAAGGGGGCAGTTTATCACAGTGCCGGGTGTCTGTTCACCTGCGGGACTCGCAGCTGCAGGGCGCAGGGGGCAAGACCCACCGTTTCTATGACTCTGGGTGGCATTGACCCTATCCTGACTAGGACCAGGGTCTAGTCCCTCCTGTGAGCAGCAGATTTCCCCTCCTACCACCCAGCCCCAGGAGCGCCCAGCAAGCAACTGGCACCGTCAAAAGAAACTCCTCAAGCCCCTTCCTGATTTTATTATTACACGAGCCTGGGTGCGTTTGCTGGTGCTGCGGGCAGGAAGGGTTCCTGAGGGAAACAGCCTTCCTCTGAATCAGGGATACTGACCTAGAGGCTCCTTTGCCTTGGGCCCCTCTGCCAGTGCCTATGAAATAATCAAGCAGTTGCAACCCATTTGAAATGTGGCTTCTCCTCCCTGCCTCCTTCCCATAAGCCAAACAGCTCTAATACCCCCTCCTCTTTCCCCTCTCCCCTTGTCTTTCTCAACCTCTCCTCTTCCCTCTGAGCTTCTAGCCCGGGTGGCCGACCAGTTAGACATGAAGAGTCAAAAGAGCTGTGGATAAAAGTGCTAAGAGCCACACATCCCTCCCCCAGAGCCAGGCACCCCCCAGCCCTCCAACCCAGTGCCCTCCCCCTTCCCCAGACCCAGGCCCCCCCAGCTTCCCCCACTCTAACCCAATGCCTGGGTCTCACCGAACCTGCCACTGCCACAGCCATGCACTTCTCCCTCCAGGACCTGGGGTGCGTGCACAAAGCGGGCATGCGGCTCTGAAGGAGCCGTAACCCTGAGAGCCACATTTCTGTGAGCAAAGAGCCACATGTGGCTCAAGAGGCATAGGTTGGCCACCCCTGTTCTAGCCCCTTGGCATCTGTCTCTTTCAGGCTTGTGGGCATCTCTGCAGAAAACCAGCTGCTGGCGTTACCTGTCAGTCATAAACATGGAAGAGTCCAGTGGCACCTTAGAGCCTAATAAATACATTATATCATGAGCTTTCCCAGGTAACTCATCTGAGGCAGTGGGTTTCGCCCATGAAAACTCATGACATAATGCATTTCTTAATCTCTAAGGTGCCACAGGACTGCTCATTGTTTTTAAAGTTACAGACTAACACTGCTATACCTCCGGGACTTTTTGTCTGCCGTAGTTTTCATTAGAGGTTCCCTGGGTTTCGTCCCCACGCCCCTCATTGTTATTGTACAGTGGATGAAAAGGGGATGCGTGTTTAGTGACAGCTTTATCCCCAGCCTGTGGCATGAGTTTGTTGCTGTCAAGAGAGGGGCAGGCCCTCAAAGGGGGGGGATTGTGTCTGAATTCAGACACAGAAGGAAGTGGCAGGTTCAAGTGAGCCCCTCGGGGATAACAAGCAGCCTGTTGGGAAGCAATTCTAAAAAGAGAACAGGGGCTTTGGAATGGACAGTGGAGTCTTCCCCCGGTAGATTCAAATCCAACCCAGGATGGCAGTGACTGAAAGCTGAGGATGGAGAGCCCCAGAGCCCAAGCTCCTGTCTGAGGGCATGTCTACGCTGCAGAGTGGTTTCAGAAAAACAACCGTTTTTCCAAAAAAACTTCACTCACGTCCACTCTGCAATCGCGTTATTTTGAAAGAAAATCGAAAGAACAGGAGTTTTGCCGACATTGGTAAACCTCTTTCTACAAGGAACAAGCCTTTTTTGCAAAACAGCTCTTTTGGAAAAAGGCGTGTGTGGACGGGGAAGAGGGAGTTCTTTCGAAAGAAGAGCAAAGAGGAAAACGCACAGGAGCCCTGGTGGCCACTCCATCCATAGCAATCACAGCTTACATGTGAGATAACGTCCATCTAATGTGCACACTATCTTTTGAAAAAGCAGATCGCTTTTTCAATGCGCTTTGCTGTGTAGACACTCTCTTTCGGAAGAAGTTTTTTCGGAAGATCTCTCGGGAAGCCTGCAGTCTAGGCATAGCCTGAGACCAAAACACTACACAGCAATTAAACAACATCGTAGCCCGAGCCCTGCAAGGCCAAACTAACTGATGGGGGCTAGCCACAGGTGTTTAGAAGACATACTCTAAATGCACAGGAAGAGGAGAAAGTAGCTGCAAATGTGCAAAACAGAAGCAAGACAGTGTAGAGCAGGGGTGGTGAACCTAAGGCCCACGGGCCAGATGTGGCCTCTGGTTTGCCTGAATCCAGTCCCTGAGTCTCTGGTGCTCCAGCTCTCCCAGGGTGCATCTACACTACACCCAGAGCTCAAAATAAGCTATGCAATTTGGGCTATGCAAATTGCATAGCTTATTTCGAGTTAATTTAGAAGTAGAGCACTATTTTGAAACGTCCCTTACTTCTCAAGGAACGAGGTTTACAGGGATGTCAGACTAGCAAGCCCATTATATTTCAAAATAAGAAGCTTGCTGTTAAGACATGGGATAGCTATACCTGTGGTATCCCGAAATAACACAGCAGTGTAGATGTAACCCCACTGTCCCCCTGTGGGGCTGGAGCATATAGAATCTACTAGCCTGGGTTCCTTAGGCTCTGGTGTGGGAGGGGAATGTGGGGGGAGAGTCTTTCTCCTTCTCAGTGGGGGGTCATGTCAGTGAGGGTTGATTTTTCTTCTTTGCTTCTCACTTGTGTGTGGCTTCCGACTCATTTTTCTGTGGGCCAGCGGCCCACAGAAGGTTCCTTGCCCCTGTGTAGAGAAACAAAGTGTTTCAAAGTTTTCCAACAGTTCCTAGGATAGGCCTGGGTAAAATACGGCCCAACAAGCCACTGGATTCAGCCCGTGGAGGCAGCGGGAAGCCGCAGGCAGGCTCCCTTCCTTGCCCCATGCCCCATGCAGAAATGCAGCTGCCAGGCTCCATTTCTGTTTCAAAACTGGAGGGCAGGGGGTAGCTTCAGGAGTTGCCCCCACCCCCAGCACAATCCCATTGGCTGGTTTTTGGCCAGAAACCAGCCAATGCAAGGTGCTTGCTTGAATAACAGGCAGCCAAGAAGAACCACGCCCCATCTCCTCAGCTCAGTTATTCACTGAAGCACATGGCCAAGCAGGCAGGCAGGCTGGCTGGGAAATGTTTAAAGCTCTGCAAGCCTTAGCTCTGCAGGCAGGCAAGCTGGTTTGGCTGCTGGCTGGTAAGTCTCCTGGCTACAGCCTGGCTCTGGCACCCCAGCCCCTCCCTGCCCCAACCTTCTGCCCACCCCCCACTCAACATACCCAAGCCCTCTGTCCCCCTCGTGAACCCTTACCCCCTTCCCAATCTGGCACCCCAATCTCCTGTCCCAAATCACAATCCCCTTCTATCCTAGGTCACATCCCAAAGCCCTGCACTTCAGTCCCCTGCCCTAGGTCACAACCGCCTCCTCCACCCAAACTCCCCCCCCCCCAGACTCCAGTCTCCCTCCTGCACTCCAAACCCATACCCCAAGCTCCCCTCTGCACCCAACCTCCATCCCCGACCCCACATCTCCTCCATTAATATCATGAAAGAGTGTGGCCCTTGACCACATTCCAAAATCTTGGCATGGCCCCCTAACAAAAATTATTGCCCGTTCATGTTTTAGGGTATCTTTCAGAGCAAAATTGCTCTAAATTAGAGATGGCAGAAAGCTGTGCAGTTTGCATCCAGATCTGCATTTCCACCTTTCCAGTTCAGGTCTGCTAGCTTCCCAGACTGTTTCAGCCTCCTGCTCTGCTCACAGTCCACTCCCTTCTCTTTGTTCAGCTTTCTTGGCCTATTGAAAGGAAAGCAGTCTTCCATGTAAACATCCAGAGCTAAGAATCACGGCAGGCTCAACTAATTCCCCTTGTGTCTTTCTTTGATTTCCACATGCCCATTGGTTATTTTAAGGAAGACAGTTTGCCCACTTTTATATGTGGTTTAAAAATGTTTCTTTTTTTTTATTCTGATTTTTTAAAAATTCTGGGGCTGTGTGTCCTGTCTAGAAGAAGATGGCTTATGTGGGAGGGAAACAATTCACTGGGCTTACCCTTCAACGCTAGGAAGTCTCAGGCATCCCAGGAAATGAAAGAAGGGATACAATGCGCATTAATGCAACGTGAAGGGTCTGACTGTAATTGGTGAAGTGACAATCAGGCTACTTCCAAGGACAGTAAGTCCTTAGCATCACAGGTGAAGAGCTAGAGCTAAGGAGCAGGGCTGGCAGTAGCTGTTGAAGTATGACAGAGGTTTCAGAGAAAACCAGTCATTTAGATTGTTTCTCAAGCAATCCTTGTTGCTCCGCATAGCGTTCCCTCCCCCTTCTGCAGATGAGAGGAAACTGAGGCAAAGAGGTTAAAATGAAGGAGTCAGTGCCAGAATTAGCATTCAAGAGCTATTCACTGCCAGTGCCATAGTCCACCCTCAGCCCTCACCTTCCTCTTTTTCTTCAATGTGGGCTGTGCACCAATTTTGTAGAAGTATAGCTATGTCCATTAGAGGTGTAACTTGTACCAACAAGTTATATTGGTTCAACCCCTACTGTAGATGCAGAAATAGTTTATTTAATGAGTTTTAATACTTTCCCTTTTGGGGATAAAGCTATCATGGCAAAAGGGCCCCTATACTGGTATGATTGTGTTCACAGTATCTGGGGGCTGCACCACTTAAACTGTCATCATAATTGCATTGGTCATTGGAGCACCATTGCTGCTGAACAATTGTCTTTACCCTGACAATTGCGTGTCAGTGCTTCAGTCTGCTCTAAGTCCAATCCTGTCCACTCTTTCATGCTGTCCATTCAACTCTTCTTCTGTCTCCTTCTCCTCTTCCTCTGTTCTGGCACTTGGAAGAGGATCTTGGCTAGGCCAGAAGTCCTTGTTACATGACATTACCACTTCAGCTTGCACAACTTCCCCGTTGTCAGGAGGTTTTCACATGACTCAGCGCATTGGGTGATGATGTTGCGGACCTCTTCAGTGCTCGAAGAGGAGATGCCCAGGATTTTACAGAAGCAATTCATCTCTGCTACCTGTGTTTTCCGTTCCAATCTATACTGGTCTAGTAAAAGAAGTGCCATTTTGTAGATAGACAAGTCCATTTATCCTAGGAGGGTAAATAGAAAGGAGCATAAACACTGCCAAATTAAGTGTAAAAATGTAATAAGAAAAGCCAAAAAGGAGTCTGAAGAACAGCTAGCCAAAAACTCAAAAGATAGTAACAAAATGTTTAAGTACATCAGAAGCAGGAAGCCTGCTAAACAACCAGTGGGGCCCCTGGACGATCGAGATACAAAAGGAGCACTTAAAGACGATAAAGTCATTGCAGAGAAACTAAATGAATTCTTTGCTTCAGTCTTCACGGCTGAGGATGTTAGGGAGATTCACAAATCTGACCTGTCCTTTGTAGGTGACAAATCTGAGGACTTGTCACATATTGAAGTGTCATTAGAGGAGGTTTTGGAATTAATTGATAAACTTAACAGTAACAAGTCACTGGGACCAGATGGCATTCACCCCAGAGTTCTGAAAGAACTCAAATGTGAAATTGCGGAACTATTTACTATGGTTTGTAACCTATCCTTTAAATCAGCTTCTGCACCCAACGACTGGAAGATAGGTAATGTAACGCCAATATTTAAAAAGGGCTCTAGAGGCGATCCCGGCAATTACAGACTGGCAAGTCTAACGTCCATACTGGGCAAATTAGTTGAAACAATAGTAAAGAATAAAATTTTCAGAAACATAGAAGAACGTAATTTGTTGGGCAAAAGTCAACATGGTTTCTGTAAAGGGAAATCATGTCTTACTAATCTATTAGAGTTCTTGAAGGGGTCAACAAGCATGTGGACAAGGGGGATCCAGTAGATACAGTATACTTAGATTTCCAGAAAGCCTTTGACAAGGTCCCTCATCAAAGGCTCTTACGTAAATTAAGTTGTCATGGGAAAAGAGGGAAGATCCTTTCATGGACTGAGAACTGGTTAAAAGACAGGAAACAAAGGGTAGGAATAAATGGTAAATTTTCAAAATGGAGAGGGATAACTAGTGGTGTTTCCCAAGGGTCAGTCCTAGGACCAATCCTATTCAACGTATTCATAAATGATCTGGAGAAAGGGGTAAACAGTGAGGTGGCAAAATCTGCAGACAATACTAAACTGCTCAAGGTAGTTAAGACCAAAGCAGACTATGAAGATCTTAAAAAAGATCTCACCAAACTAAGTGAGGGTATGTCTACACTATCCCGCTAGTTCGAACTAGCGGGGTAATGTATGCATACCGCACTTGCTAATGAAGCCCGGGATTTGAATTTCCCGGGCTTCATTAGCATAAGCGGGGAGCCGCCATTTTTAAATCCCCGCTGCTTCGAACCCCGTGTAGCGTGGCTACACGGGGCTCGAACTAGGTAGTTCGGACTAGGGTGCCTATTCCGAACTACCGTTACTCCTCGTGAAACGAGGAGTAACGGTAGTTCGGAATAGGACCCTAGTCCGAACTACCTAGTTCGAGCCCCGTGTAGCCACGCTACACGGGGTTCGAAGCAGCGGGGATTTAAAAATGGCGGCTCCCCGCTTATGCTAATGAAGCCCGGGAAATTCAAATCCCGGGCTTCATTAGCAAGTGCGGTATGCATACATTACCCTCCTAGTTCGAACTAGGAGGGTAGTGTAGACATACCCTGACTGGGCAACAAAATGGCAAATGAAATTTAATGTGGATAAATGTAAAGTAATGCACATTGGGAAAAATAACCCCAAGTATACATCTAATATGATAGGGGCTAATTTAGCTACAACTAATTAGGAAAGAGATCTTGGAGTCATCGTGGATAGTTCTCTGAAGACATCCATGCAGAGTGCAGTGGCAGTCAAAAAAGCAAACAGGATGTTAGGAATCATTAAAAAAGGGATAGAGAATAAGACAGAGAATATCTTATTACCCTTATGTAAGTCCATGGAACACCCACATCTGGAATACTGCATACATTGTGGTCTCCTCATCTCAAAAAAAATATACTGGCATTAGAAAAGGTTCAGAGAAGGGCAACTAAAATGATTAGGGGTTTGGAATGGGTCGCATATGAGGAGAGATTAAAGAGACTGGGACTTTTCAGCTTGGAAAAGAGGAGACTTAGAGTATGTCTACACTAGTCCCCTAGTTCGATCTAGGGAGGCTAAAGAGGGCGACCGAAATGGCAAATGAAGCGCGGGATTTAAATATCCCACGCTTCATTAGCATGTTCCCGGCCTGTTGCCATTTTAGAAATTGACTAGCCCAAAGTAACTGCCTGCGTCTACACGCAGCAGTGAAACAGGATTCCAAATTAAAGCCCTTAAATCGAATTAGCTGGTAAACCTCATTCCAGGAGGAATAACAGCTAATTCGATTTAAGGGTTTTAATTCGGAATCCCATTTCACTTCCGCGTGTAGATGCGGGCAGTTACTTCGGGCTAGTCAATTTCTAAAATGGCAACTAACCAATAACATGCTAATGAAGCGTGGGATATTTAAATCCCACGCTTCATTTGCAATTTCGGTCGCTCTCATTAGCCTCCCTAGATCGAACTAGGGGCTAGTGTAGACCTACCCTAAGGGGGGATATGATAGAGGTATATAAAATCATGAGTAGTATGGAGAAAGCAAATAAGGGAAAGTTATTTACTTGTTCCCATAATAGAAGAACTAGAGGACACCAAATGAAACTAATGGGCAGCCAGTTTAAAACAAATAAAAGGAAGTTCTTCTTCACACAATGCACAGTCAACCTGTGGAACTCCTTGCCTGAGGAGGTTGAGAAGGCTAGGACTATAACAGGGTTTAAAAGAGAGCTAGATAAATTCATGGAGGTTACGTCCATAAATGGCTATTAGCCAGGATGGGTAAGAAATGGTGTCCCTAGCCTCTGCTTGTCAGAGGGTGGAGATGAATGGCAGGAGGGAGATCACTTGATCATTGCCTGTTTGATTCACTCCCTCTGGGACGTCTGGCATTGGCCACTGTTGGCAGACAGGGTACTGGGCTGGATGGACCTTTGTCTGACCCAGTATGGCCGTTCTTATGTTCTTAGCTTTCTTTGGTATGTTGCCTTCATGAACAGGGGGGCTGACAGACTTGCCTGGCCTCTGCCAAGGAGGGGGCTAGATCTATGCTCCCAGAAGGTTGGAGCAAAGGAAGCCAACCCTCATCACTGCCCAGAGTACACCGCCCATGTCAGTCCTTAGTGATGCCCACCGCATGCTGTGCGATGCTCCGGCGGTGATTTAAAGAGCCAGGGGGCAATTGCCCCCTTTTTCCCTCCACCGCCCTTCGGCTGGCCTGTTTATGGATCACTGGCATTTTTGAATGATTAGTTTTCAAACACTTGCCTGATTCCAGGCCATGTCTGGAGCTTTAATCTTGTGGCAACTTCCTTTCTGCAGGTCCCTCTGTGCTGAGCCCTATGTTTCCCCTGAAATACTCAGAGCACAGGTCTCTTGTAAGGCTTCCCTCTGGAATACACCATGGGGGGACTGTGAGAAAAGCATGGCTGTTTTCCTGTGCACTAGTGGGAAATAATCACCCTGCCCCTCTGCCTCTCGCTGCAGGGAGAGACAAAGGATGCGGCGACTGGTGGAATGATTATGGTCAGTTCCAAGAGTAAACATGTGGTTCTCTTTGGGAAGTATAAAAGGACAGCATCTCCTAGTAAGTTCTGCAGGGATCCCTCCCTGCCCTGATTACCCATCACTGCCCTTAAGGGAGCCCATGTCCTTGCTGTCACCAGGGGACTTCAGCAATAAGCCATCGTGGTGCGCGTGTGACACTGAGTGGTGCTTAATATGTATGAACCCCGTCTCTGCTGGCGCAGACCGCATGCCTCTCAGGCTCAGGCCTGGAGAAAACACATGCTGCTCTTTCCAATGAATGGTACCGACAGTGATTTTTGGCCAGCCTAGAAACCTGGCGATAGCACATCACCCTTGGCTAGTGTGATTTAAAGTCCCATTGAATCCTTCACATCTGTCTGGCTGTGCACAGCATAACAGTAGCCTGTAGTGGCTTTTCCAGAAAGTGGCCGTTCCTCTCTGGCACAAAGCTGGCCTCCCCCAGCCATGCCTCCTGGCTGGATTATTATAAACCTGCTCTGGTCCAGCTTCTGGAAGCTGTCACAGCTGCCAAACGCAGTGGCACCTTGCCCTTTGAGTGGTGTAGATTTCACCATCCCTTACCAGCTCGGCTCCCTCTTTTGACCGCTACTCTTTTGGCCCTATGGCCACAGAGTGCTTTGCCTTCACTTTTGCTCTCTGTTTGCAGTTCTAGGGCAGCAGAAGCAACCCTGTAGCTTGGGTTGTAGGGGTAGCTTGGGGGGGGGGTCAAAAAAGTTGCGATGGCTGAATGCTCGTTGCTTTCACTTGACTGTGTTGACAACAAGTCTGGAGTGGCAACCTGATGTGTTGGATTTTTAACATTTCTGGCTCAGAAGTTCTCTCACTGTGGTCCAAGGAGCACTCATTGCTTAGAGTCTTCCAGGTGCTCTCAGTTGTGGTTTCTATATCAGGCTATGTCTACACTGTGTGGGTTTTCCGGGATACCCTTTTAGACACCTGAAAACTGCTATCATGTCCCCTCTCAATCTTCTCTTTTCCAAACTAAACAAGCCCAATTCTTTCAGTCTTCCTTTGAATTAATTTGTTCCATTCACACTGATTCTTCACTGATTTCCCCCTGTCAGCACTTGGATGTCATTTGCTTTTCCTCTCTCAGGCACTATGCGTGGCGGGGCGGGGGGTCTCACTTCCTGTGTCTTCAGGTTACTCTTGCAATGAGACAAACCCTTGTTTGTGAGAAGGCAGAAAAACAAGGGTGAATTTCTGCTCTCATTAACACTGCTGTAGACTGTGAGTGGCTCCACTGAAGTCAGTACCTGAATGGCACAGCCACGTCTGCATGGACAGTTGTGGGACATTCTCCCACCATTGGTCAACCACCAGTGTATCTCCATTGGTACAAGCTAAGCTGGGAATTGTTGCATCATCATTCAGCATTTTCACCACTGTATTTTCTAGATCTGCTCTAGACCTCACCATGGGCTCGTCTCCACCAGCACTTGCTAGTCCAGTTGGAGTCGCATCAGTCCTAAAGCCAGGGTGTGGGAATTTCCCTGAAATGTTCAGCACAGACGCAGCCTCTAGAATTGAGCCTCATGACATGAGGAGGAATTAAGCTCGCAGCTCTAAAAATAGCATCTGATATTTAGGAAGGTTTTAACACCAAGGCTGCCAAGCTGTGACAATGTGAACAAGTGAGATTTTAAACATTTGTAAGTGAGATTTCAAATGTCTCATTGAGACACATTGCCAGATCCCTCATCCCAGTGCAGTCACAATAGCTTCGTCCCAAAAGAAGGCACCGCATTTGCCATGAAAGTGGGAGTTGACAAGTCGCTCTTATGGCCCCTACTCCAATGTCCTCTCAAGCCTGGTCTTTTTCACACTCTGCAGTGACATATCAGAGAGAAAGTTTGCCATGTCCTGACTCCTTACTGTGCGTTGTGAAATGTGGTATGCTTGAGAGGGATGCGTCTGTGGGCTTTGGGAGGAGTGGCATCAGAGTATCTGATAAGTATCTGACCTTGAGGATCAAAAATCTCTCTCTGATCCCCTGATATTAGATTTTTCTTTCTGACTTGTGAGTCGGGTTAGTACCTACAGAAATGTAGGATGAAGACGGGCAGTGAGCTCCAGGCACACTGCAGGCCAGCACCCAACACGTTTCCCACACACACCTCTGCAAATCATCTTAGCCAGCCTGACCCTCTCCCAGTCCTAGGCCCGGCACAATTCTGCCAGAGCACCTCACTTCACTTCTGATGCCTGCTGCAAGTCCATTCCTGCATCCCACATTGTTCTGTCAATTTGTTCACTCCTCATACACAGCGCCCACTGTTGTTCCACAGCCCGTCTAGTTGTGGGCCAAATGTGCTGTATTGTGATATGCACAAATGGAAAACAGGGGACAAACTAAATTAATTTTCATCCCAGAATCCTCTGACCAGGTGAAAGGTTCATGTATAAACTGAAGCCCAGCTAACCCATCCACAGTCAAGCTTGCTGGACTCAGACTGAACCTTCACCAAACAGCACCACACATGGGCGTTGTCCCAAAGCAGAATCACAGATCCAAGCATCTACACATTTTGGGGGTGTGGATGAGGATTCCATAACTCAGAACCCAATCTGACAGTTGGCTCTTATCTCTGTCAAGGGCCAAGCCATAAGCTAACCCTACAGCTAATCAGAAAACAGCAGTGAAACATTTTTTGTGGGAATTAGCCAATCCGTCAATATCAAAAGACTGTGCAGTGATGAGTCTGGGAAAGGTATCCGTGTTAGTCAGCAAAAGCAACAAGGAGTCCTATGGTTTAGGTAGGGAGATATATAATATAAGTCCTAGTATAACAAAAGAAGGGAGTTACTTATCAAGTGTAGGACCCTGTTAAAAAAACCAATTCAGTCAGAGTGGATATCAGTCAGAGTGGTGTGAATATCAAGAGAGGGGAAATTGCTTTTGCAGTGAGATAACCAAACTAAATCCTTATTCAGTCCTAATTTGATTGTATTAAATTTGCAAATGAATTGCAGCTCTGCTGTATCTCTTTGTAGTCTGGTTTTGAAGTGTGTTTTTTGTTTTTGATAACAGGATGGCTACTGTTAAATCCATTACTGAATGTCCAGAGAGGTTAAAGTGTTCCTGATACCATTCTTGATGTCTGATTTATGCCCATTTATCCTTTGGTACAGAGACTGTCTGGTTTGTCCAATGTATAAAGAGACATCCTGGCACATGATGGCTTGATTTCAGTCAAAACTCTCCTGCCTGCCTGGTTTCCTTCCAGCTCACTTTCAAAATCTGGAAATCCCATGAAACGGGATGATTGTTCTGCACCCTGCTCTGTGGCCTCCATTGCATTGCTGGTTCATTGATTAATCTCGGGGTCTCACAATGATCATCTCTAGAGCTGTAGCGCCTGGTTACCTGATTACTCTCTGGTCTTCCCCAAACAGTCATTCGCCTTCTTAGCACAGAGTGAATGCAATGGAATCCCATTGTTCTCCTCTGAATGGAAGAAAAGTTCCCAAAGAATCCTGCTGTTCCTAATGGGACAGTTGCCACTAATCAATTCCTGCATGCAAGTGCCCAGCATCTCAACTAAATTCATTTATCTCGCTGGGATAGCGGAAATGTCACTTCTTTCTGATGTGGATTCAATCCATTCAAACAGGTGGCTCTGACCTGTCATTTGTGATGGGGTATGTTGCAGGGGAGGGTGATATCTGGTTGTGTTAGCATCTGTGAGCAGGACTGAATCTGTTCCTGTATTTGTCTAATTCTCTGTGAGAACTTATGTGTTTTCTGTTTGTGAGTATGCACGTAGGCATATCTGTGTGTCTACTTGTTCAGTCTGTGTGTGTGTGTGTGAGCGTGTGTTTGGGTGTTTGCCTGAAAGTTTCTGTGTGTGGCTACAGCTACACTGCTGGGTTTTTTCGGAAGAAGATATGCAAATCATGCTCGCATTTGCATATTGTCTTCCGATTCTTTTTGTGGCAGAGGTTTTGCTGATATTTGTCCCCATGTAGACGGGGCCAAATGTTGGGAAAAAAAACCTCTTTTGCATGACCCTGTAAACTTCGATTTATGAGGAATTAAGGGGCTTGCAAAAGAGGGTTCTTTTCTGACATTTGTCCCCGTCTACATGGGTCCAAATATCGGCAAAACCTTTTCCACAAAAAGAATCAGACAAAGATATGCAAATGCGAGTGCAATTTGCATATCTTCTTCTGAAAAAAACCCGGCAGTGTAGCTGTAGCCTGTTGGTATGTGAGTTTATGTCTCTCTGTAAATCTGTGCCTGAGGCTACGTCTACACTGCACGATTATTTCAGAATAAGCTATTCCAAAAGAAATATTCCAAAATATCATATTTCGAAATAGTGCATCTATACTACAGGGAAGCCTGGAAATCAGTCCGAGGCAGGCTCCCCAAATGTGGACGCACTACCTCAATTTAGAGCCCCAGAAAGCAGTGGGGAGAAATTATTTTGAATGGCCTGGGGAGGCGCTATTTCAAAATAGCAGCAGTGGAGCGTCCACACTACAGCTATTGCAAAATAACTATTTCAGAAGAGGCGTTATTCCTAATGGAATGAGGTTTACAAATGCCGAAATAAGCTTCTTTTTATTTCAAAATTATTTTGAAATAATGGGCTAGCTGTGTAGAGTCTTGCAGTTATTTCGGAATAACTCTTGATGTTATTCTGAAATATCGCTGCTGGGTAGACGTACCCTGAGTGTTTGTGCGTATAATGTGTTTGTGTGAAAGTTTCTGTTCCCACTTTTAACACCATTTTCTTGGTTGACCATGGCCCAGTCACTTACCTTCCCTGCTCTACCTGTAACATGGAGATCATCAAAAGTACTTGGTTCAAAGGAGGGTAGTGGACTTAATGAATCAGTATTTGAGATCATCAGTTATAACCATGATACACTGTATCTTGATAGAGCCTGTTTTCTGGGTTTGAATTTAGTTTAACAATCCCCCCACATTCATAGGCTATGTAACTATTATTGTCTCCATTTCACAAAGGGAAAAAACTGAAGCATGGCACTAAAATGACTTGCCCAAGGTCACTCAGGAAGTCTATGGCAGAACCAGCTATTGATCCAGTAGAACAGTGGTTCTCAAACTTTTCGGCATCATGCCCCCCTTTCTGATTTTTGAGAAACTCTCATGTCCCCCCTCCCAAAAAAATAGCAGCAAAACTTGGGGTGGGATTGACGGGGGTATATGTGGCTGGGTCGCCTCATGCCCCCTCTAGAATTTCTTCATGCCCCCCCGGGGGGCACACACCCCCAGTTTGGGAACCCATGCACGAGAACTAGGTGATTATTGCAGAAATGATCAGCGAGATTTTTTACTGTGCCCCTTCTTTTTTTGTGTGCATTTTCCATGAATATTCTACTGAATGAGCTGACTGGCAAGGATGTTTGTGGCAACTGTGACTTTTAAGTGGATATTGGAGTATCTCCATGGAAAACACATTTTGAATGTGTAATCCTGAGAATCTGTCCTAGAACACCTGTCTCTGTAGTCCCACATGACTTAGTTGTCCAATCAAAGCCGTTTGGAACGTGCATATCCAAAACTCACAACACATGGTTTGTGAATACACTACAGACTAACAACAGGTCCCAAAAAGAGGGAGCAAATCATTTCAGAAAAAAAAAAAGTGCACTTGAGAAAAATTGCAGGCTGGTCACAGACAAGTTGTGAACAGAAAATTCTTCAAATAAATGATTCATTGTAAATGATTCATTCAACTCAAGAGCCTGAACTCTGGGGCAATTGTTTCTCCCCATCCTGTGACACATGAATCACAACACCTTACATTCCTATACAATGCTGCTTGGCCAGTATGACACCTTCCATAGTCCAAATTCAGCGCCATCACCTCCAGGCAAAAAGAAAAGGATCTGGGATGCTCATCCATGACACAGAGTTACTGTATATCGAGGCTACTATGTGAGTAGAATCGGGAAGCAGGTTAGCATGCTGTGGGGCAGACAGTAAGCTCACACTGAGAACATCTATTTTAATAAGAGAATACAGCCAGGCAGCGTTAGGAAGTTTTCTAAATCAATGTCTTTCTGTATAACTTGAATAGTGGTTATTCTTTACCACATGAAGCTGAGAGATGTAACTGGATCAACTGAACTAGAGTAAAATGAATTGACTTTTTTGCTTGTTTCTTTTCTCCCTAGCACCCAAGGCCGTCCTTACCAATACACAAATCATGCAGACACAGGGGGCACTATGAAATTTAGGGCAACAAATTGCCTCAGATTTCATGGTGCCCTATTCATTTGGGTGCTGTGTAAGGGCTCTGGTGGCCAGCTCCATTCCCAACTTGCCCTCCCTCACCCCCCGCGACATGGGCTGTGCCCAGCCCCCACTCATCAGGCAGCAGCAAGCAGCACAGCGCAGGCTGAAGGACTCCAGAGGAGCAGTAGGCAGCCCCGCAGCAGGTGGCTGGGGAGAAGCCGTGGTTGTCCATCAAAGCATCTCTTCTCTCTAGCCAGCTGCATGGCCACCCGCTACTTTTCCTGAGTCCTCCAGTCCACGCTCGTGCTGCTCACGCCTCCCGCCTGCTCTCCTGAGGCTGCAGGTGAGCCTCCTGCCCTGCCCTGCTTCCAAGGTTGCCAACTCTCCCAGACCAGTGTAGCAAATGGCATCTGCTCCATCCAGTCTGGAATAGTGGGTAACCTTCTCCCCCCTGCTCCTACAACCCCTGTGGAGTGGCTGCACCCCACATGGAGGGGGTGCCAGTGTTCGGCTGCATAGGGCACCAGCACTAGTAGGGACAGCCCCTGCTAGGACCTTTTAGTGTTTTCCTCCTTGCAGGCCAAAGCAGTGGTGTGGCCATAGGGTATTGCCCTGCCTGTGTTCTCTGTGAGCAGGACAAACCTGGGAAAATCTTCTGTTGGTCAGGATCACAATGTCTAAACCATAGATCTGCTCGAACAGTCACCATCGGCCAGCTGCCCAGTGATCCAGCCAGGAGGAGACAAGCAGCCCTGCAGACCATGTTCTCACTGCATGATGCCTTTCACTATGCACTGAGAGGAGATGTGGGGAAAGTCTCCACGTGGTAGACTGCAAAGAGGAAAAGGGGCAGACCCAACTGTATTTTTAGTATTTATTCACTGGAGGATTCCCCAATCAGCTCACGCCATTGGTCCATGAAGCCTGATGTCATGCCAAGCCAGTGGACAACACCTGTGGCTGCAGGTGATGGTGACGACTAATCCGCTCAGGACCTGTCACGGCCACCACAAGCAGCAATTCAGCTGCCCACCCAGGTCAAGAGAATGCAGCCCAGAATCCTCCCTGCCAGCTGTGTGCCTGCTGCAGTAACCATGAGCAGCACTGCAGATGCCTTCAAGTGGGGTATCTGCTCGGTGTGTCCACTGGGGAAATGAAACATTTGCCTGAACACCTTCCATCAGGCCACAGCTTGTCCCTCCTTTGAGATGCCACCAGGTTGGAGGCATTAGGCATCGAGTCTCTCCGTGGTTCCCTTATGTCAGAGCCGTGGCCTGAACTAGTTTAGAGGCCCTCAGGCTAACGATGTAAATGGGAGGATGCCTCTCCAATCCTGGATGAGCTCGGATGCCTGCAGCGCTCTCCCTGTCTGCACTTCACGCGCCCTCAGGACTGTGAGCTTTAAATCCGCCCTCCCGCCGGAGAAAAGCTTGACAAATGCTGATGAGAAAGGGGGGAAGCACTTACAGTGAATATGTGCAGGCAGAGCCATCGTTTGTTTTTTCTCCTGGCATCATTCTCATGTCAGGGCATCAACGAGCGAGCACCGGAAAGAGAACTCTGCACAAGTGGCTCCCGGTGATCCTCCAACATGGATCACATGTCACACTCCCTCTTGTCACATGACTGTGGCAAGAATTCTTCCACTGAATTCTTCCACTGACAAGATCTCCCCCTTCTCAGTTGGACACAGCCCCAGCCACCAGGGTCTTCTCTGCCTTCTAATTCCTAAGGATTCTCTTTTCCTGAGTGTCACAGAGATTTGGGGCACCCACTTATGCAGGCAGTAGGGAAATGTGTTTCCCTTTCTAAGCCCTTAATCCAGTCCCTATCTGTATTTCAGAGAGTGTGAGGGAGCGCAAATCCCATTTGGACGGCTTCTTCAAAGGACGCGTGTTTGAAAAGGATTCGCAGATTGCACACTAATCTAGACTGCTCTCGCACCCTGCAGTGAACCCTATTAAAATGGATGCTTGATAAATGCCAATAAGCTTTGTGAATGAATCTGCCCTGCCACCCCCTTGACAGGATGAAATAGCAATTGATTCTCAGACTTGTCAAAGGAATGAAAAAAGCCGTTCCGGGAGGGATCCCACCAGTGGGATAACAAGCAGTATCCTGTGGGAAGCAGGAAATTGGCATGCCCCAAAGCACTATGCCCCAGACACGCTGTTCAGAGGATTTGATATTAAGAGAGGGTGAGGCTCCAGCTCAGATAAAATAAGGAACCTTTCTCCCAGCTCCCCAAGTTTTCACTCCAAACTCAATTGTTTTCTGAAGGTACAGTACTCTTTTCTTTTCTGATGCTTCCCCTCTTGGGGCTGCCTGGTACAGCTGGGATGGATGGGAGCACACAGGTCTCCCAAAGGAATTTTTCATCCAAAAAAATGTCTAGTTGAAAATCTAAACATTTTTTTAAAATCCTGAGCAGCTGTAGTACTTACACTTCACAATCATCTAGTGCCTAGACCAGGGCTACTCAACACGCGAAATGCGGCCCACGGCACGTTTGTTTGCACAGGTTTGGGTTTATACAGGACTCAACACATGGCCCATGGGTGGGATCCTTTGAACATGGCCTCCACTGGGAACACGCTCCACAATGGCATCTCCCAGGTGGGGTGAGCATTGAAAGATGAAAATGGACGAGCTGGCTGAAACAGATGGGTACAGGGTGTTGGCCTTTCTAGCCCCCAGGGAGGAGGTGCCAGGAGTGCCAGGGCATTGTGGGAAGCGCTTTGTATTCATGACCACCAGTGTGAAAAGCTATTTGCATATATTTGCATATATATTTGCATGTATATGCAACCACACTTAAGTTGCGGCCCTCGGCATGTGCTGTGAGTATTATTGTGCCCCCCCTCCCCCGAGCCTTCCAAAGTTGAATAACCCTGGCCTAGACAGTGGGCACAGGAAACTAAGAGGACACAAAACTCAAAGCTGGCATATTCCAGTGGATCTGAGAGTTACATGCCTCACTCCCATGGAGCATCAGTAGGAACAGGGGGGCCAATTCCCAGAGAATGTCAGGCTAGAGAAAGAGTGCACTTTGCAGTCAGCATGCTGCAGATTAAACACTTGTCCTGTTTTTTTCCTCCTTCTCCGGTAGAGTGTTGCATTAATTTAGGAGCCAACTCCAGAAACGTCTTACCTCCGGCTTGCAAGAGTGTGACTTCAGGAAGATCAAGTTTCTGTGTCTTGCAAGGAAAATGGTCTCAAAATCATGAATGACAAAGCTTAACTTGGGTAACCTAGTCCAGCCCATAATAGACTGCACCAAATAGTCCCCATGATTTCATTGAGACTGTTTGTGGTGTGGTATCACATTCTGACTCTCCAAAGGCTTTGGTAGATGAATACCAGGACCTTGATCTAGTGCCAGCCCTGAGCACAGAAAGCCACTGGAGACTGTGCTGGTTTGATATGTTCCCCACGTCTTGCCCAGGAGGTGGGCTGCTGTCTGTTGGACAGGATGGAGATTTTTGGCTTAGCCTGACTAGACAAGCCATGAGGAGAAGATGATCTTGTTTGCCATGTCCTCATTTGAGAGAGAAGCATGAAGTTTCCTGGGGTCCTGGAGGAAGACATTGTATTCTTGACAAGCAGAGTTGACAAGCAGAGTTGTATTGGCTGTGCACTATTTCTGTCAAGGCTGTTACCCACTCTGGCACTTGGTGTACAGAAGATGGGGGCCTGCAAGAGGCTTTAAAATACCCTGCTACTAAAGGTTTCAGTTAAAAAAAACTCCCATGGTCACATCTCTGACCTTGGATGGTACAGCTATCACACAAAAGCAAAACCCCCTTTGAGAGCCTAGGAAGATGCATTTTGGGAATTTCTTCCTGTGGGGTACCCTCAAGCTCTTTAACCCTCTCTCTGGAGAGATCTTGAAAAAAAACTGTAATTCTCTTACTAGCTGACCTTGCCGTTTTAGGCCCATGAACATGAACCCCCTACATTCTAGGACCCAGGAATCAGATCATGGTCCTAAAAAGATGATTTTTATTAACAAAACAAAACATGCTTGGTAAAACATTATTTAGTTGCTAGACATTACAGAACAATTGAAAAAAGATTGAAGGCTCAGAAAATTGCTTCCCTGCAGTTCAGTTTAAAAGTGACAGTGTACAAGGGGGAGGTAGTAGATGGGCTCAGCACAGAGCAATCCAACAAATCCAAAATTAAAGAGAATAGCCCCATCGTATCTGACTAAACATTCCCTGTTCTACTCACATATCTGTTGTTCCAAGGTTTAGTCCTTCCCTAGGCATGGATGTCACTGGATTCTATGCCTGCCCCCCTGGCTTAATTCATGTCTACCAGCTCTGAGCTGGTTACACAGACTGGCACAAGAAAATCACTGCTTCCAATTCAAAATTCACACTCTCTTTCCACTAGCTCTCCTAGCTTTCTGTAAACACTTCCTGCTTCTCTCGCATTCCTGAAGACTCTCTAGGACCCACTGTCTATTGTTTTAACATTTATGGGCAAATTTGTGAACAGAATGGCTGGGATGTCCAGAAAAGGCTAGTATCTCTCCTATTCATCACAACTTTGATGACCTGGGTGCCAGACACCTGTGATAGAGGGTGAGGTTATAATTAATAGAGACGGTTGGGAATTTTTGTGATGGAAAATGTAGTTTTGGAAAAAAATCAAAATTTTCTGAGGACAAATTTTGATTTTGCTGAAAAAAATTGTCCATTGGGAAAACTATCATGCAATATTTCCTTTCATGTCTGTTTGAACATTAATGAATTTATTTTGAGTCCATTAAATTGCATTTCTCTATTGTGGCATGCTGCCTCATGGGCACTGAAATTCAGATTGCTTGATAGCACTCTTCTGTTGAATAGGCTGGGCTCTCTGGCCAGACTACCACTCCCATAATTCAACACAGTCTTCCCTCTGACTAAACTATGTGGCACATTGTCGGTGGAGTTGTAGTCTGGCCAGGGATCTCCTCAGCATGCTGGTGGCAGACAATTTCTGCTAAAGGCTCCTCTGTACATTGAAAAGGATGGCTGCTCAGACAGTCCACCTGTAAGGGCTGGGGAGAATAAAGAGCAGTTACCCATCACTCAACTGGAATTTGTTGGAGAGAAATGATCAGGACCAGCTTGGAACCAGACTGTCTACTCCAGCCAGGGCTTGTAATAGAGTCTGTGGGTCCTTGGGATCCACTCTCAAAGGCTGAGGTGTGGCCTGTGTCCATTGCCATGTGATTGTGGTTGTCCATCTGGGGAGTTAATCCATTTCTGGGAGTCATCTGTGTCAGCGGTGGAGACCATGCAAAAACCTAGTGCTCTTGGTTGTTTCAGCATGAAGTTGAAACTCAGAGTATGAACCCACAGAAACAACCAACCCAAAAAGCACCCTCTCCGTTAAACTAATCTTTCCTCTTTCTCACACTGACAACATTCTAGGTACAGGATGGGATGGGAAGAAGGAGGACTCCATGGTACATTCTCAGATGCTGGATCCCACCTATAAATTTGGGATCACATCACGTGAGATGAGATCCTCAGGTGAAAAGGGCAGCTACAGAGGAACAGTCCTGTTTGGAGATGGGCCCAAGCTGTGATGTTCAGATTAGGATTCTGATCCAAATTTGCTCTGCAGGCAGCATTTTCGATCTGGGATTCCAGCCCATCTGCAGTTGTCGTTTTTTTAAGAACACATGACCATGGGCTGGAAATTTAGCTCCTATGCCAGTCCCACTTCTGGTCATTGATATATGAGTATGGCCAGGCAAAAAAGGGTGTGACCTAGTATTCCCTGTAAGCTGAGCACTTGTGCGATCACTTAGGAGAGATTCCAGTGCCGCCCAGCTGATTAGCAGAGCTCCCACAGCTAAGCTTTTTGTTTCTCCTGGTGGTGAACATTCGCGCATGCTTTGGTGCACATAAAAAATTATTCTGTACATGGATGGAAAAAACATTCACATGTGGATGGAAAAGATTAGAGGGAACATTGGTGTGGCCAGGGAGTCCTTGCTCCTACTGATCTGCAGCCACCATATTGGGGCAGTCAAATGTAAGTTAGAGGAACATGCTGAGAATAGGGCTGGACTGCCCCATAGTCTGCCTTAGGATTAGGGTAGCATAAAGGTGGTTTGTTATACTGCTTATCCCTTGCCTTGCTCCAAGTGCAGCTTGTCAGGATGACAGGATCAGGCCCATGACTAAAAGCCTGTGCCCCTTTGAAATCATCAATGAAAATTACTTTTAAGGGATCCTTTGGGCTACTAGAAGGGCGTTGCTCCCCACTTTTCATTTAGTCATAATTTGGTATTGCTAATCAAGGAAGGCATGAAACCCTTTCCCCATCGTGGAATGTTGCCATTTGGATTGTGGGGAATATGAGTGTTTGTTGCAGCTTCTCTGTTTGAAACTCTCCGGACTGGGGTTCTCTTGACTGTTGAACAATGCTTTGCAAAGAGGAGCTGGGTTTATAAATAATGCATTTCCTTTGTCTTGCAGGAATTCTGGCGGCAGAGGTACAATCAGATCAGCTGTGAACAGCTTACATAGCAAATCTAATAGGTTTGTAAATTAGATTTTGTGTTCATTTGTTTTTGCTGTAAGGCAGCTATTAATCTTCTTTGCTGGATGGTACTCTTCTTATTTAGCAAATGTATCTGGTTCTTTCCACTTCTGCTTTGCATTTTCTTAATCATTCTCCCTCTCTTTTAATGCAATAATTATTTGCAAATGACCCGGGATCTGCAAATTGCAGTGGCTGAGGATATGGAAGAGAATCATTTATTGTACAAACTAAGTCAGAGGAAAAGTTGCCACCTTTGCAATTTTCCACTGAGGTATTTAAAAAAGGATGTCTTCCTATGACCATCATTCTGTTGCATCATAATGCCACTCAGGGTATGTCTACACAGCAGAGCTAAAGTTGAACTAAGCTACGCAACTTGAGCTACGTTAATTGCGTAGCTTGAATTGAAATAGCTTAGTTCAGCTTTTGGTGCTGTGTACAGAGCCGGAAGTATGAGGAAGAGCACTCTTCTTCCAAATTCCCTTACTCCTCGTACAATGAGGGTTACAGGAGACAGAGTAAGAAGTCCTCTAGCTCGAAATAATGCCGCTGGGTGTACATAGCCTCGGTGACACAGAGACATCACAAATCACAGTCATTCTGTGGCATTATGGACATTTAATGGTATTTGGGACCTCCTTTTAGGTCATTTGCAAGATCAGCCCATGTCATCACAACATTGTTATGTTCCATAATTGGGTAGCTTAGTGACGTCAGTCAGTGACACTTTGTGTCATTGCATCACACTGTGACATGGTGATGCCACAAACATCATCAAAATACAAAAACCGTCACGCACAACAAAATCACAGTGATTGCTACAAGGGTTTTCTCCACGTGGCTGCATTTTTTTGCATTTTCTAAATTTGCCTTGCAGGAGATCAGATTATGTGGCGAAGTGCGAGATTGGTAATTATCCTTATTGGCAGTCTCCACAGATCATACTTTGCTATTTTGTATAAACACACACAGTGGTAACTAGCACCTAGAAATATATTCAGCTTCCCTCTCTAAATATTAAGTAGCATGAGTCCTAAATACCCTCACATGTGCCTGAGATCTCCTGTCAATCATTCCCCATCTGTACCTGAAGCAAAGAGACCTCCTTTCAACTGGCAGTAAATTGCCAAGGCGACCTGCCCAGGACAGCCAGCATTTCAGGAGGAAAGGAATCACACTATGACATTGATGAAATTGAATGTAGAGAAATGTAAAGTACTGCATATTGGAAAAAATAATCCCAACTACAGGCAGTCCCCGAGTTACGCGGATCTGACTTAAGTCGGATCCGCAGTTACGAACGGGGCTTTTCTCGCCCCGGAGGGCGCGAGTGGCGGGATACCCAGATGCGCCGCGGTCCAGCCGCCCGCGTCCTCCGGGGCGAGAAAAGCTGCTCCGCGTCTCCCTGGTCTGCGGGGGCGGAACCCCCCGCAGACCAGGGAGACGCGACGCAAAGCCACGGAGCACGTGGGCAGCGGGACAGCCCAGACGCGCCGCGGCTGTCTCGCTGCCGGTGTCCTCCGAGGCTTTGCTCCCTGTCTCCCTAGTCTTCTGGGGGGAGCCCCCCCAGCAGACCAGAGAGATGCGGAGCAAAGCCGCGGAGCAAAGCTGCGGAGCACGTGGGCAGCGGAACAGCCCAGCAGACCAGGCTTTTCTCCCCGACGACGCCTGGGGTAGAGCACCTGGGGCGCTGCCAGGTTGGTCCCGCAGCGCCGCTCCTCGGTGCTACTGGACCAACCCGGCAGCACCCCAGCTGCTCTGCCTCAGGCGTTCCCAAGTCAGCCGCTGCTGAAACTGACCAGCGGCTGATTCCAGGAAGCCCAGGGCAGAGCAACTCTGCCTCGGGCTTCCTGTAGTCAGCCGCTGGTCAGTTTCAGCAGCAGCTGAATCTGGATGCCAGTTCTGACTTACATACAAATTCAACTTAAGAACAAACCTACAGTCCCTATCTTGTACGTAACCCGGGGACTACCTGTATACATGTACAAAATGGTGGGGTCTAATTTACCTACAGCTACTCAAGAGAGCGATCTTGGCATCACTGTGGATAGTTCTCTGAAAACATCCACTCAGTGTGCAGCAGCAGTCAAAAAAGCAAATAGAATGTTAGGAATCGTTAAAAACGGGATAGAGAATAAATGAGAAAATCTCCTATTGCTGTTATATAAAACCATGGTACTCCCACATCTTGAATACTGTGTACCAATGTGGTCGCCTCATCTCAAAAAAGATCTATTGGCATTGGAAAAGGTTCAAAGAAGGACAACAAAAATGATTAGGGCTTTGGAATGGGTCCCATATGAAGAGAGATTAAAAAGACTTAGAAAGAGGAGACTAAGGGGGGATATGATAAACGTCTATAAAATCAAGACTGGTGTAGAAAAAGTGAATAAGGAAAAGTTATTTACTTGTTCCCACAATATAAGAACTAGGGGTCACCAAATGGAATTAGTAGAGAGCAGGTTTAAAACAAACAGAAGGAAGTTTTTCTTCACTCAGCGCACAGTCAACCTGTGGAACTCCTTGCCGGAGGATGTGGTGAAGACTAGGACTTTAACAGGGTTAAAAAAAGAGCTAGATAGATTCATGGAGGTTAAGTCCGTCAATGGCTATTAGCCAGCATGGGTAGGAATGGTATTGCTAGCCTCTGTTTCTCTGGAGGTGGGTGACGGGAGGGATCACGTGAGGATTACCTGTTGTGTTCCCTCCCTCTGGGGCATCTGGTATTGGCCCCTGTCAGTAGACAGGATACTGGGCTTGATGGACCATTGGTTTGACCCAGTATGGCTGCTCTTATGTTTTTATGTTCTTATGACACCACACTGCTGTACCCCATATTGCATCATCCTGAATGGACATGGCCTTATGTCATGAGGCTGCAGCTTCCAGAGCTCACTATCAGGACAGTTTTACCTGGTGCGATCAAAAGCATCCCTTTCTATTTGCACTCCATGCCTCTCTCCCGCTGGGGTGTTGACCTGCTTGGTGTAGATCTCTTTATTTGCTGACTCTCTGCTGGCTAAAAGAGGCCCCTTGTACTAAGGAGGGACATTCCGCTTAGCTGGCATCAAACACAATGGCTATGAATTTTTTAGCATACTCTGAAGGGTGAAGGGTTTTTCTGGGCTGCACATACATGCTGTGCTTCCTGGTGAGCCTCTCGGTTCTTCTTTTTGGAGAGAAGCTCACAGACATAAAGTATGCAGAGCCTCCCGCCAGTTATGCCACTGGATGCAAAGTGAATTGAAATGTTGGGGTCTTGATTGTTTTTCTGGTTAAATTCAGGGTCTCAGAATGATCATGTCCAGAGTGGTAGCTGGGCACATGACTACTCTCTGGTCCTCCCTGACCAGTCATTCCCCAATGCCTGTGCCCCTTGTGCAGAATGAATGCACTGAAATCCCATTGTTCTCCCCTGAAGGGAAGAAAAGTGACCTAAGAGCCCTGCCGTTTGTAATGGGGCGTTTGGCAGTACTGGTTGAATCTCTCTAGTCTGACACCCTCCGAATCTGAGCAGTGCTGAACCAGAGAATTTGCCAGTCCCCGGGTGATCAATATTGTCTAGCAGCATTACCAACACTTTCACTGCTTATGGGCTCTTAGGGTGCGTTTACACAGCACCCTTACCTCGAAATAGCTTATTTCAATGTTGTTTTGAAATAGCTTTTTTCAAAATTTGGTGCTGTCCACGCAGTGCCAGATTTCGAAATATGGTGCTATTCCAAAATGTCTGTTATCCTTCATGCAATGAGGTTTACGCGGCCGTCAGAATAGTGAGCCTGTTATCTTTTGATATAATGGGCTTCCACTTAAGATGCAGAATAGCTAGTTTGGAATACCAGTGATATCCTGAAATAGGACCACTGCGTACATGTAGCCTTCGAAGACATTTAGGAGTAAATTAGGCTAAATAACAGCACAGAACACAGAGAGCCAGGACTGGTGGCTATAAGCAAACTTTGTGGGACCAAGGAAACTTGGCCACACCCATGATAAGTCGACAACCAGTTAACTCAAATCATGCTGGACCACTGATGTTGCCAGACCAGAGAGTGTACAGGTTTGACCCGTAGTACCAAATCCAGCATGCAGTGCCCAACATTTCAACTAAATTAATTTCACGCACTGAGCTAACATAAAGGTCACTTTGTTATGAGGTGGGTTTAATCCAGCATAATAGGTAGATCTGTCTTTTGTGAGAAGTGCGTTTGGGTTTGTAGCTGGTTGTGTCATCATCTGTGATCCAGACTGCATTTGCTGTCAGTGTCTAGAACCTCTGTGTGTGTGAACCTGTATCTGTGGCTAAGAGATTCTCTCTGTGTTTTGTTTGTGTGGGTGTCTGTGGGTGTGTATCTTGCTATGTCTAGACTGCAATCTTTTTCCGGAAGAGGAAATGCAAATGAAGCATTCATTAGCATTTCTCGTGCTCTTATTTGCATATCTTTTTCCGATCCTTTTTGCGGAAGAGGTTTTTGTGCAAAAAATCCCTGTGTACATGGGGCTTTTTTGCGCAAAAAAACCCCTTTTGCGCAAGAACCCTTATTCCTCAAAAAATGAGGTTTACGGGCTCTTGCGCAAAAACTTCTTCCACAAAAAGGATCGGAAGAGGATATGCAAATGAGAGTGCAGGAAATGCTAATGAGCACTTCATTTGCATTTCCTCTTCCGGAAAAAGATTGCAGTCTAGATGTAGCCTTAAGTGTGTCTGCCTGTTGAGCCTGAGTGTTTGGCAGTCTGTCCATGTATGCACATGTCTGTGACTCTGTCTGTCATTTGTGTATGTCTATCTGCGTTTATGTCTGTGTTTGTGTAAATTTGTGCCCATATGTGTGTGTAGCAGAAAATAAATAGGCTTTCCTTCCCTGCTCAGGTAATAACTGCAATTTTGTTTTTCTGAAGAAGTTTGAATCCCAGCCACCTCAGAGCGATTAGAGATGCCATTGGGATGCTAACAGATCGCATCTCCCCCCTCCCCTTCTGTCTCTCTTTTCTCTAGAGCTGAAGTAGTAATAAATGGCTCTTCATCTCCAGCTGTTGTTGACAGAAGTAATGAAAGCATTAAGCACAACATTACACCAGCTTCATTCAGATGGAGACACAACCAGACACTCGCTTTGAAGATCAGGTACTGGTAATTACCTATCGGACAAGAGACAGATTTGGTCCTCTCCAGTGCAAACTGGCAAATTGCCTCTGTATATCATCTACAGAAGTCAAGAGAGAAATAAAATGTTTATCTCCTGCTGGGCCAGCATTCATATCCACAAGCGATCGCTTGGAAACGAATTCCCAGCTCAGCCCGGTGGCCTCACGCTAACAGAGCTGCAAGGCTTGAGCCTCCACTGGCGGAGACAAGCAGGGGCTAGAGGGCCCTGCAGAGGCATCACAATCAGCCACTCCTGGAGGGAAGGAAATCTGTTGCCTTGTGGGTCAACGCGGCGGCTCCTGCTGGTTGAGAGCAGAACTGGAAGTGATGGGAGCTTGAGGACCTGCTCCGGTGGAAAGGGGGGCATGGGAGATGCTCACATGAAGGAGGGGAGATGTTTGATCCTACTCGTGGGTTAGCAGATGGAATACAGAAGTCATAGTGGCTCTTGAAGGCTTTCAGCCTTGCTGTGGAGCATAGACAGGCAGGAGGAGGATGCTTTGCAGTTGGAGACCAGGCCGCAAGCTTTCCTTAATGCCTGTTTTCGTTCTTTCCCAAGGAAACAGATCTTGAAGTTCCTGGATGCCGAGAAGGATATCTCGGTGCTGAAGGGGACCCTGAAGCCCGGGGACGTCATCCACTATGTCTTTGACAGGGACAGCACCATGAACGTCTCTCAGAACCTGTACGAGCTGCTGCCAAGGACCTCGCCCCTGAAGGGCAAGCACTTCCGGACCTGCGCCATCGTGGGCAACTCAGGGATCCTGCTGAACAGCGGCTGTGGGAAGGAGATTGACGCTCATAACTTCGTGATCAGGTAGTGCCGGGTCAGAGAGGCCTGGCCTCTCATACAGCAGGGCTGCTCCTCACGATCACAAAACTCACAGGGACCCAGGGATAGGATCCCCCAGACTCTGAGCCAGGCAACGGGGCCAGCGAGAGCCTTTTCTCTCACTGGGGGTACGTCTAAATTACATGGCTCCGTCGACGGAGTCATGTAGATTTGTTGTTTTGGCAAAGTCAAATGAAGCCGCGATTTAAATGATCGCGGCTTCATTTAAATTTACATGGCTGCCGCGCTGAGCCTACAAACAGCTGATCGGCTGTTTGTCCACTCAGCGCACTAGTCTGGACGCTCCCCTGCCGACATCAAAGCCCTTTGTCGTCAGTCCCGGTAAACCTCGTCCCATGAGGAATAACGGGGCTGCCGACAAAGGGCTTTGATGTTGGCAGGGGAGTGTTCAGACTAGCGCGCTGAGCGGACAAACAGCCGATCAGCTGTTTGTCGGCTCAGCGTGGCAGCCATGTAAATGTAAATTACGCCGTGATCATTTAAATCGCGGCTTCATTTGACTTTGCCTATGTGTCTAATCTACATGCCTCTGACGACAGAGGCATGTAGTCTAGACACAGCCTGGGGGACTGACAGAGTGCTGCATATTCCAGGCCTCCTTCCTCCGCCCTCGCTCCCCTTGCCCACTGGGTATGCTACATAGTGCCGGGAGCCCCCTGCTCAGGGCGGGAAGATGGGCAGGTAACAAGAAAGCCCAAAGGGGAGTGTTTAGTTAGTAGGATGAGTTCAAAGAGATGCAAACGGTCGGCAAAGGAGCCAGGGCTATGATGTACCCAGAGCCCCTCAGCAGGGGGCCTTGCACAACATCACAAGCCTGCCCGCCACAGCCTGATGCACTCCACAAGCACACAGACACACTATCCACCCACACAGACCCCTCTCCTGTCATGAACACTTCCACCACCCTCTCCACACCCGCACAGACACACTCCCACCACTCACACCCTAACATAGAAACATACACATCTCACACATGCCACTTCTCCCCTCCAACACACGTCGCCCCACACATCCCTTTTCACACTCCCACCACTCACACCCTAACATAGAAACACACACATCTCACACATGCCACCTCTCCCCTCCAACACACGTCGCCCCCCACGGCTTGGCAAAGAAGTACACCAACACTGATGACACATACCCCAGTCAAATACCCCTGATGCAAGCCAACCATACAGACACACATACCATTCCAACCCACACACTCCCTACCTTCTCCCACTGTCACCTACATCCAGTCCACAGACAACTCAACCCAAGCCTCCCTCATATGCATCACTCCCACCCCAGCGCACACTCTGTCCTTACACATGCACACGCTCACACATACACAAGCACCCATGTACACAGACATACCACCCCTTTCCCCTTACTGGAACACATAGAATCCCTACACAAGCCAGACATGTACTCTCCACTTCTCTCTCTCTCTCTCTCTCTCTCTCACACACACACACACACACACACACACACACACACACACACACACACACTCACTTACATTCCCAGTCACACAACTGTCAAATTAATACTTGCAATACCAAACCCAGAGAAGGAAAGTACCTGCCCCTTGACCCCAAGCCCATTCAGATCTGTTAGCTGAGGAGCGCTGCATGTCTGCTGGTGATTTATGTCTGCACAGACACTTGCTTTCTGGCAAGTCTATTATGAAGACAGCCCAATCTATCAGTGGCTTATATCAGCAGTCCTGCGTGTGACATGGGAAAGGAGATAATGCTTCCGTTATCCTCTGCATGAGCATGGTCAACCCAACCATACTGGGTGTCAGAGTGGAGCTCAGGGTCTCTCTCTGATCTATGGGTATGTTCCCTGGATGATTTGCTCAGCAGCTTGAAGTGGAACAAAAGCCAGCATGGAAAACCCAGGCTGCCATGGGCACAGCAAGGGTTAGGCCGGGGTCCTTAGGACAGCAACAGTGACAACTCTCGTAGGCAAGGTCTACACTACGAAGGTCAGCTGATGGGGTGGCAACATTTCTATGACCGAAGCCCTAGTGTGGACACAGTTGCAGAAAGCGCTTTTGCTGTATAACTTACTTTGCTCGGGGAACCAGAATACATTAGATTGGGCAAAAGCTGGAAAGCTGGTGCAAACTGCATAGGCACGAGAAGGGTTTGCCGCACAGCTAAATGTGCACAGCCATACCAACCAGCCTTTTCTAGTGTAGACTGCGCTGCAGTAGGGCTGGGGACAAGGAAAGCTGGGTCCTGCATTCTTGGGCACACAGACTGCCAGGTCTTTAGCTTTCCGATCCTGTATTCCCTTGGAGTTTATTCGCCATTAAGGCAGCATGCCCTAATGACTAGAGTAGAGTCTAGGAATCAGGACTTTTGCATCCCATTCCTGGCTGTGTGTACCTTTGAGTAAGCCACTTTGATTCTTAGACTTAAAGGTTGGAAGGGACCCTCCTGATCCTCTGATCTGACTCCTGCACATTGCAGGCTACAGAACCTCACCCACCTGGTTCTGAAATGGATCCCTGACCTCTGGCTGGGTTACTGAAGCCCTCAAATCATGATTTAAAGAGCTCTAGTTATACAGAGAATCCACCATTTAGACTAGTTTCAACCTGCAAGTGACTCGTGCCCCATCCTGCAGAGGAAAGCGGAAAACCCCCATTGTCTCTGCCAGTCTCACCCAGGGAAAAATTTCTTCCTTACCTCAGATATGGAAGTCAGTTAGGCCTTGAGCATGCGGGCAAACCCCCCAAGCAGGCACCTGGGAAAGAATTCTCTGTAGTAACTCAGGCTTGGTCTACTGGAGCTGAAGGTCAACCTAAGATTCACAACTTCAGCTACGTAAATTGGGTAGATGGAGTCAATATATCATAAATCACCATCCACACAGTGGAAAGTCGACTTCCCTTCCTCCTCGTGAGGAGCAAGAGTACCAGCACCAACAGGGGTGCCCTCTGAGTTCAATTTAGCGAGTCTTCACTAGACTCATTACATGGAACACCAGAAGTTCGATCGTGGCAGCATCTATCTTCCCTGTAATGTAGACTTATCCTCAGAGTCCTCCTCATCCAGTGTCCTGGCCTGTCTCCAGCCGTTGGGGCTTTTTGCTACTGGCAGTCATTGGGGACGCATGCCATTGTGGGCAATCTCATCATACCATCCCCTCTAAAAGTTCTCAAGCTCAGTCTTGTTGTAAGTTAGGTTTTTGGCCCCTCCCCTACTTCCTTTATAAGGCTGCCCAGAACTTCTCTCCTCTGATGGTTAGAAACATTTGCCGAGTTCTGAGCCTAAATTTGTTGATGGCCAGTTTATAGCCATTTGTTCTTGTGTCCACCTTGGCGCTTAATTAAATAACTCCTCTTCCTCCCTTGCATTTATCTCTCTGATGTATTTATAGAGAGCAATCATATCTGCCCTCTGCCTTCATTTGATTAGGTTAAACAAGCCAATCTTGGATCATGCTAGTAGCCCTTCTCTGCATCTGTTTCAGTTTGAATTCACCTTTCTTAAAGAAGGCAGACCAGAACTGCACACAGGATTCCAGATGAGGTCTCACCAATACTTTTTATAATGATACTAACACTTTCCTGTCTCTGGGTGTGTCTAGACTACAGGGTTTTGTCGACAAAAGTGGGCTTTTGTCGACAAAACTTTGCCTGTGTCTACACTACTGTAAGTCTACAGAACGTGGCAGTTTTGTTGATGGTGGTAAGCCTTGTTTTACAAGGAAGAACACCTTTCTCGACTTTTTCACAGCTGCATCATATTGACAGCTTATAATCCTCCTGTGATCAATCAATATGCCCAGATCTTTCTCTTCTTGTGTCACTCCCAACTGATAAGTCCCCAGCTTGTAGCAAAAATTCTAGTTGTTAGTCCCTAAATGTATGAGGTTACACTTTGCATTATTTATTTTCGACCCATTTCTTTTACTCCAGTTTACAAGATCATCCAGAACCTTTTGTATGGTATTCGGGTCCTTCTTTGTATGATCAATACTGCCCAACTTTGTAACATCTGCAAATTTCATTAGCACATTCTCACTTTTTGTGCAAAGGTCGGTAATAAAAATGTGAACTAAGATTGGTCCTAAGACTGATCCCTGAGGAACTCCACTAATAACCTCCCTCCAGCCTCACAGTTCACCTTTCGGTACATTTCACCCATTGTTGTCACCCCTTTAATCAATTCCTTATCCACTTTTCACTTCTCATATTAATCCCCATCTTCTCCAATTTAACTAAAATGTTCCCACATGGAATAGTATGGAATGCCTTACTGAAATCCAGGCAGACTAAGTCTACTGCATTTCCTTTGCATAAAAAACCAGTTATCTTCTAAATAAGATCAGGTTGGTCTGGCAAACCATGTTGTATTTTATCCCAGTTACCATTCACCATTATATCCTTAACAACTTTCTCTTTCAAAATTTGTTCCAAGGCCTTCATGCAGTGGAAGTCAAAGTAATGGGCCTGTAGTTTCCTGGATCACTTTTCCCCCCTTTCTAAAAAATAGGAATTTTTATTTTTCAGCCATAGGGTACAATTCTCAAGTTACCAGAGTCATTACAAATTCTTGCTATTGGGTTTGCAGTTTCATGTGCCAGCTCCTTTAATATTCTAGGATGGAAATTATTTGGGCCCTCTGATTTAGTCCCATTAAGCTGTTTGAGTTTTATTTCCACACTGGATGTAGTAATTTCCACCTCCATATTTTCATTGCCATTAGCTACCCTGCCACTACCCCTAAACTCATCATTAGCCTGATTAAAACTGAGGCAAAGTAGTTGTTTAGGCGTTGGGCCATGCCTTGATCTCCACTCCATCCTCAGTGCCTAGAGGTCCCTTTTCTTCTTTCCGTGTTTTCTTCTTATTTATATGGCTATTGAATCTTTTACTATTGGTTTAAATTCCCTTTTCAAGGTCTAACTTTGCTTGGCTTTTGACAGTTCTCACTTTATCCCTACACTGTCTGACCTCCAATAGGTAGTTTTTGTTGCTGATCCCTGACAGCTTCCATTCCTTGTAGGCTTTCTGCTTTCACGTAATCGGTCTGTGCCTCAGTTTCCCCCTTGACAATATGAGGATACTGACAAAGACTTTGCTGTAGTGATAGTTGGGAGAAGTAATTCTTCAGTGCTCAGTACAGGCTTTGAGACTTCAGCTGCAAGGCACTACCAAAATGGATTTGATGGGCAACATGAGGGTGTTCCAGAGGTTTTGGCACAGAAGAAGGGCACCCTTTCAGGGCCTTGTGAGGTCCCATCAGTTGCTCACATGCTCCATTCTGCCAGCACCGGGCTCTGGTGCGTAGTAATGGATCAGTAGTCATCTGTCCCACAGCCAGAATGCCAAAAATAAGTGACTTGGAGACCACCGTCAGGAGCAACTGGGCAAGCGGTTGTTTTGGTTCCAGCTTGATGCAAATGTATCCCTCTCAGCCTCCTTGCCTCATGGCTTCCCCTGCTCCGCCACATGGGCTGGAATTACAGACAGTGAGTGTGACGAGTTTTCAGAGCAGAAGCTGCGAATTCCCTTTGTGTGCATGTCTGTGCACACGCATGTGCCTGTGCATGTACGTGTGCTTGTGCACATGTGTGTTTGCACGTGGGTGCATGCATGGGCACCCATTCTTAGAGGGGGCACCATTGCAGAGAGGTTTCTCTGAGTCACAGCCCCTAAGCAGCCTGGCCCTGTGAAGGCCACAGTCATTGATACCCACGGGAGGAGGAGGCCAGGGCTATCATTACCATTGCTGGTGCCACGGGGTCTGCTGCTAGCAGGCAATGGCTGAGAGGAGAAGAAAGGATTTGGGATAATATGACTCCGGCCAGGCTAGAACAAAGCATTTCCTGAGGCTACATGGCCAGCTCCTCTCTCTTCCCAGTGATGGGTTCTGCTTGTGCTAGGTGCCAGCCACTGTTTGTGCCTCCCCCTTCCCTGGTACACACACCATCATCAGAGGTCAGGCTCACCGATGGGGGAGGGGGAAGAGAGAGTAGCTGTTCCAGGGCTTGGCCATTCACTGCAGCACTGGTGCTGGCTAGAGCCCCAGGCCTTTTAAATCACCACTGAAGTCCCCGGTGGCACTGAAGGGCTGAGGCGTGGGGGGAGGCTAGCCTCCAGCCATACCCTTTCCACTGTGGCCCCGCCCCTTCTAGGAGTACAGCCCGCCCCCTCCCCATGCCTTGCCCAGAGCCCAGCAATTCTGTGGCCCCCTCGCCAGAGGTACCAGTGGGCTCTGCATCTCATCCCACTTGACATTCAGAGCTAGATGCTCTGATACTGATGCAAAGGGACACACAAGATCTCCACTGCACGGAGGGTTTCCCTGCTCTGGAAAAGTCACTTCAATTCAAATTTGTCATAGCAGCAAACATAGGCATTTTGTTCCCTGGTGTCTCTTAACTGAGCACAGAGCCAGTCTCAGGGGTTGGCGAGCCGGGTGGTTGCCTGGGGCCACCATTTTCAAGGGGCCGCTGACAGAGCTGTCTTAGGGGTGGGCCATGACCACATTTCGGTCCAACCCCCCGAATTCTCCCCCCAGGTTTCCCTGGTTACTCCCCGACCCTTTTTTTGTTTGTTTTTTGTTTTTGCTTGACAAATTTTTGTCCATTGTTTTTAAACCATCTGGCAACCCTACTGGTGAGCCGGGCACAGGACCGCCAATACCCTGGGACATATATGAACATCCACACCGAGCCACGTGTGCAAATCTTACAAACATACCTACACACTTTAGCGCATTCAAAAGCAAGTGTGTGCCTGTAGAGACACAGATGAAGCCATTCCCACAACTGTGCAAACATGCGTGCCGACATAGACCTGGGCACATAGACGTACACATTCATAAGCATACACATATGCGGACACTATTCTCCACACATTTGCATGGTACACACACACTGTCTGAGTTGCTCTTCCCATAGTATTTTTTCTATATTAAAACCATAGTCTTGAGCTGAATCATGTGCTCTGAAGTCACAGTAGCAACATAGCCAGATGCCTAGGAGCCACTGGTATATTACTAGCAGGCTCTGGATAGATCATGTTCCAGGGAATTGGTAACAGGAGGCAGACGCTTTTTCCTACGATATCTGCCATGAGTCTGATCTGGGGTTGTGGTGACTGAAAGGCATTTCATGTAGCTCACTGAACAAACACCACCAGTAGGCAGGTGCCCTCATCGGCATCATGCTCCCCTGCTTGTAATAAAATATTAACAAATCCTCTTAACATCCCCCTGGTGTTCTTGACCTACATTCAGGCAGGGGACATGGGCTAAGTGATTTGCCAAGGGTCATCCAGGCAGACAGTGGCAGAGGCAGGATTCAACATGGGTGGGGTTGCCAAGTGTCCAGACAGGTATTGAACTGGACAGATGGGTATTTGTGCTTTCTGTCCGGTAAAAAAATTCAGAAAATGCCAGACATCTAAAACTCTCAGGAGCCCAATGGAAGGCTGGAAGGCCGCTTGGGACTTGCAGTGCAGCTTTTTGGTGGGGTACGGTATTTTTTGTGAAACTATGTGGCAACCCTAAACATGAGCCACTCCTGGTCCCTAGAACTGTGCTCAGCCAGTACCCCAGGCTGCTGCATCACCACCACACTCCTCAAGCATTGATTGCCCCTCTCTCTCCCCACTCCAGTTGGTCTCTTCAAAGAGAGGGCAAAGAGGGACTGAGCCCTGGAGACTGAGTTCTGCTCTCGTCCCAAGAAGGGACACAAAGGGGAGGTGCACCCACGCCCTGGTGCTACCTGTGCCACCCCAGGATTGGCAACCCAGCGCCTTACCCCAGTGCTAGCATCCACCCACTCAGGTTTGTTGTTCTCCTTCCCTTGACGCCCTCTCCTGTGTTGCAGGTGTAATCTGGCCCCTGTCCAGGAATATGCCTGGGACGTGGGGACGAAGACAGACCTTGTGACCATGAACCCTTCGGTCATCCAGCGGGCTTTCGAGGACCTGGTGAACGAGACCTGGCGGGAGAAGCTGCTGCAGCGTCTCCACAGCCTCAACGGCAGCATCCTCTGGATCCCAGCGTTCATGGCCAAGGGGGGCAAGGAGCGCGTGGAGTGGGTGAACGAGCTCATCCTCAAGCACCGCATTGACGTCCGCACCGCCTACCCCTCGCTGCGCCTGCTCCATGCCGTCCGAGGGTGAGACTTCCTGCCTGGCCCTCTCAGGGGCCCAGGAGCTGTGCTGGGGATATGGTGGCTGCGTCTTGATGATCCCTCCATGAAAGGCTTGGTGGGGACCTGTGGGAGAGCTTGGCTGATCTAGTACCAGGTTCCTGCAGCCACCGGACACGCGTGTGCTGCAGACCTGATGTTCCTGATGTTGTGTTACTCATGAACCGCTAGAGCAAGAGTGAGGTGCTTTGTGCTGGAGCTGGCCTGAGCCAAGCCCGCCACAGGTCACTCAGTGTTTTATTTTGCAGACCACCAGGAAGGGCACAGGGAGCAATGGATGGAGCATGGACCAGAGCTGGAGAAGCTCTGCTTTAGATCTTTGCAAGCTGAGGCTCCCAACACAGGTCCCATTGCAGCCAGTGTTTGCCTATAGCTCTGGAATTTGGTGAGCTAGCAGCATTTACTCCCGTGTTCCTGGTCCCTCAGACTGGGAATGCTTTGTTGGCTCTAGGCCTGGATTTCAGAGCAGCGTAACTTTCAGACCTGCAGTTTGACGGGTGTATTTGTTGTTTCTCTTTGAGGAATTTGTGCTTTACTCTGCTTAGCTAGTGAGTAATCTGGCTCCTTCCCCATTCTTGTGTCTCAGGCACAAACATGGTCCTCCTGGAGCTAGTTGGGTCAGAAGAGGGAATGAGCTACAAAACCTTTCACTGATTCCTGGATCAGGAGTGGAGGAAAGTGGCTGCCAACTCATGGCTGTTCTAGAGTATCCTGTTTGAAATGATATTGGTGGTTTCAGCCCACTGCTGGTAGATAGGCATTCACCGCATACAACCCCATCACCAACAGCAGCAACCTCGTTGCAAGTGTCAAACGCAAAGCCAAGGGCTAGATGGATATAACTTCCTTTTATGCCTAAGAGTGTTGAGTCTCAGGCCTGGTCTATATTAGACCAGGCAGGTCAGCTTAAGGCAAGGGTGGAGAACCTCACGCCCAGGGGCCAGATGTGATCCCCGACTTGCCTGGATCCAGCCCCTGAGTCTCAGAGCCCCACCCCCCGCCAGCATTGGGGAGGCTGTGCAGGTGCTCCAGCCACACTGCTGCACCACCACACTGCAGGAGCACACAATATCTACTAGGCTGGGCCCCCCTCAGCTCTGGTGGGCCAGGGGAATGTGAGGAGTGTCTTTCTCCTCAGTTGGGGGCCATGTCAGGGAGACCCATGACTATTTTTCCTGTTGGCCAGCAGCCCCCGACCCCTGGCTTAAGGTAAGCCAACCAGCTACACAAAATGCACACACTCTCAACGGCCTCCCTTACTGCTCGCAGAATGAGGAGTATAAGACACGGGCGGGAGCTGGCCTCAGTGTTCCATTTGGGGGGTCTACACTAGCCCACTAAATTGAACACTAGAAGATCGACCTCCAGAGGGTCGTTCTTCTCCGTAGAGTAGATGTACCCTACAGTGAAGGAGTGAGAGGCGAGCATCTGGTCTATTTTCTCTGTGAATAGGGCGACTCGTAGCCTCTGAATCTGTTTCTTCCCTCCTGTATTAACCATGCAGACTCCTCCTCCCCTTTATTTCTGGCTCTTCCTATAACATCCCCTTGTCCCTTGAGATGTTGCTGGCCTAGCCGAGGTGAGGAAGTTCTTTTGCTCCCTGTTTTAATGTCATCAGATCCAAAACTGAAGCCAACAGCCTGTGGGGCTCTACTAAAGTTTCCCGAGATCACGGGCTTCCTGGGGATGAACAAGAACTTCCCTAGAACTGGATTTCTTCTTCACAAAGCCAGGAGTGAGCTGGCTTAACAGCCGAGGACTGTCATCCTCTACCATTGCAACTCCGCATGGAGATGCAACCTCCTCAGGTTACGGCAATGCTGGGGACTTGGTAGTTGTCCTGCAGGCTGGGACGGGGTGGTTGGACATGGGTTCGGCTATGAAATGCAGCACTGTGGTGTGGACATGTTGGTGGCTCTGTTGCTCTGACAGAGAGCCAAGGAGAAAGCTGAAAATGAAGGGGATCTAAGGAGGTCAGTAGCGTCATTGGTACAAGGTGCTTTGTCGCTATGGCAATGAGGGCCAGGTAAAGTGATCGGATTAATGATGGCTGGCTGGAATGGCACAGAGAGATGTCGCCTGGAGCCACTGAGCTGTGCTGCGAAGAGCCTTTCCCAGCCAGAGGGGGCAGAACAGTTCGCTCAGAGCAGCTCCTAAGGACACACCAGAGGGTCGGCATGTGTGTGAAGGGAGCAGGGACTGGTTTCTGCAGCGATAAGCCCAAAGTCTATGGATCGCCCCTCTGCACAGGTCTGCAACTCAGACCACAGCCAGCTGAGTGGACAGCTGCCACTGTAGGACCCCTTGGCCCACCAAGAGAGAGATCGGAGGTTTCTGCTGCCTGGACAAACCACCAGTTAAAAACAAATCCCTGCTTTCCGTTGGCAGGGCCATGGCTTCCTTGGGCTCAGAGGACTCTCAGGAAGGAGAGTCACTATCAGGGGCAGGGGCTGAAGGATCCCACAGGAAGCAAAAAATATAGCCCAAACCTTGAGCTATTTCCAGCTGTAATTGACTTACTTGCCTCTGCCAAAATAAAATTAAGCTCCTGTAATAAGCCCTTTAAATCAACATGCTGCTAATCCTGTGATTGCAGCACTCCCCCATGCCAGAAACTCCCCTCAGGAGAGGCTGTATGAGGTGTTGGCAAGGGTCTTGCAGTGCATCCCGCTGGTAGGAGAACATGGCAAAGGAGGGGCTCCCTGAGCCACTCCAGGAAGGGAGCACACCTGCCGATCCTGCAGCTCCTCCGCCGGTTGGCAGGGGCCTGCAGAACAGCCGTCTGAAGGGGCACTGGCCAAACAGCAACCAGCAAGCCTCTGGCAAGCAGAGAGAGCTAAACAGAGCCCCTCAGAGCTTGACGGGTGCGCTCCTCTGCATCACCCCACACAAACCAGACGCAAGGCTTGTGAGAGGAGCCACATGTGGCCTGTGCAGTGCGACCGCTAGAGAAGGGGGGCTGGCGATCCTAATGTACAAGCGGACGGAGAAGCCAGCAAGCTTGAATGCCCAGAACCCTGGGGCCATGGAAGTGCCGGGCTCCGAAATGCTGTGGGAGCCCCAGCAGTGTCTCTCAGTGTAGTTGTGGATGTGTTACCAGGGCCTCTTCCGGTTCACATTCCCTGGGGTCGAGTTCCCTGCCAGCAGATCTTGGTGGCCATTCAGGACGAGGGACGTGACTGCTCTGCCCAGGGCAACGGGCGCCTCAGGTGTGGGGGAGTCGCTGGGCCCTGCACTCAGATGTGGCTCTCAGCTGGCAGGTAGAACGGAAGGCTTATTAGTCGACAAGGACACGGCGTAGAACAGACTTGTCGGCATAGTAACTAGAAGCAGGCAGTTCAATCCATGCCTGGGAGGGGGGCCCAGAGCCAGGGTCCTGGACTGCCCCCTGCTTCCCCAGTCAGCCAGGACTGACCCAGTTCTAGCTCCTGGTCCCAGCCCCTCACCTCTCCCGCCCCCCAGACTCCTCCTCCAACCTCTGGCCTGCTTCCTGGGCAAAAGGTGTCACCTGGTCGCATCCTATCCTGGGCTCACGATGCTTGCAAAGAGCATCAGCCCTTGTGTACATAGAGGAGGCTGTCACACCAAAATTCCCATCACCATCTAGGGCAGGGGTTGGCAACCTCTCTGAAGTGACGTGCCAAGATTTAAACTCCTACCCTGGGCCGCACTGCTCTCTTGGGCTGGGGGAGAGGCTCTCTCCACCATGTGCCCTGCTTGGTCTTCTGCCCTGGGCTCTGCTCTGGCTTTTCCAGTGGGGAAAGGGAGGAGCAGCACACGTGTGCGGTGCAGAGCCTCAGGGCCCCCCTCACAAGGTGCCGGCGCTGGCTCCAGTCTTGCGGGAGGCATGATGCTGGATCAGGGTTCAGGGAAATGGGTGAGCTGGGGGTGCATTAGGAGGAGCATTGCCAGCAGATTTAGAGAAGTGACTATTCCCCTTTCTTTGGCACTGGTGATGCCACATTTGGAGTATTGTGTCCAATTCTGAGCCCCCCCGCTACAGAAAGGATGTGGATGCATAGGAGAGGGTCCAGCGGAGGGTAACCAAAGTGATTAGGGGGCTGGAGCACATGACCTATGAGAAGAAGCGGAGGGATTTGGGCTTATTTAGTCTGCAGAAGAGAAGAGAGGGGGGATTTGATAGCAGCCTTCAACTTCCTGAAGGGAGGTTCCAAAGAGGATGGAGAGAGGCTGTTCACATTTGTGATGGATGGCAGAACAAGGAGCAATGGTCTCAAATTACAGTGGTCTAGGTTGGATATTAGGAGGTCTAGGTTGGATATTAGGAAAAACTATTTCCCTAGGTGGGTGGTGAAGCACTGGAATGGGTTACCTAGGGAGGTGGTAGAATCTCCATCCCTAGAGGTTTTTAAGTCTCAGCTTGACAAAGCCCTGGCTGGGTTGATTTAGTTGCGATTGGTCCTGCTTTAGGCAGGGAGCTGGACTCGATGACCTCCTGAGGTCTCTTCCAGCTCTATGATTCTATGATTCTATGCCATACATTGCCAACCTCTGATCTGGGAAATGGTACAGGGCCCTGGTAAACTGAGGCACACACACAGGGCTACTATGGGACAGTAGAACTCATGCAGCGGAACAAGGCAAATAAAATCCCTGCTTTGTCACATTGCCCAGCAAGGCCTCAGCCCGGATGCACATGAGCCTTGCAAGGGGATGCTGGATATGTATTGACCAAGCATAGACAGCAGATGCTAAGTACCACATTGGCCTCCCATTCGTTGAGGCTCTGGGCTCACATTAAATGCAAGTCACCTCCTTTCCCCCTTCCAGTGCCAGGCAAGCTACAGTGGAAGAACTGATCAGAGCTACAGCAGAGGCCACTGGGCTAGTTAAAGGCTTCCAGGGCCAGGACACACAGGCAGTGAAGTGAGCAGGGCAGGGCTGAGATGAGTCAAGACCTCCTGAGACGAGTCACGTCTGTAGTGAGCATGGCAGTGACCAGAGGAGCTGGAAGCTGGTACTGAACAGAGCTAATCCAATTACAGCCACTGAGTCAGTTCAACCCCACCACGAGGATCAGCCCTGCTGCCAGGAAGGCAACAAACTGACCTGCCCGACCTGCCTCTGTCTCTCCAACCCATCAGCCCAGCATCGGGAGGACCAGGCTGCCAATTGAGGGTTAATTACTGACCACAGAATGCTGCCTCAGTGCATCCAGGCTCAGGGATAACATGTGGGTGAGGGTTAGTCGCTAACGGGCCTGGAGGGCAACTTTCCAGTGTGACCACAATCACTGCACTGAGACCAGACCAGAAGCTTGAGCTGAAAGTCACCAAGGCTATGTCTACACTGAACAATGGGTTGATACTGCAGAGATCGATCCACCTGCCATCGATTTATCGTGTCTGCTTATACACAATCAATCAACCTCAGAGTGCTTTCCCTTCGACTTCGGTATTTCACCAGGATGAGAAGAGCAGCCCCGTCGACCTTACCGGGTAGAAGACACGGCGGTAAGTACAGTACATCAACTTCAGGTACAATAGTTGCATAACTGGAGTTGTGTAGGTTAGATAAATGGGAGGGGGAAGGTAGTGTAGAACTGGTCCAACAGAGAAAAAGAAAGAAGTGAGGACTGTCTGCTAGCTAAGCAGCTCTGACATGTGGTCACTAACGCTTCCATAGCACTCTTTGGAGAGAAAAGGAGCATCTTAGCACATTCCAGTGACAGTAAATCAATTCTGCCATCCTCAGTTCCAGCTCTGCTTCCATCAGATTCCATTATAGACAGTTCCTCACTCCCTATCCTGTGCACAGCTAAACAGCTTCTGTCTTCCACCCAGAGGTTACTGCATGTCAGCGGCGGCTGGAGCAAGATTTCGCTGAGTTCAGAAGGTGCTTTAGGATCCTTTGGAAGGAATGGCCCTGTTATAAATGTGAAAAAAACCTTTAAAAACGAGTGGTCCTGTACCACCTTAGACACTAACAAAAATATAGATAGTATCATGAGCTTTCGTGGGCACAACCCACTTCTTCAGATGACAAATATGGAGCAAGAGGCATAGTGTTTCAAGTATAAGGCAGAAAAAGACGGGGGAAGGGAAGGAGAAAAAAAACCTGTAAATATAAAACACTCATTATTTTCACCCTCACTGATGTCAGCTGAAACATCACTTCTCTGGGTTGTGTGTGTTTGGGACTGTGTTGTGGAGCAGGGTATTGGAAATTCTGGATGATTTGTGGAGCACGCAAGGTCTTTCTGCAGCCGGACATGACAAGCTGTGGGTCCCTATGGTTTGCATGGGGTTCTGCAGCAGGAGTCCAAAGGAGACAAAACAGTTTGACAGGAGGGGCACAGGAAAGTGGAAGGGGAGACAGTAGCAGTTCTGAAATGGAGTTTCTGCCTAGGAATAAGACTAGCCCCAGCTAAAACATGGGGCTCGCCCCACCTAGAAACATGGGGCTCATCCCACCTGCAGCCAGCTCTCCAGGGCAACCTTGGTGTGGAAGATTCCTGGCACGCACCAGTATTTCTGAGTGATTCTGTAAAATGCCCTCTGAGCACACGAGCAAACGATGTCTGGCTAGGAGAGCTTCTCTCATGGGATGGAAAGCTAGCAAGCTGCCTTATGAGGCAACCCTGTCTCCCCAGAGCCCTGTGATCTGATTGCCAAGTGGCTTGTGTTAGAGAAGTACATTTGCATGAGGCCAGAGAAAAGAACAGGGTGGTGGAATTGAACTGGCTGTGTACGTGGAGGTTTGAGTGTTACTTGCTATAGAAAATTCATAGGGACATTTCAATCTGCCTTTCATTGTCTATTCTAACATCATCACTGTACTTATCACTATGGCCTCCATTGCTAATTTTATTGGCTTTTTAGTAATACCCTCTGTTAAAAATGAAATAAACCAATTCTAGCCTGAACCTACTGGAAAGGGTCCCCTTTTGGTTCAGCATCTGAGCACTGAGTGTACTGTATATACCCAACCATAAGCTGAATTTTTTGGTAAAAAATCATGCTGTAAAGAGCAGGGGTTGGCTTATGATCGGGTCATTGTGCTTCACATTTTTTTTCTGCTGGGAGGGTGGGTGTCGGTGAACTTCAATTCCCAGCCCAGCAGGGCAAACCGCTGGCACACCAGGACATTTTATGTACCGGGAATGTCTACAAGCACAGAGCCTGTCAGCTCCTAGTGGCTGCCGTTCGCTGATGTGGGTCAACAGAGTGGCGGCCAGCATGTCCCTTAGCCCGCACTGCTTCCTCAGCTACCATTGGCTGCTTTCCGTCATTCCTAGCCAATGGGAGCTGCAGAAAGCAGCACGGGCTGAGGGACATGTTGGCTGCAGGCACAGAGCCTCTCAGCTCCCATTGGCTGGGAACAGCGAATAGCAGCCAATGGGAGCTGAGAGGCTCTGTGCCTACAGCCAGCACATCCCTCAGTCCGCACTGATGCTGACAAGCTAGGACCAGAAACTTGTACACTGCCGAAATAGTGTTGGCTTATAAATAGGCTCGTTGACGTTTTAACATTTTGTTTCTGTAAGATGGGGGTGTTGGCTTATGAACGAAGGGGCTTATGTTCGAGTATATACAGTAAGTCATGTAAGCTCTCTGGGAAAAGCAGCGACTTTGTGTCCTGTGTTTATACAGACCTAGCACAAAGAGGCCCTTGCCCACCATTCGGGCTGCTCGGTGCAACTGCAACACAAATATTAATAACAATAATCAGGGCATTTATCCCCTAGGGAAAAGGGGGCCCCACGCAAAGTCTGTGCCCCACTGACATCCTCAAAATCAGACTTAAAATGGGATAGAAGGGGGGCCTAGGCTTTGTACTGTCCCACCTGTAGCCTGAGCCTTTACAGCGAAGGTCCCAGCTTCCAAGGTGAAGTTTGAGCCAAGACATGCAGAAAGGAAGAGACAGGGAGGGAGTGGAGAGGCAAAGGAAAACAGTAGAAGGGGGCTATGCCCAAGGCACACCCCACCCCACGGTGGAGAGGGCAAGGCAGGCAGGAGTATAGCTCTTTTGAGAGTGACTTTCCCCCTCTTTTCTCTTTTCCTTGTGACACGTATGCCATTGTCGCTGCAAAAGCGAGAGGTGAGTTTCAAAAGATCAGAATGAGTGAGAGTTGTAAAGAAGGATCTGGATTCTGAATGATGAGAGAGCAGCTGAGCGGCACATAACAGCATCTGCTTGCAGTAAATGCCAAGTTGTTTACTGTCAAGGCAAGAAACGTTGATGTGTGATGGCTTCTTTCTCTTTAACTTGATTTTATGTCTGATGGGGAGAGGAGAGCCTCAACCACACACTGAGGATAGAGATGTAGATTCCAAACTTCACAGCATGAACATAAGAACATAAGAACGGCCATATTGGGTCAGACCAAAGGTCCATCTAGCTCAGTATCCCGGTCTTCCAATGGTGACCAATGCCAGGTGCCCCAGAGGGAAAGAACAGAACAGAGAATCATCTAGTAAACCTCCCCTGTTGTCCATTCCCAGCTTCTGACAAACAGAGGCTAGGAACACCATCCCTGCCCATCCTGGCTAATAGATATTGATAGATCTAACCTCCATGAATTTATCTAGCTCTTTTTTTAACCCTGTTATAGTCTTGGATTTCACAACATACTTTGGCAGGGAGTTCCACAGATTGATTGCATTGTGTGAAGAAATACTTACTTTGACTTGTTTTAAACCTGCAACTTATTAATTTCATTTGGTGACCCCTAGCTCTTTTGTTATGGGAAGGAGTAAATAACTCTTCTTTATTCACTTTCTCCACACCAGTCATGATTTTGTAGACTTCTATCATATTGCCCCCTACTCATCTCTTTTCCAAGCTGAAAAGTCCCAGTCTTATTAATCCCTCCTTATATGGCAGCTGTTACATACCCTCTAATAATTTTTGTCACCCTTTTATTAACCTTTTCCACTGACAATATGTCTTTGAGATGAGGTAACCACATCTGTACACAGTATTCAAGATGTGGGTGTACCATGGATTTATACAGAGGCAATAAGAAGTTCTCTGTCTTATTCTCTATCCTTTTCTCAGTGATTCCTAAAACTCTCTAGAGGCTACGTCTACACTGGCAGCTTCTTGCGCAAGAACTGTTTTGCAGAAGAGTTCTTGCACAAAAAGTCTTCCACAAGAGCACGTCTACACTGGCATGTGCATTTGTACAAGAGATGTGCTTTTGTGCAACAGCATCTATGGCAGTGCGGACGCTCTCTTGCACAAGAAAGCTCTGATGGCCATTTTAGCCAGAGGGGTTTCTTGCGCAAGAAATTCATGTTGCCAGCCTACACTGGCCTCTTGCACAAGAGCTCTTGCGCAAGAGGGCTTATTCCTCGTGGGGAGAGGAATAACTCTTCCAGAAGAAGCCCTGTTTTCTGACGCTGTACTGTAAATTTACTTGAGCAAGAACGCACGTGCAATGTAGACACCCGGCAAGTTTTTGCGCAAGAACAAGCTGTTCTTGCGCAAGAAGCCACCAGTGTAGACGAAGTCTGTTTTTTGACTGTCACTGCACATTGAGTGGATGTTTTCAAACAACTAGCCACAACATCTCCAAAAGCCATCTCTCTCTTGTGTGGTAATAGCTAAATTAGACCCCATCATTTTATACATATAGTTGGGATTATGTTTTTCAATATGCATTACTTTGCATTTATCAACATTAAAATTCGTCTGCCATTTTATTGCTCAGTCACTTAGTTTTGGACTTAACTTTCTTTAGCAGTTTTGTATCATCTGAAAATTTTGCCACTTCATTGTTTACTCCTTTCTCCAGATCATTTATGAATATGTTGAATAGTGTGGTATATGTTTGGATATTGGGGCAGGGGTGTGATCTGGCTTGCTATTCAGTTAGGGGCCAACTGTAAAATACAGATCCTGATCCAGTTTTGGAATCCACATTTCAAGTGTAAGCAATTATAAACCTAGATTGACAGACAGAATAGATCTACAGATGCAATGTATATTTTAGATACATTCTGATGATGTATTGTTATTTCTATAGCAGCTTGCTAGGCACTTAACAGATAATTCACCAAATTCTGTCCTCAGCTATGGCAGCATCAATCTGGAGTAACTGCAATAGATTTACTCCAGATTTATACTGCTGTAACAGAGTAGAATCTGACCCTCTGATCAGACCAGTGTACATGGGGCAGATGGTGACATGCTTCTGCCAGTCATAAACCTACTCCAGCGGAGTGTGTTTTGGGCTTTGTCTCACTGTTATGAATCAGTTGGTTTAAAAGTTATATTTGTTTGTTTGTTTATTTCTCCACCTTAAGATTTATCACTGAAAAAACAGCAGCTGAAGCTCCTATAACCTGATTTCTTGGCTGACCTGGGTTTCTTATACTCACTCCAGTGCAGTGATGGGCAACCTATAACTCAAGGGCAGCAGGTGGCCCTTCGGGGTTCTGTGGGTGATCCAGGAGTCATTTTGTTTACCATTGTCCATGCACAGGGTTGCCAGATTCGTCCATGTAGGTTTTTTCCTACTGTTTTTACAAAAGTGACCTGCACTTAAAGCAAAGGCTCGTGAAGTGAGGTGTATGCGTGCTGATTACATACCAGATTACGAGAGCTGTGTGCTCCCTCTGTGTCTAACCAAAGTCTTCTATGGTCCAGTTGGCACGCCCCACAAATTCTAGGTCTGCAAGCACAGTTAGCAAAACTACCCTGTCTTAGGAGACCGTCTTCATTGCAACAACCATATGCCACTCATGCGGCCCATTCACTAGCCTCAATTTCCCTCTCTGCTCTAGTGGTATTCAATCATAGGATTTTTCTCTTCAGCTCAAAGTGCACCTGCAACAAGCCCAGCCTTTTGTAGGACACATCAGCATGGGGATCAGAGGTGATGTTTAGCTGTACATCAGCTCTCTCTGTTATTGAAACTAACTGCTGGCAGTCCTGCAATGGTGTCTGGCTGGGCAGAGCTTTTCTTGCACTGAACTTTTCCACACAAACGATGGACGGGCTCTATGCAAAGTGATGCTGAGTGAAGATGAGTGTAAGGCAGATTTGTGAATCCTAGGCCAGCTCTACACTTGGGGGAAAGTCGAACTAAGATGCACAACCCCAGCTACATGAATAGTATGTTACGTTGCCGCACATTAGTTCAAATTTCCGTGGCACCCCCACCGTGGTTGATGGAAGAAATTCTCCCATCTACTTCCATTACTCCTTGAGAACTAGTGGAGTACTGGAGTTGATCAGCGGTCGTTTTGGTGGGTCCTTACTAGACCCACTAAATCAATCCACGGGAGATCGATCTCCACAGTGTTGGTCTCCTGGTAACTGGAGAAAAGGCCCTACTAATATGCAGGATGGGGACTGCCACCATCCTCAGTGGAGGCTACAGCTTCACAAAGGACAATGACCGAGTCTTACAGGACTTATTTTACAATGCAGATATACTGCACAGAAATCACTTCCTCCAGGGTTGGTAGACAACCACTTCAGGAGTGGAACATACCAACTATTGAACAGCCCACAGGAAGGCTAAGCAACATTTTAGGAGAGAAGATGAAAAGGAATACTGCAGCCACTGGAAATTGTACTGGCAATTGATATCGGCCCAGTGTCCTGGTTAGCTTCTAACTGGGGCAGTTATCTTTGACCTACATTTGGGTGGAAAACAGTCCCATGGGCCATCCAGTGACCACAGGGCTTAGGATCTGTGTTTTAAGTCACCTACAAAAGAAAGCCCCTCTAGCACGGCCATACAGAACAATGGGTCCCAGCCAGCATCACTCCCTAGGACACAAGGTTGCTGGAGATTTATTTCTTGAAGTTATTACCTTTTTTATTACAATCAAATAGCAGTCTAGGTCCACCATAAGGGGTGCCATTCTGTCCTTACAGGGTCTGGACATGATGGTCAACCAAAGTTTTTCATCAGTAACTATTGTGGATTCTGTATAAGAATTGTTTAGGCAGCTGATGCCTGATAGCACCACAGTTTCTATTACTCATCCAGGCCCACCTAGACCTCAGCTTGTTTCCATGTGGCTGATTCAGCCTCTGAAGATTTATTCACATAAATGCCATACTGCAACCTTCAGAAGAACGTCCAGGCTGCCAGCATAACTCCGAGAAGGGAGGTCTCAAGTTGCAGACTTTGCTCTTAACTGTCTCCTTTAATTGCTGTCTGCTTCCATAAAACATTACAGTTAATAGTTATGGTGATTGGAGTAGCCAATTTGAAAAATAATTACTGCCTTCTTCAAGATTACCTCGCCTCCTAATTAAAATCCCGGACCTTGCATATTAAAGGTGTGCTATTGACACAGCATCCCATGTGCACCCAGACAACCTCATTTGGGTTTGCAAAATTAATTAGTGTTTGTTTCAGTCCCCAGCTGTTCTTCCGAATTGGGAACAGCACACGCACCGGCAATGTGGATGCTGTCTCAATTGACCAGAGCGGAGAAAAAGATAAGAGAGTGATTTGTTCCTGCATAACTCATGTGGCTGCTATTACAAGCTGCTCATTAAACAGTGCCCCTGTGTTCTTTGCAGACGTTACCTAGGAAGATCTCAGTTTCCGCAAAGTGAGGACAAGATGTGTCTGCCGCAATCCAGCCAGCGACAATCCTCAAGCTCATTCCTTTCAGGGCATCCTATGACAGGTTGGATCACAGAGGTGCCCTTGGGGCTGCCACCCAGTATGCTGTGCGTACCACTGAGTCTGCCTACCTGCTCTCTGAGGGTATGTCTACACTACCATCCTAGTTCGAACTAGGGTGGTTAATGTAGTCAATCGAAGTTGCAAATGAAGCCCGGGATTTAAATATCCTGGGCTTCATTTGCATCTTGCCGGGCGCTGCCATTTTTAAATCCCCGGTAGTTCGGACTCCGTGTCCACGGCTACACGTGGCACGGAGTAGGTAGTTCGAATTAGGCTTTCCTCATGGAATGAGGAGTAATGGTTGTTCGAATTAGAAATCCTAATTCGAACTACCTACTCCTTGCCATGTGTAGCCGCGGGCACGGAGTCCGAACTACCGGGGATTTAAAAATGGCGGCGCCCGGCAAGATGCAAATGAAGCCCGAGATATTTAAATCCCAGGCTTCATTTGCAACTTCGATTGACTACATTAACCACCCTAGTTCGAACTAGGGTGGTAGTGTAGACATACCCTGGAGCGGCCCCAGCACCCTGTCCTGCTCAGCCAGAACCTCTGGTCTCCCCCAGCAAAGGCAGAGAGTTGGGGTAACAGCCCCCCAGCAAAGCAACACAGAGGCCAAACTATCTCAGCTCTGGGAGGGCTCAGCTATAAGGATGCTGACAACATCCAGGAACACAGACCCCAAAAAAGAACCAACCCCCCATTAAATCCATCTTACTCTGTATAAAAGTTTCAGAGGGGTAGCCGTGTTAGTCTGTAAGGGGATGTCTACATTACAGCGTTAATTCGAGTTAACTTAATTCAAAATAGTTAATTCGAATTAAGATCATTCGAATGATCGCATCTGCACACAAAAATTATTTCAAAATAGCGTTTTGCTATTTTGAAATAGCGTGTCCACACTGAGTGGACCCTGAATTGAAGTTAAGGCTGGCCGGAACCAGTGCTGGCAGGGCATCAGGTTAGGACTTAGTGTGTGGGGCTGCTGCCTGATGCTAACTGAGCTTCGTGCTTAAAGGGACCCTACCCCCACTCCGGTCAGACAGTTCTCAGGATTTCCGCTTGCTGTCTACCTCGATGAGGGACAGCAAAGCAGTCCTGTCTTGGAGTGCCCACACTCGGGACACCACAGCACTCAGCCACATTGAGCCAGAGCTGCCCTTGGGCACGCCGGTGCATCTTGTGGGGTCATTGCCATCAGCCTGGCTGCGCTTGCTACAGGCTGCCATCCGAGGGGTCCATCGGGGGGCTGTCAGGATCCAGGAGGCCCTGCAGGAGAGCGCCCACGCCTCAGAGCCCTCAAGGCCACCCCAGTCCTCCCCACCGGGGGCTCGTGCCCCATAACTCCCTCATGTCCTTCCACTTACCCCTCCCTAGCCCCCCTTCCTGATGTCAAACAAAAGATATGTATGTTCAAAAATAGAAACTGGGTTTATTGAACAAAACTAGGGGGGGGGGATGAACCTCTGGGGAGACTGGAAAAAGGAGGTGGGAGAGGAGAAGAGAGAGGGGAGGGGGAAAATCTGGAGGAGGGAGCTGGAAGGGGGAAGCAAGGGGAAGAAGGAGGAGAAGAAGCTCAGGGCCCAGGATTGTGGGTCTCACCGGACTAACTTGATTTTCATGCAAACCTGCTCCTGGGTTTGCATGTGGCCTTTGGTGGCCAGGCTGGCAACTATCCTGCCATAGACAGCCGCATTCCTCCATCTAATGCGGAGACCATGGACGTTGGGGGCATCCCGCCCAAACCTGAATAAGGTCCATGATCTCCACCCTGGACCAGGAAGGCGCCTGCCTTCTCCAGCCCATCAGGCTCCTGGGAAATGGCAGGCTGCTCTTGGAGAGCAGTGGAGGGCTGGCTGCAAGTGGCTTACTGGCTCATATTTTGGGGCACTGGGTCATGAGCCCAGGTGGCCACTGCTGGCTCTGGGTTGGCAGGCTTGGAGTTGGCACAGGCACTGTGGCCAGGGTCTACCCCTTTAATGGCTCTGGGGCTGGGGGAGAGGAGAGTAAGTTTTCCTGGTTGTGCTCAGAGTGGCCACCAAGGCTCCCTGGGAAGGGCTGGAGGCCTCCTATTTCGAAATAAGTGTCTACACAGCGCTTAATTCAAAATAGCTACTTCGAATTTGGCGTTACTCCTCATAGAATGAGGTTTATCAAATTCGAATTAAGCGCTCCGCTATTTTAAATTAATTTCGAAATAGTAGTTCACATGTATAGACGCTATTAAAGTTAATTTGAAATAATGGCTGTTATTTCTAATTAACTTTGCAGTGTAGACATGCCCTAACTTAAAAAAACTTAATGAATCATCCTGCAGCACCTTAGAGACTAACACAAATGTAGATAGTATCATCAGCTTTCGTGGGTACAATCCATTTCTTTAGTTGAACGGAAGAGGGGTCCAATGGCACAAATAAATAACAGAAAAAGAGGGGATGGAGAAGGAAGAAGAAAGAAAAAAAATCTTGTCAGAGTGTCCCTGCTAAATAAGGCTAATAGAGTGGGCTGTAAGTGCCCGATACTTAACTTTTGATGTCACCAGGGTGTTGAATATAGTGGCCCATTCAGTTCATGTCTTTGCCTTCATTTGCAAATTTGACACTTTTAATCAAGGTTTGAACAAAGACATGAACTGGATGGGCTGTTATATTCAACACCCGAATGACATCAAAAGCTAAGTATTGGGCACTTACAGCCCACTCTATTAGCCTCATTGAGCAGGGACACTCTAGGGGTATGTCTACACTAGAAAGTTAGTTCGAACTAACGGACGTTAGTTCGAACTAACTTTCCTATGCGCTACACTAGCGCTCCGCTAGTTCGAATTTGAATCGAACTAGCGGAGCGCTTAGTTCGAACTAGGTAAACCTCATTTTACGAGGACTAACGCCTAGTTCGAACTAGCTAGTTCGAACTAAGGGCTGTGTAGCCCTTTAGTTCGAACTAGTGGGAGGCTAGCCCTCCCCAGGTTTCCCTGGTGGCCACTCTGGCCAACACCAGGGAAACTCTATGCCCCCCTCCCGGCCCCGGACCCCTTAAAGGGGCACGGGCTGGCTACGGTGCCCGTGCCAGGTGCAAGCCTGCCAGCACCCAGCTAGCAGACCCTGCACCTGGCACGGCACAGAGCCACCCACCCGATGCCCCCCAGCCCACCCCCTCTTGCCGGGACCAGGCTGGCGGCTCCCGGGAGCTTGCCCTGGACCGCAAGAGGCGGGCACCTTCCTGGGCTAGTGCGGACATCGTGGACCTCGTCCACGATCTCCGCACTAGGCACAGGAAAGTGGCCGTCTAGGGCAGGAGAGCTGCCAGCCTGGCCACCCAGGACCAGGTGTGCATGAAAATCAAGGGGGTCCACTGAGACCCCCGACACTGAGCCCTGAGCTTACAATGGCCGTCCTGGGTCAGACCAAAGGTCCATCTAGCCCAGTAGCCTGTCTGCCCACAGCGGCCAACCCTAGGGACCCTGGAGGGGATGGACCGAAGACAATGACCAAGCCATTTGTCTCGTGCCATCCCTCTCCAGCCTTCCACAAACTTTGGGCAGGGACACCACTCCTACCCTCTGGCTAATAGGACTCCATGGACCCAACGTCCATGACTTGATCTCACTTCCCTTTAAACTCTGTTCTAGTTGTAGCCTTCACAGCCTCCTGCAGCAAGGAGTTCCACAGGTTAACTATTTGCTTTGTCAAGAACAACTTTCTCTTACTAGTTTCAAGCCTGCTACCCATTCCTTTCCTTTGGTGTCCTCTAGTCCTTCTTTATGGGAACTCATGAAGAACTTTTCTGAATGCACCCTCTCCACCCAACCCCTGCTTTTACAGACCTCTATCCTGTCCCCCCTCCGTCTCCTCTTTTCTAAGCTGAACAGTCCCAGTCTCTGTAGCCTCTCTTCATCTGGGACCTGTTCCCAACCCCTGATCATGTTAGTTGCCCTCCCCTCTCCCAGCCTTTCTCTTCCCCTCTCCCACCTCCTTTTCCCAGTCTCCCCCAGTTTTTTTCAATAAAGACAGAGTCAATGTTGGAAGAAACGTTATCTTTATTTTGTACATCAAGAAGAAGGGGGGCTAGGGAGGGGTAAGTGGAAGGAGGTGAGGGAGGAATGGGGTACGAGCCCCCGATGGGGAGGACTGGGCTGGCTCTGCGGGCTTCTGGGGGTGGAAGCTCTCCTGCAGCCCCCCAATTACTCCCTCTCCCCAGATGGCAGCCTGCGGCAAGTGCAGCCGGGCTGATGGCCGAGTGGTGTGATGTGCCCAGTGTGGGCACTCAGGGCACTCCAAGCCAGAACTTCTTTGCAAGCGGGGCACCCCTGAGAACTGTGTGTCCGGGGTGGGGGTCGGGACCCTTTAAGCGCAGCCCTCGGCTAGCCTGAGACAGTATCTCCATGCTCTAAGTCCTCCTTTTATGCCCTGCCGGCACTGCTTCCGGCCATCCTTAAGCCCTGTTCAGAGTCCACTCAATGTGGACTTACTAGTTCGAACTAGCAAAACGCTAGTTCGAACTAGTTTTTAGTTCTAGATGCGTTAGTTCGAACTAGCTTAGTTCGAATTAACTAATTCGAACTAAGTTAGTTCGAACTAGCGCTGTAGTGTAGACGTACCCTAACTGACATGATTTTTTTCTCCTTTTCTTTCCCTTTCCATCCCCTTTTTTTCTGTATAAAAGTATTACACAGAGAACGCTTATTAGTTTGAGCTTTAATCAATGAAAGAGAGAAATGCACAGTAGTTGCTCCCCCCAGGTAACAATTATTTACACTAGGGATTTAAGTGATTGCAAGTGAAAACACGCAGATCAAAGTAAATTACTAAACCAAAATAAATAAAACACGCCAGCTAATCCTAATCCACTAAGAAACTTGTTACATGCAAATTCTTGCCATAACAGTGGTTCTAATCATTTCTTTAACAAGCTAAAACAAAAAACAGGACTATTTAGCACTTTAAAGACTAACAAGATGGTTTATTAGGTGTTGAGCTTTCGTGGGCCAGACCTACTTCCTCAGATCAAATAGTGGAAGAAAATTGTCACAACCATATATACCAAAGGATACAATTAAAAATATGAACACATATGAAAAGGACAAATCAAATTTCAGAACAGAAGGGGGATGAGGGAGGAGGTAAATGTCTGTGAGCTAATGATATTAGAGGTGATAATTGGGAAAGCTATCTTTGTAATGGGTAAGATAATTAAAGTCTTTATTCAAACTTAGGCGTAAAGTGTCGACTTTAAGCATGAATGACAGTTCAGAGGATTCTCTTTCAAGTGTAGTCTTAAAAGGCCTTTGAAGCAGGATGCAGGTAATCAAGTCATTGAGACAATGTCCTTTCTGGTTGAAATGGCAAGAAACTATTTTTTTATTTGTGATCGTGTCTAATATCTGTTTGTGGCATTGATCCTTTGGCGAAGTGTCTGAGACGTTTGTCCAATGTACATAGCAGACGGACACTTTCGGCACATGATAGCATAAATTATATTTCTGGATGCGCAGAAATATGTGTTCTTGATCTTATAACTCACTTGGTTAGATCCAATAATGGTATCAGCAGAGTGAATATGTGGACAAAGCTGGCAACGGAGTTTGTTGCAAGGGAAGGTACCAGGGTTGGTATTAGTGTGGTATGTCCTGTGGTTGTTGGTAAGAATCAGGTTAGGTGGTTGTCTATAGGAGACTATGGGTCTGTCTCCCAGAACCTCTTGGGCTACGTCTACATTGGCACCCCTTTCCGGAAAAGGGATGCTAACGTAGCACGTTGGAATAGGCAAATCCGCGGGGGATTTAAATATCCCCCGCGGCATTTGCATTAACATGGCTGCTGCTTTTTTCCAGCTTGGGGAAAAGCCAGAGAAAAGCGCCAGTCTAGACGTTATTCTCCGGAAATTAAAGCCTTTTCCGGAGGATTTCCGGAGGTGTACCAGTAGTTCGGAATAGAGAGCCTAATCCAAACTACCTACTCTGTGCCGCGGGCACAGAGTCCACACTAACGGGCATTTAAAAATGGCAGCGCCCGGCAAGATGCAAATGAAGCCCGGGATATTTAAATCCCGGGCTTCATTTGCAACTTCGGATGCCTACATTAACCACCCTAGTTCGAACTAGGCTGGTAGTGTAGACATACCCTTAGATATTTCTAGCAGGAATCTTGAGTAGTAAGAGGGTGGTCTCCTGTTGTCTGGTCATGCCCCTTATCATTTGGTTTCTCTCCTTTATATTTCTTTTACCCAAGATGGGAAATCTTTGTGTTCAGTTCATATTTATCTCACCTGAAGTGGAAATGTATTAGATACAAAATGAATTCCAACATCAGGTGGCTAGGCCACATGTCCTGACACAACCAACCACAATCCAGGCTTACACGGAGGGAAAAAAAGCATTCACACATCATTAACTCGAGCTCCGAGCCATGAAGTGTCCAGAGCATCAGTAATGGCCCTCATGAGCACATTTAGCACTATAGACAGAGCCACACTTCATATTTCTAACTTCACATACAAGAATGATACATGGACAAAAATAGAATGTACACATTCAGCAGCTTGCAACTTTTAAAATGATGCGTTAAATGATGTGTTATACTAGAAAGTGTCTTCGAGTAACAGACATTCCTATTCAGAAGCCAATTTTCATAAAGCATGGGGGGGACTCATGCCATGCTTATCATCTTCTTGGGCCCAGAGTTTGGATCCTTTCTCCTTGCCACCTCCTTCCAACTCTTCAGCACTAAAGTAGGAGGCACCTTTGCCTCCTGGCACCAGCAGATCCCTGGACATTGAGAATGGAAAGAATTTTTCCCATGTGTTGCCAAGAGGTAGTTCAGAGGGTGGGCACTGCTGATGCGAATCGCCACCCAGTGATTGTAAAGTGACTGGAACTAGCTGGTTCTGGTGGCAAGCATGAGGGGGATGGAGCCAAGGTGACAGGCTCAGTGTTCAATGTCAGAACTGAGTATCTGCAAAACGAGGGGGGGATACATGTGATTTTTATTGTAGGGTTACACTGAATATTGGGCTGCATGTACATGTTGTTGTTTTTTGTAGGGTTGCTCCTCTTGCTGGCATTGATATTTTTTACCATTAAAAGATTCTTTAAAAGGACATAAAACATCAAGCATAAGTCAGACATTGGACATAGATGCAAGGAGGGACTGTGAGGGTGTGGCCATAGCTGTCTGGCATCCAGAAGCAGCCACGCCTTTTCCTTGCTTCAGTACCGCTGATCCCTCATGCTTTTTGCAGCTGGACAGTTTGCTCTCCAGCCAAACCAGAGCTCTGCCTTCCAGGATGCCCCAAAGCACAAACCAGAAACAACACCCGTCAGAATTTCTCCCCTCAGAGCTGCAGGGCTGTCTGATTCCCTCTCCAAGAAATGCAGCTGAAGGGCAGGGAATCTTTTGCTGTCCTGCTGCTGTGTGCTTCAGCCCCTATTATGAAAACCCTTGGGGCACATCCATACAAGAGGGCTGAAGCTGAAATAAGCTACGCAACTTGAGCTACGTCAATTGTGTAGCTTAAATTGAAATAGCTTATTTCGGCTTTTGGCGCTGTCTGCACAGCAGGAAGTCCAAGGCAGAGCACTCTTCCTCCAGCTTCCCTTGCTCCTCGTAAAGTGAGGGTGACAGGAGTCGGAGTAAGAAATCCTCCAGCATTGTGTCGAAATACCTGCTTGTAGTGTAGACGCAGACTATGTTATTTTGAATAACGCTAGTTATTCCGAAATAACACTGCTGTGTAGACGTCCCCATAGGGACCATCCACAATGCCAAAAAGAGCATCATGGCAGCAAGTCTCAGAAACTGGGTCCACAGGCGCCACACGGTGGGGCTCCAGCAACAGGGCTGAAAACAGAGTAGATGATCCCGCTCAGGCTGAAGTCCAGGCTCCAAAACCCAGCAAGGAGGAAGGTCTCAGACCCCAGGCCCTAGCCCAAGTGGCTAGAGTTGCTAGTTCCTTGGCAAACCTGCTACTAAATGTTGCCCAGTAGTACAAGCCCCGGAGGCCTGAGTCAGTTGGCCAAGGGGTTTGTTTTGCAGTGGAGACAAGTCGAGTCCGCACAGCAGTCGGAAGCGTGACCTGTGCCATTGTGGCTAGCTCTCAGCTAGCTAGCTCCATAACAACAGCCGTGAAGGTGCAGCAGCACTGACTAGCCACTGGAGGACAAACCCAGAGTTCTGGGTGGGCTTGGACGGCCCATGTGGCCATAGCTGCACTGCTGTCATCATTCAAGCTCCTTAGATCAAAGAAAGCTCGGCCATGTCTCCATGTGTTGCAATCACGTCTCTGACTGCAGCATAGACAGCTTGCCCTGTGGCCAGAGGTCAGGGAATGTTTTGGGGCTCCTATCCTTGACAGTGGAACTTCAACAAGGCCAGGGTTCATTAATAGGTTTCCTAGAATCTATAAACAAATACCCCACCCCCAAAATACCTCTGATAGGGTCTGACGGAGCCAGTATTCTTCATGGAGTCATATGACGGCCCCAGGTATGTCACAGACTATAAGGCTATGTCTCTACTATGAGATTTGCCAGAAGAGGCAATGCAAATGAAGCGCGGATCAGCATTTTCTCGCACTTCATTTGCATAATCTCTTCCGATTCGATTTTGCACAAGGGGTTTTTGTGCAAAAACAAGCAGAGTGGACATTTCCTTTTTGCACAAAACCCTCTTTTTGCTCAAGATCGTTATGCATCAAAAAAGGAGGTTTAAGGATCTTGCGCAAAAGGGTTTTTGTGCAAAAAGAAAACATCCACACGACTTGTTTTTGCACAAAAACCCCTTGCGCAAGAACATCTTGAATAGATTATGCAAATGAAGTGTGACAAAATGCTAATCTGTGCTTCATTTGCATTGCCTCTTTCTGCAAAATTTGTAGTATAGATGTCGCCTTCGATGCCAATGCCAGACCAGCAGAAGTGGTAAAGGGAAGTTTGAAGCTGTTAAATTTTATGAGATAGTCATCCCTGGTGCAACTCCTTCAGTGTGAACAGATGAATTTGGCTTTTCAGGTATCCCTGGGGTTGCTGGATTACAGTCGCATCCCTGCTGAATGACTTTCCCCGGCTTCTCATTATGAAATGGCTGTAACAATAGTCCATGTATCAGTTTAATAGCTGCCCTCAGGCGACAGTGTAAAATTCACTAGCACAGCTGTTTCTTGGCCACCTATAGGATAACCCTGTGCTTCTCTATCATGGCAAAGTTTTATCTTTTTCTTGCTCAAACATATGGGGCCAGGCAGGTCCAGAAGCTGCAGGGACAATATCTCTGAGTAGGGATATTCAGAGGCAGGCACACAATGCCCATCAACATGTTTTTTTCCCTGTCCGCACCACCCTCTCAAATGCTGCTAGGAGAGCAAGTCAGCCATTCCAGAGAGCAGTATTGTCCAAAGGCATCCCTTCCAGACCAGGGGTGGGCAAGAGAGCCTCCGCACGTCGGATCCAGCCGGACAAGCGAGTTGATCCGGTCTGTAGATGCCCAGCCGTTCCCCCGCTCCCAGGCCAATCAAGACCTGGAGACGGGGGAGTGTGCAAAGTCTCGTCCCCCCACCAGAGGTGCGCAGCACCGAGAGTGAATTGCCAGCTGTTCAGAACACAGGGCTGGCCCACAAACATTTTGGCACCTGAGGCAGGGAGCTCAAATGATGCTCCCATGCCCCCTCGCTTGGGCCAAAACTTTGAAAGGTCTCAATTCTGCCTCCTTCCTCCAGCACAGCACTCCACCATCTCTGTGCATCTAGAACAGATAGATACATATGCCCCAGCAGCAGACACAATTTTCTACACTCTGGGTCCTAGTGGTGCCTCCCCCCTCTCCTCCACAGTCTGGCACCTGAGGCGGCACCTCAGTTCACCTCATGGTAAAGCCAGCCCTGTCAGAACAGCTGGCAATTTATTCTAGGCACCAGGGGGCAAAGACATCACACTCTCCCGCTGCCACCAGGCCAATTAGGCAGAGGCGCAAGGAAGTGTCCTGGACCTGTTCCTTCTGCCCAAGACCCCGTCCCTTCCATAGTGGCTTGGGGCCACTTCAAAAATGTGTGAAGGGGCCCTTTAAAAATTATTGCCCACCCCTGTTCCAGACAGATCACAACAGAGGGCTTTGCTGTGACCACAGGCAGAGTGCAGCTGGGAGATGGTGACGGCAGTGCTTAGCAGCCAGCAAGCAGCCTCACTAAGCTAGAGGAAAGCAGGATTGTGTTCCCAGCATGCCCTTAGGACTCTACTCCAAATTAGCTACATTTAAAAAATTCTGCTCACTAGCTCACTTAGGAAGCATCATTTTTTTCTCCATCTAGTTGAAGACCGTCAAGTAGGTTTTATACCAGCGCAGTTAAATGTTCCTGGTTCCTTGCAACGCTAATTTGCAAGACTGAGGCTCAGATACTGCATAGGGATCCAGCTGAGTGGGTCACACCTGCAAGGAGTCCCGCAGAAGACACAGTCTACACTACACTTTCCCGTCGATCTAAGATACGAAACTTCAGCAAGACGAATAGTGTAGCTGAAATCGATGTATTACTCACTGCAGTGTCTTCCATGCGGTAAGGTCGGCGGCTGATGTTCTCCCATCACCTCCACCTCTAGACTCTCTTCTTGTCCTGATGGAGCACTGGAGTTGACAGGCGAGTGTGCAGAGGTCAATTTATCATGCCTAATCAGACACGATAAATCGGGTGCCAGTGGATCGATCACTGGAGCGTGGATCCACCATGTAGTGGAGACAAGCCCTCAGTGCCTGCACTGTGGAGCAGGACCCTGAGAGGGCAAGATCAATGATCAGAATGCTGAACGACCTCTCAGAAATGCTGCCCAGAGCCACCAAACCCTATTCGGCATCCCCAAACATAAGCCCTGTCAGCCTGGCAGAGGGTCTCTTTGAAATCCCAATTACACATAATCCATGGGCATCTAAAGTGAACGTACCCCAGGGCGGGTGTTTGAACAGGCTTCCTCTGGACTCTGGGGAAGTGCAAGCCAGGCGTTCTTCTTCACACAGCATGTAGTCAACCTGTGGAACTCCTTGCCAGAGGAGGCTGTGAAGGCTAGGACTATAATAGAGTATAAAGAGAAGCTAGATAATTTCATGGAGGTTAGGTCCATAAAAGGCTATTAGCCAGGGGATAAAATGGTGTCCTTGGCCTCTGTTTGTCAGAGGCTGGAGAGGGATGGCAGGAGACAAATCGCTTGATCATTGTCTTCGGTCCACCCTCTCTGAGGCACCTGGTGCTGGCCACTGTCGGCAGACAGGATACTGGGCTAGATGGACCTTTGGTACTGGATATGACCAGTACGGCCGTTCTTATGTTCTTATGCATGCTCACATGCGAGCAGCCACTGCTGGCACTAGAGGCAGTTCTGTCTGCAGCCAGGGATGTCAGCTGTAGAACACGGCCAATATCAAATGTGATTTGGTAGGGAAGGGTACACCTGAGGGAGATTTTCCACCTTCCCCCATCCTTATGTTGGCATTCACTTCACAGTGCTCACTGCTCAGTGGGGTGCGGAGATGCTGTGTGCTGTCAAACTCCAGGAGCTAGTAAAAACGCTTGTGACCACACAATCACATTGCAGTGTTTTCTATCACAGCCCACGACACTACCATGTTCAACAGAGCTTCTGCTGTATCTTCACCCATTGCAACAGGGTGTAACTTCTGCCCCTCTTCTCTGTCGTCCTAAATAATAGAATAGTCAACAAACCACGGCTGCAACACTCATGTACACACCTGCTATATGCCCTGGTACTCCCCAATGCTGTGGTATGTTCTGATAAGGGAGTTCAGAGGTGATCGTGGGCTTTAATAGCCTACAGTTCTGTGTTTCTCAAGCCTTTCAGCTTGGCAACCCCTTATTCGAAGTAAAAAATATTCATTCCCCCATTACAGTCACTAGAAGAGCCAAAGTCTCAGAGGAGTTGCCGTGGTAAATCTGTAACTTTAAAAACAATGCGTCATCCTGTGGTACCTTAGAGACTAACAAAACTATAGATAGTATCGTGAGCTTTCATGGGCAAAACCCACTTCTTCAGATAAGCTTGAGTGGACAGGAAGAGTCAAGACATCATGCATCAGCCATCACGATGAGCTTCCTGTATAATCTCCATGTGCGTGTGTGTTTCGAGAGGTTGACAGAGACTACTTGCCTGGTCTATAGTACTGGTCTTTCTCTGCTGTAAGGAAGACTATTATGGACTGAACTATCGAGGGCCACTACTGCCAAGGATATTTTTTCTCATAAGGGCTTGTAGCAAGGTAAAGCACTCAGGGTATGTCTACACTACAGCGCTAATTCGAACTAACTTAGTTCGAATTAGTTAATTCGAACTAAGCTAATTCGAACTAACACATCCAGACTAAAAAACTAGTTCGAATTAGCATTTTGCTAATTCAAACTAGCATGTCCACATTAAGTGGACCCTGAACCGGGGTTAAGGATGGCCGGAAGCAGCGCCAGCAGGGCATCAGATGAGGACTTAGAGTGTGGAGCTGCTGCCTCAGGCTAGCCAAGGGCTGTGTTTAAAGGGACCCGACCCCCACCCCAGACAGACAGTTCTCAGGGGTGCCCTGCTTGCAAAGCAGTCCTGGCTTGGAGTGCCCTGAGAGCCCACACTGGCCACATCACAGCACTCGGCCATCAGACTGGCTGCACTTGCCGCAGGCTGCCATCTGGGGAGAGGGGGCAATTGGGGGGCTGCAGGAGAGCTTCCACCCCCAGAAGCCCGCAGAGCCAGCCCAGTCCTCCCCATCGGGGGCTCGTACCCCATTCCTCCCTCACCTCCTTCCACTTACCCTTCCCTAGCCCCTCTTCTTGATGTACAAAATAAAGAAAATGTGTGGTCAAAAATAGAATCTCTCTTTATTGAAGAAAACGCGGGGAGACTGGGAAAAGGAGGTGGGAGAGGGGAAGAGAGAGGGTGGGAGAGGGGAGGGCAACTACAATGATCAGGGGTTTGGAACAGGTCCCATATGAAGAGAGGCTAAAGAGACTGGGACTTTTCAGTTTAGAAAAGAGGAGACTGAGGGGGGATAGGATAGAGGTCTATAAAAGCATGAGTGGGGTGGAGAGGGTGCATCAAGAAAAGTTCTTCATTAGTTCCCATAATAGAAGGACTAGAGGACACCAAAGGAAAGGAATGGGTAGCAGGCTTCAAACTGGTAACAGAAAGTTGTTCTTCACAAAGCAAATAGTCAAGCTGTGGAACTCCTTGCTGCAGGAGGCTGTGAAGGCTAGAACTAGAACAGAGTTTAAAGAGAAGTGAGATCAAGTCATGGAGGTTGGGTCCATGGAGTGGTATTAGCCAGGGGGTAGGAGTGGTGTCCCTGCCCAAAGTTTGTGGAAGGCTGGAGAGGGATGGCACGAGACAAATGGCTTGGTCACTGTCTCCGGTCCATCCCCTCCAGGGTTCCTGGGGTTGGCCGCTGTCGGCAGACAGGCTACTGGGCTAGATGGACCTTTGGTCTGACCCAGTACGGCTATTGTAAGCTCAGGGCTCAGGGTCGGGGGTCTCAGTGGACCACCTTGATTTTCATGCACACCTGCTCCTGGGTGGCCAGGCTGGCAGCTCTCCTGCCCTAGATGGTCACTTTCCTGTGCCTAGTGTGGAGGTCGTGGACGAGGTCCACGATGTCCGCACTAGACCAGGCGGGTGCCTGCCTCTTGCGGTCCCGGGCAAGCTCCTGGGAGCCGCCAGCCTGGTCCCGGGAAGAGGGGGAGGGCTGGGGGGCATCGGGTGGCTGGCTCAAGCCGTGCCAGGTGCAGGGTCTGCTAGCTGGGTGCTGGCAGGCTTGCACCTGGCACGGGCACCGTAGCCAGCCCGTGCCCCTTTAAGAGGTCCGGGGCCGGGAGGGGGGCAGACGAGTTTCCCTGGTGTTGGCCAGAGTGGCCACCAGGGAAAGCTGGGGAGGGCTAGCCTCCCACTAGTTCAAATTAAGGGGCTACACACCCCTTAATTCGAACTAGTAAGTTTGAACTAGGCTTAGTCCTCGTAGAATGAGGTTTACCTAGTTTGAACTAAGCGCTCCGCTAGTTCGAAAATAAGTTCGAACTAGGGGAGCGCTAGTGTAGCACCTATCAAAGTTAATTCGAACTAACATCCGTTAGTTCGAATTAACTTTGTAGTGTAGACATACCCTCAGAGACCACAGTGACAAGTGTGTTGTCAGAGAGGCAGATGCTCAGTCATGAAGCAACCCCAGCAGTAGTTATTTCTTGGCCAGCAGATCTGATATACCCATTAGCCATCGCTCGCTGCTGAGTGTGTCTTTGATACAGCATGGGCAGAGGCAGGGAAGGGGAGGGTATGTGACATGCAGGCTGGGCATGGTGAGTCTTGCTATGGCATGAATAACAGGATTTGATTTTCTCTCCTCTTCCAGGTACTGGCTCACAAATAAAGTGCACATAAAACGACCCACCACTGGCCTGCTCATGTACACGTTGGCCACCCGATTCTGCAACCGGATTTATCTCTATGGCTTCTGGCCTTTTCCTCGCGATCAGAACCAGAACCCTGTCAAATATCACTACTATGACAGCCTGAAGTACGGCTACACCTCCCAGGCAAGCCCTCACACCATGCCCTTGGAGTTCAAAGCCCTAAAGACGCTGCACCAGCAAGGCGCCTTGAAACTGACTGTTGGAGAGTGTGATGGGGCCACGTAAGATAGGCGTCTGTGGCTCACCTTCCTGCAGGCGACACACCACGGGAGAACGAGGGAGCGGGAGAAAAGGATGAGCAGTGGCTAGTAGGGTTGGTTTTCTTTGTTAACGTGCAGAACCGTGACACAAATATATATACATGGTGCCTATATATATTGACCTGAGTATTATAGTGTGTGGTGTTTACCAAGGGAAGGAGAGACGAGTTGCAGAAAAGGCTGAAGCTGCCATCCGTGCTCGAGGCTTTGCCTTGGGCTGGTGAGCCTCAGGAGGAAGTTAGTTCTACGACGTCAACAATGTTTGAAGGTCACCTTGGTTTTTCAGAGTACTTTAGGGTGACGGGTAAATGTTAGACCATGTGTGTAACTGGTCCAAGGTGGGTAGTTAGGGTCTGTGTGGCCAAGAACCCGGGTGCTGGCGCTTCCCAGTGTATAGTGTTCTTGGCTTAGTGCTAATAATGGGGTTGAGGGGGGAGTGGGGAGGGAATCTTTCTTTGGAGCTAAACAGCTGAGAGGTTGCCTGAGTGACTGGACAAGAACTTAGAAATGCAGCAGGACCCCGCAGATCACCGCAATCCCTTCCCTGCATCCGAGCCGCCTTACTGCCTCCCGGCACGTAGCATCGTCCAGGTGGTCACCGGTCCAGATCGATCCCAGGTGGTTTGGCGAGAAGAACAGCCACTGTCAGAGTAGCCTGTTTGGAAAGGCCACTGGACTCCGGACAGAGACCTTGAGCTGCAGTGTGAGATTCGCCTAGGATGTGACTGTGACTCCAGGAGATACCAGAGGGAGCTCTCAAAGGCAGGCTGATTGTAATGAGGCTGTCAGTGGAGACACAGGGCCTGCTGGGAGACCACAGAGGGGCTAGCAAAGATCAGACTGGGCTGACAGTCTCAGAAGGATGCTGTGTTTATGTTTTTTTATTCCTCTCCTTGAGAACTAACAGAAAAAGCAAAAACACTGGAATGTAGCAGGTGGGCTGTTGCAGATCAGCACAGTCAGTGCTAATGCTTTGCCAGAGACAAAGGGACTAAGCATCTACCAGAACTCTTGAAAACCATAAGCACATTGTTAACTCCCAATTCCCAATCACTACCTGTTAAACAGCCCATTCTTCTCCCCACTCCAAAATTAGTAATGGGCCTAAGTATCAGCTAAGCAGAAAAATCAAAAGTGAGGATTTAAGGGACCCTGTCAAGATTAAATCATACGGGTAACATTCACCTCTGCGCAGAAAACCATCATGAGGCCAGTGCACTGTTTAAGACTCTGATAGTCCTTCTCTGGAAGACTTAAACAGGACAACAATGACCCTTAAGTAAGGATGTTAGATGGAGATTAATTACGTGGTGTCCAACCAGTTCTGAAGCAGTAGCCACTATAGTAGCTACTACTATAGCCGACTAGCCACACTCACCCAGCCAAATAGCCACATGTGGCTGGCATGTTGGACACCACGGGATTAATTGAACAATCATGTAACCGCATCAAATATTACCAGTTGCACGACTGTTGGCTCTTCCCCGCGGGCAGGGCCGGCAGCCAGTGCACTCCCGGCTGCACTCCCAGGGAGCCCCTAGTCATCCTCCAATGCCGCCTCTGTATCAAAGGCAGTGGCATGCGGTGGCAGGGGTCCACAGACTGGCGCCTGCCTGCTGCTCTACGCTGCTGCCTCTGGTACAGAGGCAGCAGTACAGGGCAGTAGCAGCCCCTGCAGACAGAGGCTGTGCCAGCATCCCACAGAGCAACCTTCCCTGACCCCCACTGCACTGCTGCCTCTGAGAGATGCAGCAGTGGGGGATGCATGTGATCGATAAGATTAACTGATGAGATCAGGCTTATCGGCTAATCGGTATTCATCTAAACTATGACAACCCTAGTACAAAGATGTCAAGCTGGCCCTCCACATAGGGGTGAATTTTACACATAGTTTAAATACATCAGTCCCTTTCCCAGCATTGCTATTCTTATTTACAATAAGAGTGAAGTTGTTCCTAAAAAACAAATTTGGTCTTCGCTTTGCCAGGGAAACTAGATTGATCGGGTTAGTCAATTTCACTGCCAGTTTCTATTTCAGTTTGATTTCCTAATCTCATTTGTCAGCAGAATGCAGTTGGGTTTGGATTAGAAAAGAGTGCAAAAGGTTTAACTTAAACAAAACCTGCAAGAAATGGCTTTACAGAATTTTGTTTGTAACCATGAAAAGTTCCTTTTGTATTCGTTTTTTTTTTTTAATTGACATGATGCCTACATTGTGGGGTTAAACTACATGCTATCCCTTTGATATCATCTTTATTAATGACCTGGATGGATTGCACCCCCAGAAAATTTGTGGATGACACTAAGATAGGGGTAGAGGTAGATACGTTGGAGGCAGGGATAGGGTCCAGAGTGACTTAGACAAATTAGAGGATTGGGCGAAAAGAAATCTGATGAGGTTCAACTAGGACAAGTGTAGAGTCCTGCACTTGGGACAGAAGAATCCCAAGCATTGTTACAGGCTGGGGACCAACTGGCTAAGTAGCAGTTCAGCAGAAAAGGACCTAGGGATTAGAGTGGATGAGAAGCTGGATATGAGTCAACAGTGTGCCCTTGTAGCCAAGAATGGCATATTAGGGTGCATTAGGAGGAGGATTGCCAGAAGATCTAGAGAAGTTATTATTGCCCTTTATTCGGCACTGGTGAGGCCACATCTGGAGTATCGTGTCCAATTCTGGGCTCCGCACTACAGAAAGAATGTGGACGCATTGGAGAGGGTCCAGTGGAGGGCGATCAAAATGATTAGGGGGCTGGAGCACATGACCTATGAGGAGAGGCTGAGGGATTTGGGCTTATTTAGTCTTCAGAAGCGAAGAGTGAGGGGGGATTTGATAGCAGCCTTCAACTTCCTGAAGGGAGGTTCCAAAGAGGATGGAGAGAGGCTGTTCTCAGTAGTGACGGATGGCAGAACAAGGAGCAATGGTCTCAAGCTACAGTGGGGGAGGTCTGGGTTGGATATTAGGAAAAACTATTTCACCAGAAAGGTGGAGAAGCACCGGACTGGGTTACCTAGGAAGGTGGTGGAATCTCCATCCCTAGAGGTTTTTAAGTCTCGGCTTGTCAAAGATTTAGTTGATTTAGTGAGGATTGGGTTGATTTAGTTGGGATTGTCCTGCTTTGGACAGGGGCCTGGACTCAATGACCTCCTGAGGTCTCTTCCAGCCTTAGAATTCTATGATTCTATGAAATATGAGTGCCAACATCTATAACTTTTGACAGGTAGAACTGTATGTCATGTTTAGGAACAAAATATTGCCATACCTGCAAAACCATCTAGTTCTAGTAATTAGTTAGACCTGATTCACATTAAGGCTACATCTGCACTACAACAGAAAATCAACTTAAGCTACGCAATTCCATCTATGTGAATAATGTAGCTGGAATAGACTTTCCTTAAATCAAGCTACCACTAAGTCTACACCACAGGGCGTCAGTGGGAGAAACTCTCTGTCGATGTCTCTTACTCTTCTCATCCAAGGTGGAGTAACAGGATGACCAGAGAGCGCTCTGCTGTTGATTTGGCAGGTCTTTACTAGACCCACTAAATCGACCACCAGTGGCTCAGTCTCTGTGTGTTGATCCAGGCTGTAGTATAGAAATAGCCTAAGATGCAGGTAACCACATAGCAGACGATTGTGGGTTAACCTACCTGTAGGACAAGTTTCTTCCTTGCCCAAGGAAATGATATCCCTTGTTTCACTTTTTAGCCCGGATTTTTAGATTCATCGTGATTTTCTGCATATACATCCTATCTTGTACCTTTGTTTAGTATAATTAATTGTAATTTTGAGAGACAGGAAGCGATTAAAAAAAAGAAGCATGAGAGGCTTAACACAATTGATTAATGGTCAGAACATCCCCTGGGGCATTTGTAGCCAGCTAGGAGGCAGAGGTGGCTAAAGGTGAAGCCACTGGATTCATAACCTCCGCTGTTTACCTTTGGCGAATGGCCTGAGGCCAGGTAGTGATTGCTGTTACTGTCATTTAAAAAACATAATAAATGGTGTGATTTTTATTTTTAAACTGATTAGAAAATAAAAAGCTACCACACGTCTCTGGCAATGGCACAGTCCAATCTGCCAGCAGTGGAGATGGGGTCTCTGAAGGGAAAGCTTCAAGGGCACTTTGTAACAGAGGGCTTTTTAAAAAGGGGTTTGTTTTCCTGGTTCCCATATAACAGCTCCCAGCCTTGCTGTTTGACTCAAAGCACATGCCGGCTAGAGACAGAGTATCCCAGTGTCACTGCTGCTTCTGGAATGGACCCCAAGCATTCTCTGCTGAAACAAAATGCATCACACCAGAGGTGAAATTCTGCCTCCTGTTTGCTTAACGGCAAGTCTCCCCATCCTTTTCAGACTTGATGGCTTAAAACAATGATTCTCCCTTATTCAATGATCACCTGCAAAAATCATATTTAGGATCTGCCCGGCATACATTATTTGTGTGCACATACGCATCTGGAAAGACTCCCACTGGCTTTATTAGGTTTGGCCCTAAAACCCACTCCTGGGAAACATTACTCAGTAGGGTGCCACCTCCAGGCAGTTCTCACCTGGGGTCTGAATAGCTGCTGCGAGGCCAGTTCCAATGGGCAGAGATGGCTAGAGTTGAAAAACCCCCCTCATCACCCCTGCTTTTCCTAAATGGTGGGGCTAAGTGGCACAATACCCTCCCCCCTCCACCAACTCAACATCTGAGCCTAGCTAAGGCAATACAGCATATTTGCTTTTTGTTGGATGTTACAGGAGTGGTTGGGTTTTGCATTTGCCTTGACTACCGCAAAAAGCAAGCATGGCAGCTATTAGGCAGATGCAGTTTGGATTTCTCAGTCATATAGAGGAGCAGGGGATGGGGGGAGCTGTGGGTCTTAATAAATTCTTGCTGCTGCTTGGAACAGTGCGGGAACCCATCGCACCAGATGTCACTGGGACCAACCTGCTCCAGGAGGCTGTCGCGTGATAAATTTCTTCATGCCTAATTAAGGCTCCTCTTCCAAAGCGAATGAAACAAAAAGTTTATTGATGCTGCTCAGATGGGAATCCAAACGCGCATGTTGCACTATGAATGTCCTTAATAACCTCCCAAATGGCAGCCGTCGCTTCCCACGCAGTCTGGCATGTGTGCTCATGCTGCTGGCCGTCTTTTCCCAATTTCGTTCTTCCTCCCAGTCTCTCTCTTGCACTGCATCTCTGTCTGGGCCCGTATGTTGGGCTGGCCCCCTTTTCCTCACCCCCTCAACCTGCCCTCCATGAGAAAGTACAGAAGCCATTTCAAACCTCACTACAGCTTATACCAGTATCTCCCATAGTAATCTGGAGTAGGCATCTTACGACTGCGAATGTAAAATTGAACATGGACCAAAGGCAAAAAATCTCGAACAGCTGTTGAAAAACACGGAAAGGGACTGGCAGGTGCCAAGTGAAGGCTTTGTTCTTCCCTCCCATACATACCCCCTAGCTAGGCTAGGAACTGGAACTGGTGGCTCTCCTCAAACTGGTGCTGAAGGCAGCGTCACACCCCCTGTTCAGCACTGTCACAGAAAGCTGAGTTGAGCGTGGGCTCCCCCTGCACTAGCAGAGACAACATGTCTCAGCCGCTGAGACTAATGACTGAGCTCAGGGCTTCCTAACGAGCTAGTCTCTTGGTGTGGCTGGGCTGGGGCTCACTGGTACAGAAGAGACACTTTCACACAGTGTCAGTCAGTGGTGCCCGCCTCATGGTGCAGTGACCGGCCATATTGTCCCATGTTTAGAGTCTCTTGCCGGCGTCCTGACATTTTCTTTAAAATGGGAAAATTACCCCAAATTTGTCTGCCTCCCACTGAGCAGTACTGGTGGGTCCTGCTGTTGGCCGAACTCCTGCTCTCCAGTTGCCTGCCCCACCAGTAGCCAGGGTGGCTGACTGGGGGAATGGGGAGTGGGCAAAGGGGACAGTTGCCCTGGGGCCCAGAGATTTAAAAGGGCCCAGGGCTCCGGGCCACCACTGCTGCTATTGTGGCATCAGCAGTGGCCACAGCCCCTGGGAGCTCTGGGCAGCTGGGGGAGGCACGGCACAGTCTGGGTGGCACTGATGGCTGGCAGCCCCTACCTCACCCCTTCCATCTGAGGCCTTGCCTCTTCTGGGGCCCAGAGCCAAACTACCCTCCTCCCTCCCCACACACACACATTGCCCAGGGCCTGGTAAAGTCTGTCACCAGTCTTGCTGGTGGCCAGTGATGGGGTGGATGCGCAAGGCTGGTGGCAGGCCAAAGCTGCAGCACATGGCATCAGTCTCTCCCCCTGCTGGTCTTCCAATGCAATGATCGCTGCTTGGAGTCTCTCCAGGACTCTGCTCCCCCAGCCCATGTTCAGCTGATACTGATTATGCACTGTGAGCTATGGTAGCTGGTGAGCGCAGGCTGGGTGCAGGCAGCAGCTGGTTACATGCCACCTACCCATCAGCCCTTTTCTGTCTCCCCCCATTGCACTGTTGGTGTGTGGAGCACCAGCCCCTGGTCAGAGGCTCAGCTCACCAGCCGCCTGACTAGCAGGCTCCTTCCTTCTCACATTGCCTCTGGTTGGGCTAGCACTCCAGAAAACCCAAGACCCTTCAGCCTAAGCACTGGCCAGGAGGTGCCAAGACCCACACCTGCAGAGTCAGCACTTCTGCCTGTAGGCATGAGAGGGCTTTAGTTCTCTATAATCATTCCAGTCCTCGGTGCGTGCATCGATGCCACCCACGACAGCCAATCAGAACCATCGGTGGTGGTGATTTTCTGTTCTTGAGCTTTGGGTACTAGGTATTGAACTTGCACCACCAAAATGGTTTTACCTAGGCTGCCAAAAAGCCAGCAAAGGAGAACAACTTTGGGGCCCGTTGCCCTACATTGATTTGAAGTGAAAGGCTCCATATCACTTACCTACCCTGTTGAGTCAGACTGGCACCCGAGAAGAAGCAATGGTTCCTTCTGGGAACCACCAAAGCTACCATTTGCGGGGGATGTTGGTCCATGAGCGTTATTTTATATATTGTGTGTCCTGCTGATTTTTTTTTCTTGTTCCACACTTCGTGGTTCCTGTTATCTGTGTCTCAGGAATGGCTTGCAGGGTTTCAAGGTGGAAAAGAGTCGGCTCTGTTGGAGCATGGCCAGCAGAGGGTGCTGCTGGCCTCATGAAACCCACCCACTTCCACCCAGACCCAGGCTACATTCCTCAGGGGGTAGCAGGTTGCCCAGAGCTGTGTACTGCAATGGAATGTGGAAGCAAGTCCCCAAAGACCTTTGCCCGCTCTATATATTTGTCTTTCTCTCAGCCCTGTGGTCCCCTGTGGCTGGCCTTTAAAGACACGCTGAGCTCAGCCTGGCCTTAGCAACCAAGTGATAATTGACCCTCGCTGGTGTTGTGGAGGTTTAATTGTAACTGATCCCAGCAAGGCAGGGACTTAGAAAGGACTCTACAAACAGAGCTGAGACTTCACTGCACTCAGGTGGGAAACATTTGGAAAGTCGACCAAGTGGGAGGATGGTGTGGGGAAATTTTTTGGGATGGAGGGAGAGGAGAAGAAAAAAGGTATAGGTAGGCCTAGGTGCTATTCATCAAGCAATTAATTAGCAGGAGAATAGGAGAGAACGAATTGTCAACAAGTATGCAAAGAACACTTGAAGGAAAGGTTTTACCTGACAGGATAAAGCTAGACTATCAGATATTTTGGACTACCTCAAATATTCCACACTATTTGGTCATATAAGGTGTGTAAACGGGAAATACAAGATGTCATAAACATGTGGAAGGAGCAGAACTAAAATGTATCAGCTGCAGGGATAAGCATGGTAGCTAATGGAGGATTCATGGTAACTAAACAGGTGAGGGAAATACAAAGTAGGAAAAACCAGAATTACCAATAAGATATCGTATGCAGAATCTGCTAAAAGGCATTCAGAATGACAGGTGGGGAAGGAGGAGAAAACTAGAAAGTGGAAGGAACCATTGCTATGACACAGTGTTCCAAATAAAGGAGCAGGTAAATAATATAGGAGGCATAGGGGAGGACATATTGGTAGAGAAAGTGACATTTGTTGCATTTTTCATAGAAGTAATAAAACCACACTTGACAAACAGAAAAATGCAGATAAAAGCTGCAGAAAAGTATTTGCATGTTAATGCAATTTTGAGTGAAGACAATATTTCAGTTTATCTAATATAGCACTAAAAGAAATTTATGGGGATGTGCAAAGCTTAATAGCATGTGATCAGAAGCTAAAGACTATTTTTGAAATGGCTAAACTTGATGTTTATATGTATACAGGAAATGTGATTAATGGAGAAGTTGTCGTTTAAAGACCCAAGATATGGTACAGTCAAATATGATAAAGAAATCACTTATTTTCCTATATAAATGTTGAAATAAATGTAAAGAAACTCAGTTTTGAGTATACTACTATGGAGATTCCAATGCAGAATAAAAAGGCTTCTTTAAGGATATATAATCCTTATATAGATTTGGAGTGTTCAGTATTACAAGAGCTCATTAGAGAAATAAAAGATCCATATATTATATGTGGAGATTTGAATAGCTATAATGAATTATAGGAAAGTGGGAAATTGGATAGTAATAGCAAATATTTGGAAAAGTTTGACTAACACCATCTGCTAATACTAAATAACCGAGCAACAACAAAGTTTAGCTCAATTACTGGGTTCCTTTTGCCATTTGGCACTGGGAATTACAACAAGCAATGTAGCTAGTAAATTAAACTGGTAAACTTACCAGGAAGAGAAAATGAGTAGTGATCCTTTCCCTACACATAGGTACCAAGGCAAGGATAATACTGAAACACAGGGGCTGTGTCTACATTGGCCCCTATTCCGAAATAGGGATGCAAATGTAGCACTTTGGAAGAGGCAAATCCGCGAGGGATTTAAATATCCCCCGCGGCATTTGCATTTTCATGGCTGCCGCTTTTTTCCGGCTTGTAGATAAGCCGGAGAAAAGTGCCAGTCTGGACGCGATCCTCCGGAAAATAAGTTCTTTTCCGGAGGATCTCTTTTTCCTACTTGAAAGGAATTCTTTAGCAGTATGTGTGATACCTGAGTAATAAGTATGTAAGTGATCATATAGAAGAGTTTAATGATAACATAAAGGGAATATTGGCAGCTGCTGATGTAGCTATTCATAAGGTAACAAAATGCCCTAAAATTAGAAACCCAGTTTTGTGGTGGCATGTGAGATTGTAATTAAAAAAGAAATAAGGTATAAACCACAATGAATAGTGAGGCCTGACAAAACATGAGGAAATATGGCGAACAGAGAATTAATAAGAGGACTCAATAAGAGTTGAAAGAAGAATTATAGGGAAATGAAACACTTCACCAAGGGTACATCTAGACTACATGCCTCTGACAACAGAGGAATGTAGATTAGGCTACCCAGCATAGGAAAATGAAGCCGCGATTTAAATAATCGCCGCTTCATTTAAATTTAAATGGCTGCTGTGCTAAGCCGATCAGCTGTTTGTCGGCTCAGCGTGGTAGTCTGGACACTCTGTGGTTGACATCAAAGGCATTTGTCGACCTCCCAGGTATGCCTCCTGGGATGAGGTTTACCTGGGAGGTTGACAAATGCCTTTGATGTTGACTGCGGAGCTTCCAGACTACCACGCTGAGCCGACAAACAGCAGATCGGCTCAGCGCAGCAGCCATTTAAATTTAAATGAAGCGGCGATTATTTAAATCGCCGCTTCATTTTCCTAAACCGGGTAGCCTAATCTACATGCCTCTGTCGCCAGAGTCATGTAGTCTAGATGTACCCCAAGGTTGCAGAGATTTAGGAAAATGAACAGAACACCAGGCAATAAATTTTCTTTGTGATCTTATTGAAGAGGATGAAGTTTATAAATTATAATAGGAAAAGCAGAAATCCTAATGAAAGTGTTCAAAAAAGTTGTAATGATAGGAATCAAAATACAGATATTTCAAGGGAAGGGAGGAGGAGAAAATTCAATCAAAAAAATTGAGATTTTAAATGGTTGGGGAAATTATAGATAATGAAAACTTCAGTATGCAGAAACTCAAAAGCTATAGACAAAAATAAAAACACAGCCCCCGGAAAAGATAGAATAGGTAATATAATGCATAAATATTGACCTCCAGGGAGTTTGAAGCTTTTATTAAAATTGTATAATAGTATATGAGAAGGTGTAATGCCAGCAGGATAGAAGCATGTGGTGATAGTACAAGAGGAAAGGCAGCCAAGTTACTTATGCAAATTGGTGCTTATAGGCCAATGGTTATCACATCTTGTGTGGATAAGGTTATGAAAAGAGAGTGATAAATGAACGGCTAGTTGCATAGTTGGAAAAAATGACATCTTAAATAATGTGCTAAGTGATTCTAGGGAAGGGTGATCTGTGATTGATCTTACTGCAAAATTAGAAACAGAAACATATACTCTTGTTCATACTTTTTGTAACTGTGGAGTTTCTGTGGATATTGTCAAATGTATATTGTGTTATGAAGGGAATATTTGTTATATAACTTAGTCAGAGCAGGGATTAAAGGAACATTGTTCTGGTGGATGGGGATTTTTTTAAGTGAGATGACCATAGGTTAGGGTAAGGAAAGTCTTATCAGGTATGGTATCTATAGCATGGCACTTCTCAGTGGAATGTTATCAACCCTGCCTGGTTTAACATTATGATAAACTATGTCCGAAAAAGTGTAAGGACAGGAATGAGTATTATTTTATTTGTGGGTGATTGTGCTCTATGGATTAAACACAAGAATTAAAGTGGCTTGAGAAAGAATCAGTGAAGCCTTCGGTTTCAGAGTGGGCAAATGCGTAGGGATTTAAACTTACAATCTTTAAAACAAATGTAATCATCTTCTCTAGAAGAAAAATTAAAGATGTGTAATTTCTATCTTATAAAGGTGCATGTGGTTAACTGTTCACATTTATGTATGTATAGTTAGTTTATTATCAAATTTGGGATTGCCATGTAGAAAATGTTACAAAGAAATAAAAGGTAGGATTAATCTATTTCAAAGTAATTGGAGGGCAGATAAAGTGTAACCCACAGACCTTGGGTGGTTCATTGTCCCGTGCAGTGGCACTTAGACCACAGCAACAGCTAAGAACAAGAGACCTCTAAAGCATGGACTGAGAGCCATCTGGGTTTTATCTCAGAGAGTAGAGGCTCCTATACTAAGCTCCGAAGATCCAAGGTTCAAATCCAGCTGGTGGTGGTTACAAGTGGGGGTTGGTTGGGGAACTCAACTGGGTCTCTGAAGCTCGAGACCCCCTTCCTTGTCTAGGGGAAGTATGTAACCCACACACCTAGGGCTACATCTACACTGCACATCTCCTGCGCAAAAGCTTATGCAAATGAAGCATGGATTATCATATTGCCACACTTCATTTGCATAATTAATTAGGGGCCATTTTTGCACAAGAGGCTTTTGTACAAAAAGGAGCTGTGTAGATGGCTCCTTTTTTCGCAAACCCCCCCTCTTGCGCAAGAGCTGTTCTTCCTGAAAAAATGACGAAGAACGGCTCTTGCACAGGATGGGGTTTTTGCGCAAAAAAGAGCCATCTACACAGCTCTTTTTTGCGCAAAAGCCTCTTGCGCAAAACCGGCCATAATTAATTATGCAAGTGAAGTGCGGCAATATGCTAATCCACGCTTCATTTGCATAGGCTTTTGCGCAAGAGAGGTGCAGTGTAGACGTAGCCCTAGTGTGGTTCACTGTCCCATGCAGTGGCACTTAGCCCACAGCAACAGATAAGAACTAGAGAATTCTACAGCGTGGGCTGGGAGCCAGCTAACTCTTTACTCAAAGGGTAGAAGCTCCTATACTAAGTTTCAGCAGTCCCAGGTTCAAATCTGCCTGTGGAGGTTACAAGACCAGTGCTGATGGTGCTGTATAGAGCAACAGTAGGATCAATCATACATACAGAACTAAAGGCTCTATATCCACAATCTAAGTTGGAGGTCAGGCACTATGAATTGCATATGGTGCATTTTGTAATTATATCTCATGTTGCTCCCGGAGAAACATCAATTTAAGAATAAAATGTTAGATCTGACATTTTGGGCTAAAGCCAAGGGAAACAGCACATGTAAGAAACCTGGGCAATTGCATGTTGGAAAGTAAGCAGCCAAAATGTAGTCTGACACAAACTCCTTCACACTTTTAGGCTTAAAAATGTGTGTAGAAGAGTTAAGTGAAAAGGAAGGGCTAGAAGAGATTAAAATCAATAGTTATGGGACAGTAAATCATACCAAGAAAAATCATCTCTCTGGATGTGGATTTAGAATTCTATAATACAATAGTCACTCTGTATAATAGATAAAGATGGAGTAACCATTGCTAAATATATACACTGGCGGATCTAAAGACAGTGATAACATGCAGCCCCTGAGCCTGTAGTTAAGAGAGAGCTAAAAGACTAATTTTGTACCCATGATGACAACTGAATTGATGATGATGATAATCATAATAAGGGACATCTGACCTACCACTGCATTTCTTTTCTAATGCAGTCAGACACACACGCAATTAAAAAGGATACTTCAAAAAGCAGAAGTGAGATAATAAATGAAATGTTGACATTAGCATGCTTGAGTGTAAACATAATACGAGTACGGATTCCAGCATATACTTGATACCTGGCAAGGAAATAAAAGAGGAAAACAATATTTTGAAAATGGAGAAATTGTCCTAAAGATACCTTTGAGTGAGCAAGAATTTAAATGTTTAAAAAGAAATAGTAGGAATTGTGGACTAAGGAGAAAAGGGGAATAAGATTTTACAAAGTATTCCCCAAAACAGGCCAATGTGCTGCTATTGAATGTTAGTGCTAGTTATGTGCCAGGTATGTGTTAGTTATTGACTGGACACAAACATGGGTTATGTATCAAGTGGAATGTTAAAGACATAGTCGACCCCTTCCTTGATACGGGAGTGCTCCCAGAAAAGGCATTTAAATTCTTCATCAACATTTTTAAGATTACAGAATACACCATGAAGGGGTTTAGAGGGAGTACTAGGACATGGGGGAACATTAAAAAAATCCCAGCTGCTATCTAAAGATATACACCAGGGTACAAGTGCATGAGGCATATAATAGGTGGTGATTATAGACTCAGTAATTAAAGTCACCAGGAGAAAGAAGCAAGCCAATCCCTACCAGTGTTCTCTGTGCCCTTGTGCGGCACCTCAGGAGAGATTCCAATGCCACCCGGCTGATTAGCAGGGTGCCCACAGATAGGTATGTGTTTCTCCTCATGGTGCACATTCACACCATGCCCGTGGATGGAAAAGATGAGAGGGAACATTGGTCCCTACCAACAGGCAAAACATACAGCTGCATAGGACACCACAAAAGTTGGGGATTCAAATCGTGCCAAACGTCATGGTGCCCTATGCAGCCGCATGGTGCCTATGGGCTGCAGTTGCCCCTGGCTGCTCTCCTCCAGCTCAGTGCTGGTTCAGCGGCCCCCAGCCCCGTAGCTCAGCCACCCCCCGTCAACCCTATCTGACCGCTCAGGATGGCCCCCATCCACCAGGCAGTGGCTGAGCAGCCCTTGCCGTCTGGAGGACTGAGCAGGGGTCAGCCATGCAGCAGGTGGCTGGAGAGAAGTGGTGCCTTCCCCGTAAAAGCATCGCTTCTCTCCAACTGGCGGCATGGCTGCCTGGTGCGCCTCGTGCCCGTGTCTCCCTCCCGGCCCTGCTCCTGCATTGACAACTCCTCTGGAAGAGGCGGGCTGGTCACCATTGCAGTAAATGGTGTCCAGTCAGGAAGAGTTGGCAACCCTCTTTTCCACAGCTTCAGTCGTTTTGGAGAGGGAGGGGAGAGGAGAGGTTGTGCTGGTGCGGGGCTGCGTAGGGCACCAGTAGGGAAGAAGAATGAGGCCTGGCTGAGGTCCTGAGAAAAGCACTCTGGAAAGCCTTCCAAGAGCAACCTAAACGTTTAGAGACTACAGTCCCAAGGAAAGTCCTGGGAAACCCCGTGTCTCTAAAGTAAGGGTGGGGAGTCTACAGCCCGCAGGCTGGAGCCAACCCCCAGTTTACTTAGATTCAGCCTGTAGCAAGCATCCACACTGTCGGGGGAAGCCCTGAGCCTCAATGCCCCTCCCATGGAACTGGGGGGGTGAGTGGAGCCCCAGTGCCCCAAGTTGAGTGTGAGGTGAGTGCTTGTGGGGTTGTCTTCTCACTTGCGTGAGGCCCCTAGCTGATTTTTCTGTGGGTCAGTAGCCCTGACCCAAAAAAGGTCACTCTTGCAAAGGGACAAGAGTGCTGGGGTGGGGGGAAGGGGAAGGATGGTTGTGGAAAGGCTGGTGGTGTGTGTTTGGTTGCAAACAGACTTTGCGAAGGAGGAACTGTGTTCATCTGGTGGGAGTCTGACAAAAAATCATTTGTCTGGTAGAGGCTGAGAAAAGAGAGATGGCTTGAAAGGGCAAAGCAGCCAGGCCACAGAAAGGAGAAGCCATGCCCCACCGAGGGACTGGGAAGAGAGACGAAGATATGATACGTTAATAAACTACTCCCTGAGAAGGGGGTATAACAACTATATGGCTCTGATCTTGTGTGTCAAAGAGGCCTAAGAGATGAAGAGACATAGGGCAAGTGCAGTTCGTTGCTCTATCATTAAATCTCTCTTTTTGCAGCCCTCTCCTCAATTTGGTTGCTCTTCTTGGAACTTCCTCCACTTTATGAACAAGCTGACACACAATGTGACTGATAGTTGGTCTGTGTGAGCTCTCAGTCAGCATTGGTCAGCAGGACTCCTCCAGCTGGCACTTCCGACTTCCTGGGAGAGCACCCTGGCTCTGGACACCATAGAACTCTTCCCGTCCCTCATTTTCTCTGACTTTTTTTTTAAGTTTTCTTTTTCTCTATTTATTGTATTTATTGTGTTTAGTACTTTCCCCCTTCCCTGAACACTGTATTCCAATATCCCATACAAACTGGCCTCTCATTGGACAGCAGCTGCCTCCACAATCTTAGCTGTCACTATTTTCTCCCAGTCGATCATGCTGTGGGTAATGGGCAGCTGTCTCCGGAAAGCCTTCAGGTGGGTATTGCTCATCCTCTGGTATTCTTCCATCAGCTCACCCTGGAACTTGTTGTCTGCATCCTCCAGCAGTTTCACAAAGTCCTGAGTGGTCTGGGTCTCAGTGGTGACGGGAAGAGTCTCAGCCACGTCTTTGCACACCGTCAAGTGGATGTTGCCATCCTCAAAGTAGTGAGCTTGCACCATGATGGTTCCAGCTACCTGGGTAGAAGTGGAGGTGGGAGTCAGGGTGAAAGTCCACTCTGACTTCCACAGGCCATTCCAGAAGGCAGAGGGTCGGTGCAGCCGACCTGCAATGCAGGCAATGAGGATTTTCCGGATAGCAGTGTCCTTGATGAAGACACTGCAAAGCCCCCCGGGATAATGGCTGCTGACGTATACTTTCAGGCCTTCATAGAGGGCCCTTCTCCATGCCTCACCCATCTCATCTTCTTGTGGGTGAGCCTGAAACTCACTTGGCTCTTGCCTCACATGGTCAAATTTGAAAGAAACCTGTCTCTGGGGGTCAAAGAAGTGGTTTTCCTCCAGCTCGTTGTGGCGGGTCAGCAGCACCTCACACTCCTTGCTCCTGACAGGGGCGAAATGGAGCTTGTTGTACAGAGCACAGAGGGAGGCAGCCTCCTGGCACATCAGGCTGTCATCACTCACCAGCAGGCGCAGGTCACTGAAGGCCTCGCAGAACTCTTCAGGTGGGGCCTGCTTCAAGAGACTGCTCACAATCATCATCTTCTCATGCTTGGTCAGGGGCTGTTCCCTAGTCATTCTGTCCATGGTTGTGGGGCTTGAGGAGACTGGATCCACTGCACCTGAAGGAAAAGAAACTAATTAGCCTTCTAGGCAATATACTAAGGGCATCCACATTTTGCCCAGCTGAACGCCTCATAGGCAACTTGCTACACATAATGGAGCAGGCTGTGGCCAAGCTTGCTCATGGGTTGCTATATGGCCTACAATTTCTGTCTCCCATCCGTACTGAAGAGTTCTTATCGACAGCAAACAGCTCTGGGCTTCCACAATTCCCGTAGGATCACGAGCAGTGTTCTCTGTAAGCTGTGTGCTTGTGCAGCCACTCAGGAGAAATTCAAAGGCCGCCCAACTGATTAACAGAGTGTCCACAGCTAGGTTTTGTGTTTCTACGGGTGGTGCACATTTGCACAACAGTGCTGATTTAAAAAATTTCATCCGCACCTGGATGAAAAAAATCCACAGATGGATGGAAACGATTAGAGCAGGGGGTCTCAAATTCCCAGCCTGTGGGCCATCCTTGGCTGGAGTAATTGTGCAATCTGGCCCCGGATTTCCACTGGGCTGAGGGGGTTGGTCTGTTCATTACTGTTCCCCCAACTCCACTCCCTTCCCACCACTGCCCTGCCTTTTCCCACCCCTGGCACCCTCATCCCTGAGGATGCAGCCTTGGGGATTACCTGGGGGGCCTGGCATGTAGCAGCAGTTGGGCCCTCCCTGCACCGCCTGTGGCAGCAGGAGCCCTGGGGGAAGCTGTGTGTGCTCCATTTCCTCACAGCAACTGCTTTGTGCGAGGGTGGGGGGGGGGGGGTGGATTCCTGCAGCTGTGCATGCCAGGACCCTCCAGTAATCCCTGAGGCCACGTCCTTGGAGACAGGGTGACATGGAGGGAGAGGGCGGTGTGATGGTGGGAACAAACAGGCCTCTCCTAGAGCAGATTGCTCTGACCAAGGATGGCCCATGGTCTGTGAGTCTGAGACCCCTAGATTAGAGAGAACATGGGTCACAAGAATGTCTCATGAATCCATCTGTGCTTGACTCAGTTTTTCACTGTGACTCCCACCACCTCTGTAGATGTGGGCTTAGGAAATCTCTTCAGCTGTTAAAGGGTGCATCCTGAAGGCCACCCCTGAGATGGGCTTATTCCTTTGTGGGGAGCCCAGATAACTCCTTTCCTATCTGCCTTCTCTTCCCTGATAGCATGCATCCCAACCCTAGGCTATCAGCAACCATGCCCAACAATGAAGGCAGGCTGTGGACAGAAGCATCCCTACTTTTTCACAAGCACCAGAATTTTAATCAAAACGGATGTGATTCCTGACCAGGATGAACTTTCTCCCATGGCAGCAATCCTGACATTTGATGATTCCAAAACTAAGCTTTTTTTCCACCTGAAAATAACACCGGCCAGATCCATCCCATTTTAAGAGTTAAGTCCCTGATCCAACAGCTGAGCCATCAGATGCCAAAATAGGTGCAATCAAGGGCCAGAAGAGATGAAGACTGGAGTGCAAGTCAGTTAGGGTGAATCTACACTGCAGGGCTTAACTTGAAATAAGCTATGCAAATTGAACTATGTCAATTGTGTATCTTATTTCGAAATAGGGAGTGTCCACACAGGACATATTTCAAAATAGTTCACTCTTCTTCTGACTTCCCTTATTCCTCATACAATGAGAGTTACAGGAGTAGGAGTAAGAAGTCCTCCAGCTTGACAGTATTTTGACACTATTTCGAAATAACTGCCTGATATGTAAGTTACTTCTGGACTAAGTTACTTCAGAATAGTGCTAGTTATTTTGAAATAGTGTTGCAGTGTAGACATACCCTTAGGCTATGTCTAGACTGCCTCCTCTTGCACAAAAAAATATGCAAACGAGGCAAAGCATAATTAATGAGACTCCGTTATTGCACAAAAGGCTTTTACACAAAAAGGAGACGTCTACACAGCTCCTTTTTGCGCAAAAACTCCCTCTTGCGCAAGAGCCATTCTTCCTGAAAAAAAGAAGAACGGTTCTTGCGCAAGAGGGGGGGTTTTGCACAAATACAGAGCCTCATTAATTATGCAAATGAGGCGTGGCAATAGTCCACGCTTTGCCTCATTTGCATATTTTTTATGCAAGAAGGGGCAGTCTAGACATAGCCGTAGCGTGTAGCTGCTTAACTATCTATGCTGCAGTAGCTTTCCTCCAACAAAGCCCCTTTCCATAATGATTTTCACAAGGAGCACTGCAGCAGGAGCTCTGACTGAGGCTGTGTCTACGCTACAAAGAAAAGTCGGAAAAAGATATGCAAATTGTGAACCGTAATTTGCGTATGTTTTTCCACTTTTCTTCCAAAAGAGGCTTTTCCGACATTTGGCCCATCTACCCGGGGCCAAATGTTGGGGAAAACCCCTCTTTTCGAAACATCCATTCTTCCTTCTATAATGAGATTTACAGGGATGCCAAAAAAACACGTCTGCTTTTCCAAAAAAAATTTTCCGGAAAAGCAGACGCGTTCCTTGGACATGGCAGAGCTCTTCCGGGATACCTCCAGTATCCCGTAAAAGCTCTGTAGTATAGACGTACCCTGAGTGTAAATCTAGTGTAATTGATCAGGGACAACAACACTTTAGCTTTATTGAGATGTGGGGGGTTGGGAACATGGAGCACTCTCCTTGGAACCCTCCCTTAATTGTTTCTGTTACAGTGTAACACAGTACGACATTGGTCAATGGCTAACACAAGATGCAGCAGCCTGAAGGAAATGCCAATTGTTGGACGGACTTTCCCCTGTGAAGCCAGTAACTTAGGACTGTGGAGGGGCCTCTGAATTTGCAGTCACCTGTGTCCATCCTGCTTCCTGGCAGCTCCCATAGGCTTTAATTATGTGTCTCAGGCAGGTCTACAACACAGCCACTATCAGCACTGTACATTGCAGGTTACAGATCAGAAATAACATAATACAGGGCACCATTGAATCAGACAAAGGGTTCACAGTCTGTCCGAGGATTTGCACCAGGTAATCTGCACCCAGCCCTGGGTTCACAGGCACGAGGCGAAACCGGTTCCTTATACAATGTGCCCTGTGCTCCTAACACTGCCACACTTCCTCCACTACCCGTTGTGTGCAAAGACTGGCTGCAATTCACTGGAAGTTGCACCAAGCTTCTAGGTCCATTTGGATCTGCAGCCTGTTTCTTGGCTGCAGATCCTCATAGACTTTGGCCAGAAGACCACATATTCTGCTCCGATAACACGCACAGTCATCACGTAGCCTCCAGCGCTTGCAGCTGTTTTTATGGGAATTGGTTCCTCGCTATTTTTGGCTGCCTGACCTGCTGTTAGGTGGCAAAACTGTTTGTGTGACAAGGTTGCCAGCAGGTCTGGATAGCCATGTTGCATTCATTCCTGACGGCTTCTCTGGGTGGGAGTCAATACAAGACTGGCATGTCTCTTCCCAGCTGAAGCTGCTTCTGAGGTCAGGATGCTGCACATGGCCCATCAACCATACACGAAGTTCACGGCCTACTGCTGCCTTTTCCAGTATCGCCACAACTTTGAATAAGGGGCTTCTCCATGGTTGGTTTGCCCATCAATTAACTGCAGTGCTCCAAAGCTGCTGTACTCCTAGGACAGGGCACCAGTACCTTGTACCATGTAGGATCAGAGAAGGGCTCACATAAGGGGAAATCATCTGCCCTGTCTCTGAACAAACACGGCAGGATTCCACAGCAGTCCCATCCCCCTACATGATGTTGTTTTTCAATTTCATTTTATCACCTTGGGAACTTCTTGCTGCCCTTCTGCTTGCTCAGTGTCCCCTAAGACACTGCACTGACACAGGATTGAGAGACCCTCTCTGAGCATTATCACCATCTTGGTCCTCCCCGAGGGTGACAAGAATAAAGCTCATCCCATGGGTGATAAGAGTGAGCTTTGACTAAAGTCCTTCCCTAACACAGGAAACAGCAGGAGAACCTCCTCTCCCCCCACCCCACGCATCCCCCTGCCTCAGCTAGCACTAACCCTAGCATTACTGAACAAAGGACAATGCAGCTAGAGATCCTCCCTGCTCTAAACACAACCCAGCCCCACAGACTGACTACAGTGCTCTGACCCACAGGCCACCACCCTGGGGTGGGGCAGCCAGTCACTGCAGGGTGTGTGTGTTTGGCCTGAGCCATTACCTGCTCTGCTCCAGCTGTTGCACCTCTGCAGGCAGGATTGCAAAACAGCAAGTTCCCATGGCAACGGGGAGCTACCAACCTACGCTCTATGATGGAGTCAGGGTGACATCATTCAGAGTCCATTCCCTGCCAGCCCACTCCCAGGGAGCAAACGCCCAGGGGGTGTGAGCTACCCAGTCTCAACCCTGCCCCTCGAGGCCCATACTCCCAGCCTGGGTGGGAGGAGTGTACCACCACTGGGGTTCCTAGGGGCTGGTTGGACCAGAGAGCCTTTTGGTCTTTGTCTCATGAAGGCAGGTACCTGGGCCATCTCTAGGGTACCATTTAGACACATCTTTAGGGTAAATTTTCCAGGACCCTAATGTACAGTGCAGTCTATTGATTAATGGGCCACATGTGGCAAGCCTTACTTAGTGTCAGTAGAACAAGATTTCTGGTTATGTGCAGCCAAAAGGATTTTGATGCCCTGAGATTAAAATGCTGTACTCCTTGGATACAACAGTGCTGCAAAAACCTTCCAGGGCTGCCTCTTCTATAAACCATAGAGTAATACATGAACAAACAGAGTTCAGTCACTGAATTCGCCCAAAAAGAACAGTGCAGGGACCAGATTCTCAGTGGGAGCAACCAGACATAGCTCCAGAGAATTTACATTGGTTGCAAATCTGTCCCTGTCATTTGAAGTGGGCTTGAATTAAAAAGGTCTGATAGCTCTATAGCCTGGAAATAGAAAGCCTCAGCCACAAACACTCTGCTCTGGATTGGCAGCATCCCCTGCTACACCATCTCTGAGTCTCCATGATAGGTGGGTTTTATTCGTAGGTGCCATGTGTCCTGCCACTGGGTTGTTTGGTGGTCTGGAGAAGTCCCATTAAAAGATGGGATGGAAGCAACTCTCCATGGTCCTATGTGGCCCTGCTGAGGTGAAAGGCTTTGAGCGCATTCTAGCTATGCATAGCTTTTTAAACCCTAACATGCGACTTTCAAGGAACTATTGCAGTTTTAGGCTTTCAATCTAATACCAACTGCTAAAAGGAAAAAAAATTGTGCTTGAACCTTCAGTCTTGTAGCATCTTGTTGTCGATGTTCCAGCTGAACTTATTTAGCTTGAAAGAGCCTTTGGATTGGGATTGCTAGGAAAAGGAGAACTAATCGTCTATTCCTGGACTGCATATTAGTCTTCCATATGTGTGCAATGCCAAAACATAAGGGCCTCCATCTGCTAGGCGGCCTGGCCAGGCCCCATGAATGGCTTATAATGCTAGTATATTCATGCAGCTTTGGGATTCTTCCAAAACCAAAGCAGCGAGCCAATGATTCAAATATTGTAGAAACGACTGAAACTAATGGCACTAAAACACCCATCATTTGTATCCCATTTGATTTTTAGAGGCACCCCGCATGGTGCATAGTAATGAATAGGGTGGGGATGCTGGATGATATATGTTCACCAGCACCCTTGAAGGTATAGAGCATTTTAAAAAGTCTAGATGCTCTCTCTCAAATTATTTCAGTCTATTATGCCTCAGAAACTAAGCTGTGCCCTTCAACGTCAATGATGTGGCATTTAGGCTCCATCTGTGATCAGCGTTACAGAGGCTTGTAAGCACCAGTCAGGAAAGCGTCAATTACAACTGCAAGAGCAAAAATGTCCTGGTGAGCTTTCAAGCACCTCTGAATCTGGCATATACAAGTCAGGGCAGGCAAATTTTGTTCAACTGAAAGCCCTGCTGGCCACCGGTCAGAAGTCCTACAGTTATGCCTAGTTTGCAAAACAATGGGTCAGATTGCAGCCAACCATGCCTTTGAGGCAGAGGGTACAAACACTACAGGTCCCAGAATGCAGTGCTACATCTTATAGCCACACCGGCTGGGACATTGAGGCTATGTCTACACTGCAGGTATTTGTCGGCCGAGAGTATGCTAATGAAACGCTCATTAGCATTTGTTGTGCTGTCATTTACATATTCCCTGCTGATGCTTTTTCCACAAGAGGTTTGTGCACAAAATAAGCAGTGTAGATGGGTCTATTTTGTGCAAAAAAATCCCACCCTTTTGCACAAGATCCCTTCTGCCTCAAAAAAGGCGGTATACAGGATCTTGAGCAAAACGGCCCCCATCTGCACTGCTTGTTTTTGCACAAAAAACTTCTTGCTCAAAAAGCATTGGCAGAGACTATGCAAATAACGTGGATGGGGGCAACAGTGCGACAAATGCTAATGAGTGCTTCATTAGCATATTCTTTGTCGACAAATACCTGCAGTGTAGCCCTAGCCATAGGGTGACATCCGAGCCCCATCAAAATTAATGATAAAGCTCTCATTGAGTTCAGTGGAGCCTGGATTGCACCCACCATCTACAATGAGTACCCCTCCATTTAAAAAAATGGGAGCCTTTGGAGCCTGATTTTTAGAAACTCAGGCTGGAAACTTTTCACTGAAGGGCTCATTATAGAATTGCATGAGACAAATGATTGAAGCCAATGGGTGGCTCTCTGGCCACCCCTAGGTGTGAACACTATTGGGTCAGCTCCCCCATGCATGTTAATAGCCAACTTTCAATCCACCTGATTCATTAGCATCCATGTTAGCTCATTAGTTTGGGGAAATTACCAAGGCCTTGTTTCCTCCAGCACCTTTATTTCTGGTTTGAGACCTAAGGAATTGTTGAGGTTGCTGATTTAAGGTACCGTAACAAATGCCGAACGACTGAGCAAATATCATGATTTGTGCCCATTGTGTCTCACCTGCTCTAGCTACTGGGTTTTTTAGCTTTTTCCAGGACTCTAGTGATGGGGAGGAATCAGAAGATTTTGGCCCACACCTGAGTATGCCAAGATAATGCTGAAAGGCACAGATTTTTTGGCTGAAAACAACCCTAATGCTGAGAAGCGAGGCGGCTCTGAATACCCCACAGTTTATTTTTGGAAGACGTCATTTTGGTAATTAGGTGTGTTAAATGCAATGCAATTAGGGATAGAGATGGGGGAGAGAAGGTGTTCCAGGGGTGTCAGAACAGAAACCATTTCTTGGCTAATGGTTTTATTAACTCAGTAGAGTAGATCCATGATTAGCCTGTTTAAGGGAAGGGGCAGAGGAGGCTGATCAGAGCGTCTATTCCATTTATTGATGGGTTTTTATCGTGAACACATAAAGGAAACAGTTGCATCTGTAATGTGGATTTTATGGCACTCTTGAGATTGCAATTAAAAAATGCAATAAAACGTTGGCTTGGAAAACCCGAATGTTTTAAAAAAATCATCAGCTGTCCCTTTTTTTAGGCAAAGACATCAAAGAGGGATCATTTATATACCATATTTATTTCATATGGAAGCTGTCACAGAGTCTGGGGAGCCACCAGGCCCTGCACCCCCATCTGCAGTCAGATGTGAGACTCAGCCAGCGAGTGAAACAGCACATTTATTGGTTCACAGGGATACAGGACAGCACAGACTTGCTGTTAACACAGGGACCAGGAGCAGTCAGTACAATCCAATTTGCAGAGAGGGGTGTCCAGAGCCAGTGCCCTGGGCCCCCTCCCTGCATCCTAAACCAGCCGAGACTAACTCACACACTCCCCAACTGGTCCAGCCCTGCTGGCAGCCCCACCTCCTCCTTTTTTCCAGCATCTCTGCAAAAAGGTGTCCCCTGCGGTCACCTAGTTGTTCCCCCCACATAGGGTCAGTTATAAGAGAGCCTGAGTTATTGTTGTGTAGCTAGAGTCACACCCAAAACTCCCATCCCCAGCTGGGCACCAGTGCAGTGCCCAGGAAAACTCAGAGGCTACATCTACACTGGCCCCTTTTCCGGAAGGGGCATGTAAATTTCAGCAGTCGTCGTAGGGAAATCCGCGGGGGATTTAAATATCCCCCGCGGCATTTAAATAAAAATGTCCGCCGCTTTTTTCCGGCTTTTAAAAAAGCCGGAAAAGAGCGTCTAGACTGGCCCCGATCCTCCGGAAAAAGTGCCCTTTTCCGGAGGCTCTTATTCTTTGAAGTAAGAATAAGAGCCTCCGGAAAAGGGCGCTTTTTCCGGAGGATCGGGGCCAGTCTAGACGCTCTTTTCCGGCTTTTTTAAAAGCCGGAAAAAAGCGGCGGACATTTTTATTTAAATGCCGCGGGGGATATTTAAATCCCCCGCGGATTTCCCTACGACGACTGCTGAAATTTACATGCCCCTTCCGGAAAAGGGGCCAGTGTAGACGTAGCCAGACAGACAAACACGGGCATGCATGCACACACACACAGAGGCAACATAACAAAGCAAACAGAGTGAATAGAGTCCCCACTTTGTCACAGCGGCATAGACTTTCTCTGAGAGTGTAGCCAAAATGTAGAATTTTAGTGTTGGTATAAGAATGTAAGTATTATGATGGTAATACATCCTCTATAATGATTTGCTTATAAGTTCCGTTGACCCGGCCAGCTACCCTTTGCAATTAGACAATGTTGGCTACAACTTAAGTTGTGCCTCTTGCCTGCCTTGCATTTCTTTTTGTCATTTCTTTAGTAATGGTATAATCCTTTCTAAAAAGGAATCCTGTCTGACATACTCTGCAAAACCATTTAACAGGAAATTCTCTGTAAAGGGCTCGATGTGAGTGGAAGATGCGTGTATAGTTAAGGACAAGTTTGAAAGCCATCACAAATGCCCAGATGGTCAAGAAGTGAGAAGCTTGAAGATAACCAGGAAGCATCCATTGTGCTCAATGCTAGAATTAAATTAGCAGAATTGACAAACCTTGGAGACAGGCAGAGACCCCCCCCCCCCCCCGCCCCCAAGAGTGAGGTGACAAACAAGAGTTAATCATGGGAAGACAAGTATAAAAATAAGGTTCTCTTGCCATGGAACTCTGGGTTCAGTCCTGCCTCAGAGCTTCAGCTCATGACTTCCAGAACCCAGCTCCTCATTCATGTTTTATCTAATGTGCCAATAGATTGACTTGAGCCTCAACAGACTGGTAACTCTAAGATCATCTGCAGCACCCGTGTGTATGTGTGTGAATGCAGATGATGCTTTTCATGCATTTTCAATAAACATAGCCCCTGAAAAAGATCCTGTGTGCTTCTTATAAAGTCTTCCTGTTAGAAAGCCCTGGGACACAGTGGAATGGAGTGCAGGATCGTGTCTGTACAACCAGTCAGAAACAAGTAATCTAGGGCAGTACGTCCCAAATGGTGTTCTGCAGAAACCCGGGGTTCCACAGAGTGAAAATAAGGGTTCCGCGAGAAAATTCTATTACAATAACATTTTATAATTAAAAAATAAATACTTAAGCATTTATTAATTGGATTGAAAACAATTTTCATTTGTGTTTGCCACGATAAGCGTCCCTGTGCAATGCCAGCTTAGCCAGAGTGGGGACGATGATGTCACTAATCAGCGCTCTGCGCGCAGGCAATCAGTGATGCGATCACCTGTTATCTACCATATATTATGCATATTAGTTTTTGAGCTTTATTTTTTGTACACATTAAGTGTGATTTTTGTTTTTAAATACGTGCAATTAAACTAAATGTTGATCTCATGACCTTGTTTAGCATTTGTTTATTATTATCCTTACTTATGTGTGGTCTACTTTTTCACCTCCATATATAAGACTGTTATTAGGGGTTCTGCAAAATTCTTTTGAGTTTAAAAGGGTTCCGTGGCCAAATAAAATTGGGAAACAATGATCTAGGGGCTTCATAATCAACTGCAGTCTACGGGCTTAGATACAGGTTATGCTATGTGCTGAGGTAGTGGAAATGTTTGTCAGAGGCTGGGTACGACTGACAGGGGTGGGATCACTTGATGATTCCCTGTTCTGTTCATTCCCTCTGGGGGCATCTGGTATGGGCCACTGTCGGCAGACAGAATTCTGGACTAGATGGACCTTTGGTCTGACCCAGTATGGCCATTCCTATGTTCTTATGAGATGGAGCTGAGGCGGATGGCAAGCAGTGGATAGGTCTGGAAAACAGTTAGCTCAGGGGGTAAGATTTTGGGTGGGATGCCTTATGGATTGCTCAGCTGTGATTTCTGAAATGAAATGTCATTTTTTGTTTTTCTGTGGCCACCTCTGTCTGCCCTTAAGTGATGTCCTTTTGCACCCATTATCAGCCACAGACCCATTCTAGAGCGCTGACACAGGCGTTAGAAGTTGTCACGGTCCAGAGGGAAGAGAGAGAGTTTGATCGGAGTCAGGAAGTGAATGAGGCCCCGAGAGGCTGCCCCAGAGAACAGAAGAAGGATCTTTGCCCATCTAGAAGAGACAAGGAGAGTTGTACAATGTAGGTGGGTTGCCAGGTCATTGTCACCTATTAACTATTACATTCTCAACATGATTGTGCAGACTCCATCTCTCTTATGATAATGGCATAATAAATATCCCAGCGAGCTGCAGCAGATAATGGCTGCTGCCCATCTGGGAATCACCCTTTTATCTTCGCTCTTCCCTAGTAATGAACAAATACTTTACTGATGGGAGTCTTTGAAATATGCATCTGATGCCAGCTGTACCTGGCCCATTCTGGGCTCCAGGGTCACATGAGAGAGTGCCCTCCTTCTGCTCATTCACCATCTCTCCCCACCACCATACTTACCCTACTGCCCTTGGCAATGGGACCAAACCTTAGCTTTTACTCAGCTAAGGGTGCATTTATGCCCTAATAAAGGGGTGTGGGGGGGTGCGGGATCTGGCTGCTGCTCTGCAATCGGGTGAGTCAGGACCAGTGTTCCCTAAAAGCTGCACTTGAATAACCGCTCAGGAGAGCACCCACATCTAGGTTTTGTGTATCTATTGGTGGTGCACATGCGTCCATGCCTTGGTGCACATAAAATTATTCTGCACACGGACGGACAAGATTAGAGGGAACACTGGTCAGGAGGATTGCAATTCACTTCTTCAGAGAATGAAGGTTAGGGTTTTGCTGTGATATTTAGACTTCCTGTTAGTAGTGAGAGCCCTGGATATGGACAGAAATCACACTTGTTTGCACTGCTGAGGCCCTGCCTGTGGATGTTCTCTCTAACTGCAGAAGGAATTCAAAGTGCTGTCATACTCGTAGCTGCTGTGCCTCCAAGAAACCCCTGATGAACATGGGGCATTAAGCCTGTCATTTAAAAGATTAGCTTTGAAAATGTAATGAAGATCACTCTGAAAACAGAGTCCTAAGGATAAAACAACACCACCACCCCCCAAAAAACCCCAATTGGGGCTTGCTAAAGATCCTCACTACACAGCCATTTCTGACATGGGACAGCACAGTTTAGAGGAGCACTTAAAAAAAATCCTTTAGAAAAGGCAGATTGATATTTTGCAGAGAAGTATGTTTACCACTGCTAATAGGCAGCAAAGGGGTAAGAAGCAAGGAAGCGGCACTAGTTGGCAGATGACCCTCCAGCAACCAATCTGTCTAGAGAACACAAATCTGCCTCACTGAACATGGGTGACCCCGGCCCTTGGCAGGCTTCACCTTACGTCCTCTAAAAGGAAAACTTAAGATACAGAAACCAGATTTTTTTTTTTTTTTTTTTTGCTGAGCTGCATCTGAGATCGCTATGGCAACCTTTCTGTGGAAGCGATCGGAGTCAGGTAGCGACAGAACAGATGAGTTAAAGGGCAGCCCAGTAGAGGAGGAGGGGCATTGATCAAGTATTTTAACGAGTCCCGGAGGAGCTGGCATTTGAAAGCTGAGCTGGATCCTTGAAGGGGAAGGAAACAGAACGAG